>NC_090937.1:1437614922-1438215448 GCF_040938575.1 Ambystoma mexicanum | reverse complement strand
GAGCACTGCCCATAGTAGTTGCTTAAGGTCCCCAATGGTGGGATCATAACAGTCTATGACTGTGTTCAGATGTTCCATGAAAGCCAAGGGGCTGTCAGGCAAAGTGGGGAATTGTTGTGCCATATCGTATGAGTCAGGGAAGCTCCAAATAGTGTGAATTCTGATAGGATCCATCGGAGATTAGCTTGCAGGTAGGTGCACATATGCAGAAGTGCGGTGGCAGCAGTGGTGGATGGTAAGGCATCCATAGTGTTCAGAGAAAGGGGCCCAGACATAGAGGTATGAGACAGTTGATGGTCTTGTTTAGTGAGTTCTTGTAATGCGTTGTGAAGTAACTACCCTGTATGTGCTGCAACAAGTGATCTCTGTAAATAGTGAGAGGTCCACTTGAGCTCCAGGCTGTGATGGCAGTGATGTAGGGAGGGAGCAATGGTGGGTGGAGGTGGCTATTGGTTCACTCTTGTGGCAGAACATAAAAATTGAGTTGGTACTTGGGGCGCTGGATGAGACGGGAAAGGTTGAGGAGATGGTGGGGGTGGCTTGTAGCCGGATAGGTGGAGCAGCTAGCTGTTGCGTGGGGTGGGGTTACCGGAGGTGGAATAGGTGGTGTGATGGCAATCTGGGGAGGCGAGTATGGTGGTACTCCATCTCAAAGATATACAGGTGGTGCTGTAGGTGCTTCTGAAGGGGTATCTTTAATGGTGTCTGCTGAAACACTTGGGTAGAGGCCTAGTTTGAGAGTGTGTTTACTGTTTGGCCCGCTGGTCTTGGACGACTGATTGTATTGTTGTAATTCCTTCACTAGCTTATCCTGAGAATACCTAAGTGATCTAGTCTGGCTGTCACGTAATTTGTACGTTGATTCCTTGTACCAGGCAAAATAGGCGGACCAATGACCATCAGACACCTTAGACTTTCTTTGTTCTAAAGCCTTGCGTAAGACAACAAGATGATCCGTATCAATTACCCCTCAAGTGACCATTGAAACTCCTTTTGAAACTGATAAAAAAAGTTCCAATCTTTCAAATATTTACATGTAAATGCACCATATGTTAAAAACATGAAAAGGGATTGGTACCTACTGCAGGTGTAATTGGTGCTTTGAATAGCTCATAGCACATGGCTAAGTCTATGAATTAAAAGAGCGGGTATACACAAAGGGAGATGGGCCTGCAGGTAGTGCAGGCCAAGAGGGGTGGTGCAAACAACCTAACGATAATTGGTATGTACCATTGGTGACGGCGATAAGACAAACAAGTGAGGTGGTTCAGAAGGTGAGACAGGAGCAAGCAAAGTTGGATATAGGTTGCTGAATAGAAACAGAGGATAACCACCAGGCCCCAAAATCAGCTGCAACCATTAAAATGGCAACACAAGGACTGTACAACAATGGTACAGCGATGGTGCGCTGACAAAGAACTCCTAAAAAACAGCGAAGGACTTATGTATTGAAATCTATGCACAATCCTGGGGGCCATGTGACAGCTCACATGGACTCCCAATCTCTGAATCCACCAAGGTAATACATTCTTGGCTGTATGGTGACACACATGAACAGGAGGTGCAATTAATCTCCAACTGACTCACACTGGAGACAGGAGAATGTCCCCTGTCTTTACAAACACCAGAAATAGACTGTGGTCCCAGTGACGTCACACAGGGATAGTAGGCATGAAACACTATTAAAATGCAATGCAGATGAAAACATCATCATCATCAAGCAGCGTGAGAAGCAAAACTAACAGCACCATGAACAGATTAACCTAATATGACAAATAAGAATGAAAACATTACCGACAAATGGACAGTAATGTGGACACTAATGACATGGTTCGCATTAAAGGCCCTTTAAAATGTGCAGATCTACATTACAGCAAAAGAGGAAGTCATGGGCTGTGACAGGTAGCCCTTTGAGTGTTTTTCTCATCTGCAGAGTGCTGCTGTGTGAAAAGAGGAAGTAAATCGGGCCGGTGGCTGGGTACCTTGTAAATTGTGTTTAACGTGCAATGATATCATATAATGAGTACATACAGGTGGAAATGTTACTTATTAATTTTAACTTGTCTGCCAACATTGCTGCACTCATAGTTGTATCCCCAGTGGTCTCTCGATGGTGGCAATAATAATAAGAAAGCTCAGGGAAAGTCTGAGGCACTAAATCAATCATGGACACTGCAGCCAACAAACAGTGTCTATTACAAGGACCAGAAGAAGCATGACACACAAAATGATTGCGACAGACAGGGCTAAAGACATCTGCAGCACAGCTATATACTTCGTACGCACAAGTACGACACATCCCAGGGGAAGTAGAGAGAGAGACAGCATATAAGACAAATGACAAATCAACATCGCACAAAATATACCAGGGGGCATACAGAGAGAGAGGGACAGCATGTACGGCAAATAGCAAATCAACGTCTTGTCACAGAGCAGTGGATCAAAGTGATTGGTAGGAAGGAGGATGACAAAATGAAAAATACAGTGCAATGCTGAGTAAAACAGAATTACAGAAAATAAAAGGAAGGAAGGTTGTTTTTACCATCAGCCGGATGGGAATAGGTTCACAGTGAATTTGGTAACTTCGAAGTGAACAGGTGTGCCACATTTCATAGATGGGGCATCTGGTATAGTGAGGACCTTGTTTACTGGGCCTTGCGTTCGTGGTTTCCGAGGATAATCCACAGAGGTCTCCTGCGCAGTTATGACAGAGACACAGCACCATCCTGTGATAGCCAAAGCAGCCCTTTCCCGAGGGTCACCTCGGCCTCAGACTGTAGCAATAACGAGACTAGACACCAACCTGATGGATAAACCAAGCTTCTTGTATTAGATAGAAAATAAACAGCACACAGAGGAATTATGAGCTGATAATCAGGAAAATACAGAATGACAAGTAGCAGGCAGTTTTCACACAGAGTTCTGAAGGGCAGCGCTTACAGCACAGCTTATATAGCGGTCATAAGCTAATCACTAATATGTTATAGCAATTTCACAATGGTAGGTGGTAGTTGGCATACTATTGCAGATATTTGGTAATAACTGTCAACATCTCACTTGTGACCTGTGACGAAGCTTTGAGTACATTGTGTGGTAATATGTGTAAGCAGCATTTTCAAAAACAACTACTGTTAGCACCATGCATGGTACTAATGCTAACCTTGTAGAGAGCAAATGAAAGAGAGGATCTGACATGTGCCTTTGTCTGTTACTGTGCTCTGGTCAAATCTGCCAAAGGCGGGGTGTCGGCTTGTCAGAGGAGCTGAATGCAAGGGGTTTTAGACCAAGGCAAGATGGAATAATCTGAGGCCTAAAGAATAGGTGTAATGGCGATAGCATAGTGTCACATAATCATAATCCTGCCATATCACAGTCTGCTATAAAGGCAGAGGGAAGCTCTGCTCCCTAACCATCTCCAGGGAACATTGAAGGTGACACTTTTGTGGACCATGCTTCTTTGCTGCCAGTACACTGGAAGTAGGATTCTGTTTACTGACAGTGAAGGATTGCCTCTAGGTGCCAGGTAATCTCATAGAGTGGAAGTGTGGTACTAAGGATTCACCTTTTCCTTGGAGAGCCTACATTGGTCCTCCCAGCAACCGAGAAGCTAAGAGGCAGCTTACAACCGTTTACTTTCTAGAGACATCTTCGAGCCAGATCAATTATGCTTGACTCACTTTGAGCCGCTACAGGACCTGTAATGCTGCTTTTGGCACTCTAAGAATTTCAAACAACTTACCTGCTTCTTCGAGCTGTCTCAATGCCTATTTGACGCGGTGAAGCACATTGCCACTGCAACTCCACCACAGGCTCGCCTCTGTGGAAGAACGTGATTTGCCGAAACCTGAGCAATGGGTCGACCCAACAGAGGCATTTTCTCGATTCCACTTGAATGCTGGCTCAACCCACTGGAAAACATCTACTTGCCCGTCTTGTGAGCCGACTCCATCTAGCGGACACATCGTGTCACCGGACTCAACCGCAGACCCGATCTTTTGGGACCCATCAATCCGAACTGTCTCAAGGGCTGATTTGACCTACAGAGAGCCACATCTCAAAGTTGACTTGACACAGACTTCCCATGAGATAAATGTGGAGTACTTTGGATCATAATTGAATTTGCTGTGAAAGCGCTGTGCTTTTACCTGTGTGTGCTGCCCGAATTGCCCGTGAGCAGTTAAAGGAACATTTGACCGCACTGACACGTGAATTCAGTTAGACACGCCCATCCAGGAGGTGGCGTGCATAAAAGGAGCTCGACGACACCCTTGTGGCGTTGAGCTCGCAGCAGTGATAAGGGTGCAGTTGTTAGGTTGTTGGGCGAAAGGGTGTACAGGAATAAGAATGAACAGCTACATACATAGAATCGAAGTCTAAGTCTATTCACACGGAA
Source organism: Ambystoma mexicanum (assembly GCF_040938575.1). Lineage (NCBI taxonomy): Eukaryota > Metazoa > Chordata > Amphibia > Caudata > Ambystomatidae > Ambystoma > Ambystoma mexicanum. Next base: position 1,438,211,055 of record NC_090937.1, on the reverse strand, counting down.
GAAGCTGAGTGTCGCTGAGTGCTCAATGTGAGGCGGGGAAGGCTGGCGGTCAGTTTGTCTCTGCCTAAAACCACTTTGAACTAATCGAGATGCCCTCAATACCTTCAATAACCCCTCTCACATAGGCTTGGCTGCGGCGCATCCATTCTGAACCAGGTAATCTACCCCTTCAATCAGGGCGACCTGAACATGTAAGTCACCCCTCAAACATTAATATTGACATTGATTGTGACTATGTGCATTCCAGTCTTTATGTGCCTTATAGTAGCTGCCCCCTAGCACAATCAGTCCCTAATACCACAAGTGTAGATGCAGATGTAGGTGCTGCTTAAATTGATATATCTAAGTACCAGTGGCGTAACACAAAATGTGGGGGCCCCCCTGCGAGCCATGCTGAGGGGGCCCCCCTAACTCGGCAACAAATCACTGGTCGCGCCTCACTCTGCACTAGGAGAAAGATATAAATATGTGTTTTATTGCGATATACAGTACACTTTCTGAGAAAAATTGGCTCAAAAGCCAGAGTGTTTGCAATTGTTTTGTAGGGTAACACCAATCCAATAGATGCAAGTCACCAACAGTGCACAGGAAAATTAATGCTCTGCTATTAAAAATGCCATGCCACAACGAAAGTATGTCCAACTGGCTGCACAATGTAGACCAGTGTAGACATGTAATAACGTTACAGTAAAGCATGCCAGGCCACATTTAGACATACCTAGACTGGTTGCACCAAAATGCCAATCTAAGCAATTACACTCCTCATGAAGAGAACACACATTCAAGCCCATGGCCTCTAACAGCACGGCCAAACTCTTTAAAATCAGCAAGGAACTGGTCAATCCTGTTGCAGTCTTTACCTCTCCTGTTCCCTCCCAGGCCCTCTGTATGGCTCTATCATCTCACATCTCACTTCTCCGCTTAAACTCAGAACATCCTGTCCTCCATCTCCTCTTCCTCTCCCTCTCCCTCCTCCTCTTCCTCTCCCTCTTCCTCTCTCGGACCCCCTTAGGCCATCTCTACCTCTCTTCCTCCTTTCTCTTCTTTCTCTTTGACAACACCTAACAAGGTTTCTAGATAAGTCTGATCTATGAAAGTGTCATCCAAACAGGTGCTCCACTGCTCCTCCAGAACCATCAAGGACCATATTGACACCCTCGCTCCAGCCTTGGCCGATTTCTGTAATCACTCTTTCGCCACTGAAACGCTCCCCTCTCCCCTTAAGCACTCCTTTATGCATGCACTCCTCAAGAAGCCGTCTGCTGATCCTGCCTGCCCGGCAAACTATCGCCCAATCTCCATCACCCCTTTCCTGGGCAAACTGTTGGAAAAGCTGGCCATCTCCCAGCCTACTCTCCACACAGAATCTGTTGGTTGTCTCCATGAACTTCATTCTGGCTTCAGAGCTGTCAGAGTCACGGAAACTGCTCACCTGAACACCTGTGAAGATCTGCTCTCTAACCTTGATTCCAGCATTCCTTCTGTCCTCATCCTCCTTGATCTTTCTTCTACTTTCGACACGGTCAACCACGCCATCCTGATCCATCCTGATCAATCGACTCCATGAGAACCTGGGCATCACGGATCAGTCCCTTGAGTGGCTGACCTCCTTCCCCTTGGACAGCCCCTCCCAGGTCCAATGTGGTCCCTTTCTCTATACTCCATCCTCTCACCCTGGTTTTTCAACCTCTACTTGGCCCCTTTGTCCCACCTGATCTCTACCTGCTCCTCTAACTTTCAATGTTATGTGGATGACACTCCCCTTTCCTTCAGGCTCCCTTCAGACTCCTCTCCTCTCTCGCTCATTGTTGTGCCTCCAACGATCTCTGCCTTAATGTCAGTAAAATGGAGATCCTTCTCATTTGGACTCCTGCACCTGCTTTCCCTCTCTCACTCTGGCCGCCCGCTTTGGGCCCTCTTCCTTCGCCTTCCTGTGAGGCAAACAACCTTGGTGTCATCTTTGACTACACTCTCTCTTTCTTTCCTAACATCTCGGACGTCGCCAAGAAGTCCCACTAGCAGCTGCACCTCCTCAAAGGGACTCTTCCCTTTCTCACTTTCCCCCAGAAGATCACTGTCGCCAGAGCCCTGGTTCTCTCTAGGCTGGACTACAGCAACAGCCACATGATCAATCTGCCTTCCTCTACTGTCCACCCTCTGCAACTAATCCAGAACAGGACTGTGAGACTTATCCTTGGCCTCAAGCCCAGGAATCATATCTCTCCAGCCCTGAAATCTCTCCACTGGCTCCCACGTGCTGCAAGGATCAAGTTCAAGACCCTTTGCATTGTCCACAAGGCTTCCTGGGCCTGGGGCCCGCACTACATCCAACACTCTTTTCCAAAATATCTTTCTTCTCGAGCCCTTCGCTCAGCTACCTACAACTCTCTAAGGTTTAGATGCTTCTCCAGGCAGAGGGTGGGGGGTAGATCTCTCTACTCTGCAGGTGCCTCCCTCTGGAATAGCCTCCCTGCCCCTCTCAAACTTGATCCGGACCACCTGATGGTCCGGAAGCAGCTCAAAACTTTCCTCTCCCCTGCTTTCTCTCTCTCCCTCCCCTGCTGGCCTACCTGGCCTACCTGACCTACCTGTCTGCTGTACCGACTGGTTGCTTGGCTACCCTCAGAGTCTCACTGAGTCCAGACTCTTTCTTGATCAGTCACCCTTGCACTGCCTCTGGGCCTACCATGCACTTAGGGGCTGTAACTGTAACCCTACAGTCCCTTGTTCTCCTTGAACTACCCAGAGCCCCGCTGCCCTGGCTGCACTTACTCAGAGCATTGCTGCCCTGTTTTTCCCTCCCCTCTCCCTTGCACTTCCCCCCTCCCTTTCCCCTTGCACTTCTCGTTCTCGCACTTGCACAATCTGAATGACACAAGGCCTAGTAAGATCGTTTGTCTTGTCCTCCCTCTTTCTTCCCTCACTTGTCTTGTCACACCTAGAAACACCTGTGTACAGGTGCGTTATAAATGACTTATATCATATAATTTGATCACAGATGCCCAGAAAAATATACAATGCTGCAGTAAGAAATGGCTAGCTGGCAGCACACAAATGGCAGTGTAGCCAGGTAATTCACTTACAGGACTGCTTTATCAAAAATCCCCAGTTAAAAAAATGTCATACCAAACTGAGGAGTGACTAGACTGGATGCACCAAAATTCCTCTCGAGCCACTAATACCAAATATCATGCCTGCTTAGTCTGGACATGGACAGCCATTATGATTTGTTGCACAATCCCGCCCTCACACACATCCCCTCTCCCTACCAGCCCCTACCCCAACCTCCAAAATCTGCTCCTGGGCCTAGAATTACCTTCACGTCCCTCTTCCTTGCCCCAGAGCTTACGTGTGAGGCTCTTTGCCTCATAGGTAAGTACTGGGATGAGGAAGAGTGGTACTAGGAGTAATGAAGATTACAGATAGCTAAGTCAGGCATTACCTCCATGTACCTCTACCTCATCCAAGTACTTGTGTATGAGGCAGCATGCCTTATACACAAGTACTGTCTCATACACACTGGGACGAGAAAGAATAGGGCTAGGAGTAATGAGTAATAAAGGCATTAAACACACGTATTGGTGCAACACCATTGAGTTGACTGGGATTGAGCACTCCCTTCTCCCCCCTGAAATATTGGGCTATGTTGACTCGACCTGACTAACCTTCAGAGCAGTTGCCAGACTGAACAGGACACAGATGTTAAATGGCACCTGGGTTTCGCTGTTAACAAGTGCCCAGCAATTACTAACATAAAGCATTTCACTATTAGTACCTGCATTCAAATGCCACATTTTTTAGGCAATTGAAATCGTGATGTGGGTTTAATACTTGCATGCCAGGGGAGTGATTGGAAGGGTAGAGGGGGAACAGGAGACCACTCATTCTCACAGCAGTCCATAAGTGGGTGCTTTCAACCTTAAAGGAGAGAGTTAACTGCTTGTAACATTGAAGCTGCACAAGAATAGTCTCATTAAAATACATAAAGAAATTAGATGCCCCCAAACAAATACGTTTGCCCCTCCCCCACCGCAAATGACGTTAGCGCCTCTCCCAACATTTGAAGGGTTAGCCCCCGAAATGTAGTTTTGTTGCGCCCCTGAACGCAAGCACACACATCAGTCACCATATACACACATGCACACCCAGCCATCCAAACATTTATGTGTGCATTCTTTCACCATACAGGCACACCCAGGAAGCCACCTGTACATTTAAGTGTGCACCCTTTCACCATACATGCACAGGCACACACACCCAGGCACCCACACATACCGTTAAGTGTGCACCCTTTCACCATACACTCACACAGTCAGCCACCTATACATTTAAGTGTGCACCCTTTCCCAATACAGGCTCGCTCAGGCAGCCACCCGTACATTTAAGTGTGCACCCTTTCACCACACACTCACACATGCAAATGTCATGGGGTTGAGGGGAGCCCTAATACTTCAAAAAGAAATTGGGCCTCATTACAACTATGCCGGTCTGCAAACAACGGTAAGTTTACTGGCACTGTTGTTTCCGGACCGGCATAATTCAGCTCTGCGGGCGGTTGCCGTCCCGCCCGGCAGGTCAGACCTGCCGGGCGGAACGGCACCCACCCGCAGAGTTTTCCCAGAAGCACAAGCACCGTTATTAACGTGCCGGTGCTTCTGTGTTTCCCATTCCTATAGAGTCTGTTGGAAATGGGGACTTACCATTTGCCGGCGCCTGACTTCCCGGACCGCCTGGGTTGTAATCACCCAGTGTTACCGGGAAGTCAGACACCAGTAAATTATTACAGGTCCGGCGGCAAACTGCTGGTAGCACCGGCACGGTTACCGCCAAACCCGTAATGAGGCCCATTGTTTCTTTTTGAAGTCTTACTTCACTCTTACTTCATAAAGAAATTATTTCCATTAAGGAGCGAACCATAAAGGAAATAATTTATTTGTGAAGGCAGAGTGACTTCAAAAATAAACTATTTCTTTTTGAAGTCATAGGGCTCCCCTCACCCCATGCATGGAGACCTCCAGCCTAGGGTCTTCCATGCCATGGGGAGGGCTGTGCCCTCAGGCTTCAAAAAGAACGTTTCTTTTTGTAGTCTCTCTGCCTTTATAAAGAAGTGATTTCTGTTACAGAAATCATTTCTTTATGAATGCAGAGTAAATTCAAAAAGAAAAAAAAATATTTCTTTTGAAATAAAATATATTTTTTTCCTCCAGTAGGGCCCCCTCCCAGGACATGTGCTGGCGGGGCCCCCCGCACCGCGGGGGCTATGGGGAGCCCTGTTACGCCAGTGCTAAGTACTCATGTAACGTACCATCTGTGAATGTCTACTAACGAACAACGCAAACCTGACACTAAATCTGGAAGATAACATAGGGAAGCATGAGTTCAACCTACACAATGTTTACAACCTCTGTGCAAGGCACCGAGCATCAATGGAAGTCCAAATACGCATCAAACCTTGCAGTTGTTTAATGCAAATCATGAGGAAGTTCAAATGAGCTATATGTTGCACAAGCTAAATAGACGAGATAATGATTTGTTTAATTGGACTGATCATTTGTAAAACACAAACCGCCCAAAGTCAAAAGCAAAGGTACCTTCACTGCGGGTGCTGGCGTTTTGCATAATTGATCAGGTAAGTTAAGCAAACGCAAAGCAGACAGTCGTTTCACGTAAAGAGGAGAACCAGGGAGCAAGTAATATGTCTGGAAGTATAGTGGAAGCCTTGTCTGCCGTGAATGACATCTCTCATGGTGATACCATTGATGAGGTGTTTTGCACAATAAGGGACCGACCTAATGTATTGGAAGTCAGTAACTCATTTAAATCGACAATTTCCGAAGCACAGCCACAAGGGGTACCATCAAATGAAAGGTGTAACTAATTGGTGGTAGCGGACAAACTAATTAATGACCTGAGAAGAATTAATGCCATTATAGCTGCTCTGCTTCCAACTCAGAATACTGTATAAATAACACAATTCCTCAGCTAACCCAGATTGAGGAGGCAAATGGTAAACTCATCTACAAAGATAAAGAAACAGAAAGAAAAGCACCTGCGGCGCTTCTGCAGTCTTGTCGACCACTCACATGTAGAAGACTGGACTTGAGTCTAAGTCCAAAAGCAGTAGTCTCATGCTCACAGAATATGAAAGTTCCTATCAGAGTAACACAGAGTACTTTTGATAAGAAACAGACAAAAAGAAGCCCGATTAACAGCAATGCAAGTGTATTGCAAAGGAGTGCTTCATCTGATGATTCAGACTGTATTAATGACTCTTTTTCTGATTCGGATTCATCAATAGTAGAAAGAGGATTTTCCAAAGTTAGACGATTAAACCAAGGGGCAAATGGAAGGAACCACCGAAGCTTCATGACCAGGCTACCAGAGTGTACTGAAATAATAGAGCAAGTAGTGAATGAATTAAGACCAAATGTAATATCTGCTTTAACCATCACGATTGCACCTTTGATGAAATTATATGAGCATCTAAGTGAGAGTAGTAAAGATCAAAACACCCTCATTGCAATGTCGAATTCGAAAATGTCAAATATGGAAACACTTTTGCAAGAGATGAGACTACAGGTGGCTAATGATTGTAGGAAAAATGAAAGCTCTGCGAATGAACTTAAGGACCACCTTAAAAACAACTCTGAAGATAAGCGACTCATAGCGGAAGTCGCTAAAGAAGCCTTATTGATCCTAAAAAGACAATAATCCACCCAAGATGGAAACCTTACCATAATAAATGAACAGGCTCAAAGTAATACACACAGAAAAGATTGTCATCCTAAGCTAGCGAAAATGCACCATGAGATATCTGAAAGTGAAAAGGTGAAGGTAGCTGCATCGTTGAGATCTGACACTTTACCCTTGACTAATAATGACCAACTTAAAATTAACATTGGGGAGAGCTCTGATAAAGAACTAATAAATGAGTGTCAACATGTAGCTTCACTTATTCTAGCAGAACATGCAGAAATTAAGATTGTTGAAGAGGAGGAAAATATTCTGCTAATGTGGCTTGTTTATCTAAAAATCCAATTAAGCCAGAGAACGAGGTTGTAGAGATAGTCACTGGAAATGATGACACATATGCCATCTTTGAAAAAACAAAACGAGGAGCAGTGCCAAAGGCAGTTGAAGAGAATAATCCACCCTCTAAACGACTAAAGAAAATGAAAAACATGCCAGACATTTTTACGTAACATAAAATCTTTAAATGTGACAATACACACAGATATAGTCAAAAACCATTAAAGGTCTGGCGTGGAGGCAACAAGAATCCCTCATGAAGAGCCTTTAGAAATCCTCACCGAATCAAGCTGTAAGGAAGTCTTCCTAGGAAACTCAAAAAGTGACGAAGGCCGAGTTATGGAAGAACTGATCAATCTCTCGACGTATAGCATAGAGAGCGACGATCTAGAAGAGGAAGTAGAAGACGAAAATGAGGTGCAAATTAACTCCAATTTTAGAATCAACAAAGACCAACATAAAAATCAAAACCATGGCATTGTTTCTGGACGTACGTGTACGATCAAAATAACACCAATGAAAAATGATAAAGGGTGTCACAAGGATCTTGGAAAAATGTCAAAGTTGAATACATTTCCGACACTAGACGAGAGAAGAGAGATAAGTGCCAGTAAAGCTGCCAAACCGATCAACCCTCCTGGAATGATGACTTCCAATGGATGAAGTACAACTAGAACTTTGCTGACCTCTGACATTATCAGACATAAGGATGGCAATGAAAACAGTGATGTTAAATTTACTACGGGTGCACCAGTAATTGAGGATTGGTGTGAAGACAGGAGACTTCCCGCCAAAAATGCGAGTAAACTGGTGAATAAGAGAACAACAATAACTTCAAATTACTGTATTTTGCTAGAACGTATTTATCAATCTGACGATGGTCTAATGCTAAATAGGTACAATGTGCTCCAACTATTTAAACATATTCCACAATTGAGATCAATATCAACAAATGATATTAAGACAGTTGAATTTGTCAATGATACAACGACAGATCGTGTACTCTTACATATTTACTCAAGAGCTATAAGAGACATTCTTATGTCGAATGACAGGGCCTTGAACTGGTGCGGCTTCGATAGAAAAGAACTTCATGCAGATGATCTATCGACAAAAACCTTGAATCAAAGAAATACGCAATATGATGCTTCCCAGAGTTTGTTCAATGAGAACAGGTCATCTAAACTACTGGCAAATAACAAAGAGAAAAATCAGCTACGAAATGAGCATAATTTGCATGTGTGCTCCGATGAAGCCAGTCAACTAGAAGATCCAATAATAGATATGAAAAAAACAATTAAGATCACTTTTGTATGTAAAGAGACAATTTTGGAAACCCATGACACGGACGATAATAACAAGAATGTTCGACAGGGTCAAGCAAATTGGAGTTGGATTGCAGGCAGTCTAAATACAAGAAGGGACAGTTAATGTCAACAAAACAATGCAAAAAAATCCCTTTCCAGGTGGGATCTTGGAATACAAGAGGTTTTGTCCATTTATTAAACAACAATTTAGAAGATGTAGGGTTGCTAGATATCATATGCCTACAGGAAACCTGGCTTGTAATGTCTCGAACTGTGGTAGGTTTAGAAATAGCCGTCAATCTGGCAATTAATCAAACGTTAGGATGACCAATGGCTGGATTGATAACGATGGTCAAGGTACAACAAGGCTTACGTATAAGATATGCAGTTAACCATTCGCCATATAGTCAACATGTGAACATCGAAATGCAAGGAAAGCGTGAGAATGAGAAGCTGAAAATTAACATAATTAACCTGTATTGGCAGCATAAATCAACTAACGAGTGGGAATCCATAAATCAAATAGGAGAAGTGATTGATGGAATTCTGACCAATGAAGAACACGCAAAAATCATCTTATGTGGTGCTTTAAATATGGAATGTATCACTCTTTCCATTAATAAGCAAAACAATCTAAATACAAAGGCATCCAAACATCAGAATCAAATTAAAAAGGTTTGGGAAGAAGAGACGGAGTATCAAAGAATCGTACTAGTCAATGGAAACGTGAGAGGTGACATACCCCTGAAATCTACCTGGGAAAGAGATAAGTCAAATTCAATCTTGGACTAAATTTACCTTTCCGAGAACTTTATGGTAAAAATACAAAAACTAAATGTTATACCAATGCCCTTTAGCGATAATAAGTTGGCCAAACTAGACCTATATTGCATGAAACCAACACATGGTGCCAATTGGAATCAAGATATCAATGTAATGCCAGGGAGAAACCGATTGAGAATGAATGAAGACCACATTTCTGCATTAGCTAAACTGTTATCTTGAACCACACAAAAGATAACAAGAGATCAAATCGAATACCCAGTCCTACTCCAGTTATATTATCAAGAAAATACTAGTAGCTGGTTTACCTACTTTAAGAATAAACATGTCTATGATTCAGCTATTGTGAGCAAAAAACGTGAACTAAGAAAAACACTTAGATGATTGAAGAATGTCCCTGTGTGTGATAGCCGAAGTGAACAGGTGCAAGCTAAAAGATCATATAAAAATTGGTTGCATTCTCATAAAATTATCATGCTACAGAGAGACGCCGAAGAAATGCTTAAGAGCTTGAAATTGAAGAACCCTAGGTAATTCTGGAAAATGATCACCAATACAGAATCTACTCAACAAGCAATTCAAACTAATATGGTGACTGAAGTACAATGGATAGAACATTTTACAGCGCTCTTCAAAAAGAGAATGGTGACTGAATATAAAAACTTTCACCCTCCTGGACCCTGGGACTTATGCTTCGTTAAAGCTGAAATATTAGAAAATATCTTGAAGCTCAGCTCTTCTAGAGCACCGGGCCACGATGGGTTGACTAACGTCATTCTCAAGCTCCATCTAGAAGAGTGTACCAACTTGTTCAACAACATTGTAGAAGAAAAAAGGATCCCGACTTCGTGGAGGAGTGCTATAATTGTGCCTGTATTTAAAAAAGGTTTTCGAACAGAGCCAAAGAAGTACAGGCCAATAGCCCTCTTGGATGTTGTTGGACATTTTTTTGCAACAGAGTTGTTAAAAAAGATCACAAAGCGGATAAAAGAAAGAGCTGCTTTTGACACGTGCCAAACATAATTTGTTAAAGGTATTGGCTGTGGGCTAAATCTATTTTTAATTAAATTCTTTAAAATGGAGGCTATTAGTAAAAAAACTAAAATATATTTAGCATTTGTAGATTTGGCTCACGCCTTTGATAGCATTGATCGTGAGTTATTATGGACCAAAATGGAGAAGATGAAATGCCATCAAAGCCTGCTATCTGCTATCAAAGAATTGTATTCCAACACAGAAATTAAAGTGAGATCAGAACAAAGAGCACCCTTTCGATAGAAATAAGAAATTCAAGAGATGTCAAACAGGGTTGCCCCTTCGGAGCGACCCTCTTCAACTTGTTTATTGTGGATGTTGGAATGGCAATGGATGCCGTACGGAGCTTTGCGCCAATGATTAATGGGAACAGACTAGATTGTATGCTTTATGTTTTGTTGGCTGCCACACCAATAGGCCTACAGAGGAAGCTGCATGCCCTAAATCAATATACAGATGAAAATGGCCTGACGATCAATCCAGCAAAAACTGAGGTACTAGTGCTACAAAATCTGATGGGAGCAAAGAAAGCCATGGCAAAAAGATTCAAGTGGTTAATTGGTAATGATCCAATAGAACTGACAACACTTTATACCTGGGAGTGTTAATAAACTCACAGATAAATGATGATCCCATGGTATGGTAAATTCAAAGCAAATGTAAGTCCTTGACTGCCCAGGGTACAGTGATAAACAAAAAGTATGGGAATTTTTCCATAAAACCGGCGTTGGAGATCTATAAAACAAAGGTGGTGCCTTCACTGAGTTTTGGTAGAGGAACAATGTTGGGATGCCCTCACTCTTTATGGGCTAGGCGTGAAAATACATACTGGACAAGAATCTTATAGATTCCAAGAAGTACTCCAACTGCGTACGTTAGATTTGAGCTTGGACTAACTTCGATAAATGCTAGGGTTATATGGCATATGCTTTCAACATATAGGAGGACGTGTGAAGTGGATAATCTTCAGCAATATCAAATCCTGTATTCAACATCACGAAAAACCAATGATGACTCAATTTTGAGCAAATGGAAACAGAGCTGTGAGTATATACTTGATCAACTGCAGACTAATAAATCGATTATCATGCACAATCCGAATGCAGTAAAACAAAAACTGTGGTACCAAGATTGGTGCGAAAATTCTGATCAGAGAGCACAGCATAGATGCATGGCAGAATCTGCTTCGGAAGCAAAAGCTATGAACACCCTTCTGGAATAATTACAAACATTTCCATGTGCGAAAAAGAGGAAAGTCTTTTTGAAGTTTCGATAAAATGTATTTTAAAAAAAATTGTCCGGAACTTAAGAAGCAAGGAAAGCAATGCAGATTTCCGTTGCAGATTTTGTGAGTCAAAAGTTGAATCAGTCAAGCACCTTGTATTATATTGCAAGAAGCTGAGTGATCTTAGAACAGCTTACATGGGAAAAGAAATTAGTAAAAGACCTCACCTAAGTGATGAAGATTGGTGGAAGTTGATGGCCGAAGAAACTGATAAAAAGCTAACCTTTGCACTAATATTTTATTTAGAACAATTAGAAATTTCCTTAACAGAAAAGCAAAGTACTGCTGAGTGATATATGATTATGTGAACTTTGTCTCTACGGCCATGGATTAAGCTTTATTTTTCTTGAATTGTTACATGGCAGATGAAGAATGATGGATTAATTTGAGGATGTTGAGTTAGACGGATATTTTGATGTACTGATGAGTTGTGATATATTTAAAAAGTTTGTAATGAACTATATAAAATTAATTTAAAAAAAAATAAAAGAATTTGAATGTCTAGACACCGACTCAACAGCAGTAAAGCACCCAGAAGTGCCTTGGTGCTGTGGAGCACTCAAGAGAAAGTACTTAAGGCATTTGAAGAGGCTTTGTCCCCATGGCCCAATGTAAAAGATCATAGTGACTTTTAACCCCCCCCCCTTTCCTTTTAAAGACATGTCTTTGTACATTGATATTGCTGCTGAAATCTGTTGCCTGAACACCACTGCCGTTCAATCCAGAGTGCCCTTTATTCTCAGTGTTTCTTTTACAGGGGTTGGTCTCTAGTGTTTGCAATGTATGCATTGTTAGTTATTATTAAAGTCCCTATTTTGCTGGAACCTGATAGGACATTATTTATTTTGGATTCCACTGTACTATTGATGTTTTTTTTGCAACTGTAACAGCTCACACACCTCCTGAATATATAGCCGGCCCTCTGCCTGCACTACAAAAAGAGAGAAGGAGGTATAGTAGTCGGGCTCTACCTCTTTCACCTCTATAAATAGGATCTGGCCAGAAGTCTATCTCGGGGGCAACGTGCTTGTCTTGGAAGCGAGACAACACTGAGCTGCATAGGCTCGAAACCCAGTCCTGCGCTTAGAGGCTGGACTCCGTCATGAAGCCAATGAAACAGCTGAATGTATTAATTTATTTTTTAATCAGTGTGGGTCTGAGTAGGCAGTTTAGCCACTGTTCGTCACTTTTCTCCAGCACAGCAGTAGTCATTTCATCACAGCGTGTGCATGTTCTAAAGAAACTGTTCCCAAATCTGAAGGGCCATGCAAATATTATTTAAATAAAACACTACAAAGTACACTCGGGCCTGAACTGTATTTCCATAGAGCGAGGCTCTGCTTGCTGTAGGCGGTCGAGGTAATCCTTTCAGCGTGCATTGAAAGGCCCGGCCTTTCTTCTGAGCCAGCACTTGGCAATTAGGCGAAACAAAACACGAACACAAACACGCGTTTCCTTTCTGTATTCGTGCGCCGCGTCTAGAGCCGAGGAGCTCTTTTCAGCAGCTGAAGCCTGCATAATGCCACTCTCTCATTATCCCTTCCCATAGAGCCGGCCGTCTGCCATGGTCTTCAAGAGTTGTGCTTGGCATGTGTGCTGTCACCTCGAAAATTGAAGCTTTTCATCGTGTTTTACAGTGGCATGTCCCCTTCGGGGTTCACCTGCTGGGGAAATCTCTTTGATGCCTTTGATTCCATTGTTAAGTGTAATATGTGTGCGCGTGTGTAGGTACACCTTTTCCAGCTGCAGCATTTTCAGGCGATTGTTAGCAGAGTATTGTTTAATTTTGCAAATGTGAATGGAAATGTGCCTCTAAAGCATAGCCTTTGCCTGAAGGAGATTGAGGCATGAAGGCAAGTGGGCAGCTGTTCCGGCCTGCTTCTGTCTTGATGACGCAGACGCAATAGAGCCACTGGTCGCCATTTTTGCAGCTCTACTTAAATATACAAGATGAGTGTGGGCCCAACCTCACTTATTCTACGACCCTGCCTAGACAGATTCCTCCCAGCTACTAAGTCTTCAAGCTGATTGCATCCATTAAACAAGCTTTGGCAAAGCCTATAGTTTTGGCTTTTGCAGTTATTCATTGCACTGTACGTTTTTAGACATGAATGTGTGTTGTCTCCGTAAACAATGGTGCCAGCTGAAAACCCAGGCATGCTGAGGTACCAATCATGACGTGATTATTGTTCTGAGGCACAAAGCATGCATCTTATGTAGCTTCACCAGGGTCAAGAACATGCTTTTGATCTCTGTACCATCCAGCGTTGCACAAGTCCCAATTACCCTGGCTGTAAACAATGAACAACAGATCATGATAACCCCTAACAATCTTTTCACCAAAGGGCCAAACAAGAGGACTCCACTACCCTGAAAAGAATACAGATATACATGATTAAAGAGACCATGGCCTTCATTACGGGGTTGCCGGTATGCCGCCAGTAGTACTGGCTGCCTATGGGCAACATCGCCTAACCGTTCCGCTGCCAGGTGGTGGAGGAATGGTAAGTTCCCCTTCCTGTGGAGTCCAATAGGACTCTACGGGAATGTGGACACTGAAGCACAGGGATGTCATTTAACCATTTAACCAAAATACCAAGGGTAGCGGAAGTGACATCACACGACCATTGACCTCTGATGACATCACAGGAAGTGATGTTTTTTTACCCCACCCCGAAGAGGCATCACAGGAAGCGATGGAACACAACACTTTCACCCCTTGACAAACAGGAAGTGGCATATCATAGCATTGTTCCTAAGAACACTATGAAAAATATGGTTAAGACATCACTGTAAAGTGATACCCATTTCATACAAGAATGGATTACCATATGTATCATTAATATCAGTGTGTATTATTACCATATTACCAAATTACTGTGAAAGTAAGCAGACGTCCAAGGCCAAACGATAACAATAAACTTACGCTTAAGCGCTTCATATGGAACACATATACATACAATATCACCCAACCTGTGTTGGTACTCATTTATCAACCTCAGCGGGATGAAAGTCTGAGTTGACCTTGATCGGAGTCAAACCTGCAACCTGCAGATCACACACACACTGCAGCAGCAAGCGCTCAAATCACTGAGCTAACTTATGGCTATAGCTCTCAGAAAACTAGCCACTCCATAAACAAAGAGCCACATGCTGCTGGCCAGAGCCGAGGAGCCTCAATTTAAAAAAAAAAAAAAAGATCTTTATTTTGTGGGGATAGCAAGGGAGACCTCAGGGGTCGCAGGTGTGACACCCAGGCAACCCCTAAATAACATCCCTGCTGAAGCACTGTTGTTAACGGTGCCGGTGCTTTAGTGAATTATCACCTGGTAGGGGCCTGAACAGACTCAAAGTGAGCCTGTCTGCCACTTGTGTAGTACGGCATGCACTGCTTGATAACTTTTGTTTGCAGCAAGATGAAAATAACATGATGTACCAAGACTCAGTGATAATGTTGCTGTCAAAATAGCTGCCAGGTGGCGACATTTCCCTAAAAATGCACCCTCAAGACAATCAAACACTTTCCCCAAATATTCTAGTATTGGAGGTAATAATATATAATTATACCCCTTGTAGAATATTTGGGGAAAGAATTTTAGGGGTAAGAAAAAAATAGTCCTGGCAACTTTTTCACAACGAGACTATCACATGAAACCGACTCAGCACTAGCTTACCAGTCATGTTCCTGCATTCATGTAAAATTGCTAGTCATAAATGAAGCAAGGAAGATTTGGCAGCGTGAAGGCCATATGCTCATTTCAGTCTGAGAAACATTTGAGCAGCTATCATACCTTAACATCCACCTCTGGTTCAAATGAAAGAGCAGCTCTAATCAGTCCTTACCTACAGGTATCACATTTAATAACAGAGCTTAAGTTCTATGCATACCGCAAACTCCGAAGAAACAAATGAAAATATCACAAACAGCAGACTTGTGGCTGATGTTTCAGCACAACAGAGTGAAATTCCCATACATTATATACAATGTGACTAAGAATAAGAAGAACAATGGCAAAGGAATGCGATGGAGGAAGTGGACTGCTCATCAATACCTTTATTTTCACTCTCTTATCTGTAGCATTGGTTTTGCCACAAGATGACGCTTATATATATATATATGCATAAACAACAAATAGGATGCATAAACAGCAGGAAGGAAAAAGAGGACCAAATTACAATGTATCCTTAAACCAATCAAAAAGCCTGTATAAACAGGAGTACTTTGGAAATTGTCAGCCAAAACTAGAAAATATGAAATACTGTGCATTCAATTATTGTTATATTATTATTATTATTATTATTATTATTATTATTATTATTATTATTATTATTATTATTATTATTATTTGAGTTAGCTGAAATTAATCAACCTTTTCAATCATTACAACACAACAATAGAAGTAGGAAAACAAAAACAGATTAAACAATAAAATAATGAATAATGAATAAGCACATAATATCACAAGTTAAAACAACTCTTTTGAAAGAAAAGAATTATATAATTAGGCAATC
This sequence comes from Ambystoma mexicanum, assembly GCF_040938575.1. NCBI lineage: Eukaryota > Metazoa > Chordata > Amphibia > Caudata > Ambystomatidae > Ambystoma > Ambystoma mexicanum. Next base: position 1,438,195,104 of record NC_090937.1, on the reverse strand, counting down.
GTTGAACTGAGTTAGAGGAATTAGAATCGAATTAGAATCAAATAAGATAAAATAACTTCAAGTGTTTCCAGGCGCCACAAGACAAGAAGGGGGTTAGAGGGAACATGGAGAATCACAAAAGTAGAACAACAAAAACGGTTATATTGGCAATCCTACCGTGCAAGTGCATGACAAGATGGCAAGTGCAGGAGTGGAGGCCTCAATGGTTGGGGCAAGGCGGCAGGTACCAGGGAAAGGGAGGATGAGTGCAGTGGACAGGAAGACCAGGTTGGGCTAGTCTGGGAAAAGGAGCCTGAGGGCAAGTGCTGGTAAGGGATGCAGGTCTGGCCCCTGTATGTCTCTGAAGGAAACAGGCCCCAGTCGAAGCAGTAGAGGGAGTGTTAGCACGGGAAGGGGAGAGAGAAGGAAGAGGAGAAAAAAAAGTCTTGAGAACTTTCCGGACCTTAAGAAGATCCCGCTCAAGTCTTAGGGGGCAGGGAGGCTGTTCCAGAGGAAGGAGCCAGACGAGGAAAGAGATCTTCCTCCCACTCTCTGCTTGGAGAAACGTTTGACCTGCAGAGAGTTTGAGCCAGAGGACCGAAGGACTCTGGCTGTGAAGCAGTTATGTAGGGAAAGCTGGATGTAGAGAGGTCTCAGGCCCTGGACAGCCTTGTGGATGATGCAAAGGGTCTTGAATTTGATCTTTGTCATCACTGGGAGCCAGTGGAGAGATCTTAGTGCTGTAGATATGCAGCCCCTGGGCTTGAGATGAAGGATAAGTCTTGCAGTCCTATCTTGGATTAGTTGAAGGGAAGGAAAGAGGCAGATTGAGAAAGAGGCTGTTGCAGTAGTCCAGCCTAGAAAGAACCAGGGCTCTAGAGACGTTGAGCTTCTGGGGGAAGGTGAGGAAAGGTAGAATGCCCTTGAGGAGGTGCAGCTGAAAGTTGGACTTCTTGGCAAGGTCAGTGATGTGTGGACAAAAAGAGAGAGAGGAGTCAAAGATGATCCCAAGGTTTTTTGCCTCACAAGGATTCTAGCCAGAGAGTGGGGTGGGGGGCGAGGAGCAGGCGTCCAAATGAGAAGGATCTCTGTCTTACTAGCATTAAGGCAGAGATCATTGGCAGATTACTATGCCTGAATTGCAGTCAGACTGTCAGGTATGAGGTAGGAGACAGAGGAGGTAGAGGATGGCAGCTTGAAAGAGAGCTGTGTGGCATTTGCATAACACTGGAAATGAGGGGAGAAGGGGAGAAGGTGGAGGTCAGGTGGGCCAAAGGGCCAGGTAGATGATGAAGAGTCATGGCAATAGGATAAAGCACTGAGGGACGCCACAGGTAGAGAGTGAGGTGGAGGAGACAAAAGTGCCCATATGCACTTGGGATTGTCTGTTTGAAAGGAAGAAGGTAAGCCACGCCAGTGCCCTGTCTATGATGCCTAGGGTATCATGGATACGGTTTATGAGGATGGATTGGTTGACTGTGTCAAAGGCAGAAGAAAAGTAGAGGAGGATCAGAACAGAGGGAGTGTTAGAGTCCAGAATACAGCAATCAAATATTACATAAAGAGAAACAAGGAATGCAGTATGCATCATAGAACTAAAGTATTCTTAAGATGGTATTTTTAGATTGTACAATGAAAAGTCGAAGCATTTCACATTGTAGAGACATGTATTAATCTGCATTGGACCTGCTTCTTGTTCTATGTGTGCGAATACATCTGCCCTTTGTCATTTGTAAATTACCTATGTGAATAAGGGTGCACATGTAAATACTACTGATTATGTACTAATGGAATTACTTTATATGTAAATATCTTATGTCTGTAAATATTCTTATTATGATTTATGCCAAACCACTGTTTTCTATTGTTGCCTGTGGTAACCCTTTAATGTTAATTACCTGTTTTCCAGTGCCCAGATACCTACGGGTTTGGCGTGCATTACAAATGCTAAATAAATAAATAAATAAATAAAAATATGTGCATTATGACCTCACGGTATAACTTAGGGAAAAACAATTCAGAATATAGCAAAAGTTCAAGCTCTACATGCACAGAACCTTAAAAGTATGTGTATCATGATTTCATGTAGTTTAACCACATGAAGTCCTCAGCTTAAAATTAATACTGTCACTGAACAAAAACAACCATCCCAGTTATATGTTGTCATCAGTGGTGTGATCGATAATATAATTTGTGATGTCATATTTTATGTCCTGGGTGTTAGCGTTAGCAGTGCATGGCAGTGGTGCGAATTATGGTTGCATAGCTTACGATAACTGGCACATTTCTTCGGTTTTTTGGTTTTAGGTGTAACCATAAAGTCCCTTTAACAACGTTTTTCACTGAATTTCTGTGAATATATATGTATATATTACACAGCCACGTTAGTGGCTGCGTAGTTATGGTTAAGTTGCTAATCCCATAGGAAGAGCACTTTTTGGCCGGTTTCTAACTTTGCTCCCCCTGGACGACTCCTCACCAGACTTTGCAATATAAGTATATGGCCCACTCTGAATTATTTTGCAAATTTTAGTGAGGTTTGGGGGGGGGCAAAGTTGCAAGGGGGGGTCCCAAAACTTCTGTTTTTCCCATTTATATAATGGGGAAAAAATTTGCTCACGCCAACAGCCCAAACCGCTGGACAGATTTTCACCAAATTTGTGGCAGGAGCGGCGGCTTGGTCCCAAAAGCGTACTTTTGTTAATTTGGTTTAAAACTGTCCAGTAGTTTTATTTATTAAATGGCTGAAACATAAGGCAAAAAAATGTGTGATATCTACGTCCGCTCCGCGGACACACTTCCCAGTTCGCTCCGCAGACAAGACACCGATTGGCTTCTTTGCTTGCGTCATGTCCGCGGACAGGCAACATGTTCTCTGATTGGCTGGGGTGAGGCGTGAGGTGTGTCCCATTGTTTCGAGGCGTCCGCCATCTTGGATCCGCCAACACCGTGGCGGCGAACAGAGGCAAAATGCAATTTTGAGGAGTGTGTTGTTGTGCAGAAGTGCTTGGGGAGGGTTGGGGAGTAAGAGATGTGTCAAATACTGTATTTGTTTAGGTGGCAGGTGCCCCTGATGTGTTTGCCATGTCCGCGGTCATAGTGGTTGTCCGTGGATATAATCAATGCACTACTGGCTATTTCACTTTAATATGATGTTTGTTTTGAGTTGCTGTGTGAACAGGAGATGGGCTGAGCTGACAGGTGGTGTGGCCTGACTGTGGGAATCGCTGGGAGACTGCGAAGTTCTCCAGAGGAACAAAAATAAATCCGTAGAAATGTTGGCCGCATTGGTGAATGGTAGCAAACAATTCATATGTTTTTCAAAAATATTTGTAATGTCTCTGTGCTTTGAAGCGCTATCGGTTTCCATTCTGGGTGAAGGTCAGCGCGGTTGAATTTTTGTTTCCTAGCTGAGCACAGCCACGCATGGTACAGAGTATAAGGTTCAATTGTTTTTTACCTTGAAACAAAAGGAGGATTGTGAACGGAATGCATGAAGGGAGGGATGTAAGACTTTCAAATATGATAATGTTCACCATTCAAAAATTGGAACATGTAATTTCATTTTATGAAAATTTGTTGAAGTGGACGGAGTGCTTTTTTTATGCCGATAGAATGGAAATGCCGAATATTTTATACACAAACTAGTCAAATTATAATTTGGTGACAATATCGGTGGGGTACATTGTATTGTGTGTTGTGTGTGGTATATTGCAATGACACGCAATTAGAACTTGTATGTGTGTGTATAGTTTGTTTTGTCGTGGAGATATGGGCAGTGCAGCATCGAGCTGGGTGTAGTACAGTAGTGGGAACCCCCAGGTTCACAAACGTGTAATCGAACGCTAATATTTAATTAAAATTCTGTGTATCTGTTCTTTTTGGTTTTATTTAGCTCTCTGATTGCAGCCTCAGCATTAGCATCCCATTTCAAGCTCACCATACTCTGTAGCAGTAATGTGTACTGCAAACTGAAGAGTAATTTACACGTTCTTTTGTTTGAGTTATCATTGTTTGACGTCCGTGTTTACCAATAGTTGTAACAGTGGCCCAAATTGGTCATTTTAAAAGAACTACTGGACGGAATTACCCCAAATTTACAAATGCGGACGAAGCCGCCGCTCCTGCCACAAATTTGGTGAAAATATGTCCAGTGGTTTAGGCTGTAGACATGAGCAAATATTGTTTTCTGTTGCATCCTATAACTTAGCCCTTCCGGCAGGGGACCTCACCACACTTCACAGGATCAATCGGACAGGGCCATATACTTTTTTTGCAAAGTTTCGTGAGGATTCGTCTAGGCGGGGCAAAATTATAAGCCACCCAAAAAGTACTCTTCCTATGGGTTGAGCAACTTAACCATAACTACAGGGCCGCTACCGCAGGCCCTGTAATTAATATCTATATATTCAAGGAAAAAACTTTATTTGCAGGGATGTTAAGGTGAGTACTTAATGCAACAAAATCCCCTGTAATTCAGCTAAAGCCATGTTAACTTTGCGCCCCTTATTGCGCAGCCTATGACCATAATGATGACATCATAGATCACATCACTGATGACATTACTAATAGCATGCTGTATGAGAATGTTGATTCACATCACTGATGCCATCACTGCTGATAACTCTAATTACATTGTATATAACTGATTACATCAATAATGTAATCAGACATAACATCATTTATAAGTTAGATCATGAAAACGTTGATTACCTTAATAACAATTTAGGCCGTGGACTTGGTTGTCCATGACAAAGGCTCGGGTCACTGGCCAGCACCAAAGGCCATAACTAGTGGTAGGTTAGTGTTAAAAAATACCAATGTGCATGGTTAAAAGCCATGCCTAGTAGCCCATTACTGTTTTAAAATCTACAGTGGGCAGCGTTGAAAGCTGTAGTCAGTGGCCATGGCTAAAAGCCATAGCTAGGGCCCATTGATATGTTAGAATATACAGTCGGCACAGCCAAAGCCGTGGCCACTTGCTAGTATTGTGTTGAAGACCATGGATATTGGCTGGTTAGTGTATATAATATCCAGTGGGCAAGGCCGAAGGCCATAGCTAGTGGCTGATTAGTGTTGTATAATAGACATTGGGCACAGCTGAAAACCATCGCTAATTACATTTTTATTATTTTAAAATATACAGTGGGCATGGCCAAAGGATGTACAAACTGCTCAGGGTCAAAGGCCATGGCTAGTGGGCCATTTATGTGTTAGAATATGGACTGGGCACAGCCAAAGATTGTGGCCACTGTCCAGTATTGTGCTAAAGTCCATGGTTAGTGCCTGATCAGTGCATTTAAGATACAGTGGACATGGTTGAAACTTGTATCCACTGGCAAAGATTCAAATCTATGGCTGGTAGCATGTTAGTGTTTAAAAATATACAGTGTACATGGGTGAAGACTGTAGCCAGTGTCCATGACTGAAGGCCATGATCAGTACCCATTAATCTGTAAAAATATATTTGGCCATGCACACTGACCATGCCTGAAGGCCATCCTTAATGCTGGTTGCTGTTGAAATGCAATTAGTGATGTCATCAGTGATGTGATCTGTGAGGTCATCATTGTGGTCATATGCTGTGCAACAGGCGGCACCAAGGTAAGTTGGCTTTAGCTGAATTTCATGGGTTTTGTTGTGTTAAGTTCTCAGCTTAACATCACTGCAACTAACGGTTTTTCCTTGAATTTTAAAGGTTTTCTTACGTTGTATTGCTCACCTTAACTTCCCTGCAACTAAAGATAAGATTTGTAGAACGCTTCCAGATCACTAACATGGTCTTCGGCCACTGTCCATTTTAAAACGCTACCAGACCACTAGCCATGGCCATCGGCCATGGCCGCTGGGCACGGCCACTCTATATTTTAAAACACGTGCAACCCATTGTTCAAAGATGTTCACCAATCACAAACTGTTTTGACAGTGGGATTGTTATGTATAAAAGATTGCAGGCTTTGAGAACACCCTATCTTTTCAGTTAATGCCCTGTGTGATTCAATTATTTGCTGAGGCTCACACACTTTGGTTAAGCAGCGTGCTCCTAGCCCCTTGTTTTATGGCTGGTCTCATGGTGACTGTTGTGATACATCACACAACCCAAACAAACCACATTTATGGAGCACATAAAAGGGAAAAGAATGAACAGATGCAAGAATAACATATGCCCGGGTACTTTTGCCCCCATAGCTAAAATCAAAAGCTTGCACCCATCAATATATACACATTAAGTGAAATATATCTTAAAGTGAAATATACAATTGTAGTTCAATAGACCTACTCCTTAGACGAAAGTGCATAAGACAAAATAGCATTGGGCTTTCTTTTAAAAAAAGTAATGAACACCAGAAAAATTACTGGAGAGAGGAAATGTTCCAATAAATATGCTGGCAAAGTATAAAAGGTGCTCACCTTTTAAACCCAGCAATCTGTCATGAAATATTCCCTGGAAAACTAAATCTCATTACAAAACAAATGCTTGTGGTCTTGTGAGTAAGCGTCTGCACTGGGAACATGACAACCTGAGTAAAATCCTGGTAGCCGAATACTTGAGCAGGTTTACCAACCTAAAAAAAAAAAGGGGGTTGCGTTCGCCCTCTGAAGAAAAGTTATGCTGTACACCCACATGTGTTCTTTACTTGTGCCCTGAAAAGCAGCCACAATAAGGAGAAAATAACTGCACCAGTGCCCAGGATTGCAAACTCTCTTGCCACATGGTGGATAAATACCCATTACTTCCTCACCCCCATGTCTGGCTTTCATCAATACTCTGCTTTATGAAGCTAACTTGAAAAGTACACATCGCATATTGTCACTCAAATATATAAATCCTTATGAACTATGTTAGGAAAAAAGTGTATAATTGTGGCATTATTCCCCCCATCTTGACTGTGAGACTACAAACCACAATGCAATTCCGAAAAAAGGCAAAGAAATGGGCTCAGAGTGCAAAACCTTCAAGGACTGACAGTAGCATGGTTTGAAAAGAAATAATGCAGATGCTGTTTGTTATGAGTAATTTAAAACTAAGAAAACACACGGCATTCGGGACTGTGGACTGTCTCCCACCCATGCAGTAACCGGGACAGACACTTCTTAGTTTCAAAGTGAGGAAGGATCCAGCCACCTTAGGCCATGTTTCTCTAAGTGGTCTTGTAAGGTGGGCTCATTTTTTAGGCAACATGGCCTTAGGGGGCTAACCCCTTCTTCGCTTTGAAGCTTAGCAGGTTTAATCCCAGTTACTGCCGGAACGGGAAACCCACTGTTGCTGTAACAATATCTTTTTTTAAATTATTATTGACTACAAATACCAGAATGCAATTCAGCAAAAGACAAAAAATGGTCTCTGAGTGCAAAACCTTCCAGGACTGACAGTAGCATGGTTTAAAAAAAGAAATAATTAGGATGCTTATCCGGTTGCCCATCCATGCAGTAACCAGGCCGACCCTGCTTAGCTTCAAAGCAAGGAAAGGTACGGCCCATTTCTAAAAGCAGTCTTCTAAGTTTGGCTCATTTATCAGGCAACATGACCTGAGGAGGCTGGCCCCTTCCTCACTCTGAAGCTAAGCAGGGTCTATCCTGGTTACTGCATGAATGGGAGACCTGGATGGCAATCGTGTTACTGGCCATGACCTTCGGCCACTGCCAGTGATTATTCACCCCAACATCACTATAGCTGTAAAAATATCTATTAAAAAATGGTAACCACAGGTACTGAACTATACATAGCCTCGGCTATAAGTAATCCTTTATAGCCACGAATATCAGCAAAACGGCTGGGAAAGAAATGATTTCCTGCCCTCACCAAGTGCTCCCCTCATCTGTGCCAGCTCCCCCACTCTCCATGTGACCTCCTGTCCTCTCCCTTTCCCCCCCACAACACATGCTGCTTCTGTGACACAGTTTGCTTTGAGATGCCAGCTATTCGAGGCTACAGAAAGCTTTATGTTGCAAAGTCAGTCCCTAGACACCAGCCAACTTCCAAATTTCACTTGGTGCCATGTAGCCACCCTCCCTCTCCCCTCCACGCCCCCATCTCTAGTCTGATGGCATGTGCATGTTTTCTGACCAGCAAAAACGTTTTTTCCGTGCGTTTCATTTTCCCATATCCTCAGCTATAGCTGCGGTTAGCTCTTGCATCGAGGGGAAAACAATATTGCAGCTGTTTCATTTCTAAAAAAAAAACATCCAGTTTTGGGTAAATCCCTGAGATATAGCTATCTATTTTTGATAAAGCGGCATCCCCTTCTCCATCAAATATTTAAAAAACTACTGCACGCAATAACTCCAAACCAGGCATGGATCACGAGTCAACTCTTCATGCCCAAGTTGTTGTGTACCTGGTACAAATCCGTCCAGTGGTTTGGGCTGGCGCTTTAGCAAAAACTGACCTTGTTTGTCCATGGGAAAATGAATGGGAAATAAATGGGAAAGGGGTTACCTTTTTTTTTTAAAACAAATCTTTGCAAACCTTTGCAGTCTGGGGGGTGGCCACTGCGAGTCCTTAATCACTTTTGGAATTTCGATCAAATCCGTTACTCGAATCAAATGTTATTGAGAATAGAATTTTGAGGAGTTCCTATGGGAGTCCTACTCACCTTAACTATAGGGCGGCTATCGCAACCCTATAATATATTTATTGAATAAAAGGTATAAAAGGACACAGGGCCCTTTCAGTATTTGTGAATACAAGCAAGCATATATACTGCACAGGTTTATGACTGCGCCCATGAGCTTTCATTAAGTGTTATTGCTTAGGCATAGCTGCAAAGTTGTCATTTGTGAACCCTCATGCCAGTCTGGGATTTGATGGAGTGCATAAGGTGCCTTCATTTTGTGGCAGAAGTTTGGCTCTAGAGAGAAGAAAGGAGAGAGAGACATGTCAGGAGCACAGGATGCTGCAAGCTAGGATCCTCTGACAGTGCTTAGGGCAGATGGCTAGCTGCTGGATGTGGTACTGGTCTACGGACATCAGATCAGTGGCCAGTGGAGGCTTCATGGCAGCATAATTGTGCCCAAACAGCAAATGTTTTCAAATAGCGACACTAGCAGAAACACCCTGAGTGTCCCAGTCGATTTAGTTGCAACACAAAACCACACAGTTAGCAAAGCTGCTTCTTACAAGACGGTATGCCCATGGCAAGCTGGATGGTGATGACATTTTTGTAGGTTGGTGCAAAAAAAGTGAATGCTAGCTCCTTTGCCACATATCGCCCAGCCATTATGGTGCATTGTCAGACTTCAGTGTGCAACCTTCCAAACTATTAACATTTCCTGCATATTTGACCAGTTTGCACAATTCCAGAACTGTTCATTTTGCAGTTGGATCATTCCTCCTCATTTACTTGAGTCTTTTTTTCACTTGGAAATGATAAGCGGTGAAAGAAAGTGTAATTCCGTGTCAAGTACTTCTTTCTACCTCCTGTATAGAGGTGGAGGAGATTGCAGGAAGCGTTTACTCCGATTAAAGAGGCACATTTTGGAAAGTGTGTTGTTCAAGTCGAGGAGAAGTCATATTATGCATATATTTGGTTCTTTTTAAAAGTCCTGACAGGCTCTTGATGGCCAAACCAAATAGCTTCTTTCTTAGATACGTGCATCCTTTTTGTGTTTATGGATTGGCATTTCTTTGGGCTCATTATCATGTTCTGCAACGGAACCTCACAGAGCCTCTGCAGAGAAATAGTAGACTTGAAAACATATGTTGCTGCATTTTCTCCTCCTCTTGAACATAGGATTTCGATAAACAGATCTCACTCTTCCACTAGTTATCTTTACACTTAGCTGCTATACATTTTACACTTAGCTGCTATACATTCAAAGAGTGTGGGTCAGTCAAATGCCACGCCAGGGTTATCAATAGAGAAAATTAAAAATGGGTACCTTCTCCACATGTTTCTAGAATTTCAAGAAATTGGCAGGAATAAGAGCTTCTAAGATCTTCTTAGGTTTTACATTTAAATTCAAATCGGTATTGATAAAAAATAAAATAATTCAAAGACAATGAAAGGGGGCTCCTTCCTTTTGTCCATCCCACCCACTTGACCGTCTACCTTCCCCATCCCTTCACCCTTTAACGTGTATTGATCGTCCCGGCCCTCTACTCCACTGCCCTCTCTCAATGAGGTCACAGATCCACTACTCTTTGTTTACACTTCTACCTCTGGACACTGCTGTTCAGCCACGGCAGATCTATCTACAAATATGAGGAAATTCATATGGTTCCACAATCACACATTTGTCTCACAGGGATTATATGATCATCATGAGAGTTATGCTATGTTATGTTACATCCTATTATGAATCTTTGGTATGGTCCAAAATCCCCCCTGAATGATTTCACAAGGCCAATGCATCACAAGATGTTGTATTGGCCCAGTCGCCATAGGCGTCCCAACTAAAGTCTGTAGAGGGAAAAGGAAAAGACGGTACAAAGAGTTAATGTGTGGTTTAGCGGTAATTTTACAAGGGAGTTTTGGAAAAATACAAGCATAAAAGAGACAGAGGGATATTGTTTGTGGAATTGTGGATACCTGTCGATGTAAAAAAAAATATATATATATTGCGTGGAGAGTGATGAATTACAAATGCACATTTTATTGTCTCAGCATTTGCATGGGAGGTTTCATTAAGGTATTTGTTGAGTAATAATCTTGTACTTCTTGCAGTGGTCTGGGGTTGTGATGGGCTTGAGATCTGCTCAAGAACCTCCTTGTGTGCAAGCTAATTTACTTAGGCTCATGACCCTCAAAAAAAGACAGGGATAATAATTCAGGGAACTGACCGGCCCGGGACCAGAGTCAGAAATAGCCAGTGCAAATGTGAATAAGAAAGGAGAGAAATGGGAAGGGAATAATTATGTTCAACAGATTTCAAATGTGTTTGGCCCTATGTATTGCTGAGGGAGACTTGTCTATGAGAGTGAATCAATGTCCAGTATCAAAGTATTAGCCTACCCTGTAATGAGAAACTATTAACAGCCAAAGTTAAAAATAAGGTCTAGATGTAAAAAGAGTTCACAAATGTTAAGAATATATCATATTACCCAATCGGAGTACAGAGAGAAATATTTAAAGGAAAACCCCAGATGGTTTCATTCTAAATTGCATTATTGAGGAATTATGTCAGTCAAGCCATCCTGGCAGGAAACGTGTTAATCTGTGAGCCCACTTTAGTTGGATGAAATTGTTCTAAATGTTATCTTACAAGTGGGGTGGATCACAATGGACTTTTAGTGACTAGTAGAATCAAATACCTGGGAGTTGAAGTGCTGTCTTTGACAACCAAGTGCCATAATCACAACATGGAGCCAAAACCCAGTGGTGTGTGAGTACTCCCTCACTGCTGTAGCACATCTAGAGCATGTCGATGATGCTGTCCTCCAACAAGACGTACATACAGAAAGGCTTGAGCATGGTGATGTCATCACATGCATTACCTGTAATGGCAGCTCAGGGCAAGGAACAGAAGGAGCTGCACCTTAGGATCCAAGAAGTGCTTCATGTACGTCAGCTGATACTGTAGAATGACCATCACTATATGTCATCCAGAAGTCATGGTGCGAAAGCTGCTTCCATAGCATCGGTCGGTGTTGTGGTCTGCTTGCAAGAAGTGAAACTTGCTATCATGTTAGCATTGGGTCTTTAGTTTCTTTCCTTTGTGTGGCTGATGGTAGACAAAAGGGAAGGAAGAAAACTCAAGGTGAGATGTTGAGAGATCTGGTGGCAATTTTGTGGATATATTTGCTGTGTCTGATCCTTTATAATTGCAGCATTGTGCTGTCCACCTCATGCCATTAGGTGATGCTTAGTCTTTAAGCAGCCAACAAAGGGATCGAGGTCTGTTGCAACTCTTGCCATTCATACTGCGGCGGATCATGAACTCACCCTTGGCTCCAAACCTTTCCTTATCTTTTTTCCTGCTGTAAGGTTTCTTACCTTATTAATTCTATCCATTTCTGTATGCCATCGAAGGTGGACACTGTGTCTTCAGGGAAGAGTCCAGACCTTTTTCACTTTATTGGGGTCCAGTGATGGGGCAGACTTTGTCGTCATTGGCATCACCCCAAATGCAAGCAACATTTTCAGACTGCTGAATGCTCCCCCATGTTCTGTGTCCACTTTGTAAAGAATTAGGGGTGCACTATGTGGGATACGTTGACCCATTCCAATGTGCCTCACTACATCACTGTACTGAAAGTGTAAGAAACAGCCCAGAATGGGTGCGCTGACTCCTGTGCGTGCCAAAATCTTGAAACTGTGTTTGGGTCACAACCATAAAAAAAATGCATACCCTGCCAAACAACACAGTCAGGGGGGGTGAAAACAGAGTTCTCACTGCAGGGGCATGCCAGTGGGAACTGCCACAGTCAGCATGGAGCAAAGTGAATGAATTGTGCTGAAAACCCGAAAATGCCTTTTAAAATGACATTTTCCCAACCATAAAAAGTGTTGTTTTTGGCACCAGATCCATTCATTTTACTGAAGCATTGAGATTAAAAGGAACCTGCTATGCCCAGGACCATCCAGTGTGGCTCAGAGGAACCGGGCCTCATTTGACTGACAGCTTCTGACAAATGTATTCTTCAGAAATCAACCAAGGACTGTGTTTTTCATTTTCACAAAGGGACTAAAACTTTGCAACAAGTATCAGAATCAGCTGTGCAGAGAGAGAGACTCTAAACAAAGGCATGATACAGGTATCCATGCTGCAAACAATCCCAGCACTCAACGGAGGAACTAGTGCTGACTAAAAGGTGTATTTACCGCAGAGGAAAATCGGATTTAAAGAGATAAGTTTAATGTGCTTTTTCATGAATTAAAGGCAAAATCGCCTGTTTTAAAGTATGTTCTTGTTTAAAGGCTTAATTATTTAAGAATGTCAAAGGATTGCTAATGTTAAAAAATCCACCTATAAACTGTGTTAATTTTATATGTTCAAATGAAAGATTTAGGTGAAACTTAAAGCTAAGCCTAGTCTGAGTTAATCAACTATTTGAAAAAAAAAACAACAACCCTGCTCTCAGCCTGAGCCTGAGAAAGGTTGACACCTCCACTGCTGGCAGGAAAGGCTAATTGCTGCTGGGAGGCCACGCATACTCATGACAAAGGACCCCATTAGACATTCGTCTGTGCCCCAGTCGAAGACAATGGCAGGCTTGGACACTCAGCCTTCCAGGTGACACTCTCCAGGGACAGGCCTCTTATTCAACTTCAAAGGGTTTGCCATTTGCTCACACTTGGGAAGAAAGAAAAGAAACTGACATGTGATTTTTGGGTTTCAAATGCTTATTTTGCCACTGAACTTCAAGACATTTAACTTGGCAGCAAGAGTAAGAAAAAGAGTGAAAAGTACATACATCTAAATCAGAATTTCTACTACTCATTTGAAAACTTGGTAGAATTTCTTACTGTGTAAGGAACTGAAATTATGAAGAATGACCAATTGCACAGAAACTATTAATGTTGCAAATATAATATTGTGTACCCATATCTAGGGGTAATTGTGCATATATGTACAGAATTGGAAAATGTTAGGCCAAACCTTTCATGGTCAAAATTGCCAAAATTCAACAGAAAGACTGAGCCAGGTCCCACCGACTTTGGAGATGGATTAGAATGTGACCCACGAAATATGTAATTTATGTATCTGATTTTCTTAGTGGGCATAACTACATAAATATGTATTTGTGGGAAAGTTTGATTTTGGTCCCAATAGCTATGGGAGGTTTCCAGATCATATCATAAAACATGACACACCTTTCTGTTATCCAACCAGAAAAGAGCAAGGCGGGAACTGTGCTCTTGCCCAATCATAGCCTTGTTGGTGTGGTTAGTAATTCTGCCCCTACCATAAACTTTAGTGATGTCATTTGGCATGATAAATAAGGGAACCTCACAGCACATAAACATACTGATTCCTGACTCCATCCTGATTTCCTGCGTGGCGCCCTGTTCCTGAATTCTCCATCTTTGTTCCTGATTCCAGATTTCTTTTTTTTTTTTATCAGCTATGCCTAAATTCTCAAGCAATCCCAAAACTTAAGGGAAGTAATTTTGATCCAGTCTGGCTTGCTACTACTAAATGCTTGCCTGCACCAAACTCGCCATTCCACTGATCTACAGCGTACAGTAACCAGAAGGGCCAATCCAATCCAGTCCAGTCCAACCCGAGGTGCCAGTCCAGCTGACCAGGACCGCCCAGCTGACCTATCCCACCAGATGTGCCCTGCTGTCCGTTGTTAAACCCGACCTGTGTGATGACCAACCCTTGACGGTCCAAAATCTTAAAATTAAAGTGGACTGTAAGTATAAATAGAAATCATAGTAAACCACACCATATCTTGTCTTGTCCTATCCCAATCTATAAACCATCTAATCTTTACCCTAAGAACCTGTAATATTGTCAGAACTATTCTTGCAACCTTGTCTGTAATTCCTAGTGTTAGCGCCGATTTTTCTCTTCATTTGTGTGTTACTAGACCATAAGCCATTAGTGATTTTGATTAAATAAAGTAATTTCCATAAAGGAAATGGGGTATCCACCAGGTGAAGGGTTACAGTGGCCATGTAACTGTGGAGATTCATGGGTGGCATTCTCTTTTTCTTAACCATTAAACCTAGTTTAAATAAAAGTAATCTGTCATTTTAAAACTGATTTTCTGTTTTTCTAAAAACACCTCTCATTCAACCTTGCATAACTCCCTCAACTTAATTGCTAGAGACTTAATTTCAACTCTGACTTAAAAATGAGACCTTTAGCTACACCCCAGCACAAAAACCGCATCCCAAAACACCCGTTTTTCTTAAAAAGCATTTAGTGAATTTTAGGCGGGAATTCGCAATTCTGCAAAGTTTTACACATGTGATTTACAATTTCAACTATTTCCAAACTTCCATTAGGATTCAACTTCTGTAATTTTGCTCATACTATAGCTTATGATTGTTAGCATCTTTTCAGTGTTGCTCCTATAGAGATCTATCTTGATTTAAGGACTTTTGCACACTTTTCATTGTTTAACACAGCCATTTTCGAATGTCAATTTAAAAGTGTAAGATTTCCAAACTGTTTTTCTCTCTTGTTTGGGGAGGGAAGGTTATCTTTGAATTCTGTTGATTGTTCTTTATTCCTGAATACCTGCTGCTTACCTTCATCGGTGTAGAATTGCTTATTGTGAGTTGAGGATTTTGCAGGGGGAAATCTTAACTTAAGCGCTATCTTTCAAACAAGCCAAAACTGTTATTTTCTCTGTGTCTTATATTCTGTGCTGCTAAAAGTGAATTCAACTGCATTACCTACTTTCTTATTTGTATTGTCACCACATTGGTGATTCCTGCCCCATATATTAAAACATATGTTTCATTTGAATTATTTAAAATAAATAAATATTTCCTTTACCAACCAGCCTGATTCCTGGTCCATTGTGACCTGGGGGTATTTTGAGAAGGGGTGTGATATGAGTGGTATATCACTCAGAATATTTAATCTATAGACACAATAAAATAAGTATTTCATTTGCGCACTGCATACCAGGCTGAGACCAGGGTGTATAGCCTGACTGAAATCCTTAACGACTAGTGCCACCATAAGTGCTTGCAGTAATGGGAACCTATTTGTAGTGGACTGGGTGAACGTGTTGGGTGAGTTGATGGACTTCCTGGTAGTAAACTTGGTGGTCAGTGTTGCTACTTTTGCTCACCTTCAGTTCATCACTGACCTCTGTTCTGGCTACCTGCTGTATGACCTCTGCCGCTGGAAGGGCTAGATTCTCTGTCTCACACATATGTAGACAAATGAGCTGTAAGGTAGGACGGGGGATGGTGACCCATCACACACAGAGAAAGCAATAGTAGACTGCAGAACCAAGAACTGCTTTACTTGCCTACATCACTGCTTGGAGGGATTCCATCAGCTTATACACTTTGGCCCATGTATGGTCCTTTTTTAATAGAAAAGGTGGTACTAGTGTTTACAGTTTTTATAATATTTTGGTAGTTATATATGAATCCTCCATGTTCATGGGAAAACAAAGAAAGGCATATGCTAGTCCACTGGGCAAAGAACTACTGCAAGGGGCATTGCTAAGCAGCGGCGTGAATTTCATATTTTTCAACATGGGGAAGTCAGATGGCACTCCTTGGATTGTTTAACCATACAGTTGTTATCTGCATGCAAAATACCTTCTTAGTAAGAAAATATAAATAAAACTAATAATGTAGGCAAAGTAACTCCTCTCAACACCATGCGGTAAGAGAGCTCCTGTTTGGTCCTGTGTAGTATATGAGATGTTCTGAAGTACTGGGGTTTTGCTTCCTTATACAATATTGAAGTTTCATTTTCCCATTACAAATCTTTAACTACTAGAAGCAGCAGAATTTCAGACTGATATGGGTATGGATGCCAAGACTGATGGAGTATCGATCACCTGACAAGCGGCACATTGAAAGCTCTGCAGTGAGGGGTCTATATTCTAACAAAACAAGCCTTTGGCATTGCTTGCTGTGGTCCCATGACAACTCCATTCTGCCCTGATTTTCTATCATCCCGCTTTGCATTCTGTGACTTGTAGTTTTGCTTTTCCCATAGGCTTGGATGCAAGCATCAGCTGCATCACCAAATGGAGAGTGCTGTCGGCTGAAAAACAACGGCAGGACACGTAGCACCTATTTTCCTACACAATGGCCAGTGCCGAGTGCAAAGAAAAGAGGCAGGGCTGGATATACGACTCACAACTAGCATGGAGCGACTTGAGATGTCTATACAGTCTGGTTTGTGTTATAAAGAGAAAATCGTCTGTTTTTCACATTTAAAACAGTCCTGCAGCTGGTACGCGTGTTACTTGAAGAAAGGGTGTGATTCTTCAGAAAAAGTGAAACTTTTTGTTTGATTTGGAAACAGCCGAAAAGGTTTGTAAAGTTTTGCAACTATTTACTTTTGTTTTGCCGGCTGATGTAGGATTTTGGTTCTGAAATACAGGTGGCCCATTGCGGAGAGACCATGATCACATCCCGGGCAGATTTGGGATTTAACAAAAGGGTTCCAGACTATAACCTTCCCTCATGGTCAGTTCCCATTAAATGCTTCCTGGGCAGCCCTTGACTGAGAGAAGACTGCAGCAAAAAACCAAAGTCATGACAGCCCCACAGGTGAGCCATCCATCAGATCACAAATACACCAACAGAGTTCCTCCACAAACTCACCAGAGCCTCATAAACCTGATACAGCTCCACGGCGAAGGGGGTGGGTGACCTCTTCCTCCCCCCACCCTTTAAGCTACGCCCCTGATTTCAAACCTGAGGTGGAGACCTAGTTGGCAAATGTGCCCTAGACAGGTTGATCAACTGGTGAAATTGGTAGCTTTATTGAGAGATAAAATGATAGCAAGCCACACCCAATGAGAGCATTCCAGGGCCACATAACCTAGGGATTCCATACACTCCCCTTTCCCTCCCACTACCCCTTCCCACCCCTGTTTGATGTTCTGGTGCTCCATTCAGAGTTGGCAGGAAGTTAATGAACTTGAGTTTTGACTTTAGGGGGCAATTTTTCCCCTTTTATGCAAAATACCCATGGCAGATGTCTGCGAGAGTTTTGCACCGACAACTATGCCTATCGCCATCTCATGCCCATATAAGCCAAAAAGAAATCATCAAAGCACTAAACAGCGGCATGCATGGGTGAGAGCATGCAATCCAGGAGTCGCATGAAGAACTTGCATCACATTCGGATAAACCACTATTGGAGTTGCTGGTTCTCTCAATGCCACTCTTTCTACAGTTGTTGGAGAATATGGCTGGAAGCATGATGATGTGCTGGATGCAATGACACAGTGGCATTATGCGTGCATATGATGACTGCAAGGCATCACAATGTGTCGCAGTGGCTGATAGTGCTGCTGCTGGCACTGCTAGTAGCAATAACCTGTGATGCTACTGGTGCCAGGAGTGGGACTGGTTCCGCCACTTATCATTGCTACCAGTGTCACAGTAATGTGACATTAGTCCTGGATTTGCTACTGTAGTGGGCACAGCGAGCTCGAAGCCCATATCAGCTTTAAATCCTGCAGCATCATCTAGATGGCTGTCACCCTGAAGTCCCCAAGCTACCTCACCGAGAAACTCAGTATCTCCAGAGGCCTAAGATCCGCTAGAAGGAAGGACATCTACAGACCTACTCTTCAGGGAATGTTTCCTCCCTAACACCTAGGTCTACACACCCTCCACTCCCCACCCTACCAGAGACTGGGTGATTTGATCGCCACTGTTTCCTCCCCTGGTTGCTTGTAGACCCCTTGCTGATACACTTTCCACCTTCCCCTCCTCTGTTAGCTCGCCACTTTCTTGTTCCTCTCCCCCCTCACAATGTTGTTGTCCCTATGATTGTAAAACACTCAGTTGCTTCTCGAAGGTATGTTAGTGCTCAATAAATAAAGTGCTCCGAATAAATTACTGCCTACTTCTCTGTGGGACGCGAGCATCTGCTTACTTCTTAAAAGAGATAAAACCCCATTCACACCTTTCAGCTTGATCCATACAGAGTGACAAATACCAGTCACCATCTTCGCATCAGGTCTGAAAAGGGATGTATAGCTTTCATACATGAAAACTAATCAGAGAAAAGATTTGCTGCATCTAACATAAGAAGTTACATTTAGCAATGGCATAGGAGCATAAAGACGCAGGGGCCGGATTGACAGTCTATCTAGATGATGCTGAGAAAGCACAGAATCGTATCCTGTAGAAACAATGTAACAGATGGATTTTGGTCCAAGCCAATTCCTAAATTGGCTTGCACTGTTTATCAGCCAGTCTGTAGAGAAATGGAATCACCTCCCAACCTTGTCTTCTAAGGAGGGATACAACCTGCTGCCTAGAACTGGCGACAGATCCTGGAATCAAGGAGAATCTCCCATGGTACACTACAAAAAAAGAGGAAGCCCTCCTAGGGGTCAATCCACTTAATGAAAAAAAAGTTTCAATTTAGCGTTTTAAAAAAAAACATTCGAGCTCTCAGCAGAGGCAGAAGGAGGAAACGCTTAATGCGTTTTACCAAGTATCTAACTTGCCTGAATTTAAAGGATAAGTTCCTAGAGTAATTGAGAAGCAGAGTGTAATGGGAATTGCTGCATGCTGGAACTTGCAGGCAAAGTTATTACAGCCACTATAAAGACCACTGTTGCATTATGGAACGTGAAGATCAAGTTCCTAGAGCTATTGAGAATCTGAATGTAAACAGAACGAATGCATGCTGGATCTTGTAGGGGAAAGTTCCCTTAGACACAGACTAACAACCAAGAGAAAAACAATGTAGGAAATTGGTTGAACAGAGAAAGGTTGCATGCTGTAAACCTGAAGGAGAAGGTCTTAGACACATTGGGCCTCAATACGACCCAGGCGGAAAACCATGGTGCTAACAGCACCATGGTCCATGCCGGCAATTTACCGAATTACCACCCCATTACAAGGTTGGCGGGCCGGTAATTCCCCCTTCCCATTCCCATTTTTGCCCCATAGGGCTCAATGGAAATGGGGAAGGTGCTAAGTACGGTACCGCAAATTGCGGTACCGTACTTAGTACCAAGGTCCCTTTGCAGGTCCCTTTGCGGATCCCTACTTTAATGGCTGGTGTAGACCAGCCGTTAAGGTCGGGTCCCGCAAAGGGACCTCGTAATGAGGCACTAATGAGTTACCGGCGCTGCAGCCTTTTACGGCGCCGTTATCCCATTAGCGCCAGGGTCGTAATGAGGCCCATTGAGTCTGATAACCCAGAGAAATTACGCATGTGTGGCCTTAAAAGCAAAGTTCCTAGAGACAATGGGCCTCATTACACGGTAGGCGGTACCACCATGGAGGAAAGGGGAATTACCACCCCATTCCAAGGTTGGCGGGCGGTAATTCCCCCTTCCTCCATGGCCCTTCCCCATTCCCATTTTTGCCCCCTAAGGCTCAAAGGGAATGGGGAAGGAGCTAATTACGGTACCGCAAATTGCGGTACCGTAATTAGCACCAAGGTCCCTTTGCGGGTCCCAACTTTAACAGCTGGTCTACACCAGCCGTTAAGGTCCGGTCCCGCAAAGGGACATCGTAGTAAGGTGGTAAGGGTTTACCGGTACCGGTGCCCTTACCGGTACCGGTAAACCCTTACCACCTACCATGTAATGAGGCCCAATGAAAGTGACAACCAAGAGAAACAGTGCACGAAATTAATTGTACAATGAAAGGTTGCATGCAGAAACTGACAAAAGCTATCCCCTGCTTATCCCTCTGGCAGGTCCATCAGGTGAAGACCATATTCTTGGTCATCGACCTTCTCAAAGCAACTTGTATTTCCCAGACAGCGTAGTCGAATTATGTACTCATTGTGTCATAGTGATCTTCAGTGACACTAATTCTGCTTTGCTTATATTCTATTAGACTCACCTGTTTCTTAATCTTAGCATTGATCTCTCTGACTTCCTTCACAGGTTCTACCTACTTTTATTTGAGGCCTCCAAGCCATCATTCATGTATCACATCTCCATAATGAGCTCTGCAATTCATCAATTTAGGATAGCTCAACCATTTTGTTTGCTATTCAGACATTTTCTGGCAATTCCACAGTCTTAATTCAATTAAGTGAAACAAAAGAACCTCATTTAAAAAGTCACTACTTCAAAGGACAAGAATGCCAATGTAGTTATCATTTGTATTGCAGAAAAGATGTTCACCCATCAGCAAGACAGTAAGAGGATCCCTACCTTTGTATAATGGAGCTTCACTTGTCAGTAGATCTGGTTCACTATGGCTGAAGATTAACGAATCATCTTTTCATGTAAAATGTATCGCACATTCTCTTTTCGGTGGTAGAATGCAAGCACCTCGCCATTTATTGTAATTCACGTCCCTACAGAGTACAGGTCCCACTGAGGACTAGGGGACATACGAGTGCATTGGACACACTGCTACAATAGCACCAATTCCAATGAAGCTTTAGATGTAGGATAATCGCCTAATCCCTATGAGGAGGCGCCATTTTCATTATACACTGTTAGAAAGTAAGACTAAAAAAGGACGCCTTTTATACGATTGGGAGCTGTATATTGCACTATATTTTGTAGTTGGGCTGCTGATGAACTCTCACCTTCTGTGATTCCATCACAGAATCCCGAACCTTCTCTGTACACTTTCTGTGATTGCAGCATGGGTTGATATTTTCAGAGGCCGTTATCACCAAGGTCACTCTACGCGGGGCCTCCCACCGGCAGATAATTCCTTCTGCTGCACCAGCACTCACTCAAGCTCCGCCGTCCGGGCCGCCTTATCTGGGAACTCAGAACGTGCTTAAGATACTGGCGTTAAAAATGATCTGCATCACATTATTTTCATTTTAGGGAACCAAAAGTACCCCCCAACTGCATCACTATAGGGCAATAGCTTCCGTCACTCACAAGACCATCAGTTTAAGCTCTTCAGTCTCTCCGGTGATCTGCAATTTAGTGAGCCACCGCCATGTTGATCGGACTCCCCAGTGCCCTGGGAACTAAACATTACTCTTAATATAAATATTTAATTCTACTATGAGTCGTCATCATTTGTTAAAAATCTGAACAGCATCTGACCATGTCTACTGTTGAATGAATCATCTAATTGCATTCTGCCCTGTTGCTTGTGATAACGATAAATTGATCTCACTATTTATATCCCATACATGCATTCTTAAATGCATACATAGTAAGGAACTGGAAACCTTCAAAGGAATCGCCCCTCCCCTTCTTTAACAATATGGTGTTAAGCCCCCGTTCCAAGGGCTGTAACGGGGGTTAACTGCCCGGCAGCCGAAGTTATTCTGCCAAGCAAAGTGGGGTGGGGCATCAACTCCCGTTCCAGCCATTGGAATGGAGGCTTAAGGCTATTAGCACCATGGGATGCCAAAGCGGTAACCCGGGGTACTAAAAAAAAGGATTATCCTTTGTACAATAGACTTTGTGAGGCGTCCCGTTGTAAGAATGAAAATCCTTTACAAAGATGACTGCCATGGAAAGGGAAGAGTGGCTCCGTATGGAGCCCTTCTTCGCTTTCCATGGCGGTCGTTGTGAGCAGAACGGAAGGTGCAGCTACGGCGGCGATTGCCGCCGCAACCGAAATAAGATAAGTAGGGGGTGAATTGTTTAAAATAAATGGGACGGAAGGTTGGGGGTAGATGGCGGCAGGGGGGTTTCACTGGCGGTTCAAGCCTGCTTTCCTCGTCACCATATTGGCCTACACCCCCGCCAGGGTGCTAATTATGAATGAAGCATGTCTATTGCTTCGTACACCCTACGCACCCTTCAATGCTCCAATGCTCTTTAAATTGTGTGCTCTCTCTTTTGAAACGCAGTTTGCTTTGTAGATCCCCTCTAATGTTTTTAAGCCATATGCCTATTTTTTTTTATATTTAAGCTAGTGGATCATCTTCCTTTATGCATTTACTTGTAGTTGTGTGTGGTGTATGAAAACTGGTCATTTGTGACATCCTTTGTTTTTTCAACGTTTTCAATACATTTCTTTGTATACACCCTTACAATCGAGGAACAACAGAGGAGCTTTATTAATAGAAGTCAGAGCCTATTTGACCATCCTTCA
The DNA here is from genome assembly GCF_040938575.1 of Ambystoma mexicanum. Lineage (NCBI taxonomy): Eukaryota > Metazoa > Chordata > Amphibia > Caudata > Ambystomatidae > Ambystoma > Ambystoma mexicanum. The sequence continues at coordinate 1,438,172,527 of NC_090937.1, read as the reverse complement.
ACAGGAAGAAATACTGGAGCAAGCATGTGCAGACATGCAGCCGGTGCATCACAGAACAATGCCAGCTCTGTTACGTTCCAAGTATTAATATTTACCAAAAGCTCTACATTCGGAGGAAGTAGGCGGTTAACTGTAGCATACCACCCACGCCCTTCTCCTTTCCTAAGAACTCTTTCCAGATAGCGGTTAGAAGATACTCAAACACCAAAAGCAGTGTGCAGTTATTCACACTGTTTACATTAATTACATGTTCATTCCTGAAGCTGCATTCATGGATCAGATTAGAGCAACATTTTACATTGGCCATCAAACATTTGCATTTTATATTTATCTGTGCTAAATCTTATTATATACTGTTTTTCAAATCCCTTGTTAAAGAAAGTATGCAGCCATAAACTCAACATTACATTTATTATGTGTTCTGTTTAATTGTCAAGACATGGGAACTGGAAAACGAAGGCCAGAATGATCAAGAAACCTTCACCCTACGACAAAGCGCACATAGGGTGTTTGAACCAGTATCCATGCCCAAAGCTCCACCTTTGACTATACCTAACTCGCCAACTTGTACATTTCTGGTGTGGGAGGAGAAAACATGGAATACATAAAGAGCTGACCCAATAAACCTCTGGGCACTAGCATTCAAGTGAGTGGGCTTTCTCACATGCACAGGTGATCCCAAAAGAGATCTATTTCTCTCACACATCATTGAAATGACAATCCAAGAGAATCAGGGGTAGCTAATGACAAGATATCACTCCAATCACAAAATGGTGGGCATGAATAACACCTGCTCTCAGCCCGCACTCACACCCTGGGAACCCACATCTTAAAGAGCCAAAGCAAGAGCCACATCCTGAGCTCCAACAAAACCCTGTTCCGTTGCTCTCTAAGTTGTGAAATCATGTGCAAAAATAGGGTCTCGGAAAGTGTAGCGGCACAGCAAAGCAAAGTATAGCTCCTGGGCGCATCTACCATCTCAGCCACATTGCTTGTCAGCGTACAATACATTCACACATCCTTCTTTGTAGAAACCTTCTACCACATGCCAATATATGGCTCACCAAATCTGTAGTACTAAATTTACAAACCACAAAAACCCTAAAAATGTGACTTACTGTATACTTGAGATGTGGTGAGAGAAAACAGAGAATATACAAGCGTTGAACTAATAGGTCGATGGGCACTGGCAAGGAAATGAGTGATAGATCTCACCAACACACCAGGGGCCGGATTATCAAAGGCAGCGGGGACGCACAACCCATTTGCGCTATGCTGTGCGCATGTTTGTGCGCCCCTGGTATTATGGAGTCGGGCTGCGGGTAGAGAAACGGAGGGCAGAGGCACGCACTAGAGATGTGTGGCGAGGCCAGGGTTAATTGGGCTCATGCGCAGTAATTGTATTAGCGTGTGCACAGAGGATGTATGCGCACACGGTAATAAAAGAAATGGAGCGCCGGTGGCGTTTGCAATTATGGACCTGGGTTTGCCATGCACACACACACACACCAAATGGCGGCTGTGCTTTCTTTCAGCAAGAAGCAGGGGCAATGTGTTGGCGACATGGCCAAATTAAGGTAAGTGGTCGTGTTAAGCGGATCATGTTTTATTTGGAATGCTTTTGGTTTATTTATTTTTAGCAGTTGCAAGTTTTGCTTTTTCAAATGGTGTATCGTAATGGGTACTTTGCAGTGCAGTGCTTTGGACAGTGAGGGCCAACTATTTTTGTATGTGCGTACAGGACCTAGTGGTGAGACAGTGAAGCCTGCTCAGCCATCTGTGACCTAATCACTGGTTGCTGAGTATGTGCTAATAGCCCTGCCTTGTCACCTGTGCTCAACTCACACAGGTCAACTGCAAAGCTAGCATTGTGGAAGCACGTACAATGGAAAAAACATTTCTTCTTCTTACTTCAATGTTGCTCCATATCAGTAGCTCTCTCCCCAGAAATAAAACCACATATTATGCTATTCTCAAAACGCAAAGTAAAATAAACAACACTAGTAACCTTTTAACATTTCCCTGCTTCCTTTCCATGTTGCATTCTGGGTCTTGCAGTCCTGTATCAAAAATGTTACATATAAAACTACCAGTCCAGTAATACAACAACTAGCCACAATTCAAAAGAAAAACGCCTCTTCTATGTTTCAAAAAAAATTCCTGCCCTCTGTGTTTATTTCGGCATTACCACCAGGCCTACACACTTTGCCCGTATATTGTAAACAACATTAAAGCGATTTCACCTTCACCAGCACTGTGGCTCACCATGGTAGTTGTTCTCCAGAAGTTTGATTCAGTTAGGGGTTCAAGATCGGTATTTCACTTAATATTTATCTGCACGTACACTTTCCATAATAATTATTAACAGCGGAATGCTATTTTAACAGTAACACTGGTTTCATTCATTTCCAAGCTTCAAGTGCAAAGGGGTGCATTTGCCTTCATTGCCAGCATGTCCGCTGTATTACCGCACGCAGACTCTGTTAGCATTTGTGGCTTCACTTCTCTGTAATATGATGAAAGTCACACCAATTGCGATGGCACAGCGCAACAGCTGCAGCGCAGCAGCTACAGCGCATGTTTCTTTGCGCTGAATTAAATGCTTTGTTAATCCGGCCCCAGATGTCCCTTTAGCCTAAGTCACATGAAAGTCAGGAAATAGAGAATGGATTGAAAGAAATTAAACTGATTCTGAGCATACTGTGTTGTCATTATAGTTTAAAGTCTGATTCAAGTTCTACAATTCTATATCTTGGCCTTCCAATGTCCTAACACAAAAATTAGGATAGATGCATTATTCTTGCCTTAAAAATCCTAATTCTGCAATGGCACATTCTAGAGAGATGGGATACATTGGAATGAAGACCCCTGAAAATGTGAGATTAACAGAACCTATATTTATAAAATTGTGGAACTATTCTGCCCACAGTCTATAATTAAGTGGTATTAGATGCTATGCAGAAGCCTATTGAACAATTAAACAAGAAATTAAGACAGGCAGTCCTGTATCCAACCTTCTTATGTGAAAGGATCATTTGCAAAGAATTTTATGTGGAACGTGTCATTTTTCCCATGGGCATAAAGACTAGTCAAATATACAAATCAACAGGAACCAGCATACTTGCTTTCCCTATATGGGTGGAGTTTGCTGGGTATTTAAGCTCAAACCCATAGGAAAAGGGGGAGATTTCTTTGAAAAACCGAGATGCAAGAGAGCCCATCCAACAGTAGAGAAGCAGATTGGGTTCTAGCTGGTGGAGCTGATGGAGATATCTCTTTACAATGGTCTTATCTAAACTGCACTGAATGCAGAGGCCTTTCCCAAAATAAAACCAGATTACATGAGGGATTTTAGAGTAGGTACACGGACCAAATGGACACCTTACCTGACAAAGCTGTCAGTGGGCCTCATTATGAGCATGGCAGTAGCCGTGCCTGTATGGCAGGCATGGCTACTGCCATGCTCGCTACCAGCCCCACCACCCGCGATTGGGCAATAATCAGCCCCTTACGAGATGAATGGGTCGGTAATTGCCCATTCGCGAGTGGCGGTATTGCTGGGCTCCCGATCCCCATTCTGCCCCATAGGGGAGCATCGTTGCACCGGCACCATTGATAATGGTGTCGGTGCAATCTCGAGTTCTGCTTGTGGGTGCTGCACAGCCCACCAGGTGAGACCTGGTGGGCTGTCAGGTACCCGCGAGCAGAACTCGTAATGCGGCGGGACGGTATGAATGGTGTCGGTGCCTTACCAGCACCATTCATACCATCACTGCCATAATTATAATGAGGCCCATTGTCCTTAACTGTTCCGGGTCCTTAAAAGTGAGTACCTATGCCCCAGAAATATTTAGACATTTTTCTAAGAATTAATTCAATCCCAGATAGCATTTAAACATATGTTGGGGACCCCATTTAAGAAGAAATTATATGACTAAAAAATGGAACATAGCTCAAGGTATATGTACTATATGTATTATAATTAAAATTAAAATTGAAACCCTAGGTAGCATCATCGTATTACAACTTACTACTGCAATTTTTGATTGTTGGAAGCTTTAGAGATCTTAGATTAAAAGTGGATTAACAAGTACTAGGATTGGGTCTGCCATAGTGAATAAAGTAATTGAAATATATTCTTCATTGAACAAATTGAGTTTGGATGTGGTGAGTGGGATCCTTTGTAAATAGTGAGTTGGGCTCCACTGTCTTAGCATTCCAATCGCAACAGAAATCCTTAGAAAGCAAAGCCTTTACAATTGTTTACACAAATCTAACATCACAGAAGATAGAATCAGGTAATGTTTATGCTCACACTAGGAAGCAGCAGTTTGCCATAGTGTCCAACATTTTAGATTTAAATAAGCCAGTGTTTTGGTGAATTTTATTTGAGATGTAACTGCAGTAAATTGTGTTCTTTTAAACGTGATTCTGACACTGCTTTACCTTTTGATTTCAGAATAGATTCTCCGATGTAGATTGATTGAATTTTCTGTGAAACTATCAATGTCATGTTGTGTGTTTAAGTAGTAAGTAAAGACAAACATAAGATTGATCTGCAATCCCATTTTAATGCAAGAGGGGAATTACCTGTCACATTACTTTGGTGCCATTTTATTTATTTAAAAAACGTGTTCTTGCAAATCAGCTAGTTTCTTCTCTGAAAGTGTGAGGGTAGAATTGTTACATGCTAAATCATTAGCCTGGGGGTTTTACAAGACCCAAAATATAGTGGAGGGGGGGCGATGAAGATAAATTCAGTCTTCAATGGGATATGTTTGAGTGAGGTAGTCAACATCCAGCAATGGATGATGGCTAGGCAATCGGGGAGACGACTGGTGTCCTGTGAGCTCTACTCTCATGTACAACTGAGTACCGATCGGGTATTGGTAGATGGCTACATCAGGATTTTTGAAGAGTGTTCCCAGAGGCTCCATATAAAGTTTTAAAAGGATTGGTTATAAGATGGCGCCTTGGTGGACTCTTCAGGAGACAGGGAGTTGGTAAGAATTGAATGTGTTCATCTGGTTGGCCTGGTGTATGCCCTTGAAGTAGGAGGCATACCAACTCAGGACAGTATGAGAGAATCCCATCCTGTCAGTATGGAAGGAGAGGGAGCTGCAGTGATCGATTGTGTTGAATGCAGCTGAGTGGTCAAGGAGGACGAATAGACATCAGTCACCCTTATCAATGATTTGGAGGGCATCATCCAGCACATGGATGGTGGCTATCTTGATGCATGTGGCGGAACCAACTGATAGTCATTTAGGAGGTGTAGTTGTTTGAGTCTGGCGAGTCGTTGTGTAGCACAACTCTTTCCAAGATTTTGCCAAAAACCAGGAGGTTCGTAATGGGACATGAGTTTACCAGGTCATCTGGGTCTAGAGTCGTTTTTTTCAAAAGAAGTTGTATGAGATATGTCTTGAGGTTATCCAGGAATGACCCTTCTGTGAGGTAGGCATTAATGATGATGAGGAATGTGTTGAGCACTGGCCCATCAGTTGTTTAATGATGGAGGCTGGGATCGTATCATCAGAGTAGCAAGTAGGTTTGAAGGAGGTGATTGTTTTTAGACAGTCTGAGGGAGAGAGAGGAGACAATTCAGTCCAGTGAGGCAGTGTGCGTGTTGAGGAGCAGGGAGGCTAATGCTGTGTGCAGTTGATTTGATGATGGCACATATGGGTCATATGAGGGTTTGGTACAATGCTTTAGTACTTCAAAGGGCTTTGCTTCTGTTTGTTACTGCCACGATATTGGTGGGGTAGGAAGCAGCTTTTGCCTCAGCAGTCAGAATCCTATGGTTTACACACAGAGATTTGAGGTTTGTGAGATCTCAAGGGCTGTGGATTTTTCACCACCGTTTCTCTAAGGCTCTGATTGAGACTATGTTGGAGGCAAGCTTGGGGGTGTACCAAGGGCAAGATTGTTTGGTCTTATGCTGATGGTTTTTAGGGAGGCATGCATGTCTCCCAGTTTCAAAGCAGAGTTAATTCTAGGAGGACTAAGGCATATCCTCTGGTAGGGAAGTCTGCAAAGTTTGCTTCTAGTTCATTGGGAAGATTTTGAAGGAGTAGCACTGAGTGAATGGGTGTTTAGCCTAGCTTTTGTGGGGTGTGATTGAGTGGATGACGGATAGTGGGATAGCGACATGATCAGACCAGTCGAGTGGGATAGGTTATGTACGAGTGATGAGGGGGGTGATATAAAGACTAAGGGCCTCATTACACAGTAGGCGGTAAGGGAAAAACAATGCCGGTAAAGGATTACCGGCATCACAAACCGCTCCTGTCTATTACGACCCGCTTACCCGCTATTAGCGGCACCGCTAAGAACGGTGCCTCTAATAGCAGCACGGTCGCGGGCGCGTGACCCCTCATGGCGGCAATAGCGGCATGGCAGGAATAGGAGTACATCACAAGTCATGCGGACATGCAAATAGCGGCATGAAGCAGGCCCAAAAAGCCCAAACTGGCATGGCGGAAATACCGCCATCGCGAACCACCCGTGAAGGGCCATGTGCAGTGTTCCCAACTGCCACAGGTGCACACAATCAGCACAGGTGGAGGCAATGGAGACTGGGCCAGCACATAAGGAACACACCACACCCCTTCCCACACCCATTCACACACCAAAATGATTCTAATACTAGTAGAATTACAGGGGTTGGAGGAAATGATTGCATTGCAACAGCAACAACAACAGGCAGCACAGAGGAGACACAGGAGGAGGAGGAGGGCGAGACAGGCACAGCAAGCCCCACCAGTGCAGCTAGTTGTACCACAGAGGCAGCCACCAATCCCCAGAATCAGAGCCAATCCATTCAACCTAACCCCTGAGCAGATACACACCCTGTACCGTCTGGACTGGGATACCATCAACACCATTGTGGACATGATACACAACGACATTGTCAGCCTCATAGACATTCGTACTGCCATCCCCCTTCTACTGAAGGTAGTCTCTGTGCTCCACTTCCTGGCCACAGGAACCTACCAGCACACGTTAGGGCAGATGCATGGCATATCACAACCAGTATTCTCACGCATGCTGAACCAGGTGCTCGATGCCCTCCTGAAGCACACAAGTGAACACATATCCCTGCCACGGACTGCTCAGGAGATCTCCAACACCAAAGTTGGCTTCCATTCACTGGCAGGCATCCCAAGTTGCATCGGGGCCCTCGACTGTACCCATGTAGAATTGGTGGTCCCACATGCCATGGAGGCAGTGTACCAAAACAGAAAGCAATACCACTCCATCAATGTCCAAATGGTATGTGACTCTAACAAGATCATCACACATTGTTGTGCCCAATATCCCGGATCAACCCATGATTCAATGGTCCGGCAGAACTCAACGATACCACGCTACCTGAAGCAACATGCTGGACAACGTTCGTGGCTACTCGGTGAGTAGCATGGCAAGCACATGGCAGCGTGATGCGGGGAGTAGATTGGGGGGAGAGATGCATACTCCAACTGGGTGTGATTGGAGGGGGGAGATGCATACTCCAACTGGGTGTGATTGGGGGGGAGAGATGCATACTCCAACTGGGTGTGATTGGGGGGAGAGATGCATACTCCAACTGGGTGTGATTGGGAGGAGGGAATGCATATGCCAACTGGTTGAGATCAGTTGACAGAATAAACAATGCCCATACAGAAATACGTCCCCCAAGGCAGGCCTGACTGGCCCTGACACATGAAAACTACATGCAAGACGTAAGCTGCACAACAATGACTTTAAGCCATTACCACAACCATGCCATATCCATCCACGTGCACACTGCACATCATCAGACCATACCCTCTACAACACAATGCAGCAACATGCTGCCAACATGGACAATGGAAATGTACGCTGAACAGCATCACAACGGAAATGCGACCTTGAGTGCATACAAAGCAATCACCTGTAGCTATTATACTGAATCTCACCCGTACACCACAACAGAAGTGCTGCATGCCAGCATGGGGACATCAAGTTTGGAATGGCAGTTCACTAGGAGTCTGGTTCAAACGGTGACAGGACCAAAGGATACGAATGACTAAACATCACCTAGTACATGACAACAACTGCCGTAGGCATGCACAGTGCATGACCACTTGCAAGGACTAGATCACCTTTCCACATTTCAGTTACTTTGATTACCTCCATGCATGTAGGGATATGTGGATGTCATCCATAAACCAAAGTTGACTTGTGTGTGATAGGTACTGGTTCCATTTGATGTAATCACTTACACACATCCATTGTTGCACCCATGCAGGTGATGCTGGCTATCCCTTGAAGAGGTGGCTCCTTACCCCTGTCTGGAACACACAGAACAGGCATGAAGAGGACTAGAATCGTGCACATACCCGTACCCGTGTGGTAATTGAGCAGACATTTGGCCTTTTGAAGACACGGTTTCGGTGCCTCAGCAGGTCGGGTGGGGCACTCCTGTACAGGCATGAGAAGGTGGCCAAGATCACCATGGCATGTGTCATGCTGCACAATATGTGCATCAGACGGAATGTGCCTCTGCCCCCTGACATTGAAATGCAACCACCTGGTGAGGATGAGGATGAGGAGGGATAAGATGGGGCTGCACGTCATGCAGGTGTCGATGCACAGAAGGGACGTGCTGTGCGCCAGCATCTGATAGACCAATATTTTTAATACACATGGATGAAGAGGGTGCTATGGATGTGGGTATCAGGGCACTATTGTGGGGAAATGAACACTGTGCACTGTCCACCAATAAAGTGCACATACACAATGAAAAAAGTCCACTCATGTGATTCGTCATGACACAAGTGTGGATTAAGTTTTGTAATAATATGAAGTGCATGGACCCTACACTACAAACACCCTTTCCCTCCTCCCCCCAGAACTCCCCCAAACATCTTTTCCCCCTCCCCCTACAACTCCCACAAATACCCTTTCTCCCCTCCCCCACAATTCCCCCAAACATGGCTTGCACATCAGCGCAGCATTACTGTACACGAGTCACCGACATCAGGCTGGTCCTACTTCCCACCTACTCTGCCAGCATTGGGTGGTTACAAGTTTGTGCGTCGCATAGCCCGCATGGACCTGCGCAGGGGGCTGGTCTGCCTTGAGCTGGCAGAGGAGGAGGTGCTCGGTTGGTCCAGTCCCTGGGCAGGATTCTGCCTATCCATAGCGTCTGCGATGCATGTGAGGACCTGCCTCACAGCTGATAATTCTTCGCAAATGCGGTTGGTGCTGGCTTCAATGGCTTGTTTAATGCCCTTGGCATGTGCCCTGCACTCCTCCCTCACCAGGGCACCCTCGCCCACATGCTGGCCAACCAGCGCAGTTAGGTCTTCCTGGTGCTGTCAAATGATGCTCATGTCAGGGCCTCTGTGTCTGCGTTTGATGGTACCTGACGCAGCTTGTGGCATGTGTCCGCCATCAGGTGATGTCACCGTGGGACTCCAGCTCCCTGCCACAAATTCATCCCCAGACAGCTCATGGCTGCTGGCATTTGATGTGGGGCGTGGGCTCTGTTGGGCTGACTGCTGTGGGCTGGGTGTTTCCTATGGGACTCCACAGGAATGGGGAATTACAGAATGCCGGCTCCGGAATTGCCAGATCACCGGGGCTGTAATGCCCCGGTAATTCCGGCATGTCCGCAGCCGATAATTCATGCCAGGTCTGGCGGCAACCTGCCGTTTTTTCCGGTACGGTTACCGCCGGACTTGGAATGAGGCCCATTATTAGTGTGTGCTAATTTAGCAGAGGAGTATAAGTTGGAGATGTTGCAATGAAAGGGTCACTCTTGTGTGGCGGTCTGTAGATGAGGTGGAAGGAGATGGATTCCTTGTGAGATAAAGGGAATCAGCAGGTGAGTGATTTGATTGAGCTTGTTATGGAAGAGGGGATTATGGAACATGGCCAATCACTCCGGTGGATGATTGCCACTCTGCCTCCTGCCCTTCTATCTGGTCTGTATGTTGGATGCAGTAACGTGGGGATAGGAGGTGTCAGAAACATGCAGGGAGGATGGGGTAAACCATGTTTCAGCGAGGGGATCAAGGTTGTTGTATGAGATGAGGTTGGCGATCGCTGCGGCGTGAGGGTCTGCTGAGCAAGCATTTATCAGCATGACAGGGTGAGCTTATGGTCCATGGGTGATGGATGGGGCAAGGGCAATATTGATTCGAAGGTAGCTATCTGGGGCTGCCCAGGGCGCTTGGCCATTCAAACTCTAGTGAGGGTCGGGATAGTCTATGGACAGAGGAGACACATGTTGACGTGTTTTGGCAAGTAGTAGTAGTAGCAACTAGATGAAATTCTGGACAGTGGGTCTGGCTCTTGGCCTTATGTGGCCAAAACAGGTGCTTTCCTTGTCTTCGATCTTCCTTTGCTGAGGACACCAGCAAGAAGGATGCCTAAGGAGGGCTGTTGATACCGGGTGGTGGTATGCAGAGCAGCTGAGTGGCAGGACCATCATCATGTGACCAGCAGCCTCCTCAATTCTGTCTGCCTGAAGCTGGTCTAAAGAGTGAACGTGTGTGTACCACAATACACATGTCCAACCAAATGCATGCTTCTCCTGTCACGGAGGCAAAAGAGTACTACACCCTTGTTGCGGGACAGCTCTGCAAAGCACAATGTACTATCTGTCCCCTCTTGTGGATACAGAATGCATACCATTTCTCAGCCACTTCAGGTGCTATACCATGGAGAGGTGCACACGTATTCACCAAAGGTCTTTTCGATGGTAGGAAAAAAGAATCAAATCATCCAGAAGCCACTCAACAATACAAGGGTGCTCGTTGAGAGTAAAGGCGGCTGCAAAATTTCTGCTGAAATTACAAAATTCAATGACACTAACTGTACAAAGTAGATAATAAGACACTAGAGGCAGTTCTTGGGTCAGTTTACATAAAATCACTTTTGATTGAGTGACATATAGTGAGTGGTTAAAGAGTAAGATTGGACACAAATACCAGGTACAGAGACGGGAGGTCATTACAATACATTTGACCAATGGCAGCATGAGGTCCGTTTTTACACATTTACAAATTACATAGGGTGGTACTGTGGGCAGAATGCAGGAGAGGTAGGTTGGGGGTTAGTTTTGATACAATGGAGGAAAGGTTTGGGCACTCCTTTCATCACTAGCAGGTGGCGTTTGAGCCACATTTTGAACATTCCAGTGGAGGCACAGAGGATTGGGGAACCAATTTGGTGAGCAGAGACGAGGAGTGGGAAGTTTGTGCGGGAGAGGACAGTGAGATGCAGTCAGCGAGGCAAGATCATAGATGGGGTTATAGACAAGTAGCAGGAACGTTAAGAGTGATTTTGCCAGGAGCAAATGCATCGTAGTGATGGTAGGAAGGATCTGATCAAAGTAAAAGGGGGGCAAGCTGCAAAATTGAGGACTTTGTAGTGCAAACGTAAGAGGGTTAAACCAAGATGTAGGCCCATGTAGATGTTTTCCGAGCACAAGAGTACAGATAAGTGTTTTAGTTGAGTGGTGTGTGAGATTTGGGGTGATTTTTAGAATATTTAGGAGTTTGACAGTGGTGGTAGTGGACATTATGAAACAGTTTTAGGTTGTTGTAAAACTGAACCCCAAGGTTGTGAGCCATAGGTTATGATATGATATGATATATGATATGATAGGTCATTTATAACGTGCCTGTTCATAAGTGTTTCTAGGCGCGACAAGAAAAGGAAGGGTTGACAGAGGAGGAAAAAACAACGATCTTACTAGGCCTTCTGTTATTCACATCGCGCAAGTGCGCAGGGGATTGGGAGGGGGAGAAGTGCCAGAAGGTCAGCAGGGGAGGAGAGTGCAAGCAGGTTGTAGTGGAGGGGGGATTTAAGACCAGAAGAGATGGGAGAGAGGAGAGTAGTGTTGGCACTGGAGGCAGCGATAAAAAGAACTTTGCAAAGTTGAGTATGATGCAACTTAGAGCCATTCATCGATGGATGGCAGTTTGGCAGTTATCTATTCGTTCAGAGATTTCAAGGGTGTAGAAGGGAAAGATAAGAAGATCTGAGTAGCATCAGTAAAGAGTGATTGTTCCTACTGCGGATACGTTTGGTATCGCTTATTGCATTGGCTGTTTGGATGATAAATTCGTCGTGTCAGGTTTAACTGTTTATGTTGCAGTTTGTTTTGTTGCTCACACTGTTTGAAGACGATGTTTAGATGCCTATTGCATTTTCTTGTGATTTAGGAAAAGGGCTGTGTGCTGTCATGGTCGATTTCTGGTTTTAGAGCTAGTGAGACATGATGCTGTCTCCTAGTTAAGTGGGTTCAGAGTCACTGCGCCCGTGGTGTATGTGTGCCGCCACATAAACACGCTACACGCTTTGTGACTAGGGGTGGGGGAGTCCAGGTGTGTTGTCACATGCCCCCCAGGTTGTGATGCATTTGCCACTGTGTGGCTATTAAGGGTACTTTCTCAGATTGATTGTTGTGCATTCTTGTGGGCTGCCGTTTCTATGATTGCAGCTGACAGGATTGTCTTGTGTTTTTTTTTCTTTCCCTCTCCACCACCATAATATTTTTCCCTTTAACTAGGACCACAGTCTATTGCTGGAGTTTAAAAAGCAGTGGACATGTCGCTGCCCCCAGATTGAGTGAGTTGGTAATTACCGCCACAGGTACCACGATTTTGGTCATTGGTTGGTGGTTTCATTGGACAGGATTGGGTGAAGATTTCGATGCATATGTCCTTTGCTGGTTATTAGGAGTTGTGTTCTGTGTCAGCGCACCATTGTTGTTTTATTTTGGTGGTGCACAGTTAATTTTTTTATTTTTTTATTTATTTATAGTGCAATAGCTAAAATTTGACTTTTAACACATTTCAATATACAGTAGACAAAATAAAAACATAGAAAAAAAATTCGTCCAACAGTTTACAAGTTTTAAATAAAACACACGTCATAAAAAAAAAAGGAAAAGAGGGGAAAGAAATTCAAATCACACAAATAGTTCAATATGTTACTAACTTCAATTCCCTTAAATATCTTCCCACCTCAATTGATAGAGCCATCCCATTACCAGAAGATAATCTTGCCCAAAAGTCATCGGTATTAAGATGAGACTCATCATGGACAAATCTACTAAAAAGTCTGGCCCTGAGACTGTAGCTGCTTCCTCAAAGAGGATCTAGGATTAATCTGTAGAGAGTCAACCACTTCCATCCTAGCCATGATCTGAATAACGAGAGACCAACTTCATAGCGCAAGCAAACAATGGGAAGACAGTCTGGCAAACCCAAAGTACGTTTCCAGATCCTAGATTCTATTACATCCCATTCTAACTCCAAAGCTACAGCGTTATAATCGAAACCATATAAAATTATGGGAACTACTGTAACGCTCACCTGATTCCCACGGAGGCGCCGACCCGTTCTGGACTGCTACAACTTCTTACACGGTAAAGCGTAGTGCTTGGAAGATGGACTGGACTGGACCCCCAAACCTTGTCTGTCTGGCCCGTAGAATAATCCTTCTGTAGATGGGAAAAGGGAGTTAACTGTCTGCTAGATTGTGTGTGTGATTCCCCCCTTTTTCCCCTTCTCACCCTCCTCGAACCCTAGCTGTGCCTTCCGCAGACTCTCACCTTAATTTCTGTATGGACGAGCTCTCCATCCTGCTTCTGACACAGGGGCGCGTAGATTTCCAGTTACTTCACTGGATCTCGGATTTGGCGAGTGTTCGATGACGGGGACGCTGGGCCTGACCTGGCTCCTCGGGAGCAGGCATCATGACAGCACTCCCCCCAAGGCCCCTCCCAAGGTTGTTTTCCCCGGGGGTTTTGGTTTGTCTGGGAAGGTCCGGTGAAATTTTTTAATTAACCGAGGAGCATGTACATGGTCATGGGGTTCCCATGACCTCTCTTGAGGCCCGTAACCCTTCCAATCGATTAGATAGAAAAGCCTTGATCTTATCATTTTAGAATCTAAAATGTTCTTCACCTCGAACTCAGGTTCTCCCTCTACTTGAATGGGTTCTGGAGGCTTGATTAGTCTGGTTCCAGGTTGCACAGGTTTCAAAAGTGACACATGAAAAACAGGATGTATTCGCATATGAGCTGGTAAATCCAGTTTAACGGCCACAGGATTGATTATGGCCGTAATGGAATATGGTCCCAGGTATTTGGGATTAAAAGTTCGAGGTCCTTTCAGTGATAAGTGTCTGGTAGCCAGCCATACTTGGTCCCCAATCTGGTACTGAGGTGCCTCACTTCGAGGCCGATCAGCACTTTTCTTGTATCTTTTCTTGGCTTGTTGTAAATGTTCAGTTGCTTCTTTGAAGGCTTTGGTAATTGCGGTATGCAGCTGGTCCACTGCGGGTGTTCCGAGATCATGAGGTGGATCCAGGTCAGAGGTTCGAGGGTGAAGCCCATATAAAGTGTAAAAAGGACTTTGCCCAGTTCCAGAGTGCACAGAATTATTATATGCATATTCAGCTATTCAAAGAATGTCTTTCCAGTTACTTTCAGATTGTTGCAGCATACAACGTAAATATTGTTCGAGAGTCTGGTTCGTTCTTTCTGTTTGGCCACCGGTCTGGGTGTGATGACTGGTTGATAGTCTTACATCGATTTGTGCCAATTGACAACATCTACGCCAAAAGTGGGAAATAAATTGGCTTCCTCGATCTGAAATCAGCACAGACGGAAATCCGTGTAACCAGACAACATTTTCAAGGAATTCTTTAGCTAGAACCGAATCTGAAGGTAAACCTTTTAATGGAATGAAGTGTGCCATCTTGGAGAATAAATCCACAATAACAAGAATAGTGTTATATCCTGAACAGGGGGGTAAGTCCGTAATAAAATCCAATGACAGGGTGTGCCAGGGCGATGGTGGAATGTCTAACGGTTGAAGAAGACCGGCTGGTCTTTTCTTTTGGCCTTTATTTTGGGCGCACACACCACCGGACATCACAAATGATTTTACGTCTTTTCGCCAAGAAGGCCACCAGAATTGTCTTTTCACCTTTTCCTCAGTCTTGGCAATGCCGGGGTGTCCCTCTATTAGTGTACCGTGATAACAAGAAACAACTAGCTTTTGTAAATCCGTGTGTGGAAGAAATAATCGTCCTCGGAAATAAGGTAAATCGTTATCTATAGTAAAATCAGATCCCTTTTGAACCCAGTCCTGAAAGTCTGTTGGGTCCAGGAGTTGTTTAACTCTAGTTTGGATATTTTCTAGCGATTGTGAAGAAGTCATACCTAAGATCCTCTGTTCGGGAATTATCGGCACAGGCTCTGAGTTAGTGACTGTGTCCCCCATTCCAATTCGGGATAGAGCATCCGCTTTGCCATTCTTACAGCCAGGACGGTAGGTGATTATGAAATCAAATTCAGCAAAAAACAGAGCCCAACGGAGCTGTCGAGATGACGGAGCCTTGGCGGTTTTCAAGTACTGTAAATTCCGATGGTCGGTGATCACCGTGATGGTATGTCTTGCGCCAAGGAGATAATGTCGCCAGGCCTTAAAAGCAGATTTAATCGCTAACAGTTCTTTGTCCGTGATGACGTACTTAATCTCGGGAGCCGAGAACTTTCTGGACCAGAACGCAACGGGATGCAGTTGGTTAGTCTCTGGGTCTCTTTGAGAAAGGACAGCTCCCATAGCTAGACTGGATGCGTTGGTTTCGACGATATAAGGGAGATCCGGGCGCGGGTGTTGCAATACGGGTGCAGAAGTAAATTTAGCTTTTAGTTCTTGAAAGGCTTGCTCAGCTTCTTTAGACCATTCAAAACGTTTATTTTTTCTTAAGAGTGCAGTGATGGGTTGAACCACCCGTGAAAACTCCGGAATTAACCTGCGATAAAAATTGGCAAAGCCAAGCATGCTTTGAACACCTTTTGCAGAGCTGGGTGATGGCCATTTGAGGATAGCATCCACTTTTCGTGAGTCCATGTGGACTCCTTTAGGTGTCAGGATAAAACCTAGAAATTCGACTTCCGTGACATGGAAAACACATTTTTCAAGTTTAGCAAATAGTTTATGTTGGCGCAATTTCTCGAGGACTGCCCTGACATGGTTTCGATGATCAGATTCTGAAGAGGAGTATACAAGAATGTCATCGATGTATACGATAACACAAACATCAATGAGTTCCCTGAGGACATCGTTCATGAAATATTGGAAGGCAGTCGGTGCATTGCACAGTCCAAAAAGCATAACTTGGTACTCGAACAACCCATATTTAGTGCGGAAGGCAGTTTTCCATTCATCGCCTTCTTTGATTCGCACTAGATGGTAAGCCCCCCGGAGATCTAGCTTGGTGTATATGCAGGCATCTTTCACTTGGTCAAGGTGTTCAGCGATCAAAGACAAAGGGTATCTGTTTTTGACAGTTATCTGGTTCAGTGCGCGGTAGTCTATACAAGTTCTGAGATCGCCTTCTTTTTTTGGTACGAAGAATAAAGCCGAGGATGCAGGAGTCTTAGACGGGCAAATAAAACCATTGGCTAAGTACTGGTCCAGATATTGTCGTAAATGAAGATTCTCAGGCTCGGTAAGGGCATAGATCCTGCTGCAAGGGGGTGTTACACCGGGTAGTAGATCTATCTGGCAATCGTATGACCTGTGGGGCGGTAGAGTATTGGCCTGTTCCTTTTGGAAGACGTCTTGAAACTCTGGGTACTCTGGCGGTATTTGCAAACTGACAGGAGTTACGGTAGCTAGGCCAATGTTTGTATTTCATGGATAGCAGGTTTGTACACACTCTGGAAAGGTTATCCTCTTTGCTCGCCAATCAATTTGAGGATTGTGTGTTTCCAACCAAGGGATTCCTAGAATTACTTGAAATTGCGGAGCCTTGATTACGTCAAACACCATTGCCTCCCGATGCCCGTCTTGACCCAGCAATGTCACTTCCGTGGTGGAGTGAGTTACCGGCCCAGAGGCGATTTCGGTTCCATCCACAGTGGTGATGACATCTTTATTGTTTTTAGGGCAAAGAGGGAGGTTCATCCTAGAAGCCAATTCACAATCCACGTAGTTTCCTATAGCCCCACTATCCATGTATGACTTAATTGCATGCAACCGTTCAGGCTGCTTTGGATTTACGAGGACCATTGGCATGGTGAAGTGCGAGGTCAAAGAGTTGGTTTTTAAGCTCGGCAAGCGGACCTCTACGCTTGTCGGGCGTGGTCGTTTCCCGGCTCAGATTCTACAAGATCTTTATCCGTGGCTCCTACCGCCTTTTTGGGCGGTTTTACAGAGCAGTCTCGTAAGAAGTGTCCTGAAGTTCCACAGTAGAGGCACAAATGCATTTGCCGTCTTCTTTCACGCTCCCTTTGGGTCAAAGGTCCCTTGACTACTCCAATCTGCATAGGTTCAGTAGCATCGACACCCTTGGGGTGAACCTGGGCTTTGGCAAAAACCCGGGTTTCAAACCTGGACCAATCTGCTTTTCTGTTTTGAAGCCTGTGATCCAGTTGTACCACTAAGTCAATATAGTCCGAGCAGTCCTCGGGTGGATTTACAACCTGGGCCAAGACATCTTTAAGTTCTCCACATAGACCTCGATGGAATAGCGTAATTCTCTTATCCTTGGGCCATCTTGTTTCCACAACTAACCTATTGAAGGTCGCAATGTAAGCTAAGAGGTCCAGATTACCCTGTCATAGAGATAGGAGTTTGTTGTCCAGGGCCTATCCCTGAGAATGCCTCACAAAAAGTCTTTCCATACTTGTCTGAAAGGCTTGAAAGTTCTGAAGGATCGGGTCGTCTTGAGTAACCAATGGGATTGACCAATCAGCTGCTCTGCCGCTGAGATAAGAAAGTACAAAGGCTACCTTGGTTTGGTCATTCGGGAAGGCCCCAGGTCTGCAGAGGAAATGCAATCGGCATTGATTCATAAATACTGCGAATCTTTTGGGATCTCCAGCAAAACGTTCAGGCGAGGCCAGTGGCACGTTTCCAGGTAGATTGATTTGCACTGGATTAGTTGACGCCACGGGGGTGAAACTACCCCCTGAACTTGGTAGAGGAGTTTGACCAGCTTGACTCTGCAACAGCTGACGGGCAAGATCATCAGTTCCTTCCTTTGACACAATTAACTCCCTCCTGAGGGCATTCGTCTCCTGGCGAGCGGAATGAACTTCGGCCAGTAATTCCCCTAATAGCTGGGCCAGCTGGTCTGTCTCGGAAGTTTCCATGGCGCCTGGGTAGGAAGTTATTGGTAGGCTTCACGTTCTGTAATGCTCACCTGTTTCCCACAGAGGCGCCGACCCGTTCTGGACTGCTACAACTTCTTACACGGTAAAGCGTAGTGCTTGGAAGATGGACTGGACTGGACCCCCAAACCTCGTCTGTCTGGCCCCTAGAATAATCCTTCTGTAGATGGGAAAAGGGAGTTAACTGTCTGCTAGATTGTGTGTGTGATTCCCCCCTTTTTCCCCTTCTCACTCTCCTCGAACCCTAGCTGTGCCTTCCGCAGACTCTCACCTTAATTTCTGTATGGACGAGCTCTCCATCCTGCTTCTGACGCAGGGGCGCGTAGATTTCCAGTTACTTCACTGGATCTCGGATTTGGCGAGGGTTCGATGTCTGCTTGCCTTTACCAAAATGCTGCCGTAAGTATATAGTTCAAAAGATCAAGTCTTATTTGTCCCTTGGCCTTTGTTTAATTTTCAGGGACTAGGTGAGGAATCCGTGTGGAGGAATGGATTCGCCGAGGTAAGCTCAGGTGAGTACTTTTAATGAAGGTGTGCCTTAGTGGTTTGCTCCGACACCTTAATGAGTGTGTCTTATTTCCCCATAGGGGCCGGGGTACGGAAAAGCCAGAAAAGCCGCCCGACCCGAAAAGGGAACTGAGGTCCCAGAAAAAAATTCAGGTAAGACTTAAGGTGAGTAATCTGTCCATTTGCAATTAGTTCGTTGTTCACCTTGTTTTGTCCTTTTTCTCCGTAGGTCTTGAATGCGACCGATGTCGCCTATGGGCGCTGAAAAGGTTGCCAGCGCCACGTGAAGGTAAGTGGAATGGCGCGGCAGCGTGAGAAGCGGAGCGCTTCTAACTATTGTCTTTCTTTTCCGTAGGTGCTGGGATGCGGCCGATGTCGCCTATGACCGCTGAAGAGCTAGACAGCGCCATGTGAAGGTAAGTGGAAGCGGCGCTACAGCGAGCGATGAGATGCGTTTCTAAGCCTTGACTTTCTTTTGCAGGATCGACGGAGTGAAGAATCTGGATGCTGGATGAAGGTAGATAATGTCCTAATGCTTGCCTTTCTCTCCTTGCAGGTGTTCCAGGTGCTGGCGGGCGTGGCAGGAGCCAGGATGCAGGAGCCGACTCGGTGAGCGTCCTGCTGCAGATGCAGAATAACGCGAAGCACGTGTGGCCATCCGGGCGTGGTTTAAATAGCCTTGGAAGAGCTTCAGGTGAGTGTTCTTCCACTGGCCCCACTCGAGTAAGAAAAGAGTTCCTGAAAGAAAATAGTTCCTCCCAGCCTTAGTTGGCTTGGAGCTTCAGACCGCATGGTCTGCCTCGGGTGAGTATGCAGCATGGTCTGCCTCAGGTGAGTTCACCCAAGCATTACCATATGTTCTGCCATGATGAGCCTGGCGCCGACAGATGCCTTTTATGAGCCTGGCACCAAAGGCGCCAGGACAAGGTCCAAAGAGCCGCTATAGGGGTTTGCTGGATCCTGCTTGGTGAGTATGAAGTCTGCTTCCGGGGACGCTGGGCCTGACCTGGCTCCTCGGGAGCAGGCATCATGACAACTACCTTCCCAATATAGAATCTTACAAGGGGAAGGATAGAGAATTTGCCAAACTTGGAATTAATTTTTTTCATCTGAGCACCTAGTTTCACCAATTTTAGATCAATAGATGACAGCAGACTATTCTTTGATGGAAAAGATCTCAATTCAGCTCCCTGATAAATTAGTTCTGAGACAACCTCTACCGGAGACTTATCCAACTTCCAAACAAAATTCTTCACTATTTTATTTGGTCTCTTGAATAGAAGAATCTTGGATTTTGAAGGATTTATATTTTATTTATTGCTCCCAGCATAAATTCTAACGCGGACAACAGACATTGCAGCCCCACTTATGAATAATCCAGGACTACTACTTCGTCCGCATACGCTAGCCAATTTATTTTTACATTGCCAATGGATGGAGATATTAAACCAATATCCTGCAACCAGTTAGATCGATCCGCCATAAAGAGGATGAACAGCAGGGAGGCTAATAAACAACCTTGTCGTACCCCTCTAGAAATCCTAATTGGATCGAAAAGCAGACCCGATCTGCCAAGTCTGACCCGCATATAATTATTGGAGTGCAGCTCTCTCAGAATAGAAAGTAAACCAGGAGGGATTCCCCAGGCATCCAGTTTTCACCACAGTAAATTCCTATCAACCATATCAAATGCCTGGGATAGGTCAATCCAGGCTCCAAAAAGGGAAGAGCCACCCTTTATAAATGACTTTGCAGCAAGGCAGTTCAAGACAAGCCCATTCAAAGAAGTAGATAAACCCTTTCTAAAACCAGATTGCTGCTTAGGGATAATTCCCTTTGTTTTTGCCTAGGTTTCCAATTCCCCTAGAATGATGCCCGAAAAGATTTTACTATCGGCATCTAACAGAGAAATAGGACGATAATTAGAAGCCAGTGACCTATCACCCTTCTTATAGATAGGTATAACTATGGATTGTTTCCAGGAGTCTGGAATTCTCTTCTGGATAATGATGTTATCAAAGAGGGCCTTTAGAACCATCGCCCAGGTGACTGGATCCAATTTCAAAATCGAGTTACTGAAACCATTCGGACCAGACGCTCTAGAGGCTGAAGATTTCTTAATTAGCAGTTCGAGGTCCGTAACGTTAAATTCAAGACACCAATTTGACATTATATCCACAACCGAACACATTGGAGCATCAGAGTCATTAACCTTGGCAAAATGGTCAAGCCACACCCCCTATTGGATAACAGAATCCTGTTTCTGGTGATGAGTTACCTCATTCAATCCCACCATTGACCAAACATTCCGAGAATTCCTAAGAGATAAGGCACAAATCATTTTCTCAGCATCCTGCTGAAGTAGCAGATGCTTATGGGCACGAAGCCAGTTCCTATAATTATTTTTTAACTTAGCTTCTCCCTCCCCATAGGCTTTCACACATAGGACCGATCTCTTTAAGATAGATCTCTGACGCCTTAATTCAATATTGATATTTGAGCTATAATTTTATCGTTGAAGGAATGTTTATGGAACTTGTGGGATTTCTGCATGGGAAACTCCACCGGAGCCAAAACAGACCGAATTTTTTTTTAAAAAAAACAGGAGTACAGAACTCAGACAATTGCTGGACAGATAAATGACTCATCCTATGTCTCAGCTCCTTGTTTAGTAGTTGTCCCCCTTTAGGAAACTTTCTGATAACGTTTCCTGCATTATTAATAACAAGCTCTTGACCATAGCGAGGGGCCGCTGAAACACAATCATAAGACAAGGCCACCTTCAGCATAGCATGGTCATAATTGTTCCCATCCCCCATGACCAAACTGCAGCAAATCTCAAAAATATTTCTTGAGGCAAAAAAATAATCAATCGTAGCGAAAGAGGAACCTCTGTGCCAGGAAGGGGAGTTCGGAATATCCCCCCAGATATTTCCATTCAGCATAAAGAGATTCCAATCCTGCATAAACTCAACCCATATTTTGCCATTGTTGGACTTCAGTTTCCTGACCTAGGGTCCACTGTAGAAATACATTGGGAGTTCAGATCCCCGGCAATAAGGATGTCATCCGCCGGGTATCGCAAGGAACAATCAACTAAACCATCAGAAAGGGCATGTAAAAAATTCAGATAATGGAAGGACACCAGGGTTCCAGTACAAAATTACCACTATCCAACTTGGACATTCAATAGAACTTCTTCTTGACAGTCTCACCATAAGGATCCCCTGGATACTGTTTGAGATAATAACAGAGGATTTAAAGACTTCATTACTAGAAGCCACCAAAAGACCCCCCCGCCCATTGATCTATCAACCCCTGGGACCAAGGCCAACTGCTGAAAAATAGAGTACCCATCTATACCCACTAAACAAGTTAACCAAGTTTCTTGAAAAAGAATTAGGTCAAATGATTTAAAAATGTCTGATCTTCTAGGCTCCTCAGAGAAGGAGGCATAACCTCTAGTATTCCATGATAACACATTAACCTGAGTCGAACCTAGAGCTTCGGATGGGTCATACCCATCTAAAGAAAAACTTGTGAGATTACTTCGGGGAGCATCTACCACACATTTGATTGAATGGTTGCGGGAACATCTTTAGTAACTGCTCCCTAATCAAGCTCTTGGTTAACTACCTGGAAAAAATGAGCGGAAACAGGAACCGGGCACGTCAAAGAAATCTTCAAACCCCTCTGTTCCCAAGCCACCACCTCTCCCATAATTAAATCTAGACCAAGTCTTGACTTCAGTCCTATTGCCGCTGTATTCGTATCAGAGCCAAGCGGAAAACTCACTGCCTCAATATCATCTGATGAAAAGAACTTCAAGGCTGGAATTGACTTCATTTCCAGAAGAATTGCAGAACGATTTAACGGTGAGTCATTGCGTGAAGATGCAGCGTGTCCTGACAAAAAAACTCTCAGATCTGGATTCTGCTTATATGATTAATCAATCTTCTGGCCTCCTAATGTGATATTTCCTTTCCCCACCAGAGTTCCTGAACCAATACGAACTCCAGTTCCGAGACCTGGAAGCGATCCTACCTGTAGACCATGTAAATGACCATCAGACCGGTCAAATACAGATCTGTCAGGCGGGCATTTCGTTACATCAGCAGTATTTACTTGAAGATTTTCAATACTAGAAATCACACCCTTGGTCCAGGGACCTAAAGCCACATTCTCAGATTTTTTCAAAAAAATAGGAGCAATTTTCACCAAAGGGTTAGACTGTGACTTTTTCTGTTTTGCCATTAAGAAGATCGGTGCAATTTTCTGTGGTCGCTCTGCAGGATCGGTTTGACTTCCCACAGTTGATTTGCCTCCAGGCACTTCAGTTTCAGCCATTACCCAGACTTTTTGGGCTTTCGATTTAGGAATTTTCTTACCCTTTTTAGAATCAGAGGGCATCAAAACCATTTCCTTTTGACATTTTTCAAGGTTCTTTAAACCATCTTTTAACTTTCGCAGGTGTTGATTGGTTTCTGAAGCAATCTGCTTTTTCTTCTGTTTGCGCTGTTTATTTGGAGAAGAGATGATTTCATCAGCTATTAACGCCCTCCTTTTTCTTTTCCTTTTGGACTTTCCATTCAATTTCTTGCTCCGAGGAGCTATCAGATCCGAATCAGAAGATGAGATATTAATTGGCGGACCCTCATCTGGGACCATAGATTGAGGCTCAATATCCGCCATCACAGCTAATCTTAAAAACTCCTCCATTACAGATGCTGAAAGGGGAGTATCATCAGGAATAGCCTCAGATAAAATAGGGGCAAGAGATCCTGGAGGTCCTTCCTGTGTCTGGTGATCATGACATTCTGCTTTTTCTAGTAGAATCACAGACACCTTTTTTAAATCCCCACATAATTCAGTCAAATGAGCCATTTTACGTGATTGATCCTTTACTTCTTTATGAAGTTCACTCAAGAACCCTCCCAGTGAGTCATTAATTGCTGAGTTTAAAGCCACCATAGTTATCTAATTTAATTCCAAATCCTTCGTAATCTCTAGTAATATACCCGTATGCTGGAAATTTCGAAGACCTTAACCAAAGAGGATAGTACAAAATTTAGAGCCGTTATAGTTGGTGGCACAAGTTCCTCAGGGGTGTTCTGAGCATAGTCAGCAGGCCTCTCTTGTTCTGATGATACATTTTGTAGGTCATAAGGCGTCCCTTGGCACCTTTCTTCATCCGGTCTCAATGCCACCCCCACACTGGGAGCCGAGACCAACGCTTCCAGCTCCAGCATGTCATCATCTCTAGGCTCACCAAAATCATCACAAGAATGTGCCAAAGGAGCCTCTAGATGAACTGAGCCCACCCCTGGAGCTAACAAAGGCGGCATAGTATTTGTCAGAAATGGCTCACTTGTAGAGACTAGATGATTTGAGATCACATTGTTCATAGTAGAAATCCTCAGGGTGAAGTCAAGATTACCTTGGAAGAGAGCACGGATGTGATGATTTAAGGGCGTTGACTTGCCCTCCCTCTGCCTCATCCACGGTAGTGAATCCTGAAAACCCGATCCTGCTGGTGACTGGTCGTCTGAAGGATAAACACTAGGGGGAGGAAGAAAGATACCCCCACCTGATTTATAGGGTTTGAAAAAAGACGCTCTCGCCCTTTCCTTCTCTTTGCGCAGAGGCTTCTTGCCCGTTTCCACCGGAACAGTTTGCAATGTTCTACGCGCTTCTGAAGGTAGAGCCGCACTGCGCAAGTCATACATTTCCCCCTTTTGTAATAAAATATTGATTTAAGCAAGAAATCACACTTCCTTAAACTTAGGTCAAAGGCGAAAAATGCCAACAGTCCCCACGTCAAGGAAAGAAGATGGAAACACACAAAAGGCAGAAAATGGTATAGTAAGGAAGGGGAAATGACCGGAGTGTTTTGTTTGTTTTCATGAAGCAATATCTCAGGTCAAAGATATTGGGCCTCATTACGACCCTGGCGGTACGGAGTGAACGGCACCGTAAAAGGTGCCGGCGACGTTCACTCCGTACCGCCGCATTACGAGTTCCCCTCGCGGGACACGGTAAGCACGCCTGTGATAAGCAGGCTTGCTTACCAGGTCCCGCGAGAGGAAAATGGAGCAAACAACGGGCCATCTCGTAATGGCCCGTTGTTTGCTCCCTCTCCCATTCCCATTCAGCCCTATGGGGGCTGAAATGGGAATGGGGAAGGTCCGGGTCCTCTGAGGGAGGAATTACCGGGCCTTCCAAAACTCCGAATGGCCCGGTAAGTCCTCATTCCGATGACCCGGACCCCAATGCGATTTCGGCGGCAGCCATGCCGCCAATAGCGGCATGGTTACCGCCAAACTCGTAATGAGGGCCATTGTCAGCTGTCAGCGTTTACCTATTCAAGAAAAGTAGCTCAGAATAATACATCAACTGTGCAAAGTGCAGCGGGTGGCCAGAGGGCCTCGTCCCCGCACACTTACCCACTCCGGCTCTCGTCAGGGCCACGGATACCACGGAGCCCCGGGAGCAGGAGGGAGAGAGCGGCGAGCCAATCCGCAAACCGCAGAATAATCAGGAGAGGAAGGAGCCTCTATCACACTCTACTGCCGTGCTCTTCCAATCCTCCAATCCACCGCTTTCCCCACAGCACACAACGAAGCTCCACTGGGCAGGACTGGACGAAATTGCGCTGAACTGCGCTGAACTGCAGCACAGAAGTCTCCGACACACGCCAGTCCACGGCAGCTCCGACTCAGCTACCAGCTCCGTAGCAGCTACTTACTCAGTACCCGAAACAATGGGAACGACGGATCAGAGGAAAGGACCTGGACGCAAACTTGGACGTACTTGGACATACTCGTGACAGACCGTCAAGCCACACTGATCAGACGCACTCAGCCGCTTCTGACAGTCCACAGCTAATTGACTGACCTTGTGATTATTCTCTGTCACCGGGTTAGTTTTGACATTCTCCATGGCATGGTTTACATTTGCCACTCAATCAAAGGGTTGCCGTGGTATGCCATTACCACACATATCCTTGGCCTATGCCAGACGTCTTTAAATTGGTGCCGGCAGGCCCGCCTTGTTTAGGGAATTGCCATATTACCTTGGGGCTACTTGTAATTGACATTTCTTTTTGATGAGTTGACTTTGGGTTTTATTTCTTGATTTATTGTGGGCTTTGTCAAGATTTTGTGCTACTATTCACCAGCACACTTTCCATGCTACAGACAAAGTAGTGCTCAGACATTCCTACATGAATACCTCCAAGGCCAGCTGGCCAAACAGTAAACACACTCGCAAAACAGGCCCAGACCCAAGTGTTTCTGCAGACACTGCTAAAGAATCCAGTTCAGAAGCACCTACAGTGCTGCCTGCAGACCTTTTTGATGGACTAGCACCATGCTGGCCTCACATGAGTGCCTGCAGACCTCCTTTTCCACCCCCACCTTGCCACTGCCAACCATCACACTCCCCCAACTGTCAATGCCTCAACAAGCTGCCAGACAAGCTACACCCCACCACTCTCCTCTACCTCTCACCATACCCACCCACCTGTACCCCCGACTACCTCATCTTCCTCTCCCGCCACAACTTCATCCTCCTTCCTCTGCCCCACCTCCACTTCCACCTCCACCGCCAGTAGCCTCTACTTACATGCTACCCTGGTCCCGCTCTCAGCAAAGTAGGTTCCCACCTCAATCTACATCCACTCCCCTGCCGACCCACCAGTCCTACAGGCACATGTCTGACTCAATATGCCAGAAATACATGGAGGATCTGCAAGCACTGTCCGATTCCTGCGCTTTTAAATCCAGGCCAGGACAATTTACCAGGCAAGATATTAAATTGTCACATTCATTTATATCTGAGCAACCCTCGCTACACACTCTCGACGGCTGAACATCCTCAGATCCATCCACCCTTATGCCTATGCGCACCTTCCCTCGGGCTAATACTGATACATAACCTATGAGGATTCACACTCCCTGGAGCTCCACCAATTTATAACGATTCCCTACGTTGCCTGACAACCACCACCTCTTTCATGGAACATTTGGACACAGTGATTGCCTGTTATGATACTGCCATTGTGGACCTTAAATAACTCCTATGATCTGTGCTCTAAGTCATTCTATACAAAAACAAATTATGGACAAACTGCAATGGCCTGACATACAAGCGTAAGGTGAGAATATTACAGCTAATATTACCGCTCTTACACTCCTCATCAAAGAAAATACTCGGTCAAATCTGACTGATCAAAGACCATATTTTTCAAACAGAAACAATGTGAATACCCTAGGACTGCCTATCTAGACTGACTGACTTTTTTAACCACATTTTTTGTTACTGGTCTACTTCCAGAAATTTCTAACAATATGCAAAAATGTTCAAGTGGGGGGAGCAAGCTTAATCTACTGAAAAAGCACAACAAGCAGTTCAAGATTTCTATGACAAACTGAAAAGAAATGCCGGGAGCAAGATGGGGCTACCCGCCTCATCGCTTTGCAATTACAGCATGCTCAACAAACGTCTGACTCTGTGGGGGTTTGGGTGGGCGGTGACGTCTGCGTACCTCACACCAGCTCTATGCACAACAGAATCCTCCACCACCTTTTCACCCGGGCCACCAGCTACTGCAGATTTTTGCACACTCATTGTTGTCTCCCAGCAACCCTTGCCAGGGCAACCTTTCTGCAGAGATTCTAAGCAGACGGGTCATCTCATCCAGCAAGGTCCTACCAAACATCTACCAAACGTTCCAGACCATGGTAATATGGTCCCACTTCTGTTCGCAATGATTTCATTCCTCGCCTAGCCTACACAAACACCACCTGCCCCTCCTCCTCCTCCCAACAGGGCCTACCAGGGCATAAGAGATCTTCTATGGGCCACAATGACTTTGCCAGACGGTCCCTGCCATAGGGTCTGCTGCTTTGCTACCACGGGAATACTTGACACTGGTTCCAGGCGTCCACTCTACAAGCTGCAGGATTTCCAAATGTGGATATCTCAAAGGAAATTGTCAATGCTGTTGGCATATCTAGCACCACTATCCCGCACCCGGTATCACCTGAATTGTCTCTTTCCATTGGTCCCATCACTAAACACCATACCTTTCTGTTAAGCTCTTGCTCTCCTACTAAGGTGTTAGGTACTGATCGGCTATGCAAGATGCATTGTACCATTGATTTTTCTCCTGATGGTATTTATCGAGAGGCTCCACAATCAGGGCAAGCTGAAGGTTGGTTTCTCCACCAACACCCCATTCACATGGAGCCTCCTAGAGAGCCTCCTTCACTACTAACACCCGCACAAGCTACACAAGTACACCTTATTTTTATTTTTTATTTTTGTTTATTTACTTGTTTGTAATCAAAAAACAATTTGATTTTTACAAGACGTTGTTCACATAGAAAACACAATGGCCCTCATTACGACCCTGGCGGAGGACCATGGTGCAATTTGCACCATGGTCCATGGCGCAGAGCTGCCAACTCCGCCATGGGGGTTGGCGGACTCACCGCCCCATTCCGACCTTGGCGGGGCGGTTAGTCCCCAATCCCCATTTACCCTTCCCCATTCCCATTTTTGCCCCATAGGGTATAATGGGAGTGGGGAAGGCGTTAATTACGCCACCGTAGATTACGGTGGCGTAATTAACAAGAGGTCCCGTAGCGCCATGGATTTTTCCGCCCGGAAAATCCGGGCGTAAAAATCACCATGGTGCTACGGAAAGTCTTAATCTGGCGGAGAGGTACGCCATGCATTACGCTGGCGTAAATCCCTCTCCGCCAGGGTCGTAATGAGGCCCAATATAAAAGGTGGGTCAAAAAAGATGAGAAAAAGATGCAAAAGAAGACAAGGAGAAAAACCATAAAGCATAATACTTGAAGAACATGTAATGTCCGGATTGGCAGATACATCAAAATGCGTTTTAGTCACACTCGGTTAATTTGCGTATTTTGGTTTAAACTCAATGCCGCTTCTAAGATCTTTACTGCCGCAGTTGACCATTTGGTTCTATCCCCTGCAATCAGATGGCACCACCATGTGTCTTCCTCTCGGAGGGATACATCTTACATCAGGGGAAGTAGGTAGGACTCCCTCAAAAACGCGGTTCTGGAGCAACTCAAAAGTAAATGTCTTAAAGTTTCCACCGTTTCTGAGTCCGAACAGAATCTACAACATCGTGCTTCAGTTTTCATGCGGATGGCTAAAATTTCCTGCGTTGGTAATTGATTAAATCTTATTTTCATAGGGTTTTCTGCATTTTTTTATTGGGAAATTTTATGCAGTAATTCATAGGTTGGTTTAGTTTGTTGGTTGTTGCTGGTAAATGAGCGAGTAGTTTATTTCCTATCGCTTTTTCGCCGGTCTGGATCCAATCTTCTAGTGTTATTTTTGTCTTAATTCTGTTGGGATTCAAGATGAGATCCTCTGGTGAGCAGGCCAAGTCTGATAACTTTTTTGTGAGTTTTTGTTCCCAGTTGTTTAAAGCCTTGCAGCGGCCTTGGTTAAGTTCTATCTGGACCAGCTTGTAAATCGGCAGGAAGGATAATTTTCCTAAAAAGTCTCATCTGACTTTGGTCGACTGATGCTTTCAGTGATAGTAAACCCAATTCCCGCCTGACAGCTGATATAGATGTAAATTTAGGCAGACCTAATACGGCTTTCCACAGATAACCTTCCAGCTTCGCCCATATGGTGGTACAACACCTTATTGACTCAGTGCCAGTGGCACATTCTCTCTGCTTAACCTGTTTGCATCACTCTCAATCCAGGGTTGCCTCTCGACACGTGTACCCCATTACGGAATATCACCTCAAGCAGAGGACGGTATAAAGCATGTCCTCTCTCCCCTCTTCGCACAGACTAAGACTGACTCTCAATTACTTATCCCTTGTCTTGTTTCTGACTTTCCATGCTGTCTTTCGCCTCTCATTCTCGTATTCATTTTTATCCTGTTTCCAAACTCTCTCCCCACCCCAAACTCACATTTCTCTTATTTCTGCTATTTCTCTCAATTTCCAGACTCACTCACTTCTATTATTCCTCCTCGCCCTATGTGTCCAGAACACCCTAAAACCTCTGTGTCTCTTATTTCTGTTTCTCTTCAATGATTTTGATTTACTGCTTCCGTCCATTCTCCTCCCCAATGATTCAGCCTCTCTTGCTTGTTCCAGGCAAAATGTCAGCTGTGTTCTCATGTTCCGGACAATCCTCTGTCTCCAAAACTCTCCCTCACACTGTTTCTCTGGGTCTTGTGTCCTGTATCGGTCTCTTATGTCTGGTCTTTCCTCTAGCTCTCTTATTCCTGATTATGATGCCTTCTGTCTGCAAGTCGTATCCTCCCCCTGTTTTGTGTCTTTATTCTTCTGTACTATGCCTGCTTCTCTTGCTTGTCTAGTTTTCTTATGTGTTCTATTGTTGTTCACTTTTTCTTTTATGCTCTCCTCCTTTGATTCATTGCTCATTTCCTACATCTCTCCACAACCTTTTTATTTTCCAAAGCACTGCACCTCTAACACATCCTCTGGCTGTTGCCATCCACATGGCTCTGTAGGCCGGAGGCCGGAAGTTTTCCAGGTGTGTTGTACTACGACTTCTATGTTCCCATGGCAAATTTCTCATTTGCATCTTGCCTCTGCCTTCTTCCCTGTCCCTATCCACCAGGACTATCAATACCTCTTTGCATCCACTTACAAGGGACTTCAGCTACAGGTCCCTTACAATGGGCTTTATTGACTCCCCATATCTCTTCTCACAGATTCAGCCTGAAGATCTCTGGGATGTCACCTTCCCAGCGGGTTCCACTATGATCCAATACATGGAAGACCTATTGTTAGCATCACCTTCCTTTCAGGTCTCCCTCGCAGACTCTGACTCACAGGGTCTACTGACACTTCCACAGCCTTCGCCAAGAGCAAGACTACAGCTATCCATTGCTCCCACCCTCCGGATGACTCTAAGTAGTTTGCCCTGTTCTGTGATGAGAACGAGGGGTCTGCCATAGACATTCTCACACAGAAGCAGAAAGACATACAGTGCCCTGTAGCCTATTTTAGCTCACAGTTAGACCCTGTAGCCTCTCCCTTTCCCAAAGGTCTCAGAGCGGTAGCTGCAGCTGCCCTTTTACTTACAAAAGCTGAAAACATTGCCCTAACACAGGCTTGTACGATCATCACACAACACACAGACACCTTATATTTTTGATATATCACATGACTACAGGACCCTCTGGAAACAGCAATGTTTCCTAACTACACAAGGTACTCCCATTTTCAATGCACCCTATTTTGGAGCACTGCCTATTGCAATTCTGCCACATACCGACTGGGCCATTATGAAGTGCAGGGCCCACACTCAGCTTTCTGACAGAACCCTGCATGGCACTCAGGCTCCTGTTAATGGGCCGCTGTTTCTTGTATGATTTGAGGACCCCTAGCATATTTTTCCATCCTGGTCTTCCAGTTTTATAAACTCTGACAGAGGTCTCTCCCCCCACGAGATCCTCATGGGGAGGTCCATGCAAATGCCTGTTACTTCACCACCTTCCCCTGAGCTCTGTGACTTACAACTGAATGATGATCTTGTTGTGTCATATTGCAAAAGACTAATGCTCATTTTCAGTTCTTACTTCCAGCAAATTCAAGAAGATCTGCCTCGATCACTTGAAATGCTGTGCCACAGCCTCCTGCCTGGAAATTGGGGGGTCCTGAAAGTACATCAGCGAAAATAATCCCTGCATCCTCGCTGGAAAGTTCCTGACAACCCATGCCACAGTCCACGCCAGCCAGTGTGTGAAAGCTGCATCTCCACTCGACAATGATGAACAGCAAGAAGTACAGGACAAAGACAGCCCGTCGTCCACCATCACCAAAGGCACAGCAAAGCTGCAATCTGCAGGGCTATAGGAGAAAGAGACCCCTCTTCAGCAGCCCATTGGGTTCCCAACAGCTAAAACACTGGTGAATCCGGCTCCAGCACTCCTTGACAACGAGGTTCCGCTACCTGTACCAAAGTACAATTTGTGGGTGCGGCCAACATCTCACCTGACATCAGCAGGCGAACCATCACTCTCAAACATTTGCTACCCTTGTCTCACATGAGTGAACCAGCGATCTCAAATGTTTTTGCTACCCTTGTCTCCTACGGGTGGCCCATCACTCTCAAATATTTTTGTGTCCTGAGCATGGACCATCATTCTCAAAAGTTTTTGTCACCAAACAGCCACGATACCGCTGTGCACCTGGTGTGTAGGTGCATAAGCGCCACAGCTGATGATTTGTTCCAGCTCTGCGCATCTATCATCATCATCATCTTGGCAGGGATCCTGAACTTTTGCATCAACATCTCTCCTGTCTACTGGGTCCTTTAAGGACTGGCACTCTTTGGAACTTTTGGGTATCGGTTCCCAATCTCTATAGGGTTGGACTACTAATGCTAGGAATACTGCTGCTATTATCTTAGTAAATGTGAAATATTTGCATCATGTTGCTGTTCATTACCATGGTATTGATTCTGCCTCACCCTACATCCACCATCTTACACCCAGACACTAACACGTTTCTCAATTTCTCTCGGGCCTATGCAGGCCCAATAAATGCCTCTGATTTTTAGGTATGCACCCACACTCCTATGTACTCCAGTGGAGGGATTCCCTTCATCTACATTCCATACAATCTTGCTGAATAGTGTTATACCTTTCTGATGAATGACTGTTCTTGTCCCAATATGGCCAACCCCTTTCCCCATGGATTCTTCTACCATAGTAACGTCAGTGCATTACCTTCGAAGAGACCGACTGCATTTGTTCCAACTGCTCTAATCTCTTTTGCTGCTTTCAAACACTTTGGGATCACAGGGCTCTTCCATTCTGCATGGTATTATAATAGTTGTTGTTATAAACGCCACATTTGCAATGATAGTTTTTCTTGTTTGCTGCCTTCTATCATGCTGTGCTAGACAGGTGGGTCACTGGCCCACCGAGGCCTGTCTGCTGCCACTTGAAATAAAAAAGCTTCAAATTATGGACATTTGAAATGTGCAACACTGACTGCGCTGAGGTTTTGAATTAGGAACCTTTTAGGTCCACAATCTCTGTCTCTAGGAACAAAATCATTCCAGTAGCAATCCCTGTGCCTCTCCACCCTATCCTTATGTCACTCATATACCTTGATATCTTTAGTTAAGAGTATACCCCAATCCTGCACCCTGTGGTCTACGCCCTGTTTAGGGATGACCAACCGGGGGTTGATGTGGCAGGATTATTATTAGCCTGTGTAGGATTATTGTAATGCTAGGTTATGTAGGATTATTATTGTGCTAAATAATGTAGGATTATTGTTATGCTAGGTTATGCAATGCTATTCTATGGTATGCTACATTTGGCTCTCCCATACAGTTAGGCTTCAGACCCTCCATGTCACCTCCCTCTGCCTCTCTGTGCATGCTCTACACGCAGCACCCCTGACAGGCCCAAACCCCTCATAGGGGGGAGAGGGCACATCAGACCTTCCCTTCCGCTTAATCCCTACAAATTTAGCATTCGCCCCATATATGGGAGATAACAGAAGAGGTTTCTGCAAATGCTGCTTATTCATAATACAACACGATGTCCCTGCAAGTAAGATGTCGACAGACAATCAGATGTCTGTAATGTCGTGCGAAGTATCACCCTCATTGTGAAAGTACAGAAACATATTAGTGTTTGCCTATGATATGCTGTATAAACCGGCACTCTAGGGTGGGAGCCCTAGAGAGAGCTCTGTGTGCCACACTGCTGGAACACGCACATGCTGTGTTCCTACTTCCCCGCTGATGTCTCTGTATGCTTTGTATTGGCTGCCTAATACAAGACGCTTGATTTACCATCAGACTGTGTCTCTCTCCTTATCTGCTTATATTGCTTAGTTGCTGCAAGCTGAGGCCAGCCCTTGGGAAGGGACCCGCTCTTGGCTCAAAGTATAAGGCAGTGAAATCCGAGAGAGGAAGGGGTGCCAATGGTGTGTCCATGCTGATTATGAGACCAACACCAATGACTATTTTGGAGAGTCAAGGGGAGTGGGAGAAAGAGGCAAAGTCGATGTGAGTTGCTGCCAAGGTGGGGTGTCATGAAGGAAAATCAAGGATGCAGTGATAGCCATCAATAAGTGTTTGGGGTGATGGGAATCAAAACAATTAGTGTGACATGCGGCAGGTCGGAAGAAGGAGGTGGACAAAGGAGATGTTACTTGGTCTTTAATGAAATTAAATGGTAAAGATCTATCTTTCCCTAATCCTAATCCTCGAGGGATCACCCTACCTATCGAAATTAACTAAAGGTGCTCGACTACTGTCAGGAAGTCAAAAGTAATACTCTGCTGTCCCAAACCTAACTCTACCTGACCCTACCACTAATAAGAATAACTGAAGTATAGGCCAAATTAATGTCTCTCTTCTCCTGGTTGTTCTTCAAAGAGGTTTCCTCTTTCTATTGGTGTTGGATCTCTTCATTTGGTTAATGTACAAATGTCTTTCTTTTAGAATATAGATTTCCCAAAGTTAGTTGGTTTGCTAGTCTCTTGATATTTGCTTCATGCAGTTGTGTGGCTCTTCACACATGCTTATGGGTTTTGTACTCTCCTTCTTACCAGCATTACGATAGTGTTTCTTGGGATATCTCTTGGCTCTCTTGTTTTCACATAGATATTGTTTAGATGCCCGTGGTCCACTCTTTCCACTATTCAGTTGTTTGGCCTTGTTCGGATCGCTAATTCCCCCCTCTCTGGGTTTCTTGACACAATATTGACTTTTTTAAGGCCATGTTCCCTTAACAGTCTTAGTTCTTCAAGTCTCCTTATTTGGAGTTTTCCCCCTTCTTCCACGGTATCTCTTATTACTTTTTATCTATATCCCAACCATCGCAGTTTGTCACAATCTGTATGACTTCACTACTTCTCCACTGTTCATTTACTCTTTGACTTTTCAAGTTACGATTTTGAGAGTACGTTCCCCTCTCACTAAATTGCTTCGGCGGCCTCCCACATCTCCCGTTCTCCCCAGTACCTATTTCTTTGTAGGAGAATGTTGGGGGCTTGGACAACATTCGAGTACTTGGCTTCTCCCTTTCAGGGCTTGGTCTCACGCTTTGTGGTAGCAAGCACTCCCAGGCTCGGCAAACTCTCAGGTATTTGGTTCCTCCGTGCCTCTTCTCAGAGCCTAAATCGAAATATCTCTTGTTGCTGCAAACTCTCTGGTACTTGGTTTCTCAGTTGCACTTCTCAGTGCCTGCAGTGGAATCGCTTTTGTTACGGCACCCTCTCTGGTACTTGGGTTCTCGGAGGCCGTCTGCATAAGCGGCTGGCTGGAATTGGACAGCGTGCACAACACCTGGGGTTTTGGCATTGTTGTCAAGCTGGTCACACCACTGCAGCTTTCCGTACTGGTAACTGTTCTCTCCTTGCTGTAATCGGTGGATGTTCAGCATCTGCTTTGGGGCCTTCTTGCTTCTCCTGAATTTGTACGTCCTGCGGCTTCCATCTGATCCACCTCTGCAAAGAGTCAACATGTCTCGGGGCTCCCTCTCTTGGTAAGATTCACGCGTCCAGTTATATGCACGTCTCTATTCAAAGATACAGTTCCTTTTTCTCTGTATTGCAGATTTGTTTGCAGATATTCCGTATTCCAACATAAGGATGACCAATTAGTCTTTACAGCAGGTAGACCCATAAAGGCAGGTAGTGTATTGGGCTTGGGTAGTTCCTCATTGGAGAAGGGAGTCCTTGTCCCCTAAGGGGGAGCCCCACCCATTGGGGTCCCACTTGCCCATACTCCTAGGGAGGAATGTGCGGAGCAGGCTCACCTCCCTAGTCTCAAAAGGGGTTGCTCCCCCTTGGGGAGAAGGGATGAATACCCTTGATTTGTCACAGAAAGTGTGTCTTTCTGCAGAAGGATTGGGCATTCCAGAGAGCCACTGTGAGGCCAGTTGGGGGATGGGGGCAAATGTAGAGGAGGTAGTTGTTAGAGTAGATGAACTACGGTAGATAAGGTTTGTGGGGATATGGCCAAGAGGAGCAGTTTGAGTGCCGTTTGGGATGGATGTAATGGCCTTTGGGCCAAGAACAAGGTGGCGGGCATGAGGAATGGAGTGATGAGAGGAGATATGTGAGAAAGAGAGAGCTAGAAAGAGAGAGAGAGAGGGAGAGAGGGAGAAGTAGAGAGAGAGAGTGATGGAGAGAGAGAGAGGCACAGAGAGACCGAGAGTGAGGATGGATAGAGCATTGAGGACGAGGATTAGGATTGGCAGGAGCATGGTAGGCAGGGACCAATTGGGAAGGTAGAGGGAGAACAGTCCAAAACAACCAAACATTGCAAGTTAAATTCATAGGGTCCTAGGTTATCAAAACATGAAATTCAAGAAAATGATGCATGGTTCTTTCTACCAAATACTGCAAGTTAAATATTAAGGGGCCGATTCATGGAACAAACGTGCGCCGAAAATCTTCGCGCAAGCGGAAAAAAACAGGCGCACGCGTGCGATCCATGGAAGTCCCTGCGCGTGTTTTCCTCGGGATGTGCGCCAAACCCGTGCATGGCGCACACGTCACTGCAACATCCCGAAAGACGTGCGCGACGCGCACTGTGAAAGCGCACAACCTCGGCGCATACACTAGAAAGTGGGCGGAACACGGGGCGTAACGCGCGGAATGGGGAACAACTCGCGAAAACAAGGGCGTAACTGGGGATGTACTGCAGGGAAGCAGACGGAACGCCCACACGCACCCGAATCACATGTATTCATGGAATCGAATACGGCAAAGCCACGCACAGCGAAAGACACGCACAAGCCGAAACACGTCCGCCACACGAAGGCAGGCGGTAGCGTCCCTGCGCATTACAAAAGTGGCAACATACAGCAATTGGGCCTGTGCGAGCGGGGCACGTGTATATCGGGGGTGCACGGGAAGTAACACACGCGATTGAGCGGGGCACGTGTATATCGGGGGTGCACGGGAAGTAACACACGCGATTGAGCGGGGTACGTGTATTTCGGGGGTGCGCGTGAACTTTTTCACGCGATCGGGCCTGGGGGAGCGGGCTACGTGTATTTCAGGGGTTCGCGTGAACTTATTCACGCGAACGGGCCTGGGGGAGCGGGCTATGTGTATTTCAGGGGTTCGCGTGAACTTTTTCACGCGATCGGGCCTGGGGGAGCGGGCTACGTGTATTTCAGGGGTTCGCGTGAACTTATTCACGCGATCGGGCCTGGGGGAGCGGGCTACGTGTATTTCAGGGGTTCGCGTGAACTTTTTCACGCGATCGGGCCTGGGGGAGCGGGCTACGTGTATTTCAGGGGTTCGCGTGAACTTTTTCACGCGATCGGGCCTGGGGGAGCGGGGTCTCATTCACGCGATCGGGCCTGGGGGAGCGGGGTACCACTCACCGTCTGCCTTGCGTGTAGAAGAACGCGTAGCCAACACCCGCTGTGAAGTAATAGCGTGTGAACCCCAACGGATGGAAAACACACGCACCGCACGAAAAGCACGTACAGAACATAAAGGCACGCGGGATCTCCAAGCCCTGCCAGGGCAACGCCCATGCGCAAAACGTGACAGACGCGCTTACGCTGTAAGGGCCTTTGGTCCAATGAAATCGCGTACGCATGCTGACGCGCTTACGCGCTAAGGGCCTTTCCTCGATTTTCACGCTGACGTGCAGGATTTTCACGTGCCAAATCACTCTGTATCAAGCTGGCCACGCGAAAACACACGGAAGACCACGCTCCTGCCCAGAAGGCCGAAGTACTGCCCCCCAGTGCCCCGAGCAGCCTCCCACGTGCCATCTGCTGCTGCCTGCCTGCCTGCTGCCACCGTGCCCTGCCATTTGGTGCCTGCACATCAGCCATCTGCAGGGGTCCAGTTGCTGTGTCCACCCCTGCTGGAACAGAAGACTCCCGACTCGGATAACATCGCTTCACAGCCCAGCCCCAGGACCCAGTTGCCCACCCACTCCTGCCCCTGGGGTTGCCATGTCGGGCACATCCACATGTGGCACCAGTGGCAACCCCCAGCCAGAGGGGCAGAGGGGCAACAGCTTCACTGCCACCGAAGTTGGTGTCCTGGTGGAGCAAGTCCTGGGGCAGTATGATGCCCTCTTCGGATCGTCCCGCGCCAACAAGGAAGGATGGGAGAGGATCTGGGCCGACTGTGAGGTTGCCATCAACGCGGAGGGGGTGGCAACCCGCACCATCCAGAAGGTCAAGAAGCGCTGGGAAGACTTGAGGTCCAGGACCCTCATAAAGGCCCGGCGCCTCGTGGAGGGGGACCAGGGCCGCATGAGTTCCATCCAGATGAGGGTCCTGGAACGCGTACACCCAGCGCTCCACGCCCAGGTCCTTGAGAGGGAGACCTGTCTGGAGTTGAGCGGTAAGTGGCCAAGCATTGCTGTGTGAGACAGGGCATGTTGCAGTGTGCTGGTTGTCTGATACTTGCCTGTATGTGTGACATAGGCCATGTACGCATGTATGTGTGCAGGGACATCATGGTAATGCATGTGCGACCAGTAATGTGTGAACCGCACGGTCGTTGCATGTGTTTAAATGCGACATGGGGAGCCCTATGCAGATTGTACACATGAGAGCATGGCAGTCTCTGTTCCTGGACATGGGTGGGGGTGAGGGATGGGTGCTGATGCCAGGTACATATATGGTATCCATGTCTGTGTGCCTGACCTGCGTGTCTGTGACTTGTGAATGCCATGGATGCATGACACATGTCTGTGACAATGTACAGATTCACTGATGCAGCCTAGTCATCCTTGTATCCACTGTGATTGGGGTGTACAGGGCCAGATGGATGTGACTGAGGTGAAGTGTGTGCATGTGATAGGCATGACCCATGATGCATGTGAGTACCATTACATTGTATGTTTCGAGAGTCCATTGGACATGTATGGAAATGTCCATGGCATGCACCATGACTGTCACTGTGTGTGTTTTGCCTGGACTGACACATGTGTTGTGGAGGGACATGATGGAAGTGTACTTTGACAGTGGCACTCATCTGCTATTGCTTCCTGTCTAGGGGACCATTGTACAGTACCCTGATTCTTGTGTTCTATGTCTCCCTCTACGCAGCGGCTAGTGAAGAAGAGGGCGGAGACGGCGCTGTGGAGCAAGGCGGCGGGGATGCCCCCATGGCTGCAGCGGAAGGGGTGGGTGAGCCCCCACAGGGGCCTGCTACGGCGGAAGACGGTGAGGAGCCATCCAGGTTGGTGGTTTCCACAGAGGAGGAGGAGGACGCCACTGAGGCGCACATGGGGCCTGGTGGGGGCATCCCTGCTGGTGCAAGTGGTGCAGTCCAGGGGCAGGAGGCAGCACAGGTCACCGTGGAGGGGCCTGTGCATGTTGCTGTCCCTGACCCTGTGGGTGCACCACCATGCACCAGCAGGGATGCCCCGTCCCAGGCCCGTCCGCAGGTAGAGGGGATGTCCATGTCATCTGACTCCCCTCCACCTGCGGACGAGGGGACCCCTGGCCGTATGGAGAAGGTCCTGATTGGGGTCGCGATGCGCACGGCTGTGATTCGTGATGCCGTGCGTGCTTCCCAGGAGGAGCACGCACGTCATCACGAAGAGCACCGTGCCGACGTGGCCCAATTGGGATCGTCCATGTTCGGGGGTTTCCTGCATGTGTCGGCCAATCTGGCGGCCCTCTCCTCCTCTGTGGAGACTATACGCCAGTCGTTCTCCTTGTCGTCTTCCGGCCCAGATGCCACCAGGGCCCCCTGTGGACCTGCCCTGACCAATGCAGCCAGCTCGGTGGGGATCCCATCCCTGCCACAGTCGGGAGTCAGAGGTCCAGCAGGGGTGGACACACCAGCAACTGGACCCCAGCAGATGGAGGATGTGACGGCATCATCGGGCAGGGCACGTGCACGACGGCGTCGGTGGTTTCCATCAGCCTGGATGCCGTCGTGCTGGCACAGGCAGTTGCGTCGGAGGCAGCAGCAGGCTCAACGTGGGAGGCATCATGGCTCGGGCCATCAACATCAGGGGTGCAGGCATCGGCCGGAGGGCAGGAGAACCCTGGAATGGGAGTGGCTTCCGTGTGGGAGCGGTTGTGCCAGCAGATAGGTGCGGAGCGGCAGCGGGCAGAGGAGGAACGGCTCACAATGGTCAGGGCGGAGGACTCCATGCGGAGGGCGCTGAGGCAGGCTGAGTGCCTCGAGGGTCTTCGCAGGGAGTTGGAGCTGGACACTGCATCATCCCTGCGGGACCTCGGGGCCAGGGAACATGCCCACCTCCAAGCCATTGAACGGGAGTTCGATGATGCCCTGGCCCATGACAACAACCAGTGAGCCGTCGGACTAGCCCGCTGCCTTTGTATATAGTTATATAGTTAGTGGTAGGTTTCCTTTAAAAAAAAATTTTTTTATTTGGTTGCGATTGGACAATGCGCCACATTTTTGTATATAGTTCAGTTTTTATTTAGTTGACATAGTTAGGTTTCATTTGGTTGGGCTCATGGACCCGGGATTATCTTGTAAATAGTTCTTCTATGGATTTTTTGGATTTTTTCATGGACATTCATCTTCTTTTTGTTGTTTTGCTTTGTGGTTTTTCTCATTTCATTTCCATTCAAGTTGATTTTC
This sequence comes from Ambystoma mexicanum, assembly GCF_040938575.1. Taxonomy (NCBI): domain Eukaryota; kingdom Metazoa; phylum Chordata; class Amphibia; order Caudata; family Ambystomatidae; genus Ambystoma; species Ambystoma mexicanum. The sequence continues at coordinate 1,438,132,246 of NC_090937.1, read as the reverse complement.
AATACATTTTTATTTTCATCCTTCAATGTGTCGTATCATCTCATTACTTTCATGCATGTCATGTTGGGTGTTTTAACATTCACTTGCAGCCATTGTGTGTGACAGACATGTGTTCATTTGCATTATTTACATTGGGTGTGTAACATGTAATTGCCTTTGATATGTGGGTGTATGTGATAGTTGGTTGGCCCTTTTGGCAGGGGAGGATGGCCATTACGGACATGATTGGGGATTGTTGGGACCCAGGTGCAGGGGGGCATGGATGGGACATGGGCGAGGGCCTGGTGGAGGGTGCCCCTGCACTGCTGGGGGGTACGGGGGTGGGGAACATGAGTTGGACATGGGTGGGGGCCTGCTGGCAGGTGTCCCACAGTGCTGGGGGGTGGGGGTGGTGGGGAACATGAGTTGGACATGGGTGGGGGCCTGCTGGCAGGTGCCCTGCAATGCTGGGGGTGGGGGTGCAAGGGGACATGAGTTGGACATGGGTGGGGGCCTGCTGGCAGGTGCCCCGCAATGCTGGGGGTGAGGTGGTGGGGAACATGAGTTGGACATGGGTGGGGGCCTGCTGGCAGGTGCCCCACAGTGCTGGGGGGTGGGGGTGGTGGGGAACATGAGTTGGACATGGGTGGGGGCCTGCTGGCAGGTGCCCCACAGTGCTGGGGGATGGGGGTGGTGGGGAACATGAGTTGGACATGGGTGGGGGCCTGCTGGCAGGTGCCCCGCAATGCTGGGGGTGGGGGTGCAAGGGGACATGAGTTGGACATGGGTGGGGGCCTGCTGGCAGGTGCCCCACAGTGCTGGGGGGTGGGGGTGGTGGGGAACATGAGTTGGACATGGGTGGGGGCCTGCTGGCAGGTGCCGCACAGTGCTGGGGGGTGGGGGTGGTGGGGGACATGAGTTGGACATGGGTGGGGGCCTGCTGGCAGGTGCCCCGCAATGCTGGGTGTGGGGGTGGTGGGGAACATGAGTTGGACATGGGTGGGGGCCTGCTGGCAGGTGCCCCACAGTGCTGGGGGGTGGGCGTGGTGGGGAACATGAGTTGGACATGGGTGGGGGCCTGCTGGCAGGTGCCCCGCAATGCTGGGGGTGGGGGTGCAAGGGGGCATGAGTTGGACATGGGTGGGGGCCTGCTGGCAGGTGCCCCGCAATTCTGGGGGTGGGGGTGCAAGGGGACATGAGTTGGTGATCATTAGTGCAAGGAGACATGTGCCTTTGCTGGGGGGCATGCCCATGTTGCGTGGGCTGCCTGCGGGACATGACCAGGGATGCAGGGTAGTCCCCTGTGGTGTGGGCTGCCTGCAGGGGCCGTGGAGGGTGTACAGGGAACACCTGGGAGGACCCACACTGGCAAATCACATGTAGGACTCCCCGGCACCCCTGAAATACACGTACCCTGCTGAAATCGCGTGTAAAACTTTCCGCGCACCTCTGGTATACACGCACACGCTCCCCCAGGCCAGATCGCGTGTGGAACTTCCCGCGCACTCCTGAAATACACGCGCCCAGGCCATTCGCGTGTGGAACTTCCCGCGCACCCCTGAAATACACGCGCCCAGGGCAATCGCGTGTGGAACTTCCCGCGCACCCCTGAAATACACGTACCCAGGCCATTCGCGTGTGGAACTTCCCGCTCACCCCTGGTATACACGCACACGCTCCCCCAGGCCAGATCGCGTGTGGAACTTCCCGCGCACCCCTGAAACACACGCGCCCAGGCCAATCGCGTGTGGAACTTCCCGCGCACCCCTGAAATACACGCGCCCAGGCCAATCACGTGTGGAACTTCCCGCGCACCCCTGAAATACACGCACCCAGGCCATTCGCGTGTGGGACTTCCCGCGCACCCCTGAAATACACGCGCCCAGGCCAATCGCATGTGGAACTTCCGCGCACCCCTGAAATACACGCGCCCAGGCCAATCGCGTGTGGAACTTCCCGCGCACCCTTGAAATACACGCACCCAGGCCAATCGCGTGTGGAACTTCCCGCGCACCCCTGAAATACACGCGCCCAGGCCAATCGCGTGTGGAACTTCCCGCGCACCCCTGGTATACACGCACACGCTCCCCCAGGCCAGATCGCGTGTGGAACTTCCCGCGCACCCCTGAAATACACGCGCCCAGGCCAATCGCGTGTGGAACTTCCCGCGCACCCCTGAAATACACGCACCCAGGCCATTCGCGTGTGGAACTTCCCGCGCACCCCTGAAATACACGCGCCCAGGCCAATCGCGTGTGGAACTTCCCGCGCACCCCTGAAATACACGCGCCCAGCCCAATCGCGTGTGGAACTTCCCGCGCACCCCTGAAATACACGCGCCCAGGCCAATCGCGTGTGGAACTTCACGCGCACCCCTGAAATACACGTACCCTGCGGGAATCACGTGTGTAACTTCCCCTGCACCCTGAACTACACGTACCCTGCTGATATCGCGTGTGGAACGTCACGCGCACCCCTGAAATACACGTACCCTGCGGGAATCGCGTGTGTAACTTCCCCTGCACCCTGAAATACACGTACCCTGCTGATATCGCGTGTGGAACTTCACGCGCACCCCGAAATACACGTACCCTGATGGAATCGCGTGAGGTACTTCCCGCGCACCCCAGTGATACACGTAGCCCGCTTGCTGTGCTGGTACAGGGTTAGCACAGCCCTTTGCGCTGGATTGGGTATATTGATGGCTTTTCCCTGCGCGAGAGGCGTTCTTGGGGGCGTAACTGGCGCTGCTGCAGGGTCGCTGCGCCACTGTGCGCCACGGCTGGTTTTGGTGGCTGGAATCCATGAATACGCTGTGCGCGGAAATGGATTTTAGCGCATGCGGCTGGCGCAGGGATTTGCACGCGCACACTGTGCGCCAGCCGCGTGCGCCACTTGTGCGCTGAATTCTATGAATTACCCCCACGGTGTTCTAGGTGACCAGAAATATAATTTTTTTAAAAAACACAGGGTCCTAAACGAACAAAAATGTATGTAACAAAAAATTGAATTTGAAAAAACACAGGATCCTGGCGGGCCAAAAAGGAAATTTAATTAAACACGGGGTCCTCGCCACTAAACATTGCGACTTAAATACACTGGGTGCTAAATAATCAAAAATTGCATTAAAAAAGGACAGTAGGTAGCTAAAATATCAATTTAAAAGAACACAGGGTCCTAGGTGTCCTAACCAGAAAAGTTAAATGCAATTTAGAAAACAGAGGGTCCTAGACGGCCAAAAATCCAACATACAACTGCAAGTTAGATACACAGGCAACAAACAATGGTGTTCAGAGCACTTCATGCTCGAAATGCTCCTGCTACAAGGAAACGTTGTCTGCAAAGTGCTAGAATGCTCCGGAGTCCTAGGCCTGCATTAGATCAAATACATGCAAAGTTCCCCATTAGGATCGGATGGGAATGTTACAAACATGCAGTGTTCCAACTATTGCTGTTTTCACAGACTGCCTGTTTGCCGATCGTGAGGTATTTTGCTCATGTGGTATCATGGAGCAACATTCAGAAAACAGGAAATTATTACAAGGTGAATACCTCATGAAAATGCCAACAATGTTCACTTCCATCCCAAAGGGTGAGATAAGGATTTTTTAAGATACCTCGCTTGTTGAAAGCTATTTTAGGAGATGCCCCGATGGAACTATCTCTTCCACTTTGCAAATGTATCCTGCAAAGAAGGTTGGAAATAGAAGTTTTTTTAAAATGAGAAAAACTATTTGTGTTTTATAAGAAATACTGCATGCAGAATTTCATGCAATTCCCATTTTTTTTACTCCGGTTGAGATTCTAAGATTTCCGCATGCGGTAAATATAATTACTGCATAGGGAAATCGGTGCAGAAAATCTGCAGGACTGGTAATGAGCTTCCAAATGTTTGAAAAAGCTTAGAGACACACTGCATATGCCCATGGTAAATATTGGCTTTTGCATGCTGAAGTATAAACGAACAAAGCAGCACTGGTATCTTAGAGCGCGCTGCACTTAAGTGCACCACCATGTCGCGAACCCTGAATAGATCCTTCAGAAATGCGTTGCATGGAAAATGAGACCTTGCATATTCCCTTGTAAATCTCAGCAGCTTATTCGATTTAGTAAACAGACAACTTCAAGGGAAAAGTATAAACAGGATGGGGTGGGATAATGAACAGCTGTGTCTAATTATAGCCTGTTATAATTTGATACCTGAGCGCCTGGGTATGGCTCAGGAAAGACGGGAATCCTTGGGAGGGATTGTCCTTTAACGCACGCCCTTTTCAATTTGTTTCTCAAAGGCCTGCCTGAAATTGATCCGAGTGCTTTCTTCTTGGAGTTGGGAGGGGACGTGTGTACTTGTTTAGCTACACACAGGAACGTCCATAAACTCTCCTCAGTACAATGGATGTAACTTGTTGGAGAAGGACAAACACCAGGAAAGTAAGCCAACCTTTCAGACCAATCAGGACATATTAGAAATGCAGCTCTATTAAAAGGGTACACCCAAAGATAAATAATTGAGTAGTCTTTTTTCCATGTTTAGTCCTCCATAAACCATAGAAAGTATATGAGCACAGCACACCCATGGCAATGTTTGGCAGTTGTTGTTAGAATGCAGGCTGTGCTGCTGGGGACTTTTGTTATGCTAATGGTGAACTGTGCCATATGAGTGTGTTATTTACCCCTTGAAGTATCTCACATGTAGCTATGTATATCATTTGGTATTAGGCTCCGAAGTAAATAGTACTTATTCGTTAAAGCAGTTGGTTTGGTAAACTGCTGAAGATGGGCCTTCTGCCTAAAAAAACACATGATTCCACTATTTTTCAGTGGGAACTTCGCTGAACCTTGCAGTAGTGTGCACTGATAGACATTTGGAACTGATCACAAACGTGTATTTGAAAGACAAACTTCATAAACAGCTAAGTAGTGGTGCCTCCCGAGTCACACCAGGGTGTGTACTATGGTGCCTCAGTGGTTTATTCGACTTTCGTTCTGCATTTTACACCCAGCTTCTGGCAGCTTGCTGTCCACTCATTTTATCCTCTAGAATCCATAAACGGCAAGAGTGAAATGCATATCCATCAACCAGGCACACAACTGCGGATTTTAGCATCTTTGTGGTCTCTGGTCGCACCATGCACCGCAAACCTGAAACTTGAGTGCAGTACTACAGTAAAAAAAATGCCTTGAGGCAAACAGTGACAGCAGATACCCCACTCATACTCACAAGCATTTATGTATGGATGTTTGGGGCGAGCTGCATTCTCTTTACTTTTACTGGCCTCTTTTATTCATGTATGAAGTGTCATAGAGCGCTGACCAGGCCATGGGGGACCTCACAGCACTAGACACGTAGCTGGCACGCACAGTTTTGCAAACTAAATACCACTAACAGCTTAGAGAGTTATATAAGATGTGCAATTGAAATCTAGATTTGCGTTTGTACTTTTCCCAGAACATGGAAAGTAATTTGATTCTTGTTGCAGTATTCGGTTCATGGTCCAGAAAGAGAATTTGCATTTCCAAAGTCTGACGCTGCATTGTGCTCCACCATAGGGTGATCAGAAGCGAGTAGCTGGGTATGAGGGAGCAAAGCTCACCTGCTCTTTTCAGCAGGATGGTGGCGATGTGGGGGAAGCGTTCAATACATGGTGGAAGCAGTCATGCCCACAATCTCGCGCGCCGTGCATCACATTGTGCGTTTATTTTATTTTAATTTTTTGAATTTGTAGAGCGCACTACAGCCCACGGGCATAGAGGCGCTGTAAACGGAACGTAAGAAGGCTTAATTCAGGGTTACAAGAAAGCTGCCAGCAGAAGTAGTCTTGAAAAGGATACATGTTTACATATATGGATGAGGCGGTACAGGTTACTTAGTTGCAGATAGGACGTGCAAAGTCATACGAATAGTCTGGTTTTGTGTGTGATTTGGTTATTGATGGGAATGGGAAAGTGAGTTTTGGAAGGGGGCACAGGACCGATTTTTGTGACAGGAGACGCAATGTAGGGTCAGTCGTGACCTAGGCCCTGAATCACAGAGCGTTTTCCAATGGGGTTTTGAAATGGGCCCTTAGTAGCAGAGTTCATTCTGGCATGTTGGCATGCTCTATAACAGTGTCCTTCAACTGGGGCGCCGAAGGATGTCTAGGAGGTCCGGGGGGCCGCAGACTCTTTAAAAAGGGATTAAGATGACTGTTTTTAATATTAAAAAAAGATTAAGAGGACCGCTTTTAATAGAAAATATAAACAGTAGATAATCTTCTTCTATTTTACAGAGCACTGGGCCCTGGGCCCCCCAGGACATCCTTTGGGTCACTTAGGGGGACACCGACCCCTAGGTGGGTGGCCCAGAAACAATATTCTTACTCAAGAGCGGCCAGAGGGTCGGTATGAAAATGTTTGCATGCCAGAAGCTATTTCAGACACAGTTTTGGATGAGGGTGTCATGGTGAGGGTGGCGTTCAGGAGCACAAGCACTGTGACTCTTTGCTGTGGAGTACATTCAGCATAGAGAGTGATCACTGCAAGGGGGATCATTTTTACAAAACATGCTAATTGCATGCAAGGGAACTCTCCCATTAGAACGTTCGGTTGGGACACCTGCATGCAATTTTTCACTTTTGTAAAACGGAGTGATAAAGTGAAGAGCAAAAACAGGCTATAAACAGAGTGGAAAAGTCAAATGGAATGCAAAAGTCAACAGAAAAAACAGACGACATGAAGTGCAAAAATAAAACGAGTGCAAAAGTAAATAGCAAAAACAGGTGAAACAGAGTGCAAAAGTAGACTTGATTGCAAAAGTAAGGATTAAAAACAGGCAAAATGGAGTGCAAAAATAAAACGAGTGCAAAAGTAAATAGCAAAAACAGGTGAAACAGAGTGCAAAAGTAGACTTGATTGCAAAAATAAGGAGTAAAACAGGCAAAATGGAGTGCAAAATTAAAACAAGTGCAAATGTAAATAGCAGTGCAAAAGTAAAAATAGATTTTAAAAGTAAAGACTAAAAACAGACGAGACGGAGTGCAAAAGTAACACGAGTGCAGAAATATAGAACCAAAACAGGCGAAATTCTAAAGTAAAGAGCAAAAACAGTTGAAATCGCCCTTCCTCTTTACTTTAAAAGTACATTTGTAAAAAATGTAAATGCTGCCTGCAAATCATTCTTTGCAGACATTTACAATGGATTCTAAGACTTCCGCCGGCCTTTAGCAGTTGCTAAATACAGGCAGATTGCATAGGAATCCACTCCCTGTACACCTGCACGAAAAGCACATTCTCAGGCGGAGCAGTAAGGACACAGAGGAAACGGATTCCTTGTTCTGTCTCCCATTCCACCTGCAAAGCATTTTTAATATGACCAAGATGTAAACTGCTTTACGCCTTTGTTTTACACCTTGATTTACCACTTTGGGCCATTGGCAATGACCGCCTAGGTATTTCAATTACAAAGGTGGTTTGTGAGGGATTACGTCTATCCTATCTAACAATACTAAGCCTAATTCACAAGTGTTGCTGTTAGGGGACTTGAATCTTGGACTGTCTGACCCCAAGGATCTCATGGCCACAGAAGTCGCAAGCATTGTGTCAAACCTAGGCTTCCAACAACGCAACCTCGAACCTTCACACAACAAAGGCAGAACGCTTGACTGGATCGTAGACTTAAACTGTGATACTGTCATAAGTTCCAACTCAGCCTGTGCTTGGTCCGACCACCACGACATTATCTTCCAACTACCAGCCACCATTCCTAGTACCAAACCTATAATAATCTCCTCTTTTCCCACCAGGAATAAAAAGGACATCACCAGGCACAAACTTCTCCCGCTTATCCTACCCACTTTGAACAACTGTGCCCCATCTTATAATGACCCTACTGTCTTGATGGACACTTTCAACCGAACACTGCTCAAAGCTATTGACACTATAGCCCCGCTTAAACTCAGGAAAGCTAAACAACGAGCTCACCTGAATTTGTAGTTCACGCCACATCTTAGAGCCCTGCGCAAAGAAAAAAGCAAGGCGGAATCACTCTGGAAAAGTCTCCCCTGTGCTTCTAACAAAGACAACCTTTTCATTGCATCCCTTAACTACAAGGAAGCGATTATACAGACAAAAAAGGAAACGTATAACCTGCGCATCTCGCAAGCTGAATCCAACACGAAGGAGCTCTTCAAAATTCTCAAAGAATTACAATCCTCTTCGCCCATACCTGGTACTTGTAACAAAGACAGATGTTGGTGCAATAGCATCCAAAATGCTCTCCTCTCGAAAATAACCACCTTACAAGCCAAAATCAAAGCCAAACAAAACTCTCTCCTTTCCAAACCTCTTGCACCTAAAACACCTACCACCTTCACTCCTCTTAATATCTCTGAGGTCGAAAAATTATCAGCAACCTTAAACCCTCCAACTGCCAAGGGGACTCATGCCCGGCCCCTATCATTAAGGAATCTGCCCATGACCTTGCTCCCTTCATTACCACCTTCATCAATTCCTCATTTCCCTCTGGAATTGTCCCCAACAACCTGAAGGACGCCTGGGTCATCCCTCTGCTGAAAAAGCCTACATTTGATCCGTCCATACCTACTAATTTCAGACCAATCACCACGGTCCGGTTCCTCCTAAAAATCTTAGACAGAGCGGCTTACCTCCAGATACAGAAGTATTTGGAGACTAATAATTTACTTGGCATAAGACAATCTGGCTTCAGACCTAGGCATGGGACAGAAACAGCCCTATTAGATCTGAAAACTCAAATAGAGGACTTAAAAGATAATGGCAAACTAGCCCTACTACTACTCTTGGACCTCTCTGCGGCCTTTGATCTGGTCAATCACCAAATCCTATGCCAACACTTGAAATCTGCTGCCCACTTTTGGGAAAATGCCACCAAGTGGATCAGATCCTTCCTGGACAATAGACTCATGAGAGTATTCTCACCAACTGCATCTGCTGACCCATCTCCGGTCCAATGCGGAGTTCCTCAAGGATCGTGCGTATCTCCTATGCTCTACAATGTTTTCACCAAACCTGTGTTTGATGTGCTTGACTATCTGGGTGTTACCTACATCAACTACACGGATGACACTCAGATACTCATCCCCATCACTGGTGACTACATCGCAGACGTCCAAGCTTGGATGGCACATCATGAGCTCTGTCTCAATGATGACAAGACAAAGCTCCTCATCCTTGGCACCCAACAAATACTTAGCAAGCTTGACCCCTCCTTCAGCACCTTCAACATTGATGGGAACTCCATCAAAGTGGCTAAAGAGACCAAAACTTTGGGTATCTACCTTGATTCCACACTGTCCCTTAACCGACAAACGAATGCAGTAGCCGCTGCCTCAGCTTACACTTGTAAGTTGATTACAGCCTGCCACCCAAAAGCTTCCTCTCTGGCCAAAACTGCATCACTCTTGCCAGGACGTTGGTTATGTCTAAACTTGATTACTGCGACGCACTTTATCAAGGCACTAACCAATGCAACCTCAACAAATTACAGATTGCCCAAAACAATGCTATCAGAGCAGCCCTCTCTATTCCTAGGTCGGCGCACATCTCTGACACTAGGAAGAGCTTACACTGGCTCTCTGTCGCCCAAAGAATTTCGCTCAAATCACTGACTCTTACTCACAAATGTGTCAACAACCAGGCCCCTACCTACTTAACTTCCCGCTTCTCTCAATACAGCCCCTCATGGACACTAAGATCTTCCCAAGCACAATCGCTTACTATACCGAAATACAACCTGCAGACTGCCGGAGGCGTCAGCTTCCCAGTTCTTACATCCAAATTCTGGAACTCTTTGGCACTATCCATCAGAACCCTCCCATCCGCCACGCTCTTCAAACACAAAGCCAAGCTATGGCTATTCTGTATACCTCACTTATTATCAGCCTAAGCCACCTGTGCCACTACTCACGTACTACTGGCACTTTTGCTTGAGAACTTAAAATGTTTGCCTGTACCTGTAACCATGTCACTTCTGTACCGTTGTGCCTTAAGATATGCACTTGTGAATTTAACCTTGTCTGTAACTGTATCAATGTCATTTCTTGTACCCTGTGCCAAAAATATGCGCCTGGTTGCCCTCGGGCCTAGCGCGCTATACAAATAAATAAAATACAAATGCAAATAAAATACAAATACAAATACAAATCCTCTCTGAGAGATAAGATTTGGGCAGTATAGGGAGGGTTGTTAAGTACCAAGGGTCAGTGGCCTGTGATGGTTGATTAGTCCTGCTGGAACCAGTATGAGCAAACATTGAACAATAGGAATTATGAGTTGTGCGATGTCCCTTGACTCTTCAACATTTTTCTGTGACTTGGATTAAAAATGTGAGCAGGAATAGACTCCCCTCCCCCCTCACCCAGGAAGGCATGTTTTGATCCTTCAAGGGTCCTAGTCCTACTCATGCTCCACTGCCTCGTACACTACAGGGCAGTGAGGCATGTTTTCTCTGTTCCACATCAGGCTAAAAATAGAATGAGTATTTTTTCTATATCCTGCACAAATCAATAAAATGTCCCTGGCCTGTGGGTGGCGGTGTAGCCAGGTTTTCCTGACAGGGCAGGAGTGCACAGTGTACACCTGGGCCTAGGAAAGGGGAAGATACATTTATTTCCCCCAGACATTTTGTTCAGCATGCTCATTTACAAGGGAGCTATTTCTTCAAACCTATCAAGATGATCTCAGTAATTTAAAGTAGTTTTTTGTGTGGGAATATTACTGTTGTTCCCAGCATGCTTAATACGATGGTTAACTTTAGCAAACAATGTCATGTAAGGATGCTTGGACAAAGATGTCTGCATCAGATGCATAAATGGCTGAGCACCCGGACACATTACATTCACTGGAACACAATATAACACAAGCATTTTTAGGACTTGTGGTCCAGGAGTTTGGGCAGGGCTGCTCACATAAGTATCAGGAAGGCCAAGGCTGATTTCCAAGCAATGGTATGGACGCCTGACCAAAGCAATGCCAGTAGTTCTGATTGATTCAGAGACTTCCATACATAAGACTGAAGGTCCTTGCAGATTACATTCAAAGCACCTATTCTTCTGCATAAACTACTTGAGTATACATGAAACAATAAGGTTGGTAGTAAGAAATATTTCATTCTGGAGGGGGGAGTGCAGTAAAATCAAACAGTGATTTGATGTTAGGCTTTGAATTAGGCTATTAGGTGTAAGCCAGAGCGATGGCATTGGACCACAGATGGGATGGAGAAAGGGTGTTAGGAGGGGCACGCATTCTATGTATGTGTTTGGTCGTTTACCCATCTATTGCCATGCTAATCCCTGTAGTATTCCCACCAACTACCTGCCCCCTTCCTTTTGCAGCAACCCCTTGTGACCTCAGTACGCAGGTGTGAGCCCACGCAGCCACACCGCAGGTTGCACAAGCTGACATTCTCCCACGTCGTTTCAAAGGAAGTGAAGACTGAAGTGAGCTGCAAGTAGCGAAAGCAGGCTGCAAAGGCAAGCCTCGCAGCAGACCCAGCAAGTCTCATCACTCACCTCCAATGAAGGCAAACTCACTCAGCGCGGTAACTGTTTGCCTGTCCTTGAAGATGTGGGCAACTCGTGGCAGCGAAAAAATACGATTTTATAGCCTAAGCCCACTGATTTATGAGGTGCTCCTTTAGAGCAGAAGTCTGGCTTGGGGACATGTCTATCTTTAGAGCTCAAATCCTCTGTCTTCAGCAGTTCAGCAGAAGCAGTGCTTTCACACTAGCTAGCCTCCAAGAAATGACTATTAATAGTTCTAATGCAGGGCACAGGTCGAAGGCGCACGCCAGTGCACATCATCCGGGCACTTTCTTCAGAGGGCGGACGCCTTCTGCCATGTATGTTTTCAAGGAATTAAAAAACGAGAATTCTTTGCTCCACGCATCAACTTAAAATAGGCAGTGCTGCGTTGAGATTCGAACCCAGGTCATGCAGTTACGAGGACTGACATTTAGACTGAGGGTGTGCAATGTGTAATACTTTGCCAGAAATGTTAAAGCAAACACTTTTCTTGGAAAATGCTCATTTGTCCTATGCACTTTCTTCAACTTGAAAATCAAATGAAATGTGCATATGTTCAATCCATGTGACGTCACTTCTCATTGCGTGTGTCACGAGTCCCCCACGATTTTTGAGGACTTGAGCTCTGGTCAAATGCCATGCCACTGCTGCTTGCCTGTCTAGAAGTGAAGTCCATGTTGATATATCTTCGCTCGCCTCAATGCCCACACCACCATTTTGTGAAGTGGCGTCTGTGAGTGTCTATGGGTAATAGTGATGTACCATGTCTTTTAAAGACAGGCAGAGTGTGGAGTGAAATAACCTTTTACAAACGGAGGTGGTCTTTCTAAATCGATCTGTCACACCTCTGCCGCACAGGAGGGTCCACAGAGGCTGACAGGAGGCTGACAGGAGCTGCCGGGCCGGATGGGAAGACAGAAGTTGTGGTTGTTGAAGATAAGTGTATGTGTGTGTATCTGTGTGAATGTTGAGGGGAATGTGTGTAACGTGGGTGCGAAGAAGGCAAGTGTAAATGCGTTTGCTGAGGTGTTTGGGAACAGTGATTCTTGTGTGGAAGGTAGCAGGTGAGCAGGTTTATGTGCGTGCGTGTGTGTGTTTTGCATCCGTGTGTGACTGTCTTTGCTGCAAGAAAGGGGAGTTCGGTGTTGAAACCCCCAAAATAGTAATTATTCTGCGTTTTAAAGGCAGCAGAAAAAGAACGGGAAACAGATAGTCTTTTTTGTGTGCAGCCTTCAAAATATGGAATGATCACATGGAACCGACAGGCAGTGGTGGAAGTGGGCGGAAGCAGTGCCCCTCTACTGTTTTTATTAAGTTTTACTGTTCCTATACTTTTATTTTAAAAAGAAATCATTCCGAAATGGCTTTGTTTTAAAAGAAAAGTGTAGGAAGAAGTTGAAAGTTGCAGAAATTTGACAAATTTATCCTATTTGACAAATTGGATTGCCAGGGTGTCCCCTACACTAACTATGCAGATGAGACCCAGATACTCCTAACATTGTCAGGCATCTACGACACCAATGTCTGTCGGATCAACGAAGTCTACACCATCATTCAGGCATGGATGGCCACACATGCCCTCTGCCTGAATGATGATAAGACTGAGTTGCTCCTAGTCGGCTCACCTAATAACCTTCAGAAACTTAGTACCAAATACAAAAGCATCCTCATCGATGGGAACAACATACTGATTGCCAAAGATGTAAAAACCCTGGGCTTCTACCTCGATGCCAACACCAATCTCACCAAACAGGTTAATCAGACTGCCTCAGCCACTGCCTACACAGGCAAACTAATCAGGGCTTGCAAACCCCTACTGTCCCCTAACAGCTGCACCATACTGGCCAGAGCACTTATACTGTCCAAAGTGGACTACTGCAATGGCCTATACATAGGAGCTAACAAATCCATAATTAACAAGCTGCAGGTTCTGCAAAATAATGCGCTTAGAGCTGCACTTAATATACACAGAAAGTCCTACAAATGGCTCTCTATACAAGAAAAACGGACCTAAAAACCATCTGCCTTACTTTCAAAGCTTTGAACCACCAAGCCACACCATATCTCTCAGACAAATTCACTTTGAAATTGTCGACCAGAATCACAAGATCCACTTACACATCCTAACTGGTAGTGCCCAGGTACAACCGAAAAAGAGCAGGCGGTACTAGTTTCCCGGTTCTAGCCACCCAATTATGGAATACTCCTCCACAGGACATCAAAACCATTCAAACCTTTGGAAAATTCAGAAGTCATGTCATGTCACCATATGGTTACTGAACAACAACTAACTCTACTGATTTTATATCTGACACCACTCTGTATTATGTTTCTGTACTCATTATATGTACTCTGCCTTTTATAACTGTAACATTTAACAATTGTATAATTGTATCATGTAACCACATCCTCTCCTAAAGAGCGCAGATACCGCTGGGTCAGGGCGCTATATAAATAAAATAAACAAACAAACAAACTTCCCTTAAACAGCAGTTGTTCACCTTACTGGTGATTTGAACCACGGATTTGATGCATCAGCTCCAACCTCACATCATGGTGAGCTATCATAGAACTCCTGGGGAGTTGTCATTTTTGTAGTGCCCATCTTGGATCAAAACCCATTCCCAAGCCCGATCATAGTCCTGCTACTGCAGTAATCAAAATGTGTCTTTTGCACTTAACGTGAAAATACTGCAGGCACTGGTGCATTTGCAGTTAATGAGTAGGTGGCCCAGCCCAGACAAACATGTGTGGTAGTTACCTCATTGTAAACATTGTGTGCATAATGTGCATACGATCTGAAAATCTGCAAGTGATCCTAGCAAAATCCATTTCTCATGGATGGCCAGGAAATGCCTCCTGCTTGGGTCTCAGCAGGGAAAGGTCATAGTAAGCATTAGCCTTTTTCAGAGGGCTCCATATATGAAAGCTCTCTTAATATAGTTGTGCAGCTCCTTTGCACACTTCTAAATTGCTAAATGAACAGAAAACATCCTGCAGTAAGAGAAAGCTTCAAAGAGTACAGACACATCTGTGTTCCCTCCTCTTCCCATCTATGGCAAGTAGGAATATTGGCAAGCACATGGTACCTTATCAAATTCAGGAACCGGCCTGCAGACAGAGTCCTGGGTAGAGACTGTCCGCTGATCACAGTGAGTTTGTGTTCAACCCTTTTAAGTGAGTTAGCTTATGTGCACACTGTCAGCAGTGTTCCCTTAACCCAGGCACAACAGGAACTTAGAACTGCCTGTTTGTATGATGGGAAAGATTGCCATTACTAGAGTGAAATTACAGTTTGGCGCTATGACAGGCCGACTGGTATGGGCGGGAAAAGTCCCATGAATTAAATGGAATGCATTGTGTAAAGAAATAGGAGAGTGCAGTCTTGGGTTCCAGAAAAGAAAACCTACAACATACTCACTAAGCACGTTACTGGTATAATAATTCTATTTACCTGGAACACGCCTACTCTGAAAGAGCTGTATGCCACTTAAATTCTCTACAGAGTGCATTGTTAGGCCGAATGCTTGACTATCACAGTGGATGTAGCCTCACTCACACACACATGTCTTAATAACGCTGCCCCACAATACCTCATAGACAGATTCAAGAGACAGTCCTGCAACCGCCCCACCAGAACAGCCTACTCCAACCTCTTGACTGTGCCCAGATTCAAATGTGTCAAAACTGGAGGCAGCAACTTCCCGGCTAAAGCCGCCCAACACTGGAACTCCCTTCCTCCATCCCTAAGAGTAGATCAGTCATACTCACACTTCAGGCACAACCTCATCCACTGGATCAAGGAAAATGACCGCTAACACCCACTCCCACACCACTACCCACTCCGCCTATTCTGCGTGTTCATCATTTCTATATTTTGTATATGACTGCACAGCAATGCAACCTAAACTGAAAACTTTTCCGTTTGTACATATTTTGTATATTTTGTATATGACTGCACAGCAATGCAACCTAAACTGAAAACTTTTCCGTTTGTACATATTTTGTATATTTTGTATATGACTGCACAGCAATGCAACCTAAACTGAAAACTTTTCCGTTTGTACATATTTTGTATATTTTGTATATGACTGCACAGCAATGCAACCTAAACTGAAAACTTTTCCGTTTGTACATATTTTGTATATTTTGTATATGACTGCACAGCAATGCAACCTAAACTGAAAACATTTCCGTTTGTACATATTTTGTCTATTTTGTATATGACTGCACAGCAATGCAACCTAAACTGAAAACTTTTCCGTTTGTACATATTTTGTATATTTTGTATATGACTGCACAGCAATGCAACCTAAACTGAAAACTTTTCCGTTTGTACATATTTTGTATATTTTGTATATGACTGCACAGCAATGCAACCTAAGATGAAAACATTTCCGTTTGTACATATTTTGTATATTTTGTATATGACTGCACAGCAATGCAACCTAAACTGAAAACTTTTCCGTTTGTACATATTTTGTATATTTCTTATATGACTGCACAGCAATGCAACCTAAGATGAAAACTTTTCCGTTTGTACATATTTTGTATATTTTGTATATGACTGCACAGCAATGCAACCTAAGATGAAAACATTTCCGTTTGTACATATTTTGTATATTTTGTATATGACTGCACAGCAATGTAACCAAAGCTGAAAACCTTCTTGTTGCCTCTTGCGCCCTGATACTCTCGGGTCTGGCGCGCATTATAAATAATAAAACAAACAAACAAACAAGTAGATACTATGAATATACTATACTCTCCTTAAGATGTCCACATGTGCTCTAAAAGTTGTCAAAGTATGTTCCCGGTATAAAATAAGTGATACAGGGTTCCTCTCTATGGCATGGCAGTGGCCCCACCACTGCAGCTGCTAATGATGGAGTCTGAAGCAAGGTATCAGCAGTAATACAGGCTAATGTAACCAGGACACATCTTCCAGGCTTACTGGGGATCTTGGACCTAGAATGGACTAGATGTAGCATTGGCGTGTTTAATAGCAAAATTCCTTACATCAATGCAATGGATTTAAGACTCTGCCCCCACACTACAGGAATTGCTGGGTGCTGTTGCATGGCGTAATGAAAAAGACACGTGGTAGGAGTTAAACTGCTTGGGACCTCCTCCAAAGGACTATATGATTATATGTTAACTAGCAGGAAACCACTACCCCTGTGAATACTGACGGCAGTTCACAGGACAGCAATAATCACAACTGCTCGTTTAGTAGGCGTATTTCCTTTGACCTGTAACTGTACATGGCAGCCGCTTTTTGTTTGGGCTACATCCCTTTTGTTTGGGCTACATCCCTTAATTCGCAATGGAACATCTTAAGCAATGGTTTTGAGAATTGCAATCTACAATGGCACTTGTTTTAACAGGAGGGCTAGCAATAGAAGTAATGTTCTATAAAATGAGCAACAGGAGCTCCCCCGTCAAGTTCTAGACTACTCCTCACATATTATGTGGCAGAGTGGACCCTGGGAAATTGATGTCAGATCTTTGCCCTCGGGCTGCAGCCTGGCGAGGATATTGCCTGGTGGAGGAGTCAAGAAACGGCTGTCTGTCTCCAGTGATGTATTTGTTCCTCTTACCTTACACTACAAACAAACGCGATCGCATTCTTTATTCTTTCTAACCGGTCCCACACTAGAAATATTATTAGCTTTCTAATTCCAGCATGGACAACCAAACAGGACTGTGGATAAGGTTTCTTTCCCCCCTTTTTCAGGGCCCTAATTTGATAGGCTTTGCCTGTAGTCGAGACACCCTGTGTAAAAGCAAATGGAATCTAAAAGATGGGCAACAGAAACTCCCATCCTATTCTTAAACAGTCTTGAGCCAAGGATCCCCTAATCTACTAACCAAAGTTTCCAAATAAATGCCTAACCAAATGCCTAAACAATCGTACTTCAAACAGTTCTTGTAGAAAGGTTGCACAGAGCTCGTACACACACTGTGGCCTGCCTCCAGGCTTCTCTGTTCCCAGTCGGATCCTCAAGCCCTTTCTCAGGCATCTGCTGTTAGTTTAATGTGATCTCTTCTCAGTCCCTGGGCTTTTGTCACTGCTTTGATAGGAGGCTGTCCGTTAGCCTCTTGAGTCAGTATATCACTGTCTCTTGGACCCCTCAGTGGGACCACGAGTCAGTCTCACCATGTGTCAAACCTGTATTGTGGCTCCCCCCACAGACTCCTCTGCTTTGTGGGTTTTCCTCTGTGGATTCTTCTTCTTACAGCATGGTGTGTCCTTCCTGGACCCTTCCTGTCGCCCACAGGCTGAGAGATGCTTTTCTCCCTCCTTCTCATGACCCTTGTTAGGCAGACACTATTGTTATTGCGCTCTTGCCGCAGGCCAGCCATTGCTTCAAGGGTCGCAGGTGCAGAGTATGGTTTCTCGTACACCAGTTTCCTCTTCCTGTCCTGGCTTCTGGTTTCCTGCCTGGTCCCCAGCGTAAGAGACTTTGCAAGCTAGAGAGTTTCATCTTTCTTCAGCAGCTGCCAGGCTGAGACCAGCCTTCATGTTTTCCAGGTGTGATGTCTTCCGCAGTCCCCCTTAGTATCGAGGTTTCTTTGATGGTAGGGTGTATCACCTTCATGACTCTCCTTCCTGCCACATTCCTTGTTATCAAGTATGCATGGGCACCATATGTACGTCATCCACAATTATCCCTTCTACCTGGGTTTCATCACCCCTTGTATATTTCAGGGAAAGTCTCTCCCCCCCCCCTTTATTAATCCATAGGTTATTCCCTATTTGATTTTAGGTCTAGGGTTCAGAATGATTATCCTCTATTTCCTCCCTTTCTTTACCCTGGAATAGGGCCGTTTTGGGATTGGCCAATTGTGTGATTTTACAAATCACATCTATTATGTAGTAGTAAGGCTTTAAATGTAGGCATGAGATTCTGCACTATATTGGACTGTCCTTCACTGACTGCTCCTGTTCATTGGGACAGGGGAACTCTGGGAGCGGGCCACGTGCACTCTTCCCGGACTTGCTGAGGTTGCTCTCCAACTGGTAAGTGTTTTTGAAGAGACAGCGGTTCGAGAGTTGGGCATTTGCTTCTAATCTGTGTCCCTGTGGGAGTCTGAAAGAACCACCTGTTCATAGTAGGAGTAACAACTGAATTCTTCTCCCACAGGATTCTTTAAAACAATCATGGTTACTGAGCAGTTTGCCAGTTCCATAACTAGGACATTAAAGAATTCCAGATCAGTTTTGAGTACATCTGGTATTCGCAGTATGTCTCTTCCATTCCGAATTCCCCTAGTGAAGTTTAGGAATACTGTGCATTTAGAGGTGCAATGGGCCTGCAGATCACACCTCGCCCACCCTCAGGGAAGAAATTTGGTAGCGTGAATGGAACAGCAGGATTATCTCTGATAGGTCGTGGATCATTGGTTAACTGTGACACTGCGAAAATACAATTATAAGCCAATAATAAAAGGACTGTCCAGTACAGGTTGTATCTACTTTATTTATATCACAACAGACAGTTCTAGCAACACTACGAAATACAGTCCACCCTGTAAAGGAATCCAGATGACAGACAGTTTCAAAGAAGGAAAATGGATGCACTCTGCATAATGACAGGAGGATAGTCAGTATAGTTATTAATCACAACAGTTTACGGTTACATGGCTTCAGCACCAAGGGAGCAATAGGTCTTAAAATGCTTATAGGGGCATTTTGGTAAGGACCAGGGGGACAGAATCACAATGTAGCTTGTGCTGCAGATATTGTTGGTGCTCGACAGGGTCGAGTTGGCTTCAAGGCACTTTGCAGGCTTCTTGGACAGAGTTCAAGATGTGTCAGCTGTGGGTTACAGGCGGCAGGACGGTTCAGCAAACGAAGCTGGAAGAATAGCTGCAGACTGGCCTACATGGAAGCTGGAGGTCAGGAATTGCTGTTTCAGTACTGATCAGTGGTTCTTAGGCACTGGTCGAGATGGCTTGGATGTCTTTAAGCGACTGTGGCTTGACAACGGTCAGCGTTGCAGTCGGTTGCCGCTCGAGGACCTTGACTGGCTCGAAAATGTCTGTTAAGGTGGACGTTGGTAAATGCTCATCAAGGCACTTCTACCAGCTTCTTCAATGGGCTTGGGTCATCCTTTAATGTAGACGGCCCAAAGCTGAGGAGGTTGTTGCAGGCAGCTGCCTTGTCCTTGGTTTCGGGTTCAGTGACCTTCTAGCACTCCCTATCCAGGAAGCTTGCTGCAGAGCATAGCACAGCAGGATGTGTGCTGGCTGGGTACCGTTTCTGGAAAAGGTAGAGGATCCGCTGATTTCTTGATCTCTCTCTCTTCCTTGGGAGATGTTTAGGGAAGGGATCTTGCTTCCCTCCTTGAATTCCTGGAGTTCCTTCACTGGCGGAAGCTGTAAGGCATACTGTACAATCAGCCAGGGTTGAAGGATGAGTTCTTCTTTCTGCTTCTGGTGAAGCCTTCAGATGATCTTCCAAAAGAGGGGCTCATCCATCTTTTAAAGCAAAGTGGGCCATAGTGATTGGTGTAGGCTAAGCCTACCTTAATGAAGCAATCCTGGGATTACTACCAACAATCTTCTGTATGAATGAGGTCATAACCAGAGTGCTTTGCAACATGAAAGGTAAAGCGGTGACAACATATCATACTAAGTCCCACCCATCGTCCTGTGTGTTGTTGATCAAAGAGTCTCTCTGGTTAATGGATCTCTTTGAGGCTCATGATTAAACTGGCAGGTCTCCATTGAAGCTGTGGTAAGCCCAGACTCTCTGGCTTCTGCAAACCACATTCTTCTTCCTTATGGATGGGTTCCCCTTACCGGGGTGGCCTACTGTAAACACAGTCCCAGACATGATAGCTCACTGTCATTGATACGGTGGGCGGGAGCTGGCTTCCGGTTGACACAGTTTCAATGAAAGGTTGTTGGGGCTTCATGTCTACTTTGTTAACCTCTGCAGCCAGGCCCCATGCGGGTCTGATTGAAGCACCCTTGAATTGGTATGTTAATCGCTGCCACCAGCCGCAGGGCGGAATAAAAAAGCAGGGTGGAGCCTTTGTTAGTTAATCAGGCTGGCCATGGCAGGGGAAGCTTAGTCCTCTCCCTTCCTGGAGAGGCCATGGTCTACTCCTGGCTTTGCAAGAAGGAAAGGAAATTGCACACCCTGTGCTTTGATGAGAAATATAATTTCATATAGCAATTCAAAGCTCCAATGGCTTGTCACTGTGTTGGATAGTCTTATGGGGTGCCGGGGAGAAAAACAGTAGACCCTGGTATCATAGGTCAGTAAAACTATGAAAAGAATGGTGTTCCCATTAAAATTGGGAACTCCCGTCCCCTGCACACCTCTGGGTATTGGATAACAAGTTCCAAACAAAATATACTTTTTTGTTCACTTTTTGTTGATTTTTAGCATTGTAAAGTATCAATTAAGCCACTCTTTTGTACAAATATTACATATGAGAACATGCAATGATTTGTTTCAATATACACAAAAGTTTCAAAAGGTCTTTATGAAGGCATGATAGTATTTTAGTACCATATACATAATAATAAATGTTCAAGTTCGATTCACTCAAAAAGAATATACAATAATTTAAGAAAAAAGGAAAAGCCTTCCTAATTCAGAGCTCTACGCATTTCGAGAGTATGCCTCTCTTCTTCAGGAGCAATAACTTTTCAGTTTAGACACAATGTTTTCTTGTCCTGTTATTAATTCACAGTCAACAAATAAATTCAAAGTATATCCATTTCATTTTTCTTTCATTTTTCTCTATGTCTTTAGAACTTCAAGCATCCCTTCTTGTTGTGGAATGGTGAAAACGTCATCTAGTGAAGTAGCAATATACTCCTGGCTGCCACATTCCAACTAAATAGGACAGGGCAGGTTGCACCTGTAGGCTGTGTCCACCCAGACTACACAGGTTTATGCGTTTTCTGTGGTGTGAGCATAGGAAAATGTGTGTGAATTCGCCCCACACATTTTTCTGAGTGTGGGCTACCATTATTCCGTTTAATTACAAAATATAAAAAAAGCCCAGGCATGCCCGCACCCACTGTGTGGATGGTCGAATTCCTGACAGGAACAATGTCAGGAGTCAAGATTTCCTATTACATTATTTTACTGTTCATTTAAGGTGAATGCTTTACACTTGTTGCTAGCTAGTTGGAGACTCTGCAAGTACATTTGGGAGGTCATCTGCTGTCGAATATCAGCAAATGAATCTCAGTCTAAAGCTCTTGGCAGCTAGTCGGAAGTTGTATTTGATGTCAGTGCTTTTTAGATGATCATATTTAGCATGCATTAGGGTGGTTCTAGTATCGTACATGGTTATGATGAGGGGTGGCTGTTTGCTTTTTTCATTTGTGAAAGAAAGTTTATAGCCGTGTTTGATGCTGATGTTTCAGGAGATTGTGAAGAGTTTGATGAAAAGAGATTGAAGAATACGGGCCTCATCACGAGTGGGCGGTATCCCGGCAGTAAATCCGCCGAGATACTGCCAACCGCAATTAGCATTACTGCAACTTGGTACGGGACTCAATGGAGCATTATCAGCACAATTACTGCAGTGGTAATTGCTCCGTGGTAATTGCACATAAAATGGTCAGAAACCCGGCGCATTCACCTCCAGCTGAGAGCTGGAGGTGAATGCTCCGGTTTCCCCAAAAACTCAGGATTGGATAGAGCGGTAATGCAACAGTAATAGCAAAACTGCATTTTTACCATTTCGCCCAACTCCTGATGAAGCCCTATGTCTCTTCTGGTTGTATTCTTGTCCATAGAATAATTTCTTCAACAAAGGGCAATGTCTGCAAGGCTTCCATGTGATAATTCTGCATTTTAAAGGTTGCACAAAAAATATTTTGTACATCCTTCAAATGTGGAATTATCATGATTTTGGGGTGGTTTGAACCGCCACCGATCTGCCCTGCCAGATAATGTCCCACCTGCCTCAACTCACACGCTGGCAGGGATTCCTATAAATCAGGGGATTGAACCCCCTCCAGAGCACCCCTCTGGTCACCCAGCCCCCTTCCTTCCATGCAAAAAACAGCCTGCCCACAGACACACACACACAAAGACAAATAAACTTACCCGCTCCCCTGCTCCCTCCCTTCAATGCTACAGACATTCCCCCTCAACTCCTACATAGACACACAGACACATGCACACCTTACATGCCCACAACCTCTGTCTTCTAGCTCGGCCACGCCTTACCGTCCCTGCGCGCACACTCCGAGCAGTCTTTCTAAATCAACCTTTGTTTTCCTGAAAAAGATTTTCTTACTGCAAACCCTAGGCTGAACGGCAGAGTACAAAATATCTCCAAGTGCTTTAATTTAAACCTAGTTCATGAGTTATAACATGAATGAACAGACACAAATTAAAATACACAAAATACAATGGTCTTAGACATGAAAGGACTAAAGGAGCTGAAAGGTTTGAGACGTTAATCTGCCCATAAAGATCTCATTGTCCAGGATGGCAGATATTGAGAAGAATTCTAGGAATTGAAGAGGGGACGTCGAACTATGCCCCCATCCCGGAAGACAACCCAACTGAAAGAAGAACCAAAGACAATATGGCCGCCGATCGTACAAGTTCGCACCAACACCCACTGCACCCATGATGGAAAAGTACCATGAGAAATACCCTCTCAGTCGATCCTACGACCCAGGAGCAGTGTGAACATTACCCAGAGTAGATGAAGACACACAAGACGGAACAAGAGACAGCTACATGGACAGAATCGACTAAAGCGCTGAGAAGCCATGTCTCAAGTCGTTAGAGACCACACGACCTAGCAGCGTCAGACATGAAGCACACGTGCCATCCGCACTTTCAGGACACTCAGATGTACCCAAATACACGAAGAACACATGCGTACAGTTCTATGGGATAGAAGACAGTGACATGCACATACTGTCTGCACATTTATTAATTTGCCATTAGCTTATTGCAGCAATGCAGACACCGCCAGAAGCAAGGAGATAACATGTACATGTTTGCAGAAGCTTACATGCAAATATCCCCATGCAATGGCAGGAGCACTCAAGGGATCTGACAGAGCCATAACGCACTAACCTATGGATGCTATACAGAAGGCACATACAGGCGAAACCAGATTGTGGCTTAGGAAATCATAGTAGGCCACAACGTCTCAGGAAACCTGAAGCCACGCTGAGTGCTGTGCACGCAGAACTATTGAGTGGGGGACGAGGCCACTGCCAAGGTTGCACTGTTGCAAAGTGACATTCTTTACCCTGAACCGGAGTAACACCGGCAGCAGACAAGCATAATCCTTCTTAAATGCTGAATGATTCTGAACTTCAGAGCTCACAAACGCGGTATCTGGACACATGATCCAGCCAAGCTGACAGTGGGCCAAGAATTGGTAGCTGGGAAGACGCAACTGTCTCACGGACCAGACAATGGTTCTAACAACATTGTTACACTCGAGCTACAGTTATGCGCTGGGAAAGGAGCACTCGCTCGGCAATAATGGTCTACACACGGCTACATCACAGACACATAGTTGCACATAGCACCGTGAACAGGTGCAATCCGTGCTGGGAATTGATTTTGTCCCAGGCCTGGGGGCTCACAGCTCAGCCAATCACAGTTTATGGGCCTAGGGGTGGGTAGCTGGGGCCACCGACCAGTCATTAGGCCCACATACTGTAACAATTAGTAAGTAACAGCTTTCGGGGATGGTCCAGGCATGACACCTGACATAGTACTATCCAATCCACTAACCTCTATAAGGGCTACTATATGGAGACTACCACTCAATAGCCAATCCGGAGTGGAGATAAGTTTCTGGAGAAGGGCGCAAGGTGTGACGTACTTGTGATGTAATATTCTATCAAAACTGTCCTGCGAGCCAGTGTTCCTTTTGCCAGGGCTGTCAGGAGATGTGGTGTGGCCCGGGGCAAAACATTTGGTGAGGCCCCCTTACAATTCTTTGCACTCGGCCAGCGGTGGCACCTCCGAAAACAGGAGACTCGAGAAATCTCTCCTTGAGTTTGTGTGCAGGATCCCAAATATGGTTTATTACTACAACTCCAAATCAACTACAGCAAAGTTAGATTTCTCTACTGAAGAAAGGTTCATGCCAGACTAACTTTTGTATCATATGAGTAAATATCTATAAGATGGTGTCCAGTCAACTCGTCGAAAAAAAACTGGTCGACTGCAATTTGGTCGACGCAATTTGGTCGAAAACCAAATGGTCGAATTTTTTTTTTTATTTATATATTTATTTTGCGGGTTTTCGTTTAGTTAAAAAAGGGGTTTTTAGAGAAAAAAAGGGGGTTGGGGGGAACCCCCCAAAAAAAAAAAAAAAAGGGTTAAAATAAAAAATAAAAAAATTTCGACCATTTGGTTTTCGACCAAATTGGTTTGACCATTTGTCTGGTCGACCAATTTTTTTCGACGAAATGTCTGGCAACCCTATAAGATGGCATGAGCTCTCCACTGTGCCACCTCCAATTCTCTGAGGGTCATTCACTTTTCCAAGCAAAGAGTTGAGTGCAGATCTCTTTCTTCGGCTGGGGCCTCCCTCTGGAAACAGCCTCCCTGCCTCGCTGAAACTTGAGGAGAACCATCTCCGGCTCCGGAAGCACCTCAAGACTTGTCTCTTTGCTTCTGCCTTCTCTCTTCCTCTCCCTTCCTGATCACCTGCCTGATCCATGCACTGGTCACCTGGTCAAGCTCTGAATTCCGGCCCAGGTCCATGCCTGTCCTGTTGCAATCCTGCTCTGCCTCTTGGCTCCCCTGCACTTGTGGTCTGTATCTGTAACCTTACAGTCCCCGCTCTTATTCTCCACCCGTTGGCTGCACTTATGAGTAGCCACACTTGCCGCCCGTTGGCTGCCCTCTTGTTTCTCCTTTGTTTCTGCACATCTGCCTCCTACCCCACCCTCGGCACTTCTCCCCTCCCCCTTCCCTGCTCTTGTGCGATCTGAATGACACAAGGCCTAGTAAAATCTGTGTTTTGTCCTACTCTTTTGTTTCTCCTTCCTTGCCTTGTCGTGCCTAGAAACACTTGTGTACAGGCACGTTATAAATGCCATATCATATCATTAAGGAGCACCCTGCCCCTGTGTGCTCATTAAAACACACATCATACACAGTAACAAATGATGTACAGTGGAGGCTGGTACATTTCTGAACTTAAGAGGCTTAAATGTTTGTGCCAATTAGGCAGGATCAACAGAGCACAGCGAGGGAGTCCAAACTAAACAAGCGTTGCTTGAGGGGGGTTCTCACTCCCAAGAAAATGTTTGAAACATTGGGTTAAAAGTATGTATTTTACAGCACTTTCTTTGCAAAATTGGGTAGAAATCCATACAGTTTGCAATTGGTTTTGTATGAAAGCACATGGAAATTCCCAATAGTTGCAAATCACAAATTGTGCATAGGAACATGTTCCAAAACATTTCATGCCGCCTTTCCACGCAAGATATGCTAGTATAAAAATATATTCATGCTGGTTGTTCTAATTATGTCGATGCAGGCTGCATCAATATATGCCATTATTACCATGTATGGACTCCGAGCTAGTAAAAATGCCATGCCACAGGATGTATATCCAGGCTCACTGTGTACCATAAGTGTTATTACTGGCTAGATTGGCCTACATTCATAGTCCTGTGCATCAAGGGTAAAGCAAAAAGAGCACTGGCAATGCTAACAGTTCGGGCATTCGTGTAGGCATGGGAAAGGCACTTCTGTATTGGTATTAGCTGGCCATTGATAGTGCCAGTGCAAAATGGTTTGAGTACCTGAGCAGCTAATAGCTGTGCCTGGTAAATAGCTAATACTTATACACAAGCCAAAACTGTTGGCTTCATTAATGCTTATTTTTAAAAGAATTTCAGTGAAAGACATGCAGGGTGTTTTTAAATTGAGTGGCCGAAGGCAGACCTGATTAAAACATTTTTATTACACCAGTTCCGTGTTTACAACTCCAATGAAGTCATCAACTCTCAGAAGACTCCTTTGAGGAAACACTTGCTGGCACATTGAGGGCAAAGTTTGATGGCAAGGCATGTTTAAAGAGTTCCAGTGAAGAGGTGTTTTGGGTGGGGAGGGCATGAACTGGGTGAGAATTGCCATAGGGATTAGCATGCTATGAGAAGTCATTTCACTGTTAGCACCTGCATTCATATCCATACATTTTTAGGTAATTGAAATCGTGATGTGGGGTTAGCACTTGCATGCTAGGGGAGTGATTAAAAGGGAAGTGGTAACATGAGTCATCTCATTCTCACAGCAGTCCTTAAGTGTGATTTTTCAGAAATGAAGTCAAGAGGTAGCTGCTTGTAACATTGACGCTTCACCAGAATAGTCTCATTTGAAATGTGGAAAGATGTTAGGTGCCCCCACAGAAGGAAGTTTGCCCTTTCCTCACAGCCTCTGACGTTAGTGCCTCTCCCAACATTTGAAGTGCTAGTCCCCTCTCCCTGCTGACATTTTAGCCTAGGTGCACCTCTGATGCCATGAACCCACCCCTAAATGAAGTGGCCCACAGGGCGCTACATTTAGGGGTGGTGCTGAACACACACTCACAAAAAACACTTTCACCCATGCATTCATCCACCAGGTACACAACTCCATACATGCATGTATAAATAAAACCAAACACAGCATTGACACAAACACCAACATGCACGTATGCATTCATACATACATATATACATACTAATTTAATTTAAATACACGTGCACACTTTTCATTTAAAATAAAAAACACTTACCTTACCTCCATGCACTCTTAAAAAGCATCCACGCAGCCGACACGTGGACATGCTGCCTGACAAGAGAGAACTCCTCTCTCATCAGTCAGCGTGATCACGCTGACAACATGAACACACTGACTGACAGGAGAGAAGTCCTCTCCTATCAGTCAGCGTGGTCATGCTGAGCAACGTGAATACACTGACTGACAAGAGAGAACTCCTCTCCCATCAGGGAGCATGATCACGCTGACAACATAAACACAATGACTGACAGGAAAGGATGCCTCTCCTATCAGTCAGCGTGGTCATGCTGAGCAACATGAATACACTGACTCACAAGAGAGAACTCCTCTCCCGTCAATCATCGTGGTCACGCTGAGCAACGTGAACACACTGACTGACAAGAGAGAACTCCTCTCCTGGCAGTCAGCGTGGTCATGCTGAGCAACATAAACACACTGACAAGAGAGACCTCCTCTCCCATCAGTCAGTGTGATGATGCTGACAACATGAACACACTGACTGACAGGAGAGGCGTCCTCTCCTGTCAGTCAGCGTGGTCATGCTGAGCAACGTGAACACACTGACTGACAAGAGAGAACTCCTCTCCCATCAGTCAGCGTGGTCACGCTGAGCAACGTGAACACACTGGCTGACAAAAGAAAACTCCTCTCCCATCAGTCAGCGTGGTCACGCTGAGCAATGTGAACACACTGATTGACAGGAGAGGAGTCCGCTCTTGTCATTCAGCATGTCCACGTTGTCAGCTGAATGACAGGAGGCAGCAGAGCTCCCTTCTGAGCCCTGCTGTCTCCCATTATTTTGCTGTTTGTTGCGGAGCCAAACGGCTTTGCAATAAACAGCAAAATCATTGCAGTGGCAGAGAGCAGAAAGCACAGTCCCCTGTGTGAATAAAAAGACACGGGAGACTGTGCTGCCTTCCAGTTAGCAGAGGGGGCCGCGAGGCCCCCGCAAGTGCGAGGCCCGGGGCAGTTTGCCCCCCCTGGACCTTCCTCGTGACGGCCCTGCGCCTCTTGCTGTGCCTGGATTTGCCTCTGTGCATTTGCTCCCTGTTGGTTTGTTGGCTGTAATAAACCTCAGTTGAACTTGCTACTTGTCTGGACTTACGTTCCCTTTGGGATTGGGAAGGAGTTAGGGCTTTCATGAGTACGGCATCCGCGGATTCCTAGCAACCCACCCTGCTTGCCTAGGAGACCCTCCTAACAAGTTGGTAGCAGAGGATGGTTCATTGAACCAGCCCGGCAAGAAGCTGCTTCCTCCGCCGCCGGACCTGAACGGCTGTAGGAACCTCGGAGGTATTGCGAGAAATAAACAGAAAAGTGCAACCGGAGAACGGCCGTCAGGTTGTTCACGGAAGGGAGGAAGTTACTGACAGGCCCATAGGTCAGTACTCACCCTCCAGAGCTTGTAAGACAAGATAGCTGCACCATGTGAGGACTGGGGGTGCAGGATTCACATACTCCAGTACAACTCAATAATGAGGATTCAGTAAGTTGGCAAAGGGAAGTCCGTTTAATGAAAAGTACATCAAACAGGGAAACAAATGGAAATCAGCAGCATTGCGATCACCTCTCTCGCCCGACTTCCTCGAACTTCAGTTGAAAAGCCACTTTTATGCATAAAACTCATCATCATTGACGTCTAACTTTACAAAAATCATCATGTAATATAATTGGTTAGGAAAGGTAACTTAAGTGTAGGTGCTATATCTGTATATGGTAACAGAGCATGCAGATTGGATAACTCTTATCGGGTGGGCGTCTATGTCCAACCGTCTACATCACTCGTGATAGACGTCACTACAAGTACGACGTCTCATTGGTTCTACTGGCTATAGGAACCTAGATTACTTGGTCTATTGTGATTGGGCGGGTTACACCCCTAGACATAAATCCCCATTTTAATTAGCAGCATGCAGAATGGAAACCCAGGTGCCTGGTGTCCCAAGTTTCACTCTGCCTCCCTTCCATCAATCAGTATCTTAGGGCTATGTGTCAATTAGTTGGCTGGGTATGGCCTCGGAACTGTAGTCATTAATCAGGAGAAGTTATGGCATCCTCGGGTTCTGGGTGACATCAGGCAATGGTACTTCCTTGCGCCTGGCAGGTCACGTGTCTGTTCACCATGAATCTGCTTCAGTTTCCAGCTTTTATTGTATTTAATTCTGCTTCGGCTCTGCCACCTGCCTGGGCCTCTCTTATATTGACGTTCACGGGCGAGCTGGTATGCTACGGAGCCTGATTCTTGCGAGTTGATGCCCTCCTCCCCTTCTCTGGGTGACCTCGATTTCCCAAGCATGAGCCGCTCTCTGTTGAGTTTCATTTCCGCTCTTCCTCTCTGTTCTGGCTGGGTTGTGAAACTGGGCCTGATAGGCCTCGGGCAGCCTAGGTACATTTCTGCTTCACAAAATGGAGTTGCACTTGTATAATGTGCTTCTTGAGGTAGATATATAGTTGGCGCATGCCGCTTCTATTATTCTAGTAAGCATTGCAAGCAGTATTGTTTTCGTAGCTCCTTGCGTTCCAAGCCTATTTACACATGTTTGGCTGCTAGGTTACTTTCATCCTGTCTTGTAACTCGTTTCCTTACATTTTAGCATCGTCTCTCGCCTGTGTCTATTACGTCTATTTTCGTAACTGCTCATGCTGGCGTTTTATCTTCGTTAGCTGTTTTGTTCATTTGCGAGTCTGTTCAGGCACTTATGTCATTTCTACTGGCCTTCAATTAAGGCTTTTGGGGTCTCTTTGTGGACCGCATAAAGGTACTCCTCATTTCGTGTCAGTGGCTGGTATGGCTGTCTGATAGGGTAAGGCGCTGCCCATGGTTGTCTAGTTATGGGCACTTCAACAGGCACGGATCTCCTAATGTATACTGGGCAGAGTCCCAGTGCGGCTCTCTGTTGGTTCATTTGCTCTTCATTCGTCACGCCCCTTGGCGAGTACCTTCCTGGCAGATCGAACTGAGGGGCAGGGGTGCAGGTCATGTCTGGAACCTCCTCTACACTCCCCACTCTGGTCGGTTCATCGACTACTGCTGCTTCAATTTTCATCTCCATTTCTCTTGATTCTTCAGTGTTTTGTTCATCATCTTCAGGGTTGGTACATGATGGTGTGAACATATGCGTCTTTGGAGTCCACATTTTTATCACGCCTTTCAAACTCCCTGCTGTTTTGACATGTTCATCCTTGTTCCAAGTCATTAGCTGGCATTGTCCATTTGACTGCAGTAAATCCATTTGCCTTCATACTCTCTTCATTTCTTAGGATATGCAAATTTGGTTCCTTCTAGCGCAAACTCACTGGCCTTCACAAAGTCCTTTATCTCTTCATCAGTCAGGTCTCTGGGCTTCCACCCTGGCTCTACATCGACCATAATCTTCATCCCAATGGCTTTCTTTGCTGTTTTCTGGCACTGTGTGATGATTATTTTGATCACACAGAAACCTAGTAGTATCATTACTAGCAGGGCTCCCAGAAACTTGAATATATCAGCCATCCATTGTGGGACCCATGAGAACAGGTTCCCAAACCAGCTGTCATCGTCCACTTCATCTCTTTCGTCAATCATTTGATTCTTTAGCTTTGTCAACATGCTTACGGCCTCTGTGAGGGTTCCATTCTCTTCATCGTGAGATGGTCTGAATGTGCAACATGATTCTCCAATTGTTGCGAAAACACCTCCATCCATTGCAGTAATCATGTCAAGCACATATCTGTTTTGGAGAGTCATCAGTCTGATTGCTCTCAGTTCTTCCTTGATTGCATTGAATCCTTTTACAGTGGTGTTGATGGTCTGCAGTAATTCCCATCTGGTTATCTGCAACCATTTAGTATTTGCTCCAACTTGGATGAGTGGCAAGAGTATTGTTGTGAATACTGATGAGGTGTGGCTAAACAGCCTGTGTTCGTATGGGATTGCATAAAATGCTTCTTTCGATTTGGTAGAAAAGTTATTCTCTCTCTTCATTCGAGATACTAGCTTCGCAGATCTCCTTTTCCTCAGGTGAGCATCTGCTCTTGGGAAGCTGTCAATACTCAGGTCACTTTTTGGGATCACTAGCGCAGGAACGTGGACGTTTACTATCGTGCATATGCCTCCCCAGTTCTTCGGAAGTCTTATATATGCTTTGGATCCACACACCCAGTAATGATCCATAATTACTGCGGTACCATGTACCATTCCTGGGGTGTCAAAGACTCATCCACAGTTCTGATTCTCTCCCATCTTCCTCGTACCATTGTTTCTGAAGCAGAACTTTGGGCTTTCCAGTGGTACTATCTGCAGGGGTCCTGCTCTGTCTTCGACCCATGTGAGTAGTTTTGGCCATAATGTCTTGCATCCGTTCCGTACTATGTTGATGGTAGGTTCATATTGACCAATGATCATCCAGGCTCTGCAGATCACCACTCCCTTCTCCCATCCGTCTGGTGAAAGCACTGTCCCCCAAATCTGCATTTGGCCTCTGTTCTTCCAACTTCGAGCCTCCTCTGGAGTTTTTCCCTGAACGTTTAGCTTCTGATTCACTTCCCGTCTAATTCCAGCTCCCTTTACTCCAGGGTTCTCATATCTGATTACATGATTCTTAGTATGGGCTCTGTTTCTTGTCTTTATGTCCAGAACATAATCATCCTCGTCAGGGTCAGTTGCTTCTGTTGCCCATTTCAGGGAGGCATCATTGCCCATGAACTGGCCTCTGGTTTTGCACATTGCTACGTGTGACATACAGTGTCCTGTCTGGACATCAATTTCTACAGCCACAAAGATCTTGGATTTTCCCATACTGTAGGGCAGGAGTGCACAGACGAAGCATTCTCCTTCGTACTTCCTACATCCTACTTCCTTCATGTGCTGTTACCATATGTTGTTTCCAAGATGGGCTGTGCTATCCAGGTAGTCATTAAGTTCATTGGAATCTTTGTCAGGGCTTCTCTTGATTCTCAGCGTTCTTCTGTAGTTAGCTATGACTATGTCTCTGAATGCATCTGTGCTGCTTTTCCACTTCGGGTATCTCGGTGGGGCAGGCTGTCTCGACTGTATCGCTATGGTAGGAGAAGGTTTTGTGTTTCCTTTCCCTACCTTTTGTAGTCTGTCATCAGTTTCCCCTGACCACCATTTTTTCGCAAACTTCCCAACGTGAGGCTGTGTTGTGGGCTCGCGGCTTGTTCCTTGTGTTGGAGCAGGTGTGCCTGCTGTCATAGTTTCTTTAGTCTTGTTCTTCAGCTCCTTGTGCAGTTTCTTTGCTTGGGCTATGAATGGGAACAAATACTTTATTAGCATTTGTGTCTTCTCTGTGAATTCTTTAGTGGCCACTTCTGTTCTTTTGAGGGATTTTGCTATTCCCTCAGTCTTTAGTATTTCACTTGGCTTTTCCTGGGCATTTCCCTTGTTTTCTGGAATCGATTGTTTAGCAGGCAGTCCCTCCTTTTCTGCTGCCTTTGTCGGAGGCCTTGTAGCCATTGACACTTGCCCTTGTTTGTGTGCACTCTGTGTGTGGGTGCGTGCCATGGTCAGTGCTACATTGTCATTCATGTTGTGCTGTCCTTGTCTCATGCTTTTCTCCCCATTCATTATCTCATGTATATATGTATCACTGCTAATTACATTCAACTTCAAATCATTTGCTTCGTCATTAGCTTTTCTTGGAACTGGAATTACTATATAGGGTCTGGGTGCTTTTGTGTGACCCTGACGTTCATTATCCTGTGGTCGTACTGATAGTGGGACACTTCGTTCACCAATAAAGAAAGCAGTTCTGATTGTTAATAATAGAAAAACAACAATAATCACTGTACATATGCACATTATCGTTCGGAATGATAATTTGCAGCATTTTCTTCCAGGGATGTGGAGGCGCCCTTCTGCTGGGGGTAGAACTATGTTACTGTTCTGGGCCCCCATTTCGATAAAGTCCATAGTCAATTATTTATTCTTTTCGTGCTTTGATCTCACAGTTCAAAAGGTCTATTATTACTAAAGTATTGAGTGCTTTTAAGTGTCCCCCCTCTTGTGGGTGATGATGATAGTCTCTAGGTATGCAGCATGGTTCTGTTCGCTAGACTATGGAAAAAGGTTAAGCTATCAACTATGGCACATCACATTTATTTATGCATATCTGTAGTTGGTGAGGTCCCAATGAATGCCTCGAATTTGCCTTGGTCCTGAGGACATGCTGGAAACAGTTCAATGCGAGAGAATGAAACGATGGAACTGCTACAAAATCACACAAAATGGAATGCTGAAAAAGTAAAAGTAAAAAAATAAAAACTGAAAGTGAACATGTGACAAAAACAGGAAAACTGAGCTATACTCACAAAAATAGAGTTGTAAAAATAGGAACAAAAAATAAAAAAATGAACATATGGAAGAAGTAAAAATGAGTTAAAATCACAAAAATAATATGTTGCAAAAATAGGAACAAAACATAAAAGCAAAAGTGACCATATGAAAAAATAGAAAAAACGGGAAGGTTTAAGAAAAAGAAAAATAAGATGGTGAAGTTCTTGTGTCTTCTCCTTACGTTCGGTCGCTCGGCGACACGTTGAAGAACAGTGTCTCTTTCCTCTGTCTGCTCCACGGCAGTAAGATGACGAAAAGTTCTATTTTGGATCTCCTCCTTCTAAGGCTCTCCTCAGCAGTGGATGTCCATAATTGCTTCTTAGTTGTGCTATGATGGCTCTCAGGACCCTGTTTAATTGAGCGTTCTTCACTGGGTCTCTGAGAAATGTGGATACGTCAACATTGTTGGGTCTACCCACTAGTTCTGGAAAGTTCTCAATGAGATGGAAGAAGACTCGGTATGTGCATCTGCTGTCTTCTGGTGTCAACGACATTTGCTCTTGTTTTCTAGTCTCTAGATCACAGGCCCTTCTTGCAGCATGAACAGTCTTCGTCTCCTCGATCTGTCCCTCGGCGAAAGGTCTCACTGGACTCTCCTTAGGAATTCTCGCTGGAAGTTGGACAGTTCTACTTGGAGCATTATACCATGGAGAAGTGTGCCCATGTGTGGGGCGTTGGCCGGATCTCTAAGGAAGGTGATGACGTCAACATCTGCAGGTCTTCCCACCATCTCCGGATAGTCTGTGACTAGTCTGAGCATGACAATGTGAGCCAGCTGGGTATCTGCAGGAGACAGGGACATCTGCCTTGTTTGCTGGGTCCTGATCACAATCCTTTCTTTTGACGTGAACAGTTTTTACACTTTCCTGCTGCGTGGATTGCAACCACATAGTTCGGTTTGTACCACACTTGGTTTAGGAATTCGTTGTTTCTTGGGTCTCTGATGAAGGTTAGGGTATCTGTACTTCTCCCAACAGCTCCTGGGCACTCCTCTATGATTCGGAAAAATAGGGTGTAAGTCACTTCATTGATGATCACTTGAGGTGGAAGCATTTGTCCTTATTCCCAGTACTCTGGCACTTCGGCAAAAGGGTCTTTTCAATGCTCAATGTGGCTCTAAACATTCATATGAGTAGCATTACTGCGGCTTTGGGTGCACGATTCTCTTCTTGACCCTTTATCTTTGGCTGCACAGAGTGTTTGTTTTGTTGCTTTTCTCCCTTTCAGTGCTTAGAGGAAAAGTTCGGTGTAAGGCCAAGATTTTCAGAGGAGCTCTTTTCGTCTTGTCTTTTCTGCTCATGCGTCCTTCTTCGTTGTCATAGATCTTGTCTGCACGTGCTGAGGTTCTTTCCCGTTGTCTGTAGCTTCTTCACAGTTGGATGCAGCTGGAGGGCTTTCTCCTATGTAGGGTTTAATGTCATTTAGGAAGATCCAGGCTCTTCGGCCCTTGAGCTTGACAGCGGATGGGGTGCAGTCCTCTACGATGAAGGGACCATTGAATCTTGGCTCGTCCCACCCCTTTCTTGTGTGGTTCTTCACCAATACTGTGTCACCAGGGAAGACGAGGGACACACAAAGGATTTGAGCTGTGCCTGCATCAGCACTTGTTGCGTTTTGTGTTGTACTGTCCCCTTTTTGCCGTCGCTGCAGCTGGTCTGTAATGACAGAGGCACTGGATGTCATACAGTTGAGATAGTCTTTCATCTCTTCTCCCAGAACCTCCCTAGTTGGCTGGGCATCACATCTAGCTCTATCTCGGGGCGTAAGAGGGTTCCTCATCCTTCTACCTGTACCTATCTCGTGCGGCGTGAGATGATGGTCAGAGCCTGGTTGGTTCCGAAGTGCATACAATGCCAATGGTAGACAGTGCAGCCATCCCTTCTTCAATGTGAGCTTCAACTTGGCTATCCTCTCCATAAGCAAGCCGTTGATCAGGATGATACACCGACGAGAACTTGTGCTTTATACCAAGCAACAACCTAATCTGTTCGAAAACTGAATTTACAAAGTGAGCCCAGTTATCTGATCTCATTACTTCGCACACCCCCCATCTAGTGAACACCTCCCTCACTAGGAACTTGGGAGCACAGGTAGAGTCGGGGTGTGTGCAGGGACCTGCTTCTATCCATCTAGAGAATGGACACACCACCACATTTAAATACCTGCACCCATTGCACACTTGAATCATATCGACATAATCAATGTGTAAGTGCTGAAACGGTCCATTTGGTCTGGGAATGATTCCTCTCACTACTTTTCATGTGTCCAGCGGTGAACTGCTGGCAGATAATGCAGTTCACCATGAAAAATGCAACATGCTCTGCTAAATTCGGTGTGAACCAGTCTTCTGCAAGCGTTGCGGCTATGTTTTCTTTTGACATGTGAATGGGGTAGTGAAGCTGTTCTAGCGCTACTTTTAGAAGGGCGACAGGCATTACTGGTTTACCAGTGCTGTCTTGCCTCCACAATCCGTCAGAGGGGTTTAAAGAACACCCCACAGATTTCTCCCCTCCTGAGGTGCCTCCCCCTGAAGCTCCATTAGCTGAGTCTGCCCCATATTGCTATAGGCTTCTGGTGTGGCTTGCACTACCATCATCCGCTCACGAGTACTTGCCACCTCCACGTCCATGATTGTTTCGTTCCTAGATGACATACGCTTGGCTTCCGTGTCCGCTTCATGATTTCCACGTGACACAAAATCCGTCCCCTTGGTATGAGCGGTGCATTTCACCACGGCCACGCTTGTATACCTTTGTCCGTCTTCTTGCTCTATTCTCGAAGACCCGTCAATGAAGACGATCTCTCCACTCGCCAGGGCATTTTCCTTTACCCTGGAGATCTCATCATAGAATTCCTCATAGTTCGCACAGTCGTGCATGGGTTCTCCCTCTGTGATTGGCTCAGCTATGAACGTAGCAGG
This sequence comes from Ambystoma mexicanum, assembly GCF_040938575.1. Lineage (NCBI taxonomy): Eukaryota > Metazoa > Chordata > Amphibia > Caudata > Ambystomatidae > Ambystoma > Ambystoma mexicanum. The sequence goes on along the minus strand of NC_090937.1, from coordinate 1,438,095,722 downwards.
GTTTACAGTTTTACATCGCACTATTTTGATCGATGGATTAGAGATGATCACCTCATAGGCAGATGCTCTTTGAGACGTCAGTGTGCCCTTTTGCTTCTCTAGTATGGCGAACAGTGAGTGCTCAACATACAGAGTCATGGAGCACCCCATCACAATGGATGACGCCTTCTCGATGGCGAACGCGGCAGCAGCTAGATTTTGTTTGCATGGGAAATGGCCCTTCATGACTGGGTCCATATTCCCGCTGTAATATGCTAGGGGCTTGTACCCCAGTGAGGTTCGCTGCGCGAACACTGCTGTCATGAAATTACCATCAGTATTGTGAGAACAGGTAGAACTCATCTGCATAATTGGGAATCCCGAGAACTGGGGCCTTACAAATTGCCCCCTTGAGTTCTGTAAACCCCTTTTCCATTGCCTCAGTCCACTCGATATCTTCCCTTGTCGCCTGAGCCTTTTTTAGGGCCTGAAGCAAGGGCTTGCTGTATGAGCTGTAGTCGAAGACCCATGCTGACGTAATTGCACAGGCCTAAGAAGCTTTGCATTTGTTTTATCGTGCGTGGCTTGGCCGTGTTCATGATAGCTTCAGCCCTCTCTGTGGTCACCTTCTTCCCCTCATGTGAAATCAGTTGCCCTATGTACAATACTTCTGGCTGACAGTACTGCAGCTTCTCCTTATCAACTTTGTATCCCTTCTCAGCTAGTATAGTTAGTAGCTGGACAGAGTCTTGCCTGCATTGCTCTTCAGTGGTGCTGCAGATCAGAATGTCATCCACATACTGCAGAACAACACTGTCCACCGCGATATTGCTTAGGTCCATTTGCAGGACTCTGTTGAAAATAGATGGAGACTCGCAGTACCCCTGTGGCAACCTAGTACTTTTCAGGCACATCTGCCTGAAAGTGAATGACGCCAGGTCTTGTGAGTCACGGTGCAACAGGATTCAGATCGATCACCGTGAAATATTTTGCCTCAGTGGGTAGGTTGCATAGGATTGTGGAGGGGTTCTGGACTAGAGGGAACTCGGCTTCAACAATATCGTTTAAGGCTCTTAAATCTTGGATTAAACGCCAAGACCCTCCTTTTGATTTCTTGACAGGGTAAATCACCGTATTGCAAGGTGATTCTGATGTCACTAGGATGCCCTGCTCCATCATGGCGGAGATTGTCTTCGCGATCCCTTCATCTGCCTCTCTGGACATGGGATACTGTCGCGCTCGCGTTAAAATTGCTCCTGGCTTCAGTTTAATTTTCACTTCACCTGCCCCCTTCAGGAGTCCCACATCGTAGGGTCCTGTTGTCCATACTGCGGCAGGCACTTGGGCCATGTCGTCATCAAAGTATTCTGGGCGTACTAGTGCCAACATCATTCTCTGTGGCACCTCTCGTTTCATCATTTTGACCCCAAATATGAGACTCACTTCCACCCTTGTCTCTTCTAGGTCAGGGTGTTCTTCGAACAGATCGTCATCGGTGATGTCAGTCACTCGGTTCCCTTCTTCAATGGCAACAATCGCACCACATTGTCTGCCTTCATCATCACATCCTTCGACCAATACCACTTTCCCTCGTACTGCGGCAGATTGCCCCTTTAAGGGAAATACTTGTCCCTCCTCTTCGTGCATGGGTATTCTTGGTCTGAATAGAAACTCATCCGGGGTTTTCATAGGTCTGTCCGCGAGGCCTGGCAATCCCGCCATAAGCATCCGAACGCCATATGTGAAAACCTCTGGTTCTAGCGGTATAGCCCTCATTGCTGCACGTCCAGAGAATGCTCTGATCATTTTGCGCATGTTTGAATAATGCATTCCTGGAATGGAGCACACTATACCATTCTCGGTAAACGAGATGGTCATGTTTAATTTAGTCATCAGGTTCCGACCCAGAATATTTACTGGAGTCTGACGTGAATATAATAGGGGTACATTCATTTTGCGCTCTCCCACTGAGACTGGGTGTGTTTCTGTAAAGGGAACTCTACTATGAGCTCCAGTGAAACTCTGAGTATCTATAGCCTCGGCGAACAAGGAAAACTTGCCTTCTCAAATGCACGAGCACATTGCACCCGTATCAACTAAGAAGGAATATTCTTTCCCCCTATGGTGACATTCACCCTTGGTTCCCTGTTAGGGTCTGGTGTCACTGATAGGATAGAGCACATCAGAGTCCCCCGTGGCTGTCCCGGCCCACTGTATACCTGTTGATTTCCCCCAGTCCCAGGATTAACTTCCCCTCCGGAGCTAGTGCCCTGCGACATTTGCGGTGGTGCCTGCTGGGGTTGTCCCTGCGGCAAGTTCCTCATGTTCGGTGGTTGAACCACTTGCTGTGCACCTTGCTGCATGCCTGACGCCTGCGGCTGCACTGTGTAATTTTGTGCACCGCCCGGTTGCGGGACAGCAGGTTGATTCATCATGCCTGCCCCATCCCTTGGCTTCTGCACATACGCGCTACGTGTCCCGTCATTCCACACAGCCAACACACTGGCGGTGGTCGGGCCATCTGTCCATCTGGCGTAGCTGGACTGCCCATCTGTGCATTCTGGAAGCCCCCTTGAACATTCTGAAAACCTCCTTGGTTACCTCGAAACCCTCCCTGATTATTCTGCCATCCTTTTCCTCCAAAACCCCTTCCTCTCGGGTAGAACCCTGCGTTACCCTGATTATTCTGCGATGGGTTGGTCGCTTGTTGTGCGCTTGGCTCAGCTGGGCTGGTGAGCATGGCTCCCTCGAGAGCATATTTCGAGAGTATCTTTTGCATAAGCTTTGCCTACTCTCCCTTACGCGTTGCCTCCTTTTTCCGATTCTTTTCTTGCAACAATCTACAGTAGTGTGCAATTGTCAACTGTATTTCAGCCCTTGGTTTTGCTTCTACTCCTACCAAATTTTTAAACTGCTTCCGCACCCGTTTAGGCAACCCTTGGCATAATATGTGTTAGAATACAGGGATAGATTTTGTCCAAGACTCATGCGTTTCGAGCACCCACGCGTCCTGAAAATTCTGGATATAAATCAACGGATCCTCAGAATCTTTCATTTTCCGAATCATTATAGCTCCCATATCGGACGTGTCTGGGTATAGCGTTCGAAGTGCTTTCCACACTGCTGCTCTGCAGTTATTAAATGGTGCTCTGTCATGGGAGGTATCAGTTAAGGTTACCCTAGGATAGCCTGCCCGTTTCCATACATCATCTGCTCTTTCACCAAGTATAGAAATTAGGAGGCCCTTAATGTCCCCTATAGCTAAGGTGGCATCCCCCGTCATTTTCTCTAACTCGTGTATCCATTTTCCGGCTCCTGATGTCAGCATTGGAAGCTTATTTTTAAGATTCTCTCGGCCCATGTGTGGCCATGGAATAATTGTGGTCTTGCTCCCCCTTTTTCTAGCAACGGGAATTGGAATGCACAGTCCTCCTTCTCTTTCCCCGTAGCTCTCTGGTCTATTGCCGGGGTGGCATTCCCGCCTTGCCGTCTACCTGGCAATGCCCTTAGTCTGTCTGCATAGGCAGGTGCTGATGCCTCCCGCTGACCGTGGGTTGTTCCTTCATGACGGACGGACTGCGCGGCAGACTTCGGTGCCCTACTTGTGGGCCTGCTAGCGTCTGACCATCGTACCCCTCGGTCCCGTGGGAGCCGTTTTTCACACTGTCTCCCTTCTTCATATGCCACATCCTCCGTTTCCCCACCAGAGTCAGATTCTGAGTACTCCCAGTTTACACAACTCCTAGCATCTTCTTCATTTTGCCCAATCTCCAGCCTGTCCAGGGACAATCCCCTGCTCCCACTACTTCGGGTGACATCCTCAGTGTCATATAGCTGAGTGCTTTCTAAGCGCTCATCTTCCCTTCCCCCTTGGTAAACTAGTTCCAGTCCCATCTCGTCATAGATTTTATCAATCGTTTCCCCGATGCTTCTGGTGTCGACGTCATCTTCAATATTAGTCCCGCTTGTACCCGGTACCGTATCCCTTGCAGGAAAGAATTCTTCTATGTCTTCCCATTCTACTGTAGGATTGGGTATAATCACTTCCCGCTCCAAATATTCAAGATCCCGTGCCCTCTGTCTGTGCTTACGTTCTATTTCCTCGTCTATTTCCTCTCGCTTCTTTGCTTCCTCCATAGCCTTATCTACTTCCCTCATCCGTTCATTTCTACGTTCTTTTGCCCTTCTACTTTCCTCCTCTTCCCACTTTTTTACTTTTCTTTCGTGCACTCTCCATTCTTCCTTTAACTTTAGCATGTTCTGCCTGTACTTTTCATAGGCTGCGTATTGTGTGCGACTGAGCGGTATTCCTTGTTCTTCGCGATATAGATGTTCTCGTCTTAGCCTATCTTTCTTTCTTGTCCTTTCATCCCTTACTTCTTTCTCCTTTTCCTTCTCCCGTTTCCCTTTCCATCTAATTTTAATAGTATCTGCCCTCCCATCCATTCATCTTTTGCGAATGCTAACTCATCACTTCCTTTCCGTTTCTTTCCCTCTCTCTCTTTCTCGAGAGATGCACTAGTTTTTGCCTGATGCTTGTTGCCACCATCGTGTCTCTCCTTGTCCCTCGGGACTGCGGAGGCAAGATTACTCTCCTGCTCCCTCTCCTTTATCTCGTCACTACTGCACGTAGGTGACTCATATGCAAGGTTACTAAACCCCGTAGCTGCCTTGAGTTCTCTTAGCGGATAAAGCCCTTCTGTTTTGCTCCATTCAATGACTGGCTCAGGGGGGCTGGTGGCGCAGTAGGTGTCTCACCCCCCTCCGTACATACATTTAGTATCCAGTCTGTGGGTGGTTCTTCCACCTTTGTTTCTTCAAACATTTTCCATAACTCAAGGACAGCAAGACGTTTCTCTAGCTTCTTGCCTGTATATGTGGCATGTAGGAAGGTGGTCATATGTTGTAAAACAGCCTTAGAAAGTGACCTGTTCTGGGGCCAAGGCATGAACATCTTATTGGCAGTACCCTTAACCCACTGCTGGCTATATTTCTTCAGTTTTATTGCATGCTTGGGCAGTTGCATGCACAAATGCGCAAGTGGGGTAACTTCCTCCATTCTTAATTTCGTCACCAACAATATTTACACAGTTCTTTAATCTTTCCACTAGTATGAGCGAGCACCACATACACAAGCTCCAATCCAATTTTTTCCCACCAAATTTTGTACCAACAATTTACTCAAAACTCATCAATTCAAAGGCGATTCCCTCTTAGTTATGAAACCCCGTAAAGCCAAAATGCATTTCAATCAATCATCAATACAGTAATTTCACATTTGACATACACAGGACATATATGACAGACGCATGACAGACTAGACGGATGCCAGCTGGTCACACATATACCTGCCTTCTAATCAATACCCCACCATGGGATGTGAAAGAACCCCTTTTGTGGCGTATTTAATCGTCACAGTAGCCTAAATTGTCCCCCCACTGTGGGCTCTGGGTTCACATTCCTTCTGACCACTCTTTAAAGCACAGGAACAAGGCAAATCCTTAAGTTTTTGCTCAGGTGCCCCCCTGGTATTCCTTAGGTTTTTTTCTCAGGTGCCCCCATGGTATTCCTTACGTTTTTTCTCAGGTGCCCCCCTGGTATCCACTCTTTATTTCTTATGCTCGAGTCATTAATCCCCTATATGTATACAGTCTTCTCTACTTCTACCTACTTTATTTTTTCTCCACCACCCTCCATTGCCTTTCCCTTACTTACTCTAATGCCTACAAGACATTTGCCAAAGTAACAAGTTTGTTGTTTCACTCACCGATTACATCTTTTCCTCTCTGGACTTCGGGATCACCGCCCCTTCCTCTTCCTGCTTTTAAGGTTTTCGTCCGATCCGCTGCCCGTGAGAATGAGAAGGGTAATGCTTGGAAAGGCGGGTTCCTTCAGACCCACTGCAGATTTTTGAAACTTTTACTCTATCATTGTCCACGGGGAGCTTCTCAGTCTACTCAGCCAGAATGGCGAAAGGACTTGTGATCTTACCGAGGACCCAGAGTTACTTTGTGCCGTCGGTCTGAAGGTGTCTTATAACTATCAATCGATAATCAATAATCGATGTCCGAAACCATCCTCACACTACCAAGTGTTCACGGAGGGGAGAAAGTTACTGACAGGCCCATAGGTCAGTATTCATCCTCCAGAGCTTGTAAGACAAGATAGCTGCACCATGTGAGGACAGGGGGTGCAGGATTCACATACTCCAGCACAACTCAATAATGAGGACTCAGTAAATTGGCAAAGGGAAGTTCGTTTAATGACCAGTACATCAAACAGGGAAACAAATGGAAATCAGCAGCATTGCGATCACTTCTCTCTCCCCGACTTTCTCGAACTTCAGTTGAACAGCCATTTTTATGCATAAAACTTGTCAACATTGACAAAAATCATCATGCAATATAATTGGTTAGGAAAGGTAATTTAAGTATAGGTGCTTTGGCACTATTCTTCGTGCCCAAGAAGGAAGGAGATTTGAGGACTTGAATTGACTATCGCGCACTGAACCAAGTCACCGTTAAAAATCACTACCCCTTGCCCCTTATCCCGGAATTGTTAGACCAAGTCAAAGATGCCCAAATCTACACGAAATTGGACCTTAGAGGGGCCTACCATCTTGTTCGAATTAAAAAGGGGGACGAATGGAAAAAAGCGTTTCGTACCAAATATGGCTTATATGAATACCAGGAGATGCCATTTGGCCTTTGCAACGCCCCCGCCGCATTTCAATATTTCATGAACGATGTCTTAAGAGAGCTGATTGACGTCTGTGCGCTAGTCTATATAGATGATATCCTAGTATATTCGGCCGCAATACAGGACCATGTCAAGCATGTTCATTCTGTCCTTACTAAGCTTCACCAACATCACCACCTTTATGCCAAACTTGAAAAATGTTCATTTAATGTTACCGAGGTAGAGTTCCCTGGGTTCATCCTCACTCCAAAGGGAATCCAAATGGATGTGCACAAGGTTGACGCCATTCTAAATTGGCCAGCCCCAAGTTCATTGAAAGGGGTCCAGAGCATGTTGGGCGTTGCAAACTTTTACCACCGATTCATCCCGGGATTTTTTCAAATAGTACATCCAATCACCTCTTTATTGAGGAAGTGCAATAAGAAGTTCCAGTGGACAGAAGAGGCTGAAAAGGCTTTTGAGGATCTCAAGGTGAAATTCACTTCTGCTCCAATCTTACGACACCCTCGCCCAGATCTTCCGTATGTGGTAGAAACGGATGCCTCCAGTATGGCTATGGGTGCTGTTCTATCGCAAAGGGACCCACACACCAGCCCGTTACACCCAGTAGCCTTCTGGTCAATTATGTCTTCACGGACAAGGAGCTTCTGGCCATAAAATCAGCCTTCAAGGCCTGGCGACATTACCTAATAGGTGCCAGGCACACTATCACCGTGATAACTGACCATCGAAACCTACAATACTTAAAGAGTGTGTAGGCTCAATCCTCACGGCAACTATGCTGGGCCCTTTTCTTTGCAGAGTTTGACTATGTAATCACGTTTCGACCTGGGGTCAGAAATGGCAAAGCTGATGCCCTTTCGTGCATGGGTACAGATGAACTGGTATACATGACCCCTGATCCTGTGGCCATCATCCTGAGCGACAAACTCCTAGGCATTACAACCACCGTGACTCAAGATGAATTGCAGCAAGGAATACGACATGCGATGCCTCCGAAATTGTTACAGGAATGGGATTCACAGGGAGAACACTATGCAGTCAAGGACCAGCTACCATACTTCAGGAACCGTCTATTTTTGTCCAAGAAAGAGGTTCAGGAACAGGTCATCTCGGGATATCATGACTCCCTCATGGAAGGCCACCTGGAATTGAGAAAACTCTGGCCAAGGTGAAACGGAGCTACTGGTGGCCCACATGGCGCAAGGACGTCATCCAATTCATCATCTCTTGCGGTATCTGTGCACAGAATAAATCATAAAAACAGAAACGAGCTGGACTCCTCAGACCATTGGACATTCTGCTGGCTACATGGCATACTTTATCTCTTGACTTTATCACCGACCTACCCTCTAGTCAAGGATACAATACCATCCTAGTGGTCGTAGACTTGTTCTCTAAAATGGCCCACTTCTTGCCGTTTAAAGGTCTCCCAAATGCATCCAGCCTGGCAAAGACATTCCTAGAACACATTGTATGGCTCCATGGGTTCCCGTCAGTACTGATCTCGGATCGGGGCACCCAATTTGTAACCAACTTCTGGAGAAAATGTTGTTCAATGGCTCAAATCGACATTAGCCTATCCACTAGCCACCACCCCCAAACAGATGGCCAAACGGAAAGAACGAACCAAACACTTGAACAGTACTTGCGCTGTATGCTCCATCAAGCCGAAAGGGATTGGAAAGACTTGTTGTGGATTGCTGGGTATGCCTATGATAATTCCCAACACAGCAGTACTGGACAGACTCCATTTTATACTGTATACGGCAGACACCCATGCACGTCCGAACTGGACGTCCCTATGACTCTGGAAATGCCGGCCATCAAAACCTTACATGCCATCATTTCTCAGGCCTTCACAAGAGCCATTGAGCATTATCGTCAAGCCAAGGTTCGCCAAAAGAAATACGCAGACCTGCATCTGCATCGTGAAAGAGCCCCCAACTACTGTAACGCTCACCTTGTATCCACAGGGACACCTCTGGACTTGTCCGGGACACCTATGGGCTCTCTGCAACTCCCCTGGACGTTCTACCTGGGATCAGTTCTAGAAAAAGGGAGAGGGGTTTAGCGACTTCTCCTTGTCTCCCGCGGCCCACCTCCCGGTCTTCCCTTGTGATTTCCACTTGGGACTCCGCTCACCTTGATTTTCGTTATACTGCAGTCTCCGTCCTGCCGTGCTTGGCAGGGGCGCGTCGTTGTTGGTGTGGTCCGCCGAGTTACTTCACTGGCGTTCGCCTGGAGTCCAGACCGGCTGCGACTCCTCCTTTCAGGTAAGTCTTTTAATTTTTCTTTTGAAAAAAGTCTATGTTGATGAATTTCCCAGTAACCTTCTTCTTTTGTCTTGTAGAGGCTGATGGAGAATGCCGAGGGTGACTGCAGAGTTCAAGAAGGTAAGGATGCGCTAGATGCGGCGCTGAAAGCGTCCTTGCAAATGAGCTGACCTGTGCCTTGTTTCTTTTCAGGTCGCATAGAATTCCTGGAAGCGACGATGGATTGGGGGACTGAGCACCAAAGGTGAGGTTCGTAATGGCAGAGGCCTTCCAGGTGAGATGGTAAGTAGCTTTTTGTTCTTGCCTCTCATAATCCTGAATATGTAGCCGAGGACCAATGGAGATACCCTCGAAAGCTCCTACTGGATGAAGAGTTGGAGCTGAGCGGGTAAGAATAGCAATGTTCTTCCAGGCTGTTTACCCGAGCGGACCAGGATACAGAGCAGGACCCGGTGAATGTCACGCTGCAAAGCTGAATAACGCGAAGCATGTGCCTTGGGTCGGGTGTGGTTTAAAGACCCGGCAGGTATCCCAGGTGCCTTAGGGGCGGACCCCGCCCAGAAGCTAGCCTGCTTGTTGCAGTTCCCCGATAATCCTCATGGAGGCAGCCATATTCCCCCATTGTCCATTGGAATCCATACTTGCCAGGTGCGCCTGGTGCAAACGGTGCCAGGATTGTGTCTGAGGCACCCGCGACAGGCTAGTGTGGGCCTTTCTGGCCTTGGAACGGTACTGAGGTGGAGGCCATGGTGCCCAAGGCCCACAGCCAGGGCTCGGGGTCGAGACAACTGCCAAGTGGGAGACAGAGTGTGGCTAGCATCTAAGCATGTACCTCTAAAAGGGACCCGGACATTCCGCCCACGATACTTAGGGTCTTTTACCATTGAATCCATCATAAATCCAGCTGCAGTTAAACTGGCCCTGCCAACCAACATGCATATTCACCCTGTGTTCCATGTATCTCTCTTAAAACCAGTTCAGCCAGCAACACGGGTAACCACACCACCCGAACCGGTAATGGTCAATGGAGAACCGGAATTTGAAGACATCCTTGATTCAAAGTACGTCAGAACTAGATTATACTACCTAGTAGATTGGAAGGGATATGGTTCACAGGACAGAACATGGGAACCTAGCGATTACATCCATGCACCACATTTAATACAACGTTTCCATCGTGATTACCCCACCAAGCCAGGACCAGACAGAAGAACCACCCTGAGAGGGACCTTGGGGGGGAGTGCTGTCAGGACCATTGCCCCTGGCCCTGGCACTCTGGCCTGCATCACAATGTCCCTGCATAGCCCCAAGGGCCCAATCATGTCCCCCAAGATTCTCTTGGAGTCAGTCCTGGTGCCTTTGGCGCCAGGTTCATATGGCAGAAGGGGGAGCTGGAGCTCTCAATGGCAACAGCACAACATGGATGCCCCCACATGGTTCAGTTCCAGAACTAAACCATGCGGTCTAGCATTTAGGGTGTGGTCAGGCTTGAAGGCACCTGGGATACCTGCAGGCTATATAAGCCATGCCCGAGCTGGAGAACACGCTTCGCATTGCTCTGCACTCGCAGCGTGACGTTCACTGCGGTCTGTCCTGAGCGTTACAGGCCTGCACCTGCAAGAAGAAGAACAACATCATTAGCCATTCTTACCTGCTAGTTATTCCAGCTCCTGTCGTTCGCTCCGGTGTCCCGAACATCCAGCATCTCGGTGGACACTCGCTCTCTCCTGGAAGCCGCAACCTGAAGGAAGAAATAGAAAGACAGCATTAGTAAGCATTCCCATCTCACATTTAAACAACATTCGGAAGCACGCTTACCTGAGCGGAACTCGATGTTGGTTTATTCCCATTCCGGCCTTCCATCAACCTGCAAGACAAAGGCAAAGCAGGTTAACTCGCATACTTACTCGACGGCGATTTGAACAACATCTACTCGGCGCTCCGCATCCTCTCGGCAGCTTACCATCCAGAACATCACGGCGGCCTGCAAGAGAAGGAACAACAGGTTAGCATATCGCAAAAGCGCACATAGCGCCGGGATCCGCGCATTCACTTACCATCTCGAGCGCAGCCCCAGCCAGCTCGGCTTTCTCATCATTCCTTCCGCTCCTAAGAGAGAAGGAAAGACATTAACAGGGGCAATTGCCAGTGAAGCAAACTCGGGTGCGAAGCGCCCCATCCATGACGCACCCCTGCACAGTACTGCAGGACGGAGAGCGCACCTTATCGAAATCCAAGGTGAGGAGAGCTCTAAGAGTGTCATTGGGTTCATTAGGGAGGTGGGCCCAGAGAGGAAGAGATTGTGGGCTAAATCAAAACTCCTGTATTCCAGACTAGATCCTCAGCAGAACGAGAACCCGGGGGATGTGGATCCAGGTCGGAAGCAGTCCAGCCAGATTGGGTGACATCCCTGTGGATACCAGGTGAGCGTTACAGTCACGAGGACAGGAGAAGGGACATCATGGGAGTTTAGGTCTCAGGGTCAGAGGGCAGGAGGATCAGATCACCGAGAACACACACACCAGGCAACTGACGGGTGCACTACACAGAACACATACATCAACAGATTAAAGGATCTCCCAGGGCGCATGAGGGAGGACACAGCACTGGCCCACTCCAGAGGGTGACTGTCTAGAGCACTGACAAAACAAAACCCAGACTAGAACCCACAGACATATGTACAGGTATGGAGGACGAATGGGGCCCATTCAAATTAGACAATATAGAAGAATGCCAGAAGAGAGGGAAGCATATTCACAGGCTAGCAGTGGGGAAATGTCAAGGGACTTCTGGTATCCATATTGGGTGACGCAGCTGATGATATTTTGAAGAGGGCAGGGTTCCAATTGGTGACTATCCAAAATGCTGCCCATGACGGGTCACCATTTGCAAATTGCAGAGCAGCAGTATGGCAAGCATTGCGGACCCAATACACAGACACGTCAGACATAGTGGCTAATACGTCACGCATTTTGCATGACGTTGAAGATTCTGTTAGTTATATTCCAGAGATTCAAGAGATTTGGAGCCTTGAAACTGGACAGCCATGGAACAAGACAATGGCAATCTTTTATCACATCTTGGTGCAGGGGTTACCAGAACCTGTGCAGAAAAGTTTGAAGAAACTGTTGGGGTGGAAGCAAAGGGCTGGCCAGAAATACAGCTCACCATAGTGCTGTAGGAGGTTTTGTCTTATTGGGGCAAATTTGGGATTTGGCTGTATTTTCTTACTGTGATATTTTGGTGGTAAACTGGCAGTAAACTGGCCTTACATTTAGATATAGTTTAGTATTACCCTATTTTGGTGATAATATCATGTTAGCTTGTGGTGGTGGTAATTTTAACAGTATCTTACTTTGTGGTATTTTCAGAATTACCTTATGTTTGTGGTATAGTGGTGAGCATCGCTTTTTGTACTACAGCCCCATCATAAACAAATCTTTCCTCTCTATTAGAATATCTCTTGGTCGCCTGTAGCGAACCCCCCCAGACCTATCACACCCTTAGAGAACCCAGTGAGTTTATTCAGAACGCCACCTATTGTGTGTGGCTGGTAGTACTGGCTTATTTACATCCAGTAATCTAAGTGTCTCATCTGACACTGCCTTCTTTTCAGCATGCAAAGAAGGACTCACTCACAACACTTACAAACACTTTCCTACCTTGCAGGTATATATTCACTTTTCCTTGCTTGCTATTTTAGCTACAGTGGTAAATTAGCACATGCTTTACTGCTCTGGTATAAACATCAAACCCTTGTGACCCTTGTGATTCCCCTGTGTAGAAATTATTCACAGACATATGAAATAACACCAAGATCCCAGCCTTTGTTTTTTGTACACTCTGTATTATATAACAATTATAAACAGAAATGCATTTTACCACATGATATCACAGCCTCAAGCCTATAAAATATAAAAGATAACAGAAAGCGACAGGCACATTGCAAAATAAACTCTTTCCTCACTTGGCACTAAATCACACAGGCCAGTGAAGTTTGAAAGCCAGTGCTAAGGATTACTTTGCATCAAAGCCAGTAACTCAACCTCTTTGTGTGGGGAGCTCCCAGCTGTTTAAGTTCGTAGCTAGCGCTCACACCCACATGGAGTCCAGCAGCATTTATTATATAGCAATGTCTGTGTCTCTGTCCCAGCAGAATTTCAGAGTGTGCATCTCTTCATGGAAAATAACGTGAATTGTAAACCGTGCATGTAAAAACATAGAATGCATTCAATTGTGCACAAAAACTGCATTAATAATGTTAGAGGGCTTGAAGTTAATATATTAGTAAGGCAGTTAGTATAAAGTTAATTAATTATGTATTTCTAATGCAGTACGCACACATGAAAATATCCAAATTGTAAACATGTGCACCTCTTCATTTTAAAATGACAGCATACTGTGCTAAAACTTTTTACTAAATGTTCTGAAAAATTGCCTGCTGGCTGTTACTGAAAACTATTCTGCACCTATTTTGAAATTGCTGCATTTACATATGGCATACTGCATACTATCAATAAAATCCCCAAATTTATCCTTACAGTGCATCATTGCAGGTTGTGGCAGGAGAAAGCTAAACAAAAGGCAGAAGAGAGGAAGGGAGATGAGGCGAAGTTAGTTCAAAAGAAATTGGCAAAATATGCACTGGAAGGGGCGTTAATAACAAGCCTCTCACAACAGACACAAGCACCGGCACCACAGCCACAATACCAACCACAGCTGCGTTACCATCCCATGCAACAATATACATCGCCCATGGGACGAGGGTACATGAGTAGGGGCGGATAACAACAGGGTTATCGCGGGAGGGTAGGATTTCAATGAGGCTTTGGCTTCAGGCCCCATTCCCATCAAAACTGGGTGGATTTTTGGGTATACAACCAACAGTTGGCACAGGGACCACGAGCCTTTACAGGAGGGTTCCCAGGGCAGAGGAGAGATCCACCCCAGTGTTGGACCTGTGGGCAGCAAGGACATATTTCCAGAGCATGCAGAACTAGAGGGGTGCATTAAGGGTGAGGAGATCTGGGGCAGCAGGGCTACCAAGGAGGACAGGATGATTATTATGCACAAGACACACAGCAACAAGGACAGATGCACAACACCCAACAACAGGCACCACATCCAGTACAGACCCAGCCTCAGGCTGCACCCATGAAAGTCCCCCAAAAAACAGCAACCCATACGACAGCACCATAAATAACAGCACTACTACCCCAATATATTCAAGCAGCACAACAGTTAGCACAAATACAGAACCAACACTTCCCAGAACCCATGGACACAGTGGCAACGGTACCAGTGAGAAGGTTGGGTGGGGACACCATGGTTGGGAACAACCCCTTCACAGGGAACGGGTTATATATATTTCCCCAATAGGACAGCCCACAGACAAACTTGTTGTGTCCCATCCTGTCGGTCACACCTGATCCTGCGGAGGAACCTTGCATAACAGTGGCGATAGGTGACAAAACTTTTTCCTTTCTTGTTGACACTGGCGTGACTAGGACATGTATTCGGAAAGGGACACTTGTATTGTCAGGCAATTCCATTAACAATTCTCTGGGGCTCGAGAAGTGGTTTCTTTTACTGATAACATCTCCTTATCTGTACTCTTGCTCTATTCCTGACAAGCACCTGTAAACATACTGGAACGCGACATAATGAGCAGACTGAACATGACCATCTTGTTCACAGACATGGGCATAATATGTTCAACACCAGGAATACACATGCTAACAGAGGCAGATTGTCCAAGGATATTGTGGGAACACGGTACAGAGGGGTGTGCCATCAGACCCAGAGATGTACCAGGACAAACGTGGCAATTGCCTGGATGCCAGGAATAGCAGGGAAAGTATGGAGGATGCCAGGTGAGTACCTGTTCAGAGCAGAGACACCACTAGATGTGAAAAAGGGAACAATTGTGTCTATAGACATCGAGGCAGTTGTGGCAAGAGAGGATTGGGTTGCAATAGACGCAACAGATGACCAAGGGAGAGCATGGAGGTCAATAATTACAGTAGCAGAAGGATGCAGACTGACCACAGTAACAGATGAGGAGTTGTTTTTGGAGGAAAGAGGGGAGACAGAGATGATGTTGGAAATTAGTGTGAGGTTCTGGTTACAAATTACCTGCAGAGCGGTTGCACAGAAGATGGAAATGGCACTGGAATGGCCGCCGCCATTTTGGGAAGAGCATTTGGCAAAAGTTCCTGACAGCTTATGGAACACAAGCCCTATGATGTAGGGTGCATAAAAAGTATAGGGGGAGTGAAGATTAAATTGAAACCTGGAGTGATACTGCCATGAGTAAATCAATACCCCCTGACTAAAGAAGCAGATGAGGGCATTTATGAAACAATCAAAGCCCTCATAGAGAGAGGCATCCTGGTACCATCAGAATCTCCATGCAACACCATGGTGTACCCTGTACGCAAACTGAATGGGGGGTCATGGTGTTGTAAACATGATTTATGCCCTCTTAATCTCTTAATCACATTGTAGAGGTAGAGTACCCTGTAGCAGCGAACCCAGCAACAAAACTGTGTGGCATTCAAGTGGAAGTCATCTGTTTCAACATGATTGATCTCAAGAACGCCTTTTTCTCAGTACCGCTACACCCAGACTCACAAGATTTGACCAGCTTTATGTACCACAAACAGAAGTGGAAACACACTAGGCTGCCCAAGGGGTACTGCAAGTCGCCATCTATATTCAACCGGGTGATTCAGATGGACCTAGGCAACATTAACACAGAAAGCACAGTCCTACAGTACGTAGATGACATCCTAATTTGTAGCAAGACAGAAGAAGAATGCAGGGCGGACTCAGTACACATGCTCACAGTACTAGCAGACAAGGGGTATATGGTAGGCAAGGCTAAACTCCAGTACTGTCAAAAGGAAGTACTGTACATTTGACAGCTGATATCTAAGGACGGCAGGCACATTGCCCCCAAAGAAAGCCCAGATAATCCACAGCACACCACAACCTGAAACAGTGAGGGAAATGCAACAATTCCTAGGGTTGTGCAACTATTGCAGAGCATGGGTTTTTGATTGCAGCACATACACCAGGTCACTCCTAACTGCACTGAAAGAGGCTCAGAGAGGAGCTAAAACACTGGTCTGGACACACGAGATGACTCAAGCACGCAATGAGCTGAAAGAAGCAATATGCAAGGCTCCATTGTTAGGGACCCCAGACTACAAAAGGGAATTCTTTCTGTTTTCAACACCGACGGTTTGATTACGAAAGCAGTAATCAGACAAAATAAATCATGGGCCATAAGCCAATTGCTTACTACAGTGGACAGTTTGACCCAGTAATGAAAGGACACTAGCCATGTGAACAATAATTGGCTGCTGCAGCTTTCACAGCGGAGCGTGCATCAACAATAACAATGGAGTGCACAACCACCCTTTACGTGGAACACGCCCTGTTTGCAATACTACACAAACCAAAGAGCACATGTTACAAGATAATACTATCAAAAGCAGAGCTAGGGATAGTAAGATGCAAGACTGTAAACCCTGCATTATTCATGGTAGACGTCTATCAACCAGGAGATTGGGCTCATGACTGTACCAAAAACATAGAGCAATTCACTGAGACACGCAAAGTGGAGGAGGATGCACTTGATGGGGGAGATGGAGGCTTAACGTGGATATTTCGGCGAGTCCAGAATGTATTCAACATATTAAAGCCTATCAATGCAATACATCACAAACAGAAGTCCTCTCATTGGGGTTAATATGGGATTCTTACAAAGCCGCAAACTTCAAGGGCATATCATTGGCTATGTAGCAAGGCGAAATAAAATGGCTAAGGCAGAGGCCAGTAAGAGGCTCCTAGCTATAAAGTGCAGTGAGGCAGATTATTTAAAGTCCCCAACCCAGGAAAGGTGGATGGCTTTGGTGAAAGATTAAATATAGTACAATAAGCAGTGCTCAAACAAGGCGGCAGGGCTGTTGCTCAAATACAATTCAAAATATTATGGTGGAGCGAACAAGGCAGTGAAACTCTTAGCAAACTATTTGAAGGTGAGGCGACAGAACAGCTGGATTGGCGCTTTAGAAGGGGCACGCAGGATTATTACTGATGATGGGGGAATTTCCCAGGAGTTTGCCACCTTTTACCAGACATTGTACATGCCCAATGCCACTCCCACAAGCAATCAGATTGCTCATTATTTGAGGGGTCATCTTGTTCAGATAAGAACAACGTGCTCAGGGGGGATCTTATTCAGTTAGGGCAGGAAATCACAAGGGAGGAGTTTGAATTGGCCATATCCAAACTGAAGGTGGGGAAAGCCCTTGGTCAAGGCAGACTGGCAGTCAACTCTTTCTGTACATTTGTGGTCTTGTTATCCCCCAAACTGATGGAGCTGTACCAAGGCTACATCAGGGATAAATATCCCCAATGGACGTTTTATGAAGCAATATTCACGTGATGCAAAGCTGGGAATGGATTCCACACTACTGAAGAACTATAGGCCAATAACTTTAATAAATTCTGAAGTGAAAATCTTCACCACAGTTTTGGCTTTGAGACTGGAACCAATGTTGCTGGCACTGATCCATAAAGACCAGTCGGGGTTCATGAGAGTGAGGCCATCAGTGGTGAATACTTGTCTGCTATGTACTATGTTAGACATGCAAGTGTTGAGGATTCCAATCGGGCGTCACACACTGGACCAGGACACTTGGTCTTAGCCTGGGATGTGGTGCTTAGTAGGAATGTTTTTTCTTTAATTGCAACAAATTCAAATTGAGCCGGTATCCGACCCGTCTCATATCCCCTTTTACAAATACCCGGGTCACAATGGACCATGAAACAGACAAGTTGGTGCAAATACAATATTTATTTATTTTTAGAATTCACAAAAATCACACCAATTTTAATATTGGGCAGCAATCACCAATGGGGTGATAATGACAATGGAAATGGAGGCAATACACTTGGTAAACATTCTAGTAAAACACATCCCAAGCACAAATTAATAGGAGCACTTTTTGAATTAAGATAGATAGCACCCAAGTTAAGGTTTGCCCCTGCAATGTTCCCTCAACCCACAAATATTTGAATTCTGAGTGGATAGTACTCAGGGATTAGAAGCAGCAAACAGAATCAAAATCCAACCTTCGCTCACAAAATAAGAGGCAAAAAACTCTTTGCAAAGGCCTAAAATGACACTCGATTTGGTCAAATGATTAATGATATGTGTGTTTAAATAATGATATGCATATGTGTTATCACAGTAATAGAGATGTTATATCACTATCAAGCATAAGGTAAGGTATCACAAAAGCATACAGTTCACAAAACAGATTGAAATTGAAAACCCAGTGCAGCTGAATTCACACATGGAAAAGTTTCATTTTTCTAGTTTACAGTTCTAAATGCCAAAACATTTTTTTTTTTAAACGGGTGAAAAACACTCAATTGGAATTCGGTTTTTGGGCACTGTGATAGATGCACGGCACAGGGACAATACAGAAGTGAAAGGAGGGGTATAGCTTGTAAACTGGGAGAGATTTGGAGGGTAGAACGAGGTTCATTTTAAGGAAAATAGAGCAGTTCAAAAGAGAAAATCGGTTTTAAAAATGAAAGGCAAATTTTACTTAAACTAAATTATTTAGACTATATTGTTAAAGAAAACCACGGTACGTTCAAAGATTGATTCACAACGTCAACAATTTCCCGCCGGGTTCTGATATATGTGGGAATTCATTTAAATTACTCCAAATATTACTAATGAGTTACAAGGTGAGGTGAATTAAAGAATTGCGCTAACACTAGAAAAAAACAGGAACAGGGTGCACATAGAATTAGAACAGTCTATACAAGTTATCAAGGTATGGATAGGGTTGCTTAGAGAGTGGAACACACAAAAGTCAAGATGGGGTAGACTATGTGTTATGGGGTGGAGGATACTCACAGTCCGCTCTTAAATTTGGGATTAGGAACAGTCAACCGGGTCCTGGACTCCAGGGCTCGGGTCGCCATGTAGTGGTGGACTCCCCTAGCAGAACAACAGCTGGGCCTGTCTGGTCACCGGATAATCAGAACAGCTGGATAGCAAGATTGCAGTGGGCATGCAGTTAGTGGGCAAGAAGCCGGTTAGGTTTCAGAATGCTTTCCAAAAGAACACCACAGCTTTCCCTTTGGTTATTGGGATTTTTTTAGTGGGATCTCTGGATTGAGGCCTTGCTTGGATATGATCAACTATGCTTTGGCCTTTCAGGGAAATATGGGATCAGCTTTGCTTTGGCTTTGCAGTGGAATCTGGAATCAGCTATGCTTTGGCTTTGCAGTGGAATCTGGAATCAGCTATACTTTGGCTTTGCAGTGGGACCTGGAATCTGGCATCTGAATGTAGAAGATCAGGAACCTAGGTGGAGGAAATTCAGCAAAGAGTCTGTCTAGAGTTCTGTCAGCCACCGTTTTTATAGAGCATGCTGACATCATAGAATTATATGGTAGGGCAGGCTCAGCTAAGCACGCCTCTAAATAACTGGATTGGTCAGGGGTGATAGGGAATACACCAATCTTCCTGTATGTTTACTGCAATGTGTTGCTTTGAACTGTGAGAGAGGTGGTGAAGCTGAGCAAAAGCTATCGTCAACAGTTTGTGCGGTATTACAGCCTTGCCAATGCACTTTTGTCATCGCAACAAATCAGACGGGCATTGTTTGCAACCCCTCCTCGCCCATAGTACTTTCTCCTGAGGTGGCACTCTTCCTTGTGGTTTGATAAGCTGTGCGATGGGCACTGCTGTATATGGGGTGTCCTGTTGACTAGCTGAAGGTGTGGTTATCACATATTCGGCAATTGCGGGTAGCAGGAATTAAGCTGCCATTTTGGCTGCCACGCCTGCGCCAGCGTTTCCCAGTGAGATTTCATCGGTGCTGTTGGTATGGGCGGCACATTTAATGACCGCCACTACAGAGGGTTGAGGCAACGTGAATATTAATATGTCTAGCAATGCGGCATGTTTTACCAGGGAACTGTCTGCTCTCCGGAAACCCCCCTTTTCAACCACAACAGAACAGCATTCACTGTTGTGATGACAAATGCTGAGTCGGAATAGATGGTCATGTGACACCCTGTGGACGTCCGTAGCGCTTCAATGAGTGCTATGAACTCTGCTGCTTGGGTCGAATAATGCATGGGCAGACTTTTCATAACTAAGGTCTCGTATTCACCTCCCTCAAGGCGCACTACTGCGGCACCCGTATGTCTTTGTCCTGTCTCCTGATCAATTGTCGCTCACCCGTCAACAAAGAGTACCCCACCCTCCTCAAATGGACTCTCTTTCACCTTGGGGATGTCATCCGCCTCTCCTTCAAATCTAGCAAAATCATGTATTTGTAAGTCTTCATCTGTACACATTTCTGACAAAAAGGTGGCATGGTTCACAGTTTTACATCGCAGCACATGAATGTTTGGGCTTGAGGGAATAATCTCATACGCAGAGGCTCTCTGTGTGGTCACGGTAGACCCATCAAGATTGTGGAACTTATTTTGATTGTGAACGTAGCTGCAGCAAGAGCTTGCTTGCATGTGAATTGACTCTGCATAACCAAGTGGAGTGTACCACTGTAATAGGCCAATGGCATTGTACTCTTTTGGGTCATTATGGCGCTCATGACTTTGTTGTTAGAATGTGAGAATATGTACAACTCCTGCATATAGTCTGGGGTGGCGAGTACGGGGGCTGTGGATATCACTTCCTTCAGGTCATTGACATTTTTTATCATGTCTGCTGTCCATTCGAGTTTGTGATTGCCTTTCTGTGCTTCCTTGAGGGCCCTTAGGAGCGGTCCGGTGTATGCTGCATAGTCTAAAATCCATGCTCTGCAATAATTGCATAGCTCTAAGAATTTCTGCATGTCTTTCACGGTTATGGGTCTGGGGGTGGCGAACACAGACGCTGCTCTGTCTCGTATAATTCTTTTGCCGTGTGCTGATATCAGCTGACCTAGATATAGCACTTCCTGCAGACAGTACTGTAGTTTGGCCTTTCTAACCTTATACCCCTTGCGGGCCAGGATTTGTAAGAGTGTAATGGCCTCGCTTTGACAGTGCTGCTCACTGTCACTACATACAAGCAAGTTGTCCATGTACTGGATGATCGTGCTGGGCACTTGGATATTTCCCAGGTGAGCATGAAATATTCTGTTAAAGATGCTTGGGCTCTCACAGTACCCCTGGGGCAAGCAAGTATGTTTGTAGCGCTTTCCACCATGAGGAATGGCTGTAAGATATTGTGAATCAGACTTCAGGGGTATTGAAAAGAAGGCGTTTTTCAAATCTACCACCGTAAAGTGGGTTGCCTCCTTGGGGATACTGCACAAAATGGTGGATGGGTTGGGGACCACTGGAAATTCTTTCTATGCCACATCATTAATGGGCTAAAATCCTGGCTCATTCTCCAATTGCCCCGTACCTTTTTGACAAGATAGATCGATTTCTAGCACGGTGATGTGGATGGCACTATTATCCCTTAGCTGAGTAGGGCCTGTATAGTGTCTCTGATTCTCTCCTCTGCTTCTCTTGATAGTGGGCACTGTTTCACCTGAAGCAGCACTGCCCTGCCTTTAGTGTGATGTGCTCAGGGAACACTTCCCTTAGAAGCCCCACGTCATGTGGGTTGGTGGTCCACAACTACTCGGGTACATACTTTAAGTCTACTTCAATGAAAGGAGGCGAGGCCAGAACGGCCATCAGGGAGCACTGCAACCTTCTACATTGCACCATGATCTTCCAAGTGATGCACATTTGCAAAATTATTTATCCAACAATTCTGCATCTGTCACCTCCTTAAGGGGTACAGAGGGGTTGATACAAAGTACTGTAAGCCACTCACACCCATGCCTGTCTGTTCCTAGCACAACCACTCTCCTTGCTGACACCAACAACCCCTGCAGGTCGAGAGACAAGATTGTGCTTGCCACCAATTCTGGGGACACCACAGGCCTAAACATGAAGTCTGGTGGCACTCTCCAACAGCCCTTAGCAATTTGTGGCCCAAATAAAGCCTGCACTCGTGTCGCCCATTTTGAAGTACCAGGAACATGCACACCAAGATATGTGACGTATGATGAGAAAATAAACCAGCAGAGAGCCGCAGCAGGGCTCTGCCCAGTACATATCAGAAGAGCAACACCTATTGAAGTCCCAATACCCAGAAAACCATGGACAGTAATGTATCCATTAAGAAAACCCTACCAGCAAATGAGACGAAACAAAGATTGCCTCAGTACTGTCCCGGAAGAAACCAAAAAGGCCTTAATGGAAGAGAAATGGTGACGTCACGAGGACCGGGACTGACATACAAACAGAAGAAATAACAACCCGAGAATGACACACAGAGACAAAACACCATGAATAAGGATATTGTGAAACTAAAAGGGGAGAACGATGTTGAAATACAAAGAAGCTTAAGCTGTAAGCAGGATGAAGATATTCAACCAGCTAACACCTGTAAATATGCTTGGAAATGCAAGAAAGCTAATAAAATCATGCGGCTTGCTATGCTAAGTAGAAGAATAGTGCGGCAAGCGCCATTATACATAATCTACCTCAAAACGAAGCACAGTATAATAAGTGCGATTCCACTTTGCACGAAAATCAGAATCAACTCAGGTCACTAGAGGCCAAACAAGACAAGATTCATATTCTAGCAAATCGAGAAAAGATGGCTGAATCAAAACTTGGCAGATGCAGCTCGTGCTAGGAGAGCCAAGGTCATAGCGATAGAAGGAACGAACAGTAGCTACACATAATTGAAACTTAAGAACAGAATATCCTGTCTCTGATAGGCCAAGATAAGGAGGCGTAGGCAGGTGGCAAGCTGAACAAGAATTAAATGCACACATTGAGAGAAACTAGCCACATTCACGGTGTGGGTAGCACGTGACCAGCCGAGTGAGAAGAAGCACAGATTCATACCTATGCTTGGCAACCGCCCAGGCAGAGATATCAGAACTTTTCCAGACAGAAGATGCAGTTTCGGGCCAACCACAGTAAAATAATGGACACATAGTTGCTGAAGCGATGATTGATTGTTACCTTAATTGGAGGAAGGCTGGGTAACTGAGGGGCACCTCGCACCTGGCCGACCATTCTGCGTGCTGGTAAGCAAAGTGGAAATGTATGCATGGGGTTGGTGCCAACCCAATCCCATTGGACCAAATAATCTAGGGTCCTATAGTTAGTAGAACCAATGGGACGTTGTACTTTTAGTGACGTATAAAGTAGTCATTTTTGAAGGAAGGGCTTAGACACCCACCTGACAGTGTTTACCCAATCCCCTCACTCTGTCACCATATTAAGATATAGTACCTATATTAAATTTACCTTTTCCTAACCAACAGAATTGCATATTAAGTTTTGAGTGTTATACGTCAATTATGACGAGTTTTCAGTATAAATGCTATGATTTTTATGAAGTTCGTTGGAGTTGAAGCGAGAAGGACGATCACATCACTGCTGATTTCCATGACCCCGTTTTTTGTACTGCAGAGCAGGGTCTGAAGGGACCCGTGTTCCCCACATATCCCTTGCCATTCCTACAGGCAGCTGAGCGGGCAAAAAACTGAAGAAGGCTGTGATCCCAAGGATCCAAAGAGGATCCATGCAAACAGTGAGTGAAAAAAACTAAGTGTTTTGTCAAAAGTGCATGCTTTAGAACAAGTAAAGGAAAAAGGTAATGAAGGGAGGTGGGAAAACAAAATATAGTTAGAAGTAGAGAAGAATGTATATATATAAGGGAATAATGACTCAAGAATAATTAAGTAAATAAAGGTTACCGGGGAAAGAGGTTACCGGGGAGGACGCCCGAGAAGTGAGAGGATTCGCCTTATTCCTACGCTTTTAATACAAGCGGCTAGAAGAAACATGTACCCAGAGTCCCAGCTAAAGGGGGAACGATTAGACTACCACGATGGTTAAAGACGTTGTGAAAGGGGTACGTTTAGACTCCATGAAGGGGTAATGATTAGAGGCAGAGATACCTATGACCAGCTGGTGTTCGTCTAGTCTGTCAAGCGTCTGTCTTCCATTTTTTTTGTTGTGACGTCATACATCGAAAACATTTCCTTGGGAAAACTGATTTAAATTTTACGCGATTGAATAGCTGAGATAAAATCGCATATGAATTGATGTTTTTTGAGTAAATTAGAAGGTATAAAATTTTCTGAAAAATTTGGATTGGAGCTTGCAGTGTTTGGTGCTCGCTCATATTGTTGGAACTGTTTGAGTCATGCAAAAGTGTTGACAAGTGTTATATAAGAGAAAAGGGAACATATTTAAGTATGGAAGACATGACACCATTGACACACTTATGCAAGCAGTTGCCAAAACACGCACCCAAGCTAAAGAAATATAGTACAGAATGGGTTAAAGGAACCGCCCACAAGATGTTTATGCCATGGCCACAAGGTTGGTCCTTATCTAAAGCCCTCTTGCAACACATGACGACGTATTTGCATGCCACATATACGGGCAAAAAGCTAGACAAACGCCTAGCTATTTTAGAACTTTGGAAGATGTATGAACAAGAGAAGGGAGAGGAGCTGCCAATAAATTGGATACTTAACTTATGCACAGAGGGGGGTGAGACACCTACCGCGCCACTCGCCCCCTCCGACCGAAAGTTGAAGAAAGTAAGGACGAGGGATTATACCCGCTGAGAGAGTTTAAAGCAGCCACGGGGTACAGCAACCCGGCATATGACTCACCTAAGCAGCTGAGCGGGTGAAAAACTGAAGAAGGCTGTGATCCCGAGGATCCAAAGAGGAACCATGCGAACGGTGAGTGAAAAAAAGTAAGCAAAGTAAGCAAAGTAGTTGTGAAAATCAAGGGAAAGATAAGGATAAGAATATTACCTCCACAGTCCCATGGGACAAGGGGAGACGTAATGACGAAAGAAGGGATCAGGCACAGACAAGTGCTTCTCTCGACAAAGAGAGAGAAGGGAAGAGATGGAAGGGAAACGAAGACAGAACTGATGAGATATCATTCACAAAAAATGAATGGATGGCAGGGCAAATTTTACTGAAACTTGATGGCAAAGGCATTGATGACGCGAAACAAAAGGAGAGGTTAGAAGAGGGCCAGAGAAAGGGGAAGAGAAGGAGTTAAAAGATGAGAGAATAAGAAAGGAAAGACAAAGGCGAGAACAGTTATATCGCGAAGAGCAAGAAAGACAGCTGCCATGATGCCTACCCCCAGGGTCCCAGACCACGTCCAGCAATCCCGGAAGCAGGCATCAAGTTATCCTAAGCAAGGCCAACAACCCCTGCTAGTGGCTATTTGGGTCCAGTCCTGGCACCTATGGCGCCAGGCTCATATGAAGAGTCAGTCCTGGCGCCATAGGCGCCAGGCCATAGATTAAAACTCACCTGATGCAGACCATGCTGCAAGAGCTCCAAGCCAAAAGAGGCTTGGAAGGGGCTACTTTACTTAGGGACTATTTTTTACTCGGGCGGGGCTGGGGAGGAATACTTACCTGGTACTACTTTGGACGCTATTTAAACCACGCCCGAGGAGCAGCACACGCTTCGCGTTATTCTGCATCCAGCAGCGTAACGCTCACCGTGCCTGCAAGTCTGCATCCAGCCTTCTGCCACGCCGCCTCGAGTTTGGAGCTCCTAGAAAAAGGGAGAAAGAAGGAGAAAAGGTTAGAACAAGAGCAATACCTTTAATCCTTACCTGAATTCCCGATCCATCGCGCCTTCGAGCTGGAAGAAAGAAGTTATTTTATGCGCGTCGCCTCGCTTGCTGCAGCGCCGCGCTGAACTCACCGGCCTTCGCAGCATCTTCACATTCCACCGCATTCTCCTGTATGTTCCCGCCGCACTCCGGCACCTAAGACAAGAACAGCAAGGTGAGCCAAGGGAATACACAGAGGAATATTAGTTACCCTACCATAGACTTACCTGATTTTACCACCAGGGGTACTATTCCTCTCCACGGGTCGACGCAGCTTCCACTGCATCTTTGCCGAACCCCGGCCCCTAAGGGGAAACAAAAGGACAGCAAGGTGAAACAAAGGGACAGACAAGGGGAACCCTCTTCACCAAAATAGACTTACCTGATTTTACCGCCGGAGGTATTATTCCCCAAGACTTCATACTTTCTCTCAGCGCCTGAATAAGTGAGAAAGCAACAGGTTACATATTGACATTATTTTATCAAACTGTGTTGGAAAATACAAATCCTTACCAGAATACTACCGGTTGCCACGAGGAACTCTTCATTAGGATCAAGCTGCTACCTGCAAGGAATCGGACAAGAGTGAAAGTCAGGCATTTGAACTCTTACGAACTTTATACTTACGGCGTCTTGCCGGGAATCTCGGAGTCAATATTGTTCTGGAACACACCAATTCCTTCGAGCCAGTGAAGCAACTGGTTATCAACGCGCCCCTGCGCTCAATGCAGGATGGAGAGCTCATCTTTTCATCAGTTGAGACTATAATAGAGGACATCAAAGGTGATCTGTGGGGAGAACAGCGGGGGTGGGGGAATTTACGCTCAACTCCACGGGTGGTTAATTCCCTTTCTCCATTTGCAGAAGAATATTCCTACGGGCCAAGCAAATGAAGCTAGGCTGGACAGTCCACCAATGTGTCGCGTAGGGCCAAGATGACGGACTGGACTAGCCCACCTAGCTTCGTTTGCTTGGCCCGTAGGAATATTCTTCTGCAAATGGAGAAAGGGAATTAACCACCCGTGGAATTGAGCGTAAATTCCCCCACCCCCGCTGTTCTCCCCACAGATCACCTTTGATGTCCCCTCCTATAGTCTCACTTGATGGTTTGAAAAGATGAGCTCTCCATCCTGCATTGAGCGCAGGGGCGCGTTGATAACCAGTTGCTTCACTGGCTCGAAGGAATTGGTGAGTTCCAGAACAATATTGACTCCGAAAAGTATGTAGTTCGTAAGAGTTCACATGTCTGACTTTCACTCTTGTCCGATTCCTTGCAGTTTGCAGCTTGACCCCAGCGAAGAGTTCCTCGTGGTAGCTGACGAAGTTCAGGTAAGGATTAGGCTTATCCTACACAGTTCAATAAAATAAGGCCAGAATGTAACCTGTTGCTTGCTCCCTTATTCAGGTGTGGAGAGAAAATGTGAAGTTCGGGGAATAATGCCTCCGGCGGTAAAATCAGGTAAGTCTATTGTGGTGAGAAGAGTTCCCCTTGTTTGTCCCTTTGTCTCACCTTGTTGTCCTTTTGTTCCCCATAGGGGCCGGGGTACGGCGAGGATGCAATGGAGACTGCGTCGACCCATGAAGAGGAATAGTACCCCCGGCGGTAATCAGGTAAGTCTATGGGGGTAGTTACTATTGCCTCTGTTTATTCCCTTGGCTCACTTTGCTGTTCTTGTGTTCCCCTTAGGTGCCAGAGTGCGGCGGGAACGTGCAGAAGGATGCAGGGTTCCTGAGGATGCTGCGAAGGCCGGTGAGTTCAGCGCGGCGCTGCAGCAGGCGAGGCGGCGCACATAAAATGCTTCTTTCTTCCAGCTCGAAGGCATGGTGGATCCGGAATTCAGGTAAGGATCGAAGGTTTTGCTCTTATTCTAACCTCTTCTCCTTCTGTTCCTCCCTTTTTCTAAGAGCTGCAGACTCGAGGCGGGCTTGCAGACACGGTGAGTGTTACGCTGCTGGATGCAGGATAACGCGAAGTTTGTGCTGCTCTTCGGGAGTGGTTTAAATAGCCTCCAAAGTAGTCCCAGGTAAGTATTCCTCCCCAGCCCCACCCGAGTAAAAAATAGTCCCTAGGTAACATAGTCCCTTCCAAGCCTCATTTGGCTTGGAACTCTGCAGCATGGTCTACATCAGGTAAGCTTGCAGCATGGTCTGCATCAGGTAAGTTCTACTCTATGAGCCTGGCGCCTATTGCGCCAGGACTGGCTCTCCATATGAGCCTGGTGCCATAGGCACCAGGACCGCACCCAAAACAGCCCCTAGCAGGGGTTTTTGGGTTTGCTCAAAATTACTTGATGCCTGCTTCCGGGGCTGCTGGACCTGGTCTGGTTCCCCGGGGTAGGCATCATGACAGAAATCCACCAGCACACAGTGGGCCAAAATTGTGTATGGACTAGGACAGCTCACTGGGAACCCTGATCTATCCTATCAGTGACACCAGATCCTCACCGGGAACCTAGGGTGTATGTCGTTATAGGGGATAAAGAATATTCCTTCCTAGTTGACATGGGTGCAACACGCTCATGCATACGTGAAGGCAAGTTTTCCTTGTCCAGCGAGGCCATTGATACTCAGAGTTTTACAGGAGCTACCAGTCGTGTTCCCTTCACAAATGAACTTCCAGTCTCCATAGGAGAATGTGAGATGAAGGTGCCTTTAGTATATATACGTGAGACCGCAGTAGACTTTTTGGGGAGAGATTTAATGACAAAGTTAAACATGACAATCTAGTTCACGGAGGAGGGCATAATATGTTCAACGCCAGGAATGCACTATTCAAATGTATGTGAAATGATCACAGCGTACGCAGGACACACAGCCATGAGGGCTATACCATTAGAGCCAGAAATATTTGCATATGGTATTCATGTGCTTATGGCAGGACAGAATCATGAGAACCCTTGATAAGTTCCTATTTAGACCAAGAATACCGATGCATGAGAAGAGGGGACAAGTATTTCCCTTCATAATACACACAGCTGCAGTACGAGGGAGATTGGCCTTGGTTGGCGGTTATGATGACGAAGGCCGACAGTGGTGCGCAGTAATCACCATTGAAGACGGATATCGATTGACTGATGTCACCGATGACAATCTGTTTTTAAGAGCAAACAGATATGGGAGAGACAATGGTGGAAGGGAGTCTCACCTTTTGGGTGAGAATGATCAAAAGGGATGTGCCTCAAAGAATGATGTTGGCAAGAAACCGTCCTGAATATTTTGATGATGACATGGTCCAAGTGGCTGTCTCAGTATGGACTACAGGACCCTATGACGTAGGCCTCTTAAAAGGGGTTGGAGAAGTGAAGATTAAACTGAAACCAGGAGCAATTCTCCCAAGAGCACGACAATATCCCATGTCCAGAGAGGCAGATGAAGGGATTTTTAAGACAATTTCAGTTATGATGGAGCAGGGCATCTTAGTGACGTCAGAGTCGTCATGCAATACTGCAGTTTATCTGATCAAAACATCAAAGGGAGGGTCTTGGAGGCTAATTCAAGATCTAAGGCCAAAAAATGATATTGTTGAGGCCGAGATCCCTCTAGTCCCTAACCCGTCTACAATTCAATTCAGGTAATATACCTGTTGAGGCAAAATATTTGTCATATTGATTGACTTGAAAAATGCATTTTTCTCAATCCCGTTGCACCGTGACTCACAAGATCTGACGTCATTCACATTCAAACAAATGCATCTGAAAAGCACGAGGCTGCCGCAGGTGTACTGTGAGTCGCCTTCTATTTTCAACAGAGTCCTGCGAATGGACTTGAGCAATATTGCATTAGAAAGTGTTGTCCTGCAATACGTGGATGACATCTTAATTTGCAGCACCACAGAAGAGCAATGCAGGCACGATTCTGTTCAGCTATTGACTATACTGGCTGAAAAAGGATATAAGGATGTCAAGGAAAAGTTACAATATTGTCAACAAGAAGTGCTGTAGATAGGCCAGCTGATCTCACATGAAGGAAAGAGAGTGACCCCAGAAAGGGCTGAAGCCATACTGAACACTGCTAAACCACAGACGACAAAACAAATGCAGATCTTTTTAGGCCTATGCAACTATGTTAGGGCATGGGTCTTCGACTATAGCTCTTACACTAAGCCTTTACTTCAGGCCCTAAAGAAGGCCCAAGCGATGAAAGACAAGATTGAATGGTCTGAGACCATGGAGAAAGGATTTGCTGAACTCAAAAAAGCCATTTGCATAGCGCCAGTTCTAGGGATTCCTAATTATGCTGAGGAATTTTACCGGTTTTCACACACGAATGGCAGCGTTATGACGGCAGTACTCACGAAGAGAACCACATTGAGGTACAAGCCCCTAGCATACTACAGTGGAAATTTGGACCCAGTAATGAGAGGTAATTTCCCGTGCAGACAACGTTTAGCTGCTACAGCGTTCGCCGTAGAAAAGGCTACAACCATTGTGATGGGATGCTCCATGATGTTATACGTTGAGCACTCACTATTTGCCATTCTAGAGAAACCAAAGGGCACATTGACATCTCAGAGAGCTTCTGCTTATGAAGTGATCATATCAAATCCATCGATTAAGGTAGTCAGATGTAAGATAGTGAACCCAGCTATGTTTATAGCAGAGCCAGTCACTGAAGGAGAGCCAACATATGACTGTGCAAATTATGAAGAATTCTATGATGAGATCCCCAGGGTGAAAGAAAATGCCTGGCAGGAGGAGAGATCATCTTCATTGATGGGTCTTCGAGGATCGATCAAAGGGACAGACAAAGATATACTGGCGTTGCTGTGGTGAAGCATACAGCAAATGGAGAATTTCGAGTACTTATTAGTGTGCGAATACCATCTCATTATTCAGCACATTGCTGCAGAATTATTGGCGTTGATACTCGCCATTGAGAATCACGCAGACCAGGAAGTACCGGTGTACAGTGACTCCGCCTATGTGACATCAACAGTGTACGCCGGCTTAGCGTGCTCGAAAAGGAGGGGCTACCTCCGAGCGGACAGCACGCCAGTGCAGCACGCAGCCTTATTGGACAGGCTGATCAAGGCACTACAGCTCCCAGTGGGCATAGCGGTCGTGAAATGCGCCGCCCACATGAAGGGGACAGATTTTATCTCACGTGGAAATTAAGAAGCAGACACGGAAGCCAAGCATATGGCATCCAAAAGTGAAATGATCATGGAAGTGGAAGTTATCCATGCCAACGAGTGAATGATAGTTGCACTAACTGCACCTGAAACTTACAGTAATTTGGGGCAAACACAGCTAATGGAACTCCAAGGGGAGGCACCACAGGAAGAAAACAATATTTGGAAACGTCGAGGGTGTTCTTTAAACCCCTCTGACAGCTTGTGGTGACAAGACAGCATTGGTAAACCAGTAATGCATGTAGCCCTATTAAAGATAGCGCTGGAGCAGTCACATTATCCAGCACATATGACAAAAGAGAATCTAGCAGCAACGCTCATTGAAGACAGGTTCATACCGAATTTAGCTGAGCATGTTGCATTCTTTATAGTGAACTGTATAATCTGCCAGCAATTCACAGCTGGGCACACATTAAAATGAATGAGAGGAGTCATCCCAAGGCCAAATAGGCCTTTTCAGCACTTGCATGTCGATTACATCAATATGATTTAAGTATGTAACGGGTACAGATACTTAATTGTTGTGGTGTGTCCATTCTCTAGATGGATTGAGGCAGGTCCATTTACACACCCAGACTCTACCTGTGCGGCCACATTTTTTGTGAGAGAAGTGTTCCCCAGGTGGGGGTAGTGCGAGGTCATGAAATCAGATAATGGCCTCACTTTGTTAATGCGATATTTGAACAGATTAGCTTGCTTCTTGGTATAAAGCACAGGTTCTCATCGGTGTATCATCCGCAAGGTACCGGAATCTGTGAGAAGCTCAACGGGTTGTTAAAGGAAAGGATAGCCAAGTTGAAGCTTACTCTAAAGAAGGGATGGTTGCACTGCCTTCCTTTGGCACTGTATGCTCTTCGGAACCAACCCGGTTCTGACCATCATCTTACGCCACACAAGATAGTCACAGGAAGAAGAATGAGAACTCCTTTGACACCTCGAGATAGAGCTAGAAGTGATGCCCAGTCAACAGGAGAAATTTTAGGGTCCGAAATGCAAAACTATCTGAACTGCATGACATCTTGCCTTACTGTAATTTCAGACCAGCTGCAGCTACGACAAAAATGGTGCAGGGCAACACAGAACACAGAAGGAGATACTACAACAGACCAAGTTCAAGGTTTATGTGTTCCATCGTCTTCCCTAGAGACGCCGTCCTTGTGAGGAACCATACAAGGAAAAAGTGAGATGAGCCAAGGTTTAACGGTCCCTTCACGGTGGAGGACTGCACTCCATCCGCAGTGAAACTACAAGGCAGGAGAGCCTGGATTTTTCTCTGCGATATCAAACCCTATATCAGAGAAGGCCCCCTGCCTGCACCCCAATGAGAGGAGTCAACGGGAGACGGGGAAGAACCACAGCACGTGCAGACGAGATCCATGACGAGGAAAAAGGATGCATAACCAGCCAAACAAAGACAAAGATCTTTTTGCAAATTGTGGCTTAAATTGGGCACTTCCTGTAAACAAAAAAGGGGATAAGGACATAAAAACGGACACTCTGTGCATCCTAGTTGCAGGCTGAAGAAGAAATTTGCACATATAAGCCACAACATAGCCTGCTAACTTTGACCTTTGGACTGAGACACACTTAAGCCTTGACAAGAAAAGAATATGCCAAATTTTTACCGAGGACACTTACATTGGAAGCAAATACAGTATCCCGACTCATTCCATACCGAGACCCTATTCGGAATCACTTATGGTGTCTCACAGTAGCAATATCACCAAGGATGTAGTCACCTATTTTGATCTAGTGCTAAGATCATACCCGTCATTGGTAGGGAGGCTCACCAATGTCACTGACGTTCTTCAAGATCCTGAAAACGAAAAGACAATAAAGAGATTGCTTACTGTTATTGCCAAACAATTTCTCTTACCTCCTGAGTACAGTTAAAAAGAACCAAATGTCTCAAACACAGATGGAAATAAATGAGTTTATCAACACCTTGTTCTTTTGTATAATTGAAGACTGTCCAACTCTTGTCGGAAGAACAACAGACACACTCACATTTCTTCAAGATCCAGCAAATACAAAGCACCTAAGCAATCTCCTAACTAATTGGTTATTCTAGTTGCACTCCTCGCAAACGGACAGTGCAGACATTGTTTACATTGAAGAAAGCATATTATCCTGAACCTCAGCAAGACAGGACGGATGTCCCTGTCACTAGAAGACAGCAGGTTGGCTCACAATGTCCTTTTTCATCTAGTCACTGACTTTCCAGAGCTAGTGGGGAGACCGATCGATGTTGACGTCCTCACATTCATCAGCGATCCAGCTAATGTTGCACAAATGGGCATGCTCTTGCATGGAAACGTGTTACAAATAGAGCTCTCGAACCATCAATAGAACTATCCAAGGAGATTCTAAAAAGCTTTCCGCCGAGAGGACAGATCGAGGAAGCAGTGTCACGGACTTCACTTATTGCATTTGTTATTATTCTGCCCTTATTCTTCATATTGCCCAGCATACAATATGTCCTCAGGACTGAAGCAAATCCGAGGAGTGAACTGGGAGCTTGCTGTCATGATCACTGCTTCCAAGGAGTCAGGAACAGCCCAACGTCCTTGGAAGCAGGCCCCTAACCGTTATCTTAGGCACCAGCCGGGCCCCACTGGGACCTTTTGGACCTTGTCCTGGCGCCGGTGGCACCAGGCTCATCAAAGCCATCGGTCCCGGCACTGGAAGCGCCGGGCTCATAATATGTATGAAGATGCTTGGGTGGACTTACCTGCAGCAGACCATGCTGCTTACTTACCAGCCACATAGGAATCCTCTGTGAACAGAAACTACTTTCTTACCTGGGTGGGGCAAGCTCCACTCCCTGGATACAACACGGGAACTCTTCTGGAACTGGAACTCTTTTCTTACCTAGGCGGGGCCGTGGAGGAAGACGCCTCATCACTCCAAGGCTATTTAAACTACACCCGATTGAACAAACGTGCTTCGCGTTATTCTGCATCTGCAGCAGAACGCTCACCGAGTCTGTTCCAGCCTTTCTTCCTTCCAATCCTGAACCTGCAAGAACAATACTTACCACTCCTGTATCCAGTATTCAGTAGCACCTGCAAAGACAAGAAACAAAAGGTTAGCACTGCAACCTTTACACGCAGCGCTTTCCTCACCTGATCCATCGGCAGCGAACATTTCTTCACACTGGCCCTCCGCCTGTGAAGACAAAAGCATTGTTATTACTTACCGGCACTCCGCGAATTCCGGATTTCTTCAACGCTGCAACCCAGCATCTGAAAGACAAACGAAGAGACATTAGACAGGTATTTACTCACGTCCATCGCGCTCGCCACAGTAGAACGCCTGCAAATACTCCGGCGTTTTCCAGCATCTCTTCAGCACGAACTCACAGCTGCAAGGGAAAAGAGACAGTTAGAGCGCTTGCATTTACTTACGCATTTCCAAGCGCTTCATTCCAAGGCTCTGGCTCCAACTTCGGCTCTATTTACACCATCTCCTATCTCGAGAGCCCTGCAAGACAAATAGGAAAAAGCATTATACAGAGTCCTGTTCTATATTAATGTGCCCGCGCACCTAAAGACTAAAAGGACTAAAAAGGTGTCCAGAAACTCACCGCTCGTGCAGTTAACGACGGTAGCGATCCTCTGATGTCAAGAGGCCTATGTTTCACCAGTGAAGGAACTGGCAACGGCACCCTGCACCAGACGCAGATGGAGAGTCCAGCATTCACCTATCTAAGGTGAGCACGTTGACCTGGGGGCTCTACGGAGAAGCTAAGAAGAGAGAGAGAGAGAGAGGGACATTCAACAACCCAGATCATTAACCCCCATATTCTTTCACCTGCAGAAATCTCACTCTTCGAGTTCGACACACAGTGCGAAGAGGTTCGGCCCCAGAAGCAAATCGAGTCCTGCACATCACTTTTCGGGTCACAGACACCTTCCTGCCAAGACCAGCGCCTCCGTGGGAATCAGGTGAGCGTTACAGAACGCGAAGCCCACCGCAAAACTCCTACCCAGGCGCAATGGAAACCTCAGACACTGATCAATTAGCCCAGTTGCTTGGGGAACTAAGAGCAGAAGTACATGCAGCTCGTCAGGAAACAAACTCTCTAAGAAGAGAGCTGATAATTTCCAAGGAGCGAACAGAGGACCTCGCTAGGCAATTGCTACAAACGCAGGCAGGACAGACACCTTTGCCCGCTCCAGGAGGAAGTTATCCTTCTGCATCATCCTTAAATCCTGTGCAAATCAATCTACCCGGCAATGTGCCCTTGGCCCCGCCCGAACGCTTTTCTGGTGACCCAAAGAAATTTGCAGTGTTCATTAACCAGTACCGCCTACACTTCTTATGTCGACCAGCTGCCTTCCCAACAGATCAGACCAAGGTGGCTTTCGTGCTTTCTTATCTCAGTGGCAGCGCCGCAGATTGGTCGATCCCTTTAGTCACTCAGGATGATCCGGTTCTGCATGATTTCCAGGCCTTCCAGTCCAGCATGGAGAAACTGTTCGCAAGACATGCACAAGGGCAGGCCTTGGAAAATGAACTTCTTTCGTTAAGACAGGGTAATCAAGACCTCTTGACTTATATAGCCGCATTCAACAGACTTATAGTGGAAACTCAATGGCCTGAGGATAAGAGAATAACGCTCTTCTACAGAGGCCTGCGTGGAGAGCTCAAGGATGTGTTAGCTCAAGTCGTGAATCCTCCACAAGAATGCTCAGACTATATTGACTTAGTTGTCCAATTGGACCACAGATTACAGAACAGGAAGGCTGATCGTTCCAAATTTGATACCCAAATGTTTTCTAAACCACAGACCTCTACTAGGGGAGCTGACACTGTGGAACCCATGCAAATAGGGGGCATGAAAGGACCTTTAACCCAAAAGGAGCGGGGAAGAAGACAGCTGCAATTATGCCTCTATTGCGGAAACTCGGGGCACTTTCTTCGAGACTGTCCAGTGAAACCAGCTAAGAAGGCTGTAGGAGCCGCAGATACCTGTACCACAAATTCTGAGCAGGGAAACGACCTAGCCCGACAAGAGTAGAGGTCCTCTTGCCGAGCGTTAAAATCTGTCCCGTGACCTCGCATTTCGTGGTGCCTATGGTCCTCATTAGTCCTGAACGTCCGGATTGTTTGCATGCAATTGAAGCTTACATCGACAGCGGAGCAATCGGTAATTATGTGGACCGTGAACTGGTATCAAGGATGAATCTACCCCTTGTCCCTAAGGCAGTAAAAGACGTCATTACTACAGTGGATGGCACGGAGATAGCCTCCGGACCAGTAACGCACGCCACCCAAGAAGTGACGTTAGTGAGCCAAGAGGGACACCGGGAGAAAATCGTGTTCGATGTGATCAAGGCCCCTCAGTTCCAGATCATTCTGGGAATCCCTTGGTTAGAGAAGCACAATCCTCAGATCGATTGGCGAGCAAAGACGGTTCAGTTTCCAGAATGTTTTACCACTTGTTATCCTCGGCCTGATGTTTCACTGGCGGCAATCTCTTCTGAAGTTCCCAAATTACCTCCCGAATACCAGGAATTCCAAGACGTCTTTCGGAAGGACCAAGCTAACACCCTGCCTCCTCATAGGTCTTACGACTGTCAAATAGATCTGATACCCGGAACAACTCCTCCTTGCAGTAGGATTTATGCCCTCACCGAGCCAGAGAATCTTCACCTCAGACAATATCTGAACCAGTACCTAGCTAACGGGTTTATCTGTCCTTCAAAATCTCGAGCTTCCTCGGCTTTGTTCTTCGTTCCGAAAAAGGAAGGAGACCTTAGGACTTGTATAGATTACCGCGCCCTGAATCAAATCACCATTAAAAACAGATACCCGTTACCTTTGATCCCTGAACTCCTGGACCAAGTCAAAGACGCATGTATATATACAAAGTTGGATCTCAGAGGAGCCTACCATTTGGTACGAATAAAAGAGGGCGATGAATGGAAGACGGCCTTCCACACCAAGTATGGGCTGTTTGAATATCAAGTTATGCCCTTTGGACTTTGCAACGCTCCTGCCGCCTTCCAGTATTTTATGAATGATGTCCTTAGAGAACTCATTGATGTGTGTGTTGTTGTCTACATTGATGACATCCTCGTCTATTCATCATCTGAAGAAGAACATCGGAAACACGTTAGAGAGGTCCTCGAGAGATTACGTCAACATAAC
Organism: Ambystoma mexicanum; assembly: GCF_040938575.1. Lineage (NCBI taxonomy): Eukaryota > Metazoa > Chordata > Amphibia > Caudata > Ambystomatidae > Ambystoma > Ambystoma mexicanum. Next base: position 1,438,058,759 of record NC_090937.1, on the reverse strand, counting down.
CTTTTTGCTAAGCTCGAAAAATGCGTTTTCAACGTAACTGAAGTTGAGTTCCTGGGATTCATATTGTCACCTAACGGAGTACATATGGATTCAAAGAAAGTCGATGCAATCATCAAGTGGCCTTCACCAACCTCTGTAAAAGGAGTCCAAAGCATGTTAGGCTTCGCTAACTTTTACCGCAGATTCATCCCTGAATTCTCTCGAATAGTCCAGCCCATCACCGCTCTGTTAAAGAAAAACAAACGTTTTGAGTGGTCTACCGAGGCAGAACAAGCTTTTCAGGATTTAAAGACTAAATTCATTTCTGCACCTGTTCTAAAACATCCTCGCCCAGAACTCCCCTACATCGTAGAAACAGATGCTTCTAGTCTTGCTATGGGGGCAGTTTTATCACAAAGGGATCCGGTCACACACCAATTACATCCTGTAGCCTTTTGGTCCCGCAAATTCTCGGCTCCCGAGATCAACTATTCAATTACAGACAAGGAACTTTTAGCTATCAGATCGGCCTTTAAAGCCTGGCGGCATTATCTTTTGGGAGCCAGACACACAGTCACCGTAATGACTGATCACCGCAACTTACAGTAGCTGAAGACAGCCAAAGCTCAGTCTTCCAGGCAGCTTCGCTGGGCTCTGTTTTTGGCTGAGTTTGACTTTATAATTACTTATCGACCAGGCAGTAAAAATGGAAAAGCAGATGCCCTCTCCCGGATGGGAATAGATGAACATTTGACCAATCCAGAACCAATACCCATAATCCCAGAACAAAGGATTTTGGGCTTGGTCTGCGCTCAATCCTTTGAAGACATTAAGACTACAGTCAAATCACTTTTAACTCCGGTCGACTTACAGGACTGGCAATTAAAAGGAAAAGAATTCTCAGTTGATCGAGACCTACCATATTTCCGAGGACGATTGTACTTGCCCAGTGAGAAAATACAAAAACAGGTAATCTCCTGTTATCACGATACACTAATGGAGGGTCACCCTGGCATAACCAAAACCATGGAAAAGGTCAAAAGACATTTCTGGTGGCCATCATGGAAGAAGGACATTAGAGACTTTGTAATCTCCTGCGGTGTGTGTGCCCAGAATAAGAGTCAGAAGGAGAAACCAGCCGGTCTCTTACACCCACTAGACATCCCTCCCTGTCCATGGCATACCCTGTCCATGGATTTCATCACGGACTTACCTCCATGCTCAGGGTATAATACCATTTTAGTAGTCGTGGATCTATTCTCCAAGATGGCTCACTTCATTCCCCTGAAGGGCCTACCTTCAGCTTCAGTATTAGCCCGAGAATTCTTAGAAAACATCGTTCGGTTACACGGTTTCCCCTCGGTTTTGGTCTCCGATAGGGGAAGTCAATTCATCTCCCACTTTTGGCGAAGTTGCTGTCGTTTAGCCCACATTGATGTGAGACTTTCTACCAGTCACCATCCCCAAACTGACGGACAAACCGAGAGGACAAATCAAACTCTAGAGCAATATCTACGTTGCATGCTCCAACAAACTGAAAACCCTTGGAAGGACATTCTTTGGATCGCTGAATACGCCTATAACAATTCGACTCATTCTGGAACCGGGAAGACTCCCTTCTTCCTATTATACGGACACCATCCTAGAACCTCTAACCTGGATCCTCCCCAAGAATTCGAAACACCTGCTATGGATCACTTGCACTCGGAGATCACTTGTGCTTTTAAGGAAGCCACTGCCCATCTGCAAAGAGCTAAAGCTCAATTTAAGAAAGGAGCAGATCAGCACCGTAAAGAGGCCCCTCACTACGCAGTGGGAGATCAGGTCTGGTTATCCACTAAGCACCTACCTCTAAAAGGACCCCGCACTTTCATCCCGAGATACCTTGGACCCTATCTTATCTCTACCATAATTAATCCGGTGGCTGTTAAATTGGAATTGCCTTCGCATATGAAAATACATCCAGTATTCCATGTCTCCTTACTAAAACCAGTGCAACCAGGAACCCGATTGACCAAACTCCCGGAACCTGTTTTAGTAGATGGAGAACTTGAGTTCGAAGTAAAGAACATCCTAGACTCCAAAATCTCCAAATCTAAATTATATTACCTGGTTGATTGGAAAGGATACGGCCCCCAGGAAAGGTCTTGGGAACCCTCAGAGCATGTCCACGCACCTCGTCTGGTCAAGAAATTCCATTTGAATCACCCCGACAAGCCAAAACCCCCGGAGAAGACACGCTTGGGAGGGGCCTTGAGGGGGGGGTGCTGTCATGATCACTGCTTCCAAGGAGTCAGGAACAGCCCAACGTCCTTGGAAGCAGGCCCCTAACCGTTATCTTAGGCACCAGCCGGGCCCCACTGGGACCTTTTGGACCTTGTCCTGACGCCGGTGGCACCAGGCTCATCAAAGCCATCGGTCCCGGCACTGGAAGCGCCGGGCTCATAATATGTATGAAGATGCTTGGGTGGACTTACCTGCAGCAGACCATGCTGCTTACTTACCAGCCACATAGGAATCCTCTGTGAACAGGAACTACTTTCTTACCTGGGTGGGGCCAACTCCACTCCCTGGATACAACACGGGAACTCTTCTGGAACTGGAACTCTTTTCTTACCTAGGCGGGGCCGTGGAGGAAGACGCCTCATCACTCCAAGGCTATTTAAACCACACCCGATTGAACAAACGTGCCTCGCGTTATTCTGCATCTGCAGCAGAACGCTCACCGAGTCTGTTCCAGCCTTTCTTCCTTCCGATCCTGAACCTGCAAGAACAATACTTACCACTCCTGTATCCAGTATTCAGCAGCACCTGCAAAGACAAGAAACAACAGGTTAGCACTGCAACCTTTACACGCAGCGCTTTCCTCACCTGATCCATCGGCAGCGAACATTTCTTCACGCTGCACCTCCGCCTGTGAAGACAAAAGCATTGTTATTACTTACCGGCACTCCGCGAATTCCGGATTTCTTCAACGCTGCAACCCAGCATCTGAAAGACAAACGAAGAGACATTAGGCAGGTATTTACTCACGTCCATCGCGCTCGCCACAGTAGAACGCCTGCAAATATTCTGGCGTTTTCCAGCATCTCTTCAGCACGAACTCACAGCTGCAAGGGAAAAGAGACAGTTAGAGCGCTTGCATTTACTTACGCATTTCCAAGCGCTTCATTCCAAGGCTCTGGCTCCAACTTCGGCTCTATTTCCACCATCTCCTATCTCGAGAGCCCTGCAAGACAAATAGGAAAAAGCATTATACAGAGTCCTGTTCTATATTAATGTGCCCGCGCACCTAAAGACTAAAAGGACTAAAAAGGTGTCCAGAAACTCACCGCTCGTGCAGTTAACGACGGTAGCGATCCTCTGATGTCAAGAGGCCTATGTTTCACCAGTGAAGGAACTGGCAACGGCACCCTGCACCAGACGCAGATGGAGAGTCCAGCATTCACCTATCTAAGGTGAGCACGTTGACCTGGGGGCTCTACGGAGAAGCTAAGAAGAGAGAGAGAGAGAGAGGGACATTCAACAACCCAGATCATTAACCCCCATATTCTTTCACCTGCAGAAATCTCACTCTTCGAGTTCGACACACAGTGCGAAGAGGTTCGGCGCCAGAAGCAAATCGAGTCCTGCACATCACTTTTCGGGTCACAGACACCTTCCTGCCAAGACCAGCGCATCCGTGGGAATCAGGTGAGCGTTACACTTACTTACTTTGAACATGCACAGTAAAAAGACTTACTGAGGTGTTAGTTGATTCGATTTTTCCCATAGTCTAGCAAATGAACTGTATCCTGAGATAAGAGACAACTCATCATCCACAAGTGGGGGGACACTTGTGGAGCACCTGACACTCTTAAACACAGAACTCGAAAGACGATATTGGTTAAGGGAATATAATAAAATTGACATTTGGCGAATGATCGAGATGGGAGTCCAGAGCAGCAATCTGTTCCTCCCGTAGGAGGAGAGACGACCCCGTTTCTCTGTAAGTAAATGCTGCAGCCTGACCTACAGGAGCATTATGTATCTATGTATCATATTAATTATTGTTTTACTGTCATTAACAATCAGAACTACATTTTTTATTGGTGCACAAAGCGTTCCAATTCCAGTGCACCCACCTAATGATGCACACGTGAAACCCACAAACGCACCCAGACCTTACATAGTCATTCAAGTCCCTAGAAGATCTGATGGTGGAGTGAATTAACTTGAAATGCATGTGGTCAGCAATAATACACACACACTTGTGGTAACAAACAAAAAGAAAAGCCAGAGACAGGGTCGGCAAGGAGTGAAAGATTTCTGACAACCACACACACGCAAACACTGAATGCACACACGACAGGCGTAGTGTCAATAACTGCAGAAGCACAAGCCAAAACAGTAGAGAAGAAGAGACTGCCTGCCATAAGAACCTCCACAGCAGAGATTATGGAAAGACAAGAAGAATTGGAGAAGAAACCAACAGAAATGATAATGACAAACACTCCTGAGACAACACTGATGAAGACAAAGACGAACGCAAAGAAGATCTCACAAACACAATTGGTAGTAGACTCATTATGGCCGTTCATAGCCAAAGCAAGGAAAATACAAGAGGAACTGAAGAACAAAACTGAAGAGACTGTATTGCCAAGCATATATGTTCAAAGGAAAGGGACAAGTACAAGTTCCACAGTGCAACCATATACTAGACCCATGCCAGAATGGATACAAACATTTCTAGCCTGAAAGAAAAAGACGTATGAGGACCAGGAAAGAGCAGCCAGACATTTATCCACTCAAATGGCACAGATGAGGAGGCCTGCACCATGGACCGGGATACCTGAGGATCCTCCAGCAAGAAAAATCCATACAGATGCATTCAGGGATGTAGTTATAGCCAACTACATGAAAACCTTGAGAATGAAGGGACGCACGCACAGAGATGACAATGAACTAAACGACTACCTGGACAGCACAGCACATCTGGGAAACAACATTTGGTACCAAGACATGAAGGAAGTTGGAAGACGAAGCTCAGAAGGGGAATGCTTTGTTTGTACACCCCTACCATAAAGCATGGGGAAGTCCAAGATCTTTGTAGCTGTAGAAATTGATGTCCAGACAGTACACTGTCTTCCACACGTAGCCATGTGCAAAACTAGAGGCCAGTTCATGGGAAGTGACGCTTCTCTAATATGGGCAACTGAAACAGCCTATCCCGATGAAGATGATTATGTTCAAGACATCAAGACAAGAAACAGAGCTCAAACTAGAAATCACGTGATCAGGTACGAGAAGCCTGGAGTTAAAGGAGCAGAAATCAGAAGAGAAGCAAACCAGAAGCTAAATTTCCAAGGGAAGACTCCAGAAGAGGCTTGAAATTAGAAAAACAGATGCCAAATGCAGATTTGGGGAACAGTGCTTTCACCAGACGAATGGGAAAAAGGAGTAGTGATCTGCAGAGCATGGATGGTCGCTGGAGCCCGCAAGGAAGCAATTGAAAATTCCCAAAGGATATGCAAGCCGTTATGGCCAAAACTTGCAAAACTACTGACGTGGGTCGAAGACAGAGGAGGACCTTTGCAGATAGTACCATTGGAAAGCTCAAAATTATGCTTCAGGAATAATGGCACAAGAAAGATGGGAGAGAATCAGAACTGGGGATGAAACTTTGACGCTCCAGGAATGGTGCACGGAACTGCAGTGATTATGGAACATTATTGGGCATGCGGATCCAAAGCATACATCGGACTGCCGAAGAACTGGGAAGGTATATGCACAATAGTGAACGTCCACATTCCAGCGTTAGTAATCCCGAAAGTGACCTGAATATTGACAGTTTCCCGAAAGCCGATGCTCACCTGAGAAAGAAGAGATCTGTGGAACTGATAACCCAAATGAAGAGAGAGAATTACTTCTCTGCTAAATCGGAAGAAGCATTTCATGCAATCCCATATGAACACAGGCTGTTTAGCCTCACCTTATCGGTGTTCACAATGATTTTCATGGCGAGAATCCAAGTTGGAGTAAATACTAAATGGTTGCAGATGGGAGTTACTGCAGACCATCAACACGACCATAAAAGGATTCAATGCGATTAAGGAAGAGTTAAGAGCCATCCGACTGATGACTCTCCAGAACAGATATGTCCTTGACATGACCAGAGCCATGGATGGAGGATTTTGTGCAAAAATAGGAGACTCATGTTGCTCATTTATACCTTCTCATAATGAGGAGAATGGAACTTTAACGGAAGCCATAGGTAAGCTAACTAACCTGCAGAACCAGATGATCAATGAAACTGACAAAGTTGATGATGACAGCTGGTTTGGATCACTGTTTTCATGGTTTCCACAATGGATGGCAGCTGCATTCAAGTTCTTGGGAGCCCTGTTAGTGATGATACTGCTAGGATTTTGTGTTATCAAGATGATAATCTCGCAATGCCAGAAGACTGCAAAAAAATCCATAGGGATGAAGATCATTATTGATGTCAAGCCAGGATGGAAGCCCAAAGACCTGACTGATGAAGAAATAAGAGACTTTGTGAAGACCTGTATTCATGCACCAGAAGGAACAAAGTTTCTCTATCCCAGGAAGCACAGACATTATGTGGGAAGATGGGTTTACTGCAGCCCAAATGGACAATGTCAACTAATGATATGGAATAAAGACGAACATAGAAGGACAGCTGGAAGCCTGAAAGGAGTAATAAAAATATGGACTCCAAAAAGACACTTCTTCAAAGTATAGATGCAGAAGAGGAATAAGGAATGAATCCAGGCGATGGAGTGAAAAATACAGAAGAATCGAGTAAGATAAATCCAAAGACGGAAGTGAAAGTGATCGATGATCGCCCAGAGGGGGGAGTGTAGAAGAGGTCCCAAATAAAGCCTGCACTCCAGTCGCCCATTTTTAAGTACCATGAACATTCACACTGAGATATGTGACGTATGATGAGCAAATAAACCAGCAGAGAGCCGCAGCAGGGCTCTGCCCAGTACCTATCAGAAGAGCAACACCTATTGAAGTCCCAATACCCAGAAAACAATGGACAGTAAGGTATCCATTAAGAAATCCCTACCAGCAAATGAGAAGAAACAAAGATTGCCTTAGTACTGTCCCAGAAGAAACCAAAAAGGCCTTAATGGAAGACAAATGGTGACGTCATGAGGACCCGGACTGACATACAAACAGAAGAAATAACAACCCGAGAATGACACGTAGAAACGAAATGCCATGAATAAGGATATTGTGAACCTAAAAGGGGAGAATGATGTTGAAATACAAAGAAGCTTAAGCTGTAAGCAGGATGAAGATATTCAACCAGCTAACACCTGTAAATATGCTTGGAACCGCACGAGAGCTGAGAAAACATTGCAGCTTGCTATGCTAAGTAGAAGAACAGTGCGGCAAGCTCCATTATACATAATCTACCTCAAAACGAAGCATAGTATTATAAGTGCGATTCCACTTTGCATGAAAAGCAGAATCAACTCAGGTTACTAGAGGCCAAACAAGACAAGATTCATATTCTAGCAAAACGAGAAGAGACGGATGACTCGAAACTCGGCAGATGCAACTCATGCCAGGAGAGCCAAGGTCATACCGATAGAAGGAATGAACAGTAGCTACAAATAATTGAAACTTAAGAACAGAATATCCTGTCCCTGAAAGGCCAAGATAAGGAGGCGTAGGCAGGCGGCACGCTGAATAAGAATTAAATGCACAAATTGAGAGAAACTAGACAAATTCACGGTGTGGGTAGCACGTGACCAGCTGAGCGAGAAGATGCACGGGTTCACACCTAGGCTTGGCATCCGCCCAGGCAGAGATATCAGAACTTTTCCAGACAGAAGATGCAGTTTCGAGGCCAACCACAGTAAAATAATTGACACATAGTTGCTGAAGAGATGATTGATTGTAACCTTAATTGGAGGAAGGCTGGGTAACTGAGGGGCACCTCGCACCTGGCTGACCGTTCTCCATGCTGCTAAGCAAAGTGGAAATGTATGCATGGGGTTGGTGCCAACCCAATCACAATGGACCAAATAATCTAGGGTCCTATAGTTAGTAGAACCATTGGGATGTCGTACTTTTAGTGACATCTACAGTGTTCATTTTTGAAGGAAGGGCTTAGACGCCCACCTGACAGTGTTTACCTAAACCCCTCACTACGTTATCATATACAGATATAGTAGCTATATTAAAGTTACCTTTTCCTAACCAATAAAATTGCATATTAACCTTTGAGTGTTATACGTCAATTATGACGAGTTTTCAGTATAAATGCTATGATTTTTATGAAGTTCGTTGGAGTTGAAGTGAGAAGGATGATCGCATCACTGCTGATTTCCTTAACTCCCGGCTTTTTGTACTTGTCATTAAACTGACTCCCTTTGCCAAATCATTGAGATGTCCTTATTGATTGGTGTTGGAGTAATAAATCTGACCCCCTTCCATCTCAAGGGTGCAGCTATCTCATCCTAAAAGTACTTTGGAGCAAATCTCAGGTCGATGGGCCGGCCGGGGGTCTCCAGAGTACACTGTTATTCCATAGATTATCATGTCTAGGTGTACGGGTATCCCTCGGACCTCCACCTCACCTGCAACGGAATGTATTGTTACCATTGCCACATCCATGGTGTGGCTCAAACAATGCCTTGATCAGTGAATGAGATTGTCATGCTCAACTGAGCAGGTCTCTGCCCAGCAGGTTGATGGGAGAAATCTCTGAATATAATAATGGAGTGCACACTACCTTCCCTCACACCTTTATGCCCAAATCCTTTGTGTACGGAACCGTCAAAATAGTACCAGAGAAGCCCTGCATGTCAAGAGTTTTGCCCGATAATGGTAAGTCCCCCCATTGATACATGACTTCTCAGCGCCCGAATCAACCATAAAAATGAATTGCTTGAGGGCCACCAGGGGGCACACTTATGGGACCTGTCTGAATGTGTAACTCCAGTCCAACGGGCTGCACAAGTAGATCGATCCCCCACTTCAGCCCCCCGGATCAAGAATTATTGAAGAAGGCAATGTCTAAGGTGCCCAGGAACCAACAGAAGAAACCTGAGGGGAATCACCCCCCCGGCGACTGAGATATCCACGACAGGGAGCCGCCGGGGGAAAGTGAAAGTAAAGCCTGCCGGTGTCAAGCTCCATTGAGGAGGCCTGTGGATGTGTTGCAGGAGCGGCCTGTCCCCCTCAGGCGGAGGCAAGGAGATGGAGGGCCTGGCGGGATGGCGTGCTCCAAGTTAAATGTTAGCGCCCTGCCCCACCACCCCCGCCCCACAGACCTCGCAGGAAGTGGTTTTGCACAACATTGTGCTCCATTGATGGATCCCCCTGCCATACGGCTCAGAGGGCCACTTGGGAAGAACAAATTGAGGTGCTCCTGGCACATTGGCCGCACAGTGGCACAGCTGCATTGTGGGGCTCTCCACACTTTGTAGGCCCCTGAGGCTGGTGGAGCTTGTGGCCCCTGGAGGGAGCCAGGTGCCGCAGGAGGGGATGTAGGGGGGTGATGGAGCAAGGGAAGATGGGCTATGGTTGGGGTGCAGTTGGGGTGGGGGACTGTTCTGTCAAGTTTTTATGACCCAGTGGGAAAGTATCTGGTATCGGAGGTGGTCCAGCCTGGTGGGGATGTTTGAAGAGAGACAACGGTGGACCTGAATAAAGGGAATAGGGGTGACCGTCTTCAGGCTTGCACACTAAATGTGAAAGGTCTAAATTTGCTGACTAAGCAGTCTTTAGTGGCCAGGGACTTACGTAGAATTGAGATGGATATTATTTTCCTTCAGGAAACCAGGTTCTCAAGGGGAGAGGAAAGAAAGATTCCATGTGGGCTCTTGGGCCAGGTGTACTGGGGGTTGGGAACGGCGAGTAAAAGGGGTGTGGGTATTCTGATACATAAGAGATTGAAAATGGAAGTGGAGAAAGTCTTGAGGTGCGATGAGGGATGGGCAATTCTACAGTCGGGTCTCTTGAAGGGGGTCCGATTCACTTTTGTGGTGCTTTATGCCCCCAACCAGGGCCAGTTGCGCTTTCTTGAACCTATGCTGGCAAAAGTATTAAATGAAGGTGCAGGTCATCTGATAGTGGGCAGATATTTTAATATGTTGGCGAACTGGCAACTGGACAGAAGGGCCATGGGGCAGGCCTGGACAGGTTCCCCCTCGGTGAGTGGGGAGGCGCTTCATGCATGTTTGGAATTGCATAGATTCACCCGATTTCGTGGTCCTACCATGACATTGTATCCCTAGACTTGTCTTGGTCAGGTTTAGCGCCCAATAATTGAAAATGAATATGCAACGGAAAGACCTTGTCTCTCATGAGGGACTTGAGGGGGCAATATGGGAGTACTTTGTTATGAATGACACAGGGGAGGTGGATCAGGGCACGATGTGGGATGTGCGGAATGCTACGATTAGAGAGGGGGCGCGTATGAAGAGAGAGAGGAATCTGCTGGAGGACAAATTGCGGAAGGAGATAGGGGTTTTGGAAAGACAGATACAGGAAACGGAGTAGGGAGCGGGGACTGGATCGAGGAAGTCAGAGGTAAGAGAGAGGAACTCACGTTGGAGGAGGAAGGCAGGATAGTTCGGAAGCTCCAGTTCCTGATGCAGAAATATTATGAAAAGGGGGACAAGGCAGATGCCCTGTTGGCAGCCTGGCTGCGTGGCCAGCATCCTGACAGATGGATAGCAGGAATGGAGGGATCTGGGGGCACGTTTGAGTCATCAACGAGGGGGGTGATTGAAACTTTTGCAGACTTTCATGAGGTATTATACAAGGGCAATGACCGAACAGAAGGGAATGCGATAGGGGCCTTCTTGGGAGGTATGTCATTACCAACGCTGTCTTTGGAGGAGGCTTAGGAAATGGACACCCCTATTACACGAAAGAAGGTCTCATCAGCAATCCGTAACTTGCAATTAAGAAAGGCACCTGGGAGGGTGGGTACAGCGGCTTTTTACAAAATGTTTGTGCCATCTTGGCCCCTCACTTGGTCAAAATATTTAATGTTATCTCGGAAACTGGCAAAGCCCCGAAGACCTTTGTGCAGGCTCTTATCTTGGTGATACACAAAGAGGGCAGAGACTCTCGGGTCTGTAGTTTGTACCGCCCAATCTCACTTCTCAACGTTGATGCAAAATTATTTGCTAGGGCCCTGGCGTCGAGATTTGATTCACATATGCCGTGACTGGTGCATTCTGATCGAGTGGGTTTCATAAGGGGCAGACACGATGCATAAGACCATGCACTTGATTGAAGGGGCCCAACGTGAGGGGGAAAACCCACGCTTCTATCTGTCAATGCTGCAAAGGCCTTTGACAGGGTCGATAGGGCATTCTTTAAGGCAATGCTCGTTATCTTTGGTTTTGGGCCTCAGTTTCTGCAGGGTTTCCTGGCATTGTACTCGGACCTGGTGGCTTTTGTGTCTGGCCTGTGTGTCGTCGGGGGACGAGACAAGAGGGTTGTCCCCTCTCACTGATCTCTTTGGTCTCTCACTGGAGCCCCTCGCCAAGACACTACATGATGATCCATGGGTGGAAGGGATCCCCGTGGGAGGTGAGGATATAAACTGGGTTTATACGCTGACGACATACTGTTACACCTTCGGAATCCAATGTCCTCGGCCCCGGCAGTGATTGAGATAGTACAGAGGTATGGGGCCCTCTCAGATTTTAAAATGTACATGTGGAAATCCATCCTGTTTCCATTGGACCAATTAGGGGTTGAGGATAGACAGAATCTGGATATGCTGGGGATGAGAATCAAAGAGGACCAACAGCGTTACTTGGGTCTAAATGTAACGAGGGACATAGGCGATTTATATGAAGCAAACTTCCCACCCCTCCTAGTGAGGCTATTTGATGATCTAAAGAAATGGGGAAAATTGACAATGTCCTGCCTGGGCTGACTGAAATCAATTAAGATGAACTTCCTCCCCAGACTCCTGTACTTATTTCAGATGCTCCCGATTAATATCCCAAACTCCATGTTTCATGAGGCTAAGGGCCACCTCTTGAGGTTCCTGTGGCAGGGTAGGAAAGCGAGGGTGGCATGTGATGTCCTGGTGCTCCCAAAGGGGTGAGGTGGAGTGGGTTTTCTGGACATCTACCTGTACTACAAGACATCACAACTCGGAGTTCTCATTCCGCATCTGAGAGAGCGAGATGACTGTCAATGGGTGGGGATGGATAACTTTCATCTGACACTGGGAACAGTAGGAGAATGGATATGGGTACCAGGAGACAGGCTCCCGACGAGGATCAAGGAGCACCCAATATTGGGTGTCATTTGCAATATGTGGAGGAAGGGCCCAGAAATGAGGGGAGTCACGACATGGCCATCCCCGCTTGGTCATCTCTGGGCTCTGGATGTCAGGGACCGGATCCAGAATTTGGATAGATTCCAGTCCCGGTTTGAGGCAGGCCTGTCGCGGGTTGGTCAGTTGTGAAAAGACGGCCAGTTTATTTTGTTGGTGGATTTGGAGAGGGCACTGGGAATTAGGAAATTGTCAGTGTTCTCATACTTGCAACAGAAGGGGTAGTCATGGCTGAGACTTGGAGGGAAATGGTGCAAAGAAAGCTTACCCTCCTGGAGAAGGTATTTGACTCGAGTACAGAAATGAAAGGCCTGTTCTCTTCCCTACGTGGGGCTTTGGTGGAGGCGGGTAGGGGAAGCAGGGAAAATCTCTGGAACAGATGGCAAGGGGAATTGGGCCTCGAATTGGATGATGTGCTGTGGCATAGAATGTGTTGCAGGGCATAGAGGGTATCCATAGCATGCCCGTATAAATTTCATATGATCAAACTGCTTCACAGATGCCAGTATGACCCAGTGCGCCTCTTTTGGATGTTTGCAGAGGCGAGCCCCCTGTGCTGGCATGAATGTGGGGAGCGTGCCAACTACTGGCACATGTGGTGGGGTGTGAGAGGGTAGAAACTTACTGGGACGAGATGCTGGGGTGGATTAAAGAATGGAAGGGGTTTCCAGAACAAAGACAGCGTTGTTGATTCTGTTCAGTCTGGAAGGTACTGAGGGGGAGTATACCGGCTTTCCGCACCTGACCCATTTCTTATTGTTGGCAGGGAGGGCATGTTTAGCGATGCACTGGAAAAGGAATGGATAAATATGAGTAAGAACATATATGTGATGGAAAAGATCACAGCAGCGCTACATGGGAGGGACGTAAACCTTCAAATGGATTGGGCTGAATTTCTGGCCAGGTGCATGCTCATGTAACTGAAAATGGGATATCTGGGGGCATGTCAGGGGATTCTGGGATGTGCGGAGGAAGCAATGTGGGGGACTGTATTCAATGGTGTACAAAGGGGGGTGGTCTACAGTACAGAGGTGCGAGAGAAAATCAGTGGTTCATGTGGGGAGGATGAGACGAGCCTTAACACCTTTGGTTTACCCCGGGTCAAGCCGTAGCATTAGCATATATTTGGGGGGGCGGGTGGGGCAGGGTTGTGGTCGACACAAATAGGGGATGTTATGGGGGAGCATTGTTAAGTGGTGGTTCCACGTTTGCTTATGTCTTTTATTTGGCTGTATGGTGTTTGATAATATTTGAAAATGGCAATAAAGTAGAATTGCTTGTTTCCTATCTCAGCCCCCACCAGGGCTTCTACTTCAGGGTTGAGGATCATTGACAGGATCGGACATGCAAGAGTTCTCTGTGGGCTGGCTAACCAGGATATGTATTTGTTCTGGGAAATGAAAAGGGGTTTCCCCCTACCACGGCTGCACCTCAAAAGGGGGCGACCATGCCATTTGGTGTTCCGTTGAATGGGGTTGGGCCACCAGCCTGTTGGAATGTGTGCTTAGGTGTGTATTGCTGTACTGCTTGCTGTTGCTGCACAGGTTGGCCCCGGATCTGTGGGGGTAGCTGTGTATAAGCTTGGTGTATTTCATGGGGTATGGAAGTAATTCTGGGCGTTGGCCCTTGCAGGTGCCCCCTGGGGTGGAGGGCCATAATTCGGCCTGCTGTAATTAAACCCCATCCCTTGTCTGCTCCTACACTCTCTTGAAAAATGCCCCCACTTGCCACAGTTCCAACATTGTGAAGGCTCCATTCCTCCTCCTCCGGGTCCCATTCCTCCAAAGCCCCCCCCCCTTCCCTCTCAAAACCCACCTCTTCCTCGCAGCTGTCCTCCTTGTCGCCACTGTGGGGTGGGGTACTGCGTATCCCTACCCCACTGTCCTTGCCCTCCTTCCGACCAAACCGCAGCTGTTCTAGTGTTTGGGAACACTTGGGCATTCCCTGCTGCCTCTGTCTGCACTGGCGCTGATACTGACACCTCCACAGCAACATTAGCTAATTTGTTTTGTACTAGTTTCGCTTCCTCTGCCTGTCGCCTCTGAGCTGCTTCCTTGTCACGCTCCTTTATTCTTCTGCAATGGTGTATTATTATGCTCAGTATTTCGGTCAACCCCTTTGCTTCAATGCCCACAATTTTGTCTACTGCATTTTGCACCTCTTTGGGTAGGCCCTTTAAGCTGATAAAATAGAAAAAGGGTATCTACTGGTGCCATGAGCAACGCGTCTTCGCTCTCCACATCTCCTGAACTTTAAGAATGAACTGAGAGCGTTCTTCATCATCGCCCATGGTATATTCCATTATAGACTGTAAATCAGGTGTGTCAGTGAATGCCCGCTGCAGTGCGTCCCATACTTTTGCTTGAATCTTGTTAAATGATGCTCTATCATGTGCATCTCCGATTCCGGAAACACCTCAAAACCTTTCTCTTTGCTTCTGCGTTCTTTCATCCTCTCTCCTGCTGACCTACTGGCTGCAACCGGATCTGCACTGGACTACCTGGACACCCTCTGATCTCTGACCCAGTTCCCTCCCCCGCCAGTCTCTCACATCTGCACTGCCTGCTGGCAACCCCCGCACTTGGGGACTGTTTCTGTATCCCTACAGTACCTCTACCAGAACTTGACACCTGCTGTCTGCACCTCCTTGTACTTGCCACTTGTTGGCCGTTACTTTTACTTATTGTTATTTATCTATTCCCATGTACTGCACTGTCCCTGCTCCCCTTCCCATGCACTTGCACGATCTGAATGACACCTGGCCTAGTAGGGTCGTTGTCTGTCCTCCCTCTGTTCCCCCTCCCTTGCCTCGTCGCGCCTTGAAACACTTGTGTATAGGCACCGAATAAATGCCTTATCAAATCATATAGTATTTCTCCCCAAAGTCACTCCTGGATATCCTGCTTTCACCCACACATCCCCAGATTGGTCCCCAATAGTCGGTACCAATAAGCTTTTAATGTCATTGACTGGAGGGGTACTCCGGCGGTCTGCTTTTCGAATACATAAATCCATTTACCCACGCCTGCCACAAGGGGAGGGAGCACCTTTATCAAATTGTTTTTGTCCATCTGTGCCCACGGCACATAATACGGCCTGCCGGATCCCTTCATGTATAAGGGGCATCTGCATTTTGCTCTGGCCCCGTAGCCCCTTTTCCCACTTCTTTTTTCCTTGCCACTACCATTCAGACAAATCTGTTCCTTAACCTGTCTTCCCACAAACGTTTTACCAGGGGAGTTTGTTCATGCCCCTGCTCTGCCTCTTCATCCTCATCATCCTCATACTCATCAAATGTACTCCACCCATCTTCCTCTCCTCGACGAGATCTTAGATTCGTGTACCCTAAACTATCGGCCTGCTTATCCCTTCTCCTTCCTTTTCTATGTGCACGTTCTACCCCTTGCTCTGCCGGTTTGTCAGGCTTCATTTCAGTCTGTGCTGCTTGCTATCTATTAAATTCTGTTTGCGCCACTGCCAGTGCCACTTCTAGGTCTCTTTTCTTAACATCGACATGCGATGGGACATGCAGAGGGGATGCATACTGGGATGGTGAGCCTGTCGCCGTAGTGAACACATAAGTCGGGTTAGTGCAGCCTACTGCAGGGCGAACTGCCAGAGGGTATATTACCCCGTGCTCACTGGTGCCCTGCCCTCCTTTCCTGTACAGTCGCCCTTGCTATCGTGTTGTGCTGTTCCTCCCTCAAGATCTTCCATATCTTCAAAATGTTTCCAGAGATCTAATATCTACTTCCTCTTTTGCAACTGTTTCCCCTTATATTTAGCTGTTAAAAATTTAGACATGTGTTCTGAGAATCCCTTATTATGGGATATCTGCTCTGGCCACGGGCGATGTGTCCCCCCTCCTCTTGTTTCCGTCACCCACTGCTTATGTACTTCTCGATTTTGTCATGATACAGTGGCAGAGCCTTATACATATACTCTACAGGTGTCTCTCCTCCCATTGTAATGGTATGTGCGCCTCACTGTGTCTATGCCTCTGTTAGCGCACTGCTCACATTTCTGCTGCCCTTCACAAAACTCAGTCCGTCATCCCCTCCCTTCCGTCCAGCAATCAAAAAACAATTTCTCCCACCACCCCGCTTTCTTCCCACACCCCCACTCTCACACTCGGCACACTTGAAACACACTACTACTTACAAAATGCCACTCCTCGGGGCTGCACCATACATAATAAAAACACGAACAAAACAAGCTAAAATAACAAGCTAAAATAAAAACAACAACCATTACCGAGCCCACTAATTATGCAGGGCTTCTATTTGTTGTCTTTTTTCCTCTGTTTCACAATATCTGTGTCACCACCTTCTCCCCTCACTCGGGAAGGCTCCCTACCATTCCATTTTCCTTTCCTTAATATTGTCTTTAAATAATTTATAATACCAAAAAATAAAACAAACCACACCCACACTGCACCAATAATTTCACTATCCGCCTATTCACTCCCTACACACTCTCCCATACACCCATCCCCTACTTATTATCACTTGCAAGTTTATACTCACATGAGCATGTTCACCCGAACTCCTCGTCACGGGGTCCCCAACAGCACCAGTGTGCACTCTCCTCTGAGCTACGCTCCGTCCAAAGGGCAGACAGGTATTCTGCAAAGATGGCTCCTGTAAAATCACTTGGGAATATGTGTTTTTCGGGGCTGTAGGTGGGTGCAGCCGCTCTGGAGAAGCGGCTTGGACACCTCCACAGGTACGGGGGCGCTGGGATCACATCAGCATCACCAATTGAAGGCATGCCCCTAAATGCTCAAACCAGAAACAATACAACCTGCTAGGGAAAAAGGGCCAATAAACTCTTGCAAGGATAACAAGTTTTATTTCTACAAATAGGTGTGCCAACAAAGAACTCTGCTGCCAAGTTCCATTCTGCAAACAGAAGTTTAAAAGGGGACACAGCGTTACTCGTATACAGTGCAAACCCGCGTGGCTCCATAGGCGGTGACAGGTCATTGGTCCCAGCCCAATCCGTCCCGTTCTGTCCATCTTCCATCACGAGGGGTCGGCTGTGCTCATCGTCTCCAGGGAACCAAGGTTGAAGAATCAATTAGATACCATTTCTAACAATGGTACTCTATCATTATAAAGGGCACCTGTCATGAGCATAGGCTGTTACAAGGGGAGTCTTGAGATCACTCTGACCCACACACATTTCACTCATCCCAATCGCGTCTTCCGGCTCCCAAGGCTTCCACCCTCACCTTTGAACTATAATTTTTCCCTCCCTGTATCTCTCATTGCAAATCATGTCATTATAAAATAAAGGTAGGGGGACCATTCTTTTAGATCTTTTATGGCTGATCATGTGGGGGCCCTTAAAATGCCACCCTTTCCCCTTGGTGTATCACAGTTATTCCAATGGGACTCTCCTAACCCTGAAGCGCCTTGGGGGGGTGGGATGGGCTCATTTCCTTCCCAACAATGGTCTGCGCTGAAAAGCTAGTCTGTCACACAATACTGCAGCATTTGCAGTAACAGAGCTTTCTGTACCCAATTAATACAAATAAATAAATATTGTAGACCCGTATAGATGTATTGACACTACTTTCCTGGCATTCGCCCTGAATTGAACATTTATGAAAAAGTGGTTTCCCTATAAACATTGATTGTGGACAGTGATCATGACAGATGTGGAACATTCATTTTAACTACACTGAGAAGAAAATAATGTCGACAACTTCAATTGCATACCTGCAATTGAAACAGCTCAGCTGAAACATAACCAATATTTAGAAGACACTGTGCAGGTTGTCAATTACCTCGCAAAGGGATAGGATTGGTGGGGCAATTAAGCCAGCGTGACAGAAGCATGCAGGGGATCCGAGCTCCAGAATTACCTGTTTTATGGTTGTTATCATCAGTTTTTTTTGTTTCATTTGCCGTTTATGTAACATTGTACTTCTACAATAAATGATTAACACTTGTTACACAGCGGCAGCAGATCAAAGGGAGTGTCCAGGACACGGGAAGTAGTCCTGTGCTTTTCTAGGCTGCACAAATAACACATTTCAATCAAATATACTTCCCGAAGAGAAAGGAAATAGTGTTTGAGAGTATTGCTTACCTCAAAATTTAATTATATAATCTACAGGAAATCAAACGGCGTTGTTTAGCCCCAATAAATAACGCCAATGTTTGGATGCATGCCTTGCCCAGTCGCCCAAGTGACAGCATCACAAAGTCAGATTCACTCCCGCTGAAGGTGCGCCCTCAGTTTCGATTACAAGAAATGCCAGGTGAAAAAAAACACCTAGGACCAAAGTGCACCGCAGCAACATGGCCAAAGGCTTTCGAATGTGTATCCAAAGGAATATCCAGATCTTTGCAACTATTGGAATATCTGCACCGCTCGTTCAGGGAGAAATGTTTAGGCACAACATCCCAATTAACACTTCCAGATCATGAGGAGGAAAAGAAACCAGACCAGACGGGCCTATTCCTGTCTTCTGAGTATCAAAGAGATGTTTAAACGAAGAAAAATTTAAGATTCTGACGCTTAACTAAATCTTGCCTCACCTGGTAAAGGAGATCAAAGACACGTTTTTTTCATGTTCCTGTTGCTGCAAAAGACAAAGTAACAGAGATGTGTGTTGAACTCCCAATACAAGTGCAAGGTCCCTTGCCTTCGAAGTGAAATCCGACTCAAGGGTATATTCAGAGTGCTTTTCTGCAGTCACCAGGCATCTGAGGAAGCTAAAGGTTGTCATCTGGCCTTATCCAGATGACAGGCTTATAAAGGAATAGTCAATATACAAACCAGCTCAGGGCTGCCATGCTTCAGCAAAAGTCCATTCTCAACTGGGCCTGCAAACCAATGTGAAGAAATCTACAATGAAACTGGTCCAGAGAATTCACAGCTGGAGTCGCTAGAGAAGCAGTGTCTACAAAAATCAAACAAGGAGCACCTGATGGGATTCCAGTTTGCCATGATTCTGATTGATGCCACCAGGGATGGCTGAGGAGCTCACATGGGCACAACTTACGAACCAGGGAACATGGTATGAAAAAGAAAGGCTACATCCTGTGAACATGCTGGAAATTAGCTGTCACTCTTCCCTCCATAAAGTCTTTAATTTAAAGTAATCTTTAAAGTAATTTTAAATCCGCTGAACAATATCACAAGTATGTATTACCTCAACAAACAGGGTGTTACTGGGTCCATAAATCTCTCCAGGAAGGCGCAGAACATCTTCTCCGGCACACAATATCACAATTATGGTCAATCACCTGCCTGTGATTCACAATCTTCAAGCAGACAGTCCAAGCAGGACTTTATGAACAGACCACAAATGGGTAATAATTGGTGGTTGTCTAATCCGTCTTCAAAAGATGGGGCTTCTCACAAATAGATTTGTTCACAACAGCAGAAAAGCCAAAATGCCAAAGCTTGACCTTCAGATTTCCGGAGACGAGATCTAGGGGAAATGCCCTTTTGGTCAGCTAGTAATATATTATTCTATATGCCTTTCCTCTGATTCTGCTGTTGGCCAAAGTGATCATCGAGCAGAAGCAATCAAAGACTATGATGATCCTCCTAGCTATGGCCTGGCCAAAACAGGGGTGATACTCTAACCTGATCAAATTATGCACGGCACCACGGTGGACCCAGACGTACAGGACGGATCTCCTATACAGGATACGCTGCGGTGTGTTCCACCACAACCTTCAAACATTACACCTGACTGCAGGGCTCCTGAGACCTTGCAATATGTAAGATTGAATTTACCAGAGGGCTGCATGCGAGTACTTAAAAAGTAGGCCTTCCACAAGGCCACACTTTTTTATGTGTTGCTGAGACAGGGGTGAGACCAGATGGTTCTACCTTATCCTAATTTTGCAAAATTAGGCCTGCAGGTTTACCAATAAAAAGTGCTTTTATCTGCAAATATAGCCTGCAGGCACAATCCCTTTTAGGAATCCTTTTTAAGATTCTTGTTATTAAGGATTTCTTGAAGTAGCTTCCAAAGTTTACACCTATCAGTATTGAGCTCTCCATTAGAACTACAAATTGTCCTAGCAAAGCTCATGTGCATGAAGTTGATTTCCAGAACTAGTTCTGGAAAGGTGTCATTCTTGATAACTATCAGCATCTGAGTTTAAATTGAAGGTCTGGGTGCTAATACGTCTGCCTTCTATTGCTTCTCAAACACTGTAAATAGCCATTAGAAGACTCCAAATAATACCTGCCCCTTTTAAAGCTTGTTGGGTTCATACACCTCTCAATAAATCATGCATGTCACGGCTGTGTTTGTTATATCATATTAAAAGTAACCCCCTTTTAAACAGAATGGGCCTGATAATCAAAGATTTTGTCACACGCCGCGGGAGCTGGCGGCTCTGGCCCCGGTGGCGCTTATGCCGCCATTGACCCGAGCTGCCACGCTCGGACGCACTGTGTTCATGCGGTCTAGTTCTTCCGATGCCAGTGACGTCGGAAGCCCGTTATCCCTTGCCGTAACCCGGAAGCCTACGCGTTGCCATCTTCGCACGTTAGGCTTTCGGGTTGACACGCTACAGTTTTCCTTGACTTGCCTTCTTCTCGTTCTCCCCATTTTTTCCTGCCTGCCCTCCCTTTTCCTCTGTGCTCTCCGGTTCCTGCCCAGCTTCTCCACGTTCCCTTCCCCTCCTCTTTTTTCAAGTACTTCCTCTCTTATCTTGCCATAGTTTTTTCCTGGGCTTCCCCCTCTGCAGCTGTACTGTACTCTCTACGGCCTGAGATTGGGTTTTTCCACGCTCCGGATCCATTCCTAGCCCTCTGGAACATACCTGGGACATCATTTGTGCAAGATCTGTGGGCCACCACCTCAGGGTTTTTTTATGCCATCCGGCTTTCTCCCCTGGACCAGTTTGCTTCGGACGAGGGGCCCCCCTAGACCGCTTGTACAAGGGTCAGGGTGGCTTCCTTTCGAGGTAGACCCTATCTCCACTCCAACAAAAAAAAAGGAGGCACTTTGGAAGAGGAGGTTTGGAGAGGAACTAGATTTCGACATAACAGGTGAGGAGGCGGAGGGGGAAAGGGGCACACAGGAGAAAATCAAGTTGGAGAGTGAAATCAGTGAAGATTGTGAAAGATTTGCACTGGAGCAATTCAGAAATGCCGTGAGCATCAGTCATTTTCACTGTTGCCCTATACCTGATTCACAGAGGGAAGACTGTTGAAAATGTGGATATGCTTGCAACACCTCCTAGAGGCGTATGTGAAATTATGATTCACAAAGATTTGCTCAAGGGCATCTCAGAGATGCTCCAGGCATCTCAAGATTTGCTCAAGGGCATCTCAGAGATTCTCCAGGCATCTCAGGATTTGCTCAAGTTTTACACTTTGTGGACAAGATACGGGATATCAGGGGAAATTCAGAGATCTTCAAGGGCATCTCAGAGATGCTCCAGGCATCTCAAGATTTACTCTAGTTTTACGTTTTGTGGACAAGCTATAGGTTACCAGGAGCAATTCATAGATGTTCAAGGGCATCTCAGAGATTCTCCAGGCATCTCAGGATTTGCTCAAGTTTTACACTTTGTGGACAAGATACGGGATATCAGGGGAAATTCAGAGATCTTCAAGGGCATCTCAGAGATGCTCCAGGCATCTCAAGATTTACTCTAGTTTTACGTTTTGTGGACAAGCTATAGGTTAACAGGAGCAATTCATAGATGTTCAAGGGTATCTCAGAGATGCTCCAGGCATCTCAAGATCTGCTCTAGTTTTATGCTTTGTGGACCAGCTATAGGTTAACAGGAGCAATTCAGATATGTTCAAGGGCATCTCAGAGATGCTCCAGGTATCTCAAGATTTGCTCCTGTTTTACACTTTGGGCAAGCTATAGGTTAACAGGAGCAATTCAGAGATCTTCAAGGGCATCTTAGAGATTCTCCAGGCATCTCAGGATTTGCTCAAGTTTTACGCTTTGTGGACAAGCTAAAGGCTAAGAGGAGCAATTCAGATATGTACAAGGGCATCTCAGAGATGCTCCAGGCATCTCAAGATCTACTCTAGTTTTTCGTTTTGTGGACAAGCTATAGGTTAACAGGAGCAATTCAGATATGTTCAAGGGAATCTCAGAGATAATCCAGGCATCTCAAGATTTGCTCTAGTTTCATGCTTTGTGGACAAGGTATGGGATATCAGGGGCATCTCAGAGAAGCTAAACTGCAAATCTTTGAGAATCATGATCTGTGTGTTCTGTGTCTGAATAAAAGTGCACTTTTGAATATCCAGTCTGGCTGCGTAATTGACTTCCAACTTTTTTTTAACAGTTCTTAATTTTATTCCAAAACTCCTTTCCCAAACAAAAAGACTGGGGAAATGGCTCACTTCCGTGAATTGAGAAACCAGCAGTTGCAAAGCCAACGGCCTTAGCTCCAGTGTAGGTTGTTGGAAGATATGAAATAGTTGTGTGGTATCTGTGTTTTTGTGAATGAAAGGCAATGGTGACTTTTGAAGGGTTGGTCCTGTTTTGGCATTCTAATAAAGTTGTGTTCATGCAATATATTTGACTAAAATGTTGTATGTATCCCCAATTTAAATATAGTATAAAAAATAATGTTTTTGGCCACACAAATGTGCTTTGTATATAGGTATCTCCAATTTTACCACTATGCCAAATTATGAGTTTTGGCTTTGAGTGGAAGATTTACCTCCAGCAAAACCCTGGAGGTAAATCCTGCCACTCAACGCCCAAAAATTGACAGAATTGGCAGAATTACCGCTGCAGTAACTCTGCAGTGGTAATTCCGCTAAAAAAGCCCCATTGGGTACAATAGACCCGAATAAATTGGGATTTACTCTGCTACCACCACTTGTAATCCTGTGGTAAATCCACAGGACCAGGTGGTAGTAACTGTAAATCCATTTGGTTGTATTTCACAGGATGTACCTCTGAAATACCTCCAAACTCGCAATGAGGCCCATAATAAGGTATTCTAGTTGCATAGAGTTAGTAGGACCACACAGAGTAACAAAGCTTTGAATTCCGGATCCGCGCTTAGAAACCGAACTCGGGTATGGTATTAGGCACGTTATAAAAAACCATATAATAAATAAATGTGTATCACTATATGAAACATTTGTACTGTAATAATAGTTAAAAAATAGAAACACTTTTGATATTTTCCCACCAGTTTGTGCTGGGGTCTCGGCACAGCTTTAAGTGCTGTGATAATGGTTGTTATTATAACCGAATATAATGATACTCCCTGATTTACCCTTTTAAGGATGAATGGCTGAGTCATCCCCATTGAAATCCAACCCTCTGACTTGCAGGATACACACACATTGCCAGCCGCTTCTACAGGTTACAGTAGTGCATGAGAGCCTTCTCCACACTGAAAATAACTTCCTTTGCCGTTTTTTAAGAGTTTCCCTAATTAAAGTTCACCTAGACGTTGGGTAGTGGTGCACGTTAGTACATAACTGCGTCCTGCAGAAAAATCATCAAAAAACAGTAATGCACCTGAAGTGGGAGAATGGAAGAAAAGGCTCCCACCAATCCCCTCTCGCCCCTGGCCTAGAGGATCACGGCCCAGGCACCCGCCACGAGAGGAGTTTGCCCATCTACCAGACGACCAAATACCCTGGTACAGGAACATACGGATGTGCCCACCCGCCTGCCCAGCAGCCTGCCCTGCCCATGCCGACACCTGCGGCATGGATGAACTCGACTGAACCATCCAGCACTAAATCAACACATCGTTAGAGATGCCATGACGACCTAGCCAACGGTCAGCACACCTGTGCAAAACATGCACACTGGACACTCCCACACCAATCCACACGAAGAACATACTCAGTGCTATGACGTAGGTGACGGACACACCCACGGACGTGCATCTTTATTATTTTTCACATAGGCTTTTCAAAATGCAGAAACGCAAGACGCACAATGATCTCATCTAAAAAGCTTGCTCACGCTTCTCCTAAAACTCATGATGAGAAATATAACGAAGACACGATACTGGGGATAAGGCAATATGATACCATAACCTAAAGCACCTGTGTACCAAACGGCTCCACCTATACACCAGACCCAAGTAGGCCGCAAGCAAGAGCTTCCATGAACATTAAATGAACAAGAGTTTGGTTGCTGACCCTGCAGAATGAGCCCGCCGAAAGCAGACAGCCAAGGGCACAGTGTTGCAAACTCGCATGCCGCAAGCCAACGCCAAGGTCACACCTGCAAATTAAACCAGGCACACAGTGGAAAAAACAATATTAATTGTGCAGAATTCTGCCTCAACCACGGTCCCACCTCACGTGACCAAGCCGAACCTGACAGGGTGCCAAGCCCAGGAGGAGGGAGGCGCCTGGATCCCCCGTTTCAAGACACAGGCAGATACAATTAAGCGACCCAATGAACATCTGCGGCGGTGGGAGTAGTCGGCCTTCCAGCATATGAATACATCCTCACATTGTCTGCACATACCCATAGTGAAACATTGTTGCAAATGACAGGTGCACCGCGAGCTGGGAACAGCGATGGTCCCAGACTGGGGGGCTCGCGAGTGGACCAATCAGAACATGGGGCTCTTATCACTGACGCCATTAACATTGACCAATCCTCAGGGGTCTTCATGTAACAATTTTCATGTATCAAATTGAAGGGACAACCCAAGTATACCACCTGACTAACCCTTGACCACTAATAATACTATCTATACGTATGCTATACTAACCCTACCACTCGAGCAACCAATCCAGAGTGGCGATAGGTTTTTTGCTAACTTTCCCAGGTGACGCAAGTAGCGCGTCATACTAAGGTAAAAAGGGCCTGCGAGCCCCACGATTAGGAGTGTGTCAGGACGGACGCGTACGATCCTTGACCCATCCCTGTCGTTTTGTCTAATAAACAGCAGAACCACCTTGCTTCTTGCGTGTGTCTCATACTCTGTTGTTTTGGGATATACGGGAGGAGTTGGGGCCTCCCTGCCCGGAGGTCTGCGGACGGCCCAGCCGACCCCGGGAGAATTTCCCCCCGACAAGTTGGAGGCACTGCTGAGATCTGTTTAAGATCTGCTTTTATTTTTATTTTTCCGAGTGCTCCCGTTGCGAGGAGGCCCGGCGGCACGGCCCCCTCTGCCGCTGCCCCCTTTTGAGGACTACAGGACCATCGTGGAACTGCGAGACGACCGGACAGCGCAATCCGGATATTGGCCTTCGGGAGCCGGTTGAGAAGTATCCCGCCCGCGGTTGGCGAGTGTCCAGACGTGGTCCAGACGAGGGGAGGTGGCGAGCCGCTTGGAGGGGTGCACGCAGTCGAGCGGCCCCGCATCAGGAGAACTTGGTGAGTATGCCACGCCCAACAAGCAATGTGAAATTGTGAGGGAGGGGGGACGAATTAAATACGGGAGGTGGGAGGCGTTGCACAGGTGCGCGGCGAAGGTTTGACAATTTAGTGTTGGCCATGAAATGAATGGTAGCCGGACGAGTGCGAGAGCAGTCGGCTACGTTACAGGAGAGAAGGGGCGGAACACGAAAACATCACGTGTGGCCGCTCGTAGACACTGATTGGCCTAGGTCGCGACTACGTGTAAGGGTGTGTGTGTGTGCGGTTTCCTACGATTTGGTAATTATTGATCAATGAGGTTCCCTATTGATCGAGCAGGAAACTCGATAGATAGATGACGTTTCCCTGTAGGCGGTAGCTTGCTGGTTGCCCAATACGGAAGATAATTGGCTGGTTAAGCCCTCCTGTCGAGGGGCGTATCACACGCGAGGCGACGCAGCGTGCGCAGTCCGATTATATTATTGATTACCTTGTTCCAGGTGTGACAGGAAGACAGCTGTGGGGTTAACGGGGGTAGATTGCAAGTGTATTAAGAAGTTACGAGTAGTTTGAAGAGATCGGTGACGTCACCAGTAGGGCTTTCATAGGATACCTCGAGTACAAGGAATTTTTATTTTTGAGAGTGGTGGGGAGGAGAGTTGTGGTAAGGGAGTGGAAACGGAGGTAAACGGTAATGAGTTGATCGGGGGGAAGGCGAAAAGGGGGACGTGGCTGCGCACGGAGAACGCCGGCCACGGCAAGTGTAGAAGAGGGAGGAGGAGCAAGTGAAAGTAGGACGGCTGTATAAGAACGTCACAAGGGGCACGCAGCCGCAGGGGGCTACGTGCGCCTCGGCCGCAGGGGGCCGTAAGGGTGTTCTGTGAAGGAAGAAAAGAAAGAAAAGAATATACAAATGTAAATACTATATTTTAATAATTTTCCTTAGCGGACTATCGCAAGTCCCCAAACTTACGGGGCCAGGTAAAGGTATAAGGCTGTATATTGTTAAGTGTTAGTAAGATAACCACTACCAAATAGGGGAAGGATAACAAGTGGAGTGCTACTATGTCATACGGGGCAGGATCGGGAGGGTGGGGGAACACCTTCACTACCCCGCTACAACACATATGTAAAACACTGTCACCCCATAGGGAGAAACTGATCAAGTATAGCATAGAATGGACACAGGGGACGGACAACAAAATGACAACACCATGGCCGCCTAATGGTAGCTTCGATCCATATACCCAACATTCACTATTAAACCATCTGCATAACACATACAAGGGGAAGAAGTTGACACACCACGTGGAGGCGTTTAACTTATGGAGGATGTTCCAAGGGTCCCGACCAGGACCAAACGGAATGTTCATTGTGGGGGAAACAACGGAAGAAAAGGAGATTAAGGAGGAAGGAGAGAATGGGGAAAAGGAGAGTGAAGGCACACAGAACACGGGGAACGGACAAGAGGGAGGAGAAAAGAGTAACAACTCAAAAGAAAATGAAATAAAAAAGGAGCAGAGCGACGATATACCCCTAGCGAAGGTAGTGAAAACAGAGGGAGGGGGGTTGTATCCTTTAAGAGAACTAGGAGAAATAGCACGAGAACAATTAAGGGTGGCTGAGGGGTACTCGAACCCGGCATACAGCCCGCCACCATATACAGCTACAGGTGGCCACACGGGAGGGGAGCGGACTAGTACGACGGGATCAGCTCATAGGAAGATGCCAGCAGGGGAGGGGAGGACTGGAGAAGAGCAGACTGCGGAAATAGGACATGATGAGTGGGTAGCTGCGCAGATACTATTAAAATTACGAGGTTCATTAACAAGAGAAGAGAAGGAGGTAGTAAGGAAAATGGACGAGGATAATACCAGGGAGAGTGAAATGAAAGGGGAAGAGCTATTACGACAAAAGGAAGAGATTTTGGAGGAACGACTAGCAGAGTTAAGGGATGAGCAGAATGCACTGATCAAGCAGCTCGAGAGGGAGGAAAGAGAGAGAGCCAGGAAAAGGAAAGAAGGTAAGAATGAGTTGGAAAAAATAAGGGAACGAACTGAGGAGCAAAAGAGAGAAGCCGAAAGGGTAAAGGCAGTAGCAGAAAGGGTATCAAGAGCAGCACTGCATGACAGGAAAAGAGAGGAAGAAGAGAAAGAAAAAGAAATGGCAATATGGAAGAAGAGATTACTATCAGAGACGACAAGGAAATACGAAGAAGGGAGGATGTTAGAGAATATATTAGAACGGGAGAGGGTGAGATGGGAAAGGAAGAAAGAAGATGAAAGGATATTGGAAAAGATGAGTAGTGAAGTAATGGAGGAATTTAAAAAGAAAAGAGAGGAAATTGGTAGAGAGATAGCGGAGAGAAATGAAGGGGAAAGAGAAGATGGGAGAGGGGAGAGTGAAGTAAGGAGGTATGTATATAGAGACACAGAAGTAGCAACAACATCAGCGCAAAGGGGAGCGATTGGTAAAGAAGAAAAGCAAGGAACGGACTTAATAGACTTAAAAACAGTAACGATTAGGGGGAAAAAGACAGATTGGGGGTTGCCATTTACGAATGAATTTTGTAGTGAGGAAGAAGAAGGAATGGAGAAGCAAGGAAGAAATAGTGAAAGGGAAAGCCTAGATAAACTATACACCACCCGGACAAATAGAGACTCACCATGGATCTGCAGGAGAAAGGATGAACTGGAGAGAAGTGAGGAGGAAGAGCAAGGAATAGCGGAAAGGCAGACACGTGAAGCCACACCGTCACCATCTCGTCCTACATGCTCCACCACCTCACGCTCATTACGTGCAACATGCCCATCTAAACTCGCGCCCTTCCCAAACGAACTGACACCCTATGCAGGTAGGCTTAGAGACCTCCCTGGACACAGGCAGGGAGAGCGAATACACACGCCCACATTAAATACAGGAAATGATGAAAGAAGGGGAAGAGATGGAGGAGAAAGAGTTACGAGCAGGGGAAATACGGACGAAATTGACGACGTAGGAGACACGGAAGAAGAGGAGGGGTGCGCGGACTCGATTTTGTGGAACCCAAGGGGTCAAACGGGACACAACTTAATGCCACTTCTGGAGAGGGGAGGGGTTAGACCACAATACGTCCCTTGGAAGCATGCAGACAAAGAAAATATAAAGTGCAGGCTCCCATCATTAAGTGGAGGTGCGGGTAAATGGATATATGAAATGGAAAAACACACCGCAGGACAGAAACTGGCAGTGGGGGATGTAAAGGGCCTTCTAATATCAATATTAGGGGATGCAGCGGATGATATCTGGCAGAGAACGGGCTTCCCTGGGGTCACAATAACAAACACATCACACGATGGGGCACCATTCGCAAACTGCAGACATGCATTATGGCAGGCACTGAGGGTACAGTATCCAGACACATCAGACATAGGAGCAATTTCCTCGCGCAAGATGGGTGAGAACGAAGATCCTGTTGATTATATCCAGGAAATTCAAGAGAAGTGGCGCATGGAAACTATAGAACAATGGGACAAAACACCAGCAATATTCTACCATATACTAATACAAGGGCTCCCAGAAGCAGTTCAGAAACAACTGAAGAAAGTAGTGGGGATGGAAGCAAAAGCATGGCCAGAAATACAACTGACAATAGTGCATCATTGTAGGACATGGCAAGAAAAAATGAAACAAAAGGAAGAGGATAGGAAAACGGAAGAGGCTAAATTAGTACAGAAAAATTTACTAAATACACGATGGAAGGCGCACTAATAACTACACCTGCAACAATGACTCAAAGCCCCACACAAGTAGTGGCTGCGCAAGATCCCTCCCAAATACAATCATCACAGACTGTAACACAACAGATGCCGCCACTCCAACCATACACGACTAACATGGAAGGAGGATACTCAACGCCAGGAGCTGGGTATTATAATTACAACAGGGGAAGGGGAGGAATGATGAGGGGGAGAGGATACGGATATAACACACAACAGCAGGTGGGAGGACTTAGAAATTCCTACCCCACCGGGCAACCAGTATACCAGGACAACACAGGAAGCTTTCCATGGCAGAACAGGGAACCACCGGTGTGTTGGATTTGTGGATTAGTAGGGCACATGTCACGCACGTGTAGAGGGAGACCAGGCACACCATCATGGAGCGAACAGGGACAACAAAGGCCCACACAGGAACAGCAGGGCATCCAACAACAGCAGACATTGCAACAGGGAAATGAACAGCAACAACTAGTAACACAACAACAGCCACAGGCATATTCACTGCCACAACAACAGGTAGCGATAACACAACAACCCCAAGCACAACAAACACAACTGGGTAGGGTGACGGTCCTGGGACACAACCCTTACACAGGAAGTGGTCAATCATTATACCCTCAATAGGACAGCCCACAGACGGCCTTGGTGTGTCCCATCCTGTCGGTAACACCTAATAGTGCGGAGGAACCACGCATAGAGGTAACGATAGGTGACAAAAAATTATCATTCCTTGTTGACACCGGGGCGACCCGGTCTTGCATAAGGGAAGGTAAATTTAAGATGTCAGGCGAAGCCATGAACACCCAAGGATTCTCTGGGGCTAGGGGGTTGGTTCCCTTTACTGATAACATTCCCTTATCAATAGGGGATTATGACATGTCAGTCCCACTTTTATATTCTAGGGTCTCACCAGTAAATATGCTGGGGAGAGACATAATGAACAGGTTGAATATGACGATCTCCTTTACGGAAGACGGCATAATTTGCTCCACCCCAGGAATTAACATGCTCACTGTACGACAAATTATGCAAGCATACTGTGGACAGACAGTGATTAGGGCTGAGCCAGTAGATGGTGAACTGTTCCAGTACGGGACAGACATGGCATTTGCATGGATGCCAGGGATAGAAGGAAAGATCTGGAGGAGGCCAGCAGCCTATTTGTTCAGACCAGAAACACCAGCCAATGAACCAGAAGGAAAGGTGATTTCAGTGAACATAGAGAGCATTATAGCAACAGCTGATTACATTGCGGTACATGCCCAAGACAGAGAAGGAAGAGCATGGAGGGCAGTGATAGCACTAGCAGAGGGATGTAGACTCACCCAGGTGTCAGATGAGGAGCTCTTCTCAGAAGAAAAAGAAGAAGGTGAGATGGTGTTTATGATGAGTGTGGAAATATGGCTAAGAGTGACGCACAAACAAGTGGCACAGAAAATTGCAATGGCACTTGAGGCACCCACATCCACCCCAGTTCCCTTCTTTGAGGAGGATATGGCAAAAGTACCCACATCATTATGGACTACTAGCCCCTATGACGTGGGGTGCATAAAAAGCATAGGGGGAGTAAGAATAAAATTGAAAAAGGGTGCAATACTCCCCAGAGTGAAACAGTACCCACTATCAAAAGAGGCAGATGAGGGCATATATGAAACAATAACGGCCCTTATAAATAATGGCATATTGGTCCCCTCAGAATCACCATGCAACACAGCTGTATACCCAGTGCGCAAGGCTAAAGGGGGGTCTTGGTGCTTCATACAGGACCTCAGGCCTTTGAACAACATAGTGGAAGCAGAATACCCCATAGCTGCAACCCCGGCCACAATATTGTGCGGCATTCCAGCAGAGGCATCACGATTTACAGTGATCGACCTTAAAAATGCCTTTTTCTCAATACCACTGCACCCAGACTCACAAGATCTGACAAGCTTCACTTACAGAAACACAAAGTGGAAACACGCCAGATTGCCACAAGGGTACTGCGAATCACCCTCAATCTTCAACAGAGTAATACAGATGGATTTGGGTAAGATTGAAGTGGAAAGCACAGTGTTGCAGTATGTCGATGACATAATAATTTGCAGCACAAACGAAAGAGGATGCAGAGAGGACTCATTAAAGATGCTGACAATATTGGCTGAAAAAGGTTACAAGGTAGACAAGGAAAAGTTACAGTACTGTCAGGAACAGGTACTTTACATTGGTCAGCTCATATCCCAATACGGAAGAAAGATTGCACCACAAAGAGCACAGGCCATTTCAAAAACGCCATTGCCACAAACAGTGAGGGAACTGCAGCAGTTCCTGGGTCTGTGCAATTACTGTAGAGCATGGGTATTTGATTACAGCTCATACATAGGACCCCTACTTGAGGCGTTGAAAGAAGCTAACAAAGGGGAGAAAAAGTCGGGGTGGACAATGGAAATGAAAGAGGCTTTTGATGAACTGAAAGATGCAATATCAACTGCTCCGGTACTGGCCACCCCAGATTATGAACGACAATTCTTTATATTGTCACACTGCGACTCAGCAGTAATGAAAGCAGTGTTGGCTCAAAAAACAAGCATGGGCTACAAACCAGTAGCGTTTTACAGCGGCCACTTGGACCCTGTGATGTTAGGTCATTTCCCTTGCGAACAAGGTCTCGCCGCAGCTGCCTTTGCGGTTGAGAAAGCATCAGCAATCACCATGGGGTGCCCAACCACACTATTTGTGGAACATGCACTATTTGCAATATTGAACAAGCCTAAGTCCACACTAACCACGCAGAGGGCATCAGGTTATGAGATCATCTTATCTAGAGCTGAACTATCAATTGTTAGATGTAGCACGGTCAACCCTGCAAGGTTTTTAGCAGAAGTAATTGAGGAAGGAGATTATGCACACGATTGTACGCAGAATACTGAAATGTACTCATGTACTAGAAAGGTTGAAGAGAACGCACTAGACGGAGGTGAGCTCTTGTTCATTGATGGGTCATCAACAATTGACCAAAGTGATGGGATAAGGAGAACTGGGGCAGCGGTGGTAAAAATGACGGAGGCACCGGTGTGTGTGGCGATGAAATGTGTACAATTGCCACAGCATTACTCTGCTCAAGCAGCTGAAGTGGTTGCACTGATCTTGGCGTTGAAGGAAAGCTTTGACAAACGAGTGACCATATATTCTGATAGCGCATATGTCACGTCTACTGTCCACTCAGGATTGTCCAAATGGAGGAGAAGAGGGTTTAGGAGAGCTGACGGCACTCCAGTGCAACATGCTCTCTTATTGGCTGAACTAATTGAAGTAATAAATGACCCCCAAGAATTAGCCTTGGTCAAATGTACCGCACACACTAATGGAGAAGATCATATCTCAAGAGGGAATGCAGCAGCAGACGCACACGCGAAGTATGCTGCATATTTTGGTGAGATATGGAACCCCCCAGAGTCAGAGAGAGGGAGAGGGAGGGGAATAGCTAAGGAGATGTTGATAAGAGAAGGGTACACCCATCTCCCAGCCACACAGATAATGGAGCTACAAGCAGCTGCACCAATGACAGAAAAAGAAATATAGGTAAAAAGAGGATGCACAATGTCACCAACTGACGCACTATGGCGCCAGGGTAACACTGGAAAGATTGTAATGCCACTGGCACTATTGAACACCGCCCTGAGCCAACTACACCACCCAGCCCACACAGGCAAGGAAGTAGATGCAGCACAAATTAGGGAAGATTGGTTCTGCCCCGAGTTAAATTCCCATGTGTCAAATTTTATCAGCAATTGTCTCACATGTCAACAGTTCACGGCCGGTCACACGCTGAAGGTGATAAAAGGTACTATACCCCTGCCAGAGGGACCCTTCCGACACATCCATATTGACTATGTTGATATGATCAACGTATGTCAAGGAAATAGGTATATGATTGTGGTAGTATGCCCATTCTCGAGGTGGATTGAAGCAGGGCCCTGCTCACACCCAGATGCATTCAGAGCAGCTAAATTCCTAGTGAGGGAGGTCTTCCCCAGGTGGGGAGTGTGCGAGGTACTGCGGTCAGATAATGGCCCGCATTTCGCCAATGAAATGTTCCAGCACATCACATCCTTACTGAACATCAAGCATAAATTTGCATGTGCATATCACCCGCAGGCCAACTGTATATGCGAACGCCTGAATGGCCTACTAAAGGAGGCAATTGCAAAAATACAGCAAACAACAAAGAAGAGTTGGTTGTATTGCCTTCCGCTAGCCCTATTTGAGCTAAGGAATAGACCAGGCTCCGACCACCACATCACCCCTCACGAGGTGGTGACCGGACGTCAAATGCGCCTTCCTCTGACGCCAACATCAAGAGCATTCACTGACCACGAAAACACTGCAACTGTTCTTGGTGATGAAATGTACCAATATGTGTCTTCTTTGATTACTAGTGTAGTGTTTGTGTCTCAACAGCTCGAGCGCACGCGGGACGGGTCTAAGAGTGATCAACAAGAAGACGCGGATAAAGAATTGGAAAAGGAAAGACTGTGCAAAATTGCTAAAGGTGACCACGTACTACTCCGCAATTTCAACAGAAAGTGGAACAGCCCACGCTTCACTGGCCCCCACCTGGTAGAGGAGGTATCAACGAGAGCAGTAAAGCTACAGGACAAACGTGCCTGGAATCACCTACACGACGTAAAGATCTGCAAACTCCAGACCCGCCCTAGCGTCACCGACAGGGCCATTGGAAGAACAACAACAGCATCACCAACGGAGGAAGAGACTTCTACCACAGCTAACGGCCTAAGTGTCTCCATACCCTGCCACCCCCCAGATTCCCCAGAGAAAACTACTGAAATAGAAAGGGGTAATCCCCATACCGCCCACCCCATGGTCACGCGATCAAAGAGTAAAGAGACTTCCGCCAGTTGAGCCCCAAACCCTCTGCCCATCGACCCCCTACCCACTGCAGTAATAACTCAACTGAAGGACATTGTCTTGCACATATACACATGTAAACACTTGAATGTTCTCTTTCTTTTCTCTCGCACATGCAGGTACAGCGTATTATTGTACTGCTAAGAAAACAGATAACTAACAAGTTCACTGCCCAGGAGTAGATGGTACCCTCAGACGATAACTACCCTGAAGAATTATCACACCAATTTGTATATCACATAAAAAGGCCAAAGTACCTGAAAAGGAGGAGGGTACGTGTCTACTACACAGCATTTCTCTTGGCCATAGAACACTCAATGCCCCACCTCCAACCATACTTACCTGTCCTAAGAGATAGATCGCTTAGATTGGCGTGGGAACAACTCTTCGCCTGGGCACTGAATGACTACTTGATAGGGAGAGCTTGAAAACAACAACTAACACTAATAACAAGCATATTGAGAATTTTCAGGCGGGCAACTTTAACGTCGCAAGAATAAGCTGCCGGACGGCAGCAAGGTAAGAGCAAAATGGCGGTGAGATTAGCCTCTGTAATAAAGATTATAGGGATTTTGATGATCACCGGGTTCTTGGCTGCATCTGTATGGCAGAACAGTTATGCTATCAATATTTTTGCTGTACCCAAACCTAATATACCCCCACCCCCGGCTGCAACAGGTGTTACATCAGGTGGTACTAGCAAAATTCCACACAAGGGAAATAGAGTTAAACGCAGCACATACTCAGATAATAAAGGTATTGACAACTACATACAAAATTCAGCACACGTCTCGAACAACATGTGGTACCAACACATGACTCAAATAGGTAAACAAACAACAGAAGACAGCTGCTACGTCTGCTCACTGATCCCTTACGCCATGAGCGCTTCCCGAACTTTTGTTGCCACGGGAATAGATGAAAAGACAGCACGATGTGTAATATACCTGGCACTGTTCCAAACGAAAGGAAGATTTCAAGGGAACACGGTGCACCTGGTATGGAAAACACGAGACACATACCCGTATGAAAATAACTTCCTCAAGGGTTATTTGAGTTACCACAAGGCCAGTTTACATGCTGAAGCATTCAGATACATAACAGGTGGCCCTGAAAAAGGAGAAACAAAGAAAGTAACACTACAGTACCTACCATGTGATTGGTACGCCACTGAAGTTCCTGGTAAAGAAGGATGTTGGGAAAGACCACTGATAATAATAACAGGAAAGGTGTACCTGGGTGACAAATGGGACACAGGAGTGGTTGGCAGCAACATGGTAATGAGAGAGGATACTACAACTATTGCTGAACACAACAACAGATGTTGGATGACTTGGGTCAAGTACGTACCCATGCTAACGTGGATAGAGAAGGATGAAGACCCAATAACAATACTGCCGCTGACTGCACCTAAGGTATGCTACCAACATAAAGGAGAAGTGGACGTGGGATACAACACCAACTGTGCAAGCGTGACGGAGTTACCTGAGGGGACAGCAGGAACAGCAGTATTAATGGACCATTACTGGGCCTGCGGAGAGAAGGCATACCACACACTGCCCCCTCTGTGGAATGGTATATGCACAATGGTGCACGTTAATGTACCATCACTAGTGGTGCCCCAGAAACATGTGAATGTGGCGAACTTCCCCAAAATGGATGAAGGGAACAAGAGGAAGAAGAGATCTGTACAGCCCCAGAAGGGGCCAGAGAACGAAAACAACGGCAACAACACTATCCTGAATAGAAAGAAAAGACAAGGAGAACCTCTGACAGGAAATTACCTATGGGGAAGGTCGGAAACAGCACTCACTTCAATTCCGCCAGAACACAGACTATTCAGAAGAGCAGAAATGTTCTTCTCCTCAATCATACATCCGGGACTACAGGCTTACGCAAACGCAAAATGGCTCCAGATAACTAGATGGGAACTAATGATGACAATTAATTCTACAGTAAATGGATTCAACGCAATAAAAGAGGAACTGCGAGCAGTAAGGATGGTAGCACTACAGAACAGATATGTACTGGACCTCCTCACAGCAATGGAAGGAGGAGTTTGCGCAAAGATAGGACAATCATGCTGCACATTCAGCCCTGCCAACGATGCTGACAATGGTACACTGACAGAAGCAGTGTCACAATTGGCCCAGATGCACTCCAAAATGATGGATGAAAGTAAAAGTCTGAAAAAGGATGAGAGCTGGTTTTCGATATTATGGTCATGGATGCCATCTTGGATGTCAGATGGACTGAAGGTTATAGTTGGATGCATTATTTTGGCTGGAGCTGCACTGATCATAACAAGATTTTGGAAGGCCCGGAAGGCACGCACCACAGACGAGATGATCGATATGGTCGGTATGCACCCCTTGATGCCAGCAGATGACGGCCAACACACAGGCACAATAATAAAAGAGAGAGAGAAGTTGCGCAACCAGATCATCACCAACCACCTGGACCCACCATCCGTGAAGCTCGAAAACCCAAGAAACCCAAGGAGCTACATAGGGAAATGGGTATACTGCACACCTGGAGGAACATGTGTATATATGTATTGGTCATTTGAAGACCATGTTAACCACTATGGGCATTTGGGAGGAGTAACTAAAATATGGAGAGTGAGAGGAGATAAGGAAAAGGATATGTTTGTGGTCGACAAGTCGACCAGAGGGGGGACTGAAGTGGGAGAATGGAAGAAAAGGCTCCCACCAATCCCCTCTCGCCCCTGGCCTAGAGGATCACGGCCCAGGCACCCGCCACGAGAGGAGTTTGTCCATCTACCAGACGACCAAATACCCTGGTACAGGAACATACGGATGTGCCCACCCACCTGCCCAGCAGCCTGCCCTGCCCATGCCGACACCTGCGGCATGGATGAACTCGACTGAACCATCCAGCACTAAATCAGCACATCGTTAGAGATGCCATGACGACCTAGCCAACGGTCAGCACACCTGTGCAAAACATGCGCACTGGGCACTCCCACACCAATCCACACGAAGAACATACTCAGTGCTATGACGTAGGTGACGGACACACCCACGGATGTGCATCTTTATTATTTTTCACATAGGCTTTTCAAAATGCAGAAACGCAAGACGCACAATGAACTCATCTAAAAAGCTTGCTCACGCTTCTCCTAAAACTCATGCGCCATAATGAGAAATATAACGAAGACACGATACTGGGGATAAAGCAATATGATTCCATAACCTAAAGCGCCTGTGTACCAAACGGCTCCACCTATACACCAGACCCAAGTAGGCCACAAGCAAGAGCTTCCATTCACATTAAATGAACAAGAGTTCGGTTGCTGACCCTGCAGAATGAGCCCGCCGAAAGCAGACAGCCAAGGGCACAATGTTGCAAACTCGCATGCCGCAAGCCAACGCCAAGGTCACACCTGCAAATTAAACCAGGCACACAGTGGAAAAAACAATATTAATTGTGCAGAATTCTGCCTCAACCACGGTCCCACCTCACGTGACCAAGCCGAACCTGACAGGGTGCCAAGCCCAGGAGGAGGGAGGCGCCTGGATCCCCCGTTTCAAGACACAGGCAGATACAATTAAGCGACCCAATGAACATCTGCGGCGGTGGGAGTAGTCGGCCTTCCAGCATATGAATAAATCCTCACATTGTCTGCACATACCCATAGTGAAACATTGTTGCAAATGACAGGTGCACCGCGAGCTGGGAACAGCGATGGACCCAGACTGGGGGGCTCGCGAGTGGACCAATCAGAACATGGGGCTCTTATTACTGACTCCATTAACATTGACCAATCCTCAGGGGTCTTCATGTAACAATTTTCATGTATCAAATTGAAGGGACAACCCAAGTATACCACCTGACTAACCCTTGGCCACTAATAATGCTATCTATACGTATGCTATACTAACCCTACCACTCGAGCAACCAATCCAGAGGGCGATAGGTTTTTTGCTAACTTTCCCAGGTGACGCAAGTAGCGCGTCATACTAAGGTAAAAAGGGCCTGCGAGCCCCACGATTAGGAGTGTGTCAGGACGGACGCGTACGATCCTTGACCCATCCCTGCCGTTTTGTCTAATAAACAGCAGAACCACCTTGCTTCTTGCGTGTGTCTCATACTCTGTTGTTTTGGGATATACGGGAGGAGTTGGGGCCTCCCTGCCCGGAGGCCCGCGGACGGCCCAGCCGACCCCGAGAGAATTTCCCCCCGACACACCCATATATCTAAGACCATATATATGGATACTCGTTGGGGCCCACCTTTTGGTGAGGAGGGGAGGCTGGCGTGTTGTGGGCGGGGCTCAACTCGCCGCCAGGTCCCCAAACTCCGGCTCTTAACTCCGGCTTCTCTCCTCTAGTGACTCACTTTACACTGTGCCCAGCTCTAAAAACTCAAAATGTGGTGCCTGATACACGGACCACACCACTCATGCTGTCAGCACAACTAACAGCTCAACTCACTGGAGCTAAAAGAAAGCACCTCACAACGCGTGACCAGGCCTGCTGCTTGACCGCCAAGCCCCGCCACTTGCACATTCAGTGCGCGCGCTTCCGACAACCCAGTATGTGTATTTTTTATTCTAAAGTGATACAATTCTATGTGAACCTAATATTTTCTCTGCTGCAATACTTGTCGATAGTAAAGTAAGTGCATTGCATCATTGTAAAGTGTATAACGTTTTGTGTTTTCTTTGAATGTGATGCCCGATGACAAAGTGCATGTTTATATTGGAGAGGACTGTATTCTTTTGTTTAGAATAGTTACAAAGGTTTATTTTTATACCTATGGATAGTTTATGTGCATCGTGAATGTAAACAGCAAGATAATAGCAAGCAGGCTGTATATCTTTTCTGTAGACGAGTTGGCTGAATTTATGTGGAATATTGTTGCTGATTTCCCATTGATAGTTAAGGGGTCACTTTTAATTTCTGTGCTCAGGACCATTTGAGAAAATATCAAGCACTCATTGAGAAATAAAATCAATGAGCTCGGAACAGATCGCAATGAAAGATTGAAGGTCTCAGTGAATGAAAACAATAAAATAATGGCAGAACAAAATGAATCAGACCCCAGCGAACCAATGCAAACAATTCCACTCATTGCTAAGCAAGTAGCTAGCCTCAAGGAGCAGCTTCTAGCCTAACAATGTGACAAGCTGCAGGACAGGTCGCAGAGGGAAAACCTTAAAATTACATTTCTGACGGAGGAATGTGAGAATGACAATATTGACTTCTGTCTCCAAGACCTGTGCAAATGTCTATTTGCGTGTGAACCTATTGAACATCTGCTCCTAGCAGGTGTCTGCTTAGTTCCGTGAGGAAGTGCGCAATATAAATGTCGAATAAAATTTCAAATCATATTTAGAAAAGGACTACAATGTTG
Organism: Ambystoma mexicanum; assembly: GCF_040938575.1. Taxonomy (NCBI): domain Eukaryota; kingdom Metazoa; phylum Chordata; class Amphibia; order Caudata; family Ambystomatidae; genus Ambystoma; species Ambystoma mexicanum. The sequence goes on along the minus strand of NC_090937.1, from coordinate 1,438,019,110 downwards.
TCAAAACATTGGACAGGGTGCACAGAGCGAATCACCTCAGTAAGGTCCCAGGTAGCCCTCCATGAGAGATCAAATGTCATGATTTCATGTGAAGGTTGAAGCTTCTCATTGCAGCAAGGCAGAATAATTCCTTACACTACCTACTCTGGGGTAAGGAGAGCAGTGAATATTAAGGAGGGCGCCTATCTGCTGTTCCTCTTAAATTATTAGTTCTATTGTAGTTGGTTTGAAAAGCTAACGAAGACTGTGTTATTCACTCGACAGTCTTATTACACAGGCACATTTGAACACAATAGTTAGGCACTGTGCGCTTATTCCTGGTTTTAAATTATGCAATATTCCTGAAGTATCATCATACCATTACGTATTTAGTCACTGAAAGCCCCAGTTCAATTCTTCACAGAGCGCTTGTATCATTTCTTATTCATAAACGAGATTACACAAGATCCGTGCAACCTGTTCTAGTCACAAGGCACATGGAAAGTGTTTCATTCACAGGGTGCCAAAGTATCACACATTGGACCCTATTCATGAAAAAGTGCACATTTATCCTGCAAGGGCCGCGCGCCGAGAACGACAGCGCGAAAGCCTGCGCACAGAATAAAAAATGCGCGCTCCGTGTGTTCATGGAACTGTTTGCGCAAAGTAACCGTATACGCAAGTCGTGACTGGAACGCCCCTGACACGCCCCCACGCAAAGCAAAAACAGCCAGAACAGCCACTATGTGTGCTCCCCTAGGCGCGAATAGATGCACACTTCAAGCAGTGCATGGGTTCCCCCGCAAGCAGATCTGCATCTCAGGGACCCTGCGCTGGGTCCCACATAACTGTTACCGGCACCCCGACAACTTGCGTACGATACTTCCTAACTCGGGTAAAACTTGGAAAATCTGCCTGCGAACCCCTGTAAACCGTTCCTGTACCTCCTACACTGCGTACGCACACCCTTAAGTCAAATCACAAACCCTTTCTGCCTGCACGCAGCCCTAAATCCGACATGCAAACTCACCTCCACGTTGCAAATCGTCCACACAAGTCTGTACGCCTGTTTTCGGGTGATGGAAATATCAAGGGCTTTGCATGGGAATTTCGCAAGCGAGAGGTTGCACGGTCACATACATGAATACGCTTTGTCATGCACATTCGTGGGAATGCTATGAAATGCCTGCGGCCCGTCCCTCGAAATGCCCACTTTTTTGACTTGGTCTTCCTCATTTTGCGTGTTCCGGCCCCTTCACCGGTCCCTGCACAGGCCAATCCCAAACCCTGTGTGGAGTCTCTCTAAGGCACTCGACCGCTCGCAGAGCTGTGCCAAGCCTTTGAGAAGTCCCCGTAAAGTATGAAAACGTGCTGCGCATTCGATTCCATGAAACGACAAACAGGATTTTGCACGCAGTTTGGCACCCAAAGTACCCATTTTCCATGCAGATAATTCCGTGAATCAAGCCCATAGTCTGTTGCATTCATAAAGTATCAAAATTGCGATATATCCTGTTGCCTTCACAAGGAACCAAAAAGTGCCAAAATATTACCTATTGGGGCACGTGCTTATGTTTCACCCTGTTTGCAGGATTTCTTAAGGCCTAAAGTCTTGATTTTTACAAATTCGGTTTGTGTTTCATACAAATATTATATACACATGCCATTTTAACACGAATTCACATATATATCATCATCTGATTTTTGATATACTATATAATTCCAATATGTATTATGTTCCCTTGGTATGTCTTTCACCATTGTTTACATTGTATAGGTGTCCATTTGAGTCTAGAAAGTAAGAGAAGGGAGAACGTAAGAAGGGAGAATCAGAAGGTCAGATTCTACTTGTTTTTATATCATATTATGTTATTGGGTTGTCCAGGGGACACATATCACCTTACCTATTATCTTATCATAGTCCTCATATGTATTACTCTGGGGAGAAAACTGCACACAAACTTAACCGAAGGAAAATCAGAGTGCAGTGTTTTTCCCCCCAGTGGTTATGCAGATCCATTACAAAGACAAGGTCGACAACATCATAACGGTAGCAGAGTAGAGTCTACTGGGGCTGCCAGGTAAGGAAGAGAGGCTGTCCTGAGCACATGAAGATGTGAGGACCGTGCAGTGAGAGCTCTCAGATGAAAATCTGCAATCAGGGACCAACTTAAATCTTCCAAACAAATAATGCAGGAATGGCATTCCTCCACACACATCAAAGAGTTTACATTCATAGCAGTGAAGCAGGCAGACATCTTGCTCAGTGATTGCGCTCTCAACAAACTAGCTGTGCTATGCCTTAGATAGGAAGCAAACACAGCAAACTAATTGAAGCGGAAGAAAGAAAGGGGGAAGTATTTCAAGCATGCTGCCAAGACTTCTATAATGTGGATCAAATGGTTCCTCAAATGCTTGTGATCTAACTAGCATTGGTCTCAATAACAGGGAAATCCAAGGTAAAGAGGGCCCTTCTTAAGCCACCAAATTACAGAAGGTTCTAGACACAATACATCATCATAAGCATACAAAGTCCTGTACCCCGATGGGCCTCACACACCACATCTCTTCTAAGACATTTGCAGCTGTTCTAGGTGGCTCTTGAGTGGATCTTTTTCACGTGTTTAAAGAGGGACAACCTCTAGCTGCATCCTTGAAAGAAGAAGATATAGCAGTGATCCCAAAGCAAGGCAGGACCACACTGATAGCACCTCATACAGACAGATTGCCATTATTACCCTGGATGCTTTTAATGAGGATTTTGGCCTAGATGGCATCGTTTAAAGAGTAAATAAGCCCAACAAGTCAGGATTTATAACAAAAGGAAGTGCTTATGAGAACATAAGGAGATGTTTTTGTACCCAATTAAAAAATATAAAACAACCATGTTAGGAGCCCTGGAGAAGCAATAATTGGGCCTGATTTCTGGAATCCGACAGCAAATATAGGTATTAATGATCATCGAACAGACACATTGGTACTGGAAAGAGGTACATGTCAAGGGTGTATTTAGAGGCAATGATCTGATAGAGGATAGAGAGAATAACGATTGAGAGAGTCAGGACACATTTGCACTCTCTACAGATAATGTAGTCCTTAGCCTCACAAACCTACAACAATCAGTCCCTGCTTTGCTTTGCTTTGCGAAATTGAGGTGCAGTAGAGATCGCTGGTTGCAAAGTGAATGAATCCAAATTAAAGAGCTTGAACCTTAAGCCCTCAGACTAGGAATATGCACTCTTGAAACAGGAAACACCTGATAGCTGGTGAGTAAAACTGATCAAATACCTGGGGATAAGCATTATTCCACATTACCATCAGCTCTACGCAGCAAGCTATCCCATATTGCTTAGGGCAATCTCAAACCTTCTCACTGGGTAGGATTTCAGTTGTTAAAATGAATATTTTACCATGGATATTAGACGTCTTTCAGCCATAGCCAGTCCAGGTGCTTAGGGAAAATGTACATAAGTTACAGAGTGATGCCAGACTTATTCAGAAATGTTGACAACTCGTAGATCATACTGATTGCTGAGTCATCAACATCATGACCCTTACTCTGATCCTTTGGCAGATAACAATAGATTTGAAGTTGCTCAAATGCAAATTTGACCGGTATTGGTTGACAAAAATGCTATCCCATTACAGGCTACGTGAAAACATTTCTGAGTAAATTAGATACATTTAACAGCTCCACCTCTCTGGATGTAAATCATGTCATCATCCTAGAGGACTTTAACCTATGAATGAATTGCTCTAACAATCATGAGGTACATAATTTGAAAGATACTATGACCTCACATGATATGTCATCTTTGTAGTTTGAGCCAACCCATGTGAATGTTCAATGCCTCATCAGAGGTCAAGGGTCGTGTGATATCACTTCCGCTACCCCTGGCATTTTGGTGAAACGATGTCCCTGTGTTGCAGATACCGGATACAATGATTATTGCATTCAGATTTGAGGTGATCGCTCCCAAGAGTTCACTGCTGCAGGGCAGCTGATTACAACATAACGTCGAGGAAACATGGCACTATTGCGTGATATACCAAGGAGATTCCGATGCATAACTATGGGAACTGAACCCTCAAATGTAGGGGGCCACAACATGGTGTAGAGGGTATTAGCTCAATTTGCAGTTCGAGCGCAAGAGTTGCATAATGTTCAGCAGCGCATGGTTCTCTGCAGTTATGCTCATCACCCACGTATGGGATCACAACATATCCTAGGTGATCGGAAGTGTTTTATCCAATCTGAGACTTTCAATGAACATTAGAATAATTTGAAGGTAGACTAATTTGGTGTTCTGTATGTACATGAATAGAAACGCAATGGTGCTACGATCATTAAAGCAGCTAAAATAGAACCTGGGAGTATCGATTTCTGGTGTATTTTCAATTGAATTTTTTCCGAGGGTGTTGAAAGGAAGTCTACCACGGTAACCTAGTTGGTGCGGACCTTTGGATGTTAGTTCTCATTAAGTTAGTGAATGAACAGGAAGATGTATGGCACTAGGAACAAGAGAATTGCATTTATACAATCTAACTCTTACTTTTGTACAGTCTCATCTGTATTTTGCATGGAGTAATGCAATGTCTGTAGGCATTTGGCAAACGACCTATTGAAGGTGTTCCTTGTAATTAGAATGGATGGCTCGGCAGAGCAAAGTGGCACCCGTTTGTGTGCTAAATATGATATGTTTATTTAGAACAATTGAACTAACATGTTTTTCTTTTTGTGTTTTTTCTTCCCCGGTGTCCATCTTCGTTTTTCCGTGAATGTTTTACTGGTAGTTTGTTCATTCAATTTGATGACTTATTGTTTTTTTTTTCTCTTCCATCCATACCTCTATGCATATTTTGATCAGCCTAAAGACTGACATTATTTGCCTTGATAAAGCCCAGAGGTTAAGCTGATGGCCATGCAGTTGGCATAATTTTACGTTAGCATATTAATGCATGCATTATTGTGTTAGTTTTCACTTGTAGCTTAAGGATGTCACTTTACTAACATATGACCAAATATACTTATGTGATGCATTGCATCAGACATCACCTTATCATACTGTGAAAAATCTATGTGAATCCAATCAGAATTTTTTCTTTCTTCTTTTGGATTATTCATTTGAGCAAATTGAGTCTGATTAAAGGCGATGATGGGTTCACTACTACTTAAAATAGTTTTGTACTTTGGCCTGTGGTTGTTGGCCTACACCCTTGAGGCAGCAGCTCTTACATAACTGCATAGGACTAGACGCAGGCCCCCATCACATCTGACAACCACTCGTAAATATTGTTAACTTATAATGGGCGACCAGCAGCACCTTGACACATTAGGAAACTTGTCTGAAACTGATTAAGGAACCCCCAGGATTCGATCCACTTTCACCAGTATTTAAGAAACCAGAAATACCTCTTTGGAATGTCCAGAACATCATTCAAAGCTTGGTGAAAGCAGTGCTCCCTTCTCCTTAGCCAGCTCTATGTGGAGGGTGTTGTATTATGCTTGATGTGAATGTAGGTGCTTGGTGATGTAAGAGAGAGTGTTGGTGTGTCAGAGAGAATGTTATGCTGTGAGTGAGGGAATGCTTGGAGTGAAGGTTCCATATGGAGAGAGCTCCTGCATGGGTAATGGGAGCCTGTGTTTATCTCTGTAACTTCCTTATGTAACTGACTGAAGTGGAATAAAGTTACTTGTGCTGGAACCTACCTGAAGGGCAGAGGATCCTAGATTATTTCACTGGTGAATAGCTGGTCTCGGTCTAAGGTCAGGAGATGAACCTACGTGGGAAGAGAAAAAACTTTAAGGTGACCATTCTGCTGTGGGCGGTGCAGAAGAAGAGAGTGGAAACACTGCCCCCACGAGTAAGTCCCATCACCCAGGGCGAAGAAAGGGGGGATCTGTGCACCATTTAATGATACAGGGTGAAGAAGGAGGGCAGAGCTGTGGCCCAGTAGAGCCACCAGGACAGAGAAGAAAACCCCAGGGCAGAAGGAGCTAGGAGTTTCAAAGCAAAGTAGAAAACCCCAGGGCAGAAGGAGCTAGGGGTGAAGCAGAGGAGGCAGAGCACAGTAAAAGAAGTGCTTGTGCCAACACCCTGCATGCAAAGGAAACAGGCCTTGACTATTGCGCTGCCGTGACTAATGCTGCTTGAGAAGATAAGAGCATTCTGTTGGCAATGTAGTTCCTGATGTGCGTTTGACTTACCGGTTTCTCCTGGTGTTGAGGTTATCCGGCGAAGCGACCACGAGAGCTTGTGGTGTTGTGGCTCTCGCCAGTGTGCGTTTCTCTCCCCGATGGTTGAACTTGGTGAGTGGTCTGGAGGAGGTGCCAGGGGCATGGTGGTGCAGAGGAGAGCCATTGCAAAGGTTGGTTCAGCAGAGCTCCATTCTTCCTGGTGGTAAAGTGTATAGTGGTGACGCAGTAATGGATGACAGGGGTATCGGCGAAGTATGGAATGTGGAACCTCTGTCCACCGTTTCTGTTACTGCTGGTGTAATCGTTCGCTAGAAAGGGGAGTGTGGAGGAAAGGACCCTCCAATGCAAGGACGCAAGACCTGAGCGTTCATTGCCAGCATGTCAAATCGAGGAAGTAAGAAGATGGCAAGGGACAATGGAGGTTGGCTCAGCAGAGCTCCATTGTTCCTGATGGCTAAGTGTAGAGTGGTGACGTAGTAATGGATGGCAGGGTGATCTGCAAAGTATGGAATGTGGAACCTCTGTCCACCATTCCTATTACTGCCGGCATAATCGTTCGCAGGAAGTGTGGAGGAAAGGACCATCCAACGCAAGGACGTGTGACCTCAGCGTTCATTGCCGGTATGTGAAATCCAGGCAGGAATAAACGTACAGCGCATTAATCACCATAGATGCTTTGGTACAGCGTTGGGATGTGTCTGTGATGCAAGCTCGATGTAGCAGGATGGAAAGAAGAAGAATGGATGTTCGCAATGTTTAGGTGCTGAATCCAAGAACAACCAAGCAAGGACATGAAGAGAGTGCAGTGTTGTTAAGGCGAAGTAGGAAAAAGTAGATATGCAGAGCGGGACGGTTTGTAAACGAAGTATCTCCAGGTCAGATACTGTTCCAGTGTAAGATTTTACAAGGAGTTTTTAGAGCGACGCTTCGCTGTGCTGACGTGGGCGCATTCATTTCAATGTGTATAGCAATGCTATTTACATTTTACGGAATTTAAAGGTATAGAGCTGGCTCACCAGCTGCAGACCTTTAGTGTTAGTATAGCGTGGGTTAGATTGAAATACTCACACATGTGGGAGCTGATTCATGGAATTTGTGCGCCGAAAAACGGGGATGTGTGCGTCATTCTGCCCGCAATCCCTGTTTAACAAATAGGGATTTGCGGGCAGAATGGGGCACAAATCCCCGTTTTTTCAGCGCACACATTTCATGAATCAGCCCCGTGGTGTTTAGGTATTGATGTATCTGAGAATGGTTAATGTGTTAACAAGTGTCTTGTGAGGTAATGGTTGGCACAGTGTGTATGGATGGGGCAGTTAGTGTGAAAGGCTGCCCTTCAACTAAATGTGATTGGCTTACAGTTTAACTTTCTTGAGGAATTTTAGCTATATGTTGCTGGTAGCAACAAGGAATTTTAGGTTTTAAGTACTTTGCAGTGTCAAAGGTATTAATGCTAATAAAAACAAGGTGGTATGGGGAAAATGCAAGGGACTAACATTTTTGAGGACTTACAGGTTTAGCGCTGTGTTCAGCTTTGGTCATTCAGGTTGTGAACCTTATCGCTATTAAAAGCTAAGGGACTTTAAGTTAAATTGTTGAGAGTTAAGAGTCAGGGTAAGTTTAACCGGTTTAGAGGGTTTCAGGTTAAAAGATGTTTTCAGCTGTGGACTTTTAGGACAATGTCAAAATGTTCAAATGTCATTGTGTAAGTATTTCAGAGAGAGAGAGAGAGAGAGAGAGAGAGAGAGAGAGAGAGAGAGAGAGAGAGAGAGAGAGAGTGTTTGGTGTGAGGCATGGAAGAGAAGCAATTTAGGTGAAGAAGAGGGGGCTCCTTCTGACTAGTGAGAGTGGCTGATGTGTGTGTTAGCACAGTATGAGTAGATACGGCCTTCTGACTAGTGAGAGTGGCTGATGTGTGTATTAGCACAGTATGAGTAGATACGGGGAGCGCCTTCTGACTAGTGTGAGTGGCTGATGTGTGTGTTAGCACAGTATGAGTAGATACGGGGGGCGCCTTCTGACTAGTGAGAGTGGCTGATGTGTGTGTTAGCACAGTATGAGTAGATACGGGGGGCGCCTTCTGACTAGTGTGAGTGGCTGATGTGTGTGTTAGCACAGTATGAGTAGATACGGGGGCCGCCTTCTGCCAAGTGTGAGTGGCTGATGTGTGTGTTAGCACAGTATGAGTAGATACGGGGGGCGCCTTCTGACTAGTGTGAGTGGCTGATGTGTGTGTTAGCACAGTATGAGTAGATACGGGGGGCGCCTTCTGACTAGTGAGAGTGGCTGATGTGTGTGTTAGCACAGTATGAGTAGATACGGTGGGCGCCTTCTGACTAGTGTGAGTGGCTGATGTGTGTGTTAGCACAGTATGAGTAGATACGGGGGCCGCCTTCTGCCAAGTGTGAGTGGCTGATGTGTGTGTTAGCACAGTATGAGTAGATACGGGGGGCGCCTTCTGCCAAGTGTGAGTGGCTGATGTGTGGAGCCACAGTCAGAGCAGTCAGAAGTGGACGCCTTCTGTCCTATTCTTGAATTGTACCACTCACGAAAAATGTGTACTGCATGAGTGTTCCCCGTACGTTTCCTTCATGTGGATGTGTGTGTGAAGGATATTAATGTTTGTGAGGAGAGGAGATGTTTTGTGATGTGCTTTGCTGTGATCTTGTGTGATCTGGAAAAAAGGGAGATGTGTTCTATTTCGCTTGGCATGAATGCAGCTGCTTGGTGATGTAAGAGAGAGTGTTGGTGTGTCAGAGAGAATGTTATGTTGTGAGTGAGGGAACACTTGGTGTGAAGGTTCCATACTGTGTCAGTTGGAGAGCTCCTGCCTGTGTGATGGGAGCCAGTGTTTATCTATGTAACATCCATATGGAATTGACTGAAGCTGAATAAAGTAACTTGTGCTTGGACCTATCTGAACTGTCTGCTGCGGGGGTGCAGAAGAGAGAAGAAGAGGACCCACTGCCCCCACAAGTAAGTCCCAACACCTAAGGTGAAAGAAGAGAAGAGGGGAGAAGTCCCAGGGTACAAAGGCATTGACCAGGGCATTGGGGCACCAAAGCAAAAACATAATGTCCCAGGGCTAGGAAAAGAGAGTTCCCACCCCAGTTGGAAATGCCAGCGCGTAAAATGAAGAACACAAGGAGGAAGAAGTAGGGGGAATTGTCACGGAATAAGGACTCTATGCATTGTGTTAAGGGCGCTGCCAAGTGGGAGATGAAAAATGATCCCCAGTGAGAAGCCCCATGGATTGCAAGAGTATCCTGTAGGGCTTCGCCAACTGTGTTTCCTGCAAGTTGAGCACTAATAAATTAACTAACCATCCTTCGCACGTAATGAGCATGAGCATAGGCTGCAGAAGTGGTGGAAAAAAGCAGTGGAAAAAGTTTGCAATAACCAGCCAGTAGGGCACGGTTACAGTGAGCTGCACAAGGGCCATACCTTCTGATGGCTGGGGAAACTGGTACTGGCACGGTGTGACCGGCTGAAGAGCCTCCACCCGCTGGAGAGCAGAGGTTGGAGCACCGTAGTGTAGAGGCGGCCGCTGGAGCAGCAGAGCTCTGCTGCGTGTCATGATCATGAAGACAATAGTGATGTCACATTCGATGCTGGGGAGTTGGCGATCTTGAGGAATGAAATACGCACTGCATTCAGTAGAATTGTGTTGGCCGGAGCAATGCCGGGTCTGGCATCTCCCAGCATTAGATTAAAGGACTCTCCAGCGTCGGGGCACCGTGATGTGCTGTGATGCAACACAGGATGCAGAGGATGAAGAAGGAAGCTCAGCCTTAGGTTACCATGGATGTCAATGCGCAGCTGTGGGTGCGATCGGAGTACCGAGAATATGTCTGCGACACATGCCAAGCACAAAGCCATCAGGGCAAATACGAAAACTCCAGGACAGAAGGAGCTAGGGGTCCCAAGGCAAAGTAGAAAACCCTAGTACAGAAGGAGCTAGCTAGCGGTCCCAAGGCAAGCCCCAGGGCAGAATGAGCTAGGGGTGATTCAGATGAGACAGAGCACAGTAAAAACAAGTGCTGTGCCAACATCCTGCATGCAAAGGAAACAGGCATTGACTATTGCACTGCCATGACTAATACTGCTTGAGAAGACAAGAGCATTCTGTTGATGATGTAGTGCCTGATGCGAGTTTGACTTACCGGTTTCAACTGATGTTGAGGTTATCCTTGGAGCAACCACTGTTTAACTTGGGGAGTGGTCTGGAGGAGGTGCCAGGGGTATGATGGCACTGAGGAGAACCGTTGCAGAGCTTGGCTCAGCAGAGCTCCATTCTTCCTGAGGGCTAAGTGTTGAGTGGTGACGCTGTAATGGATGACAGGGGCATCGGCGAAGTATGGAATGTGGAACCTCTGTCCACCGTTCCTGTTTCTGCCGGTGTAATCGTTCGCAGGAAAGGGGAGTGTGGAGGAAAGGACACTCCAATGCAAGGACGCATGATCTCAGTGTTCATTGATGGCATGTCAACTCCAGGAAGTAAGAAGACGGCAACAAATACATTTACCGCACATTAATCCTCATAGATGATGTGGTACAGCGGCCGAGTGGGCATTTTGGCAGCTGAGTGCGCTGGGATGTGGCCACGATGCAAGCTCGATGTAGCGTGATAGAAAGAAGAAGAATGGATGTTCGCAATGTTTTGGTGTTGGATCCTAGAACAACCAAGCAAGGACATGAAGAGAGTGCAGTTTTGCTAAGGCGAAGTAGGAAAAAGTGTACATGTACAGAAGGACGGTTTGTAAACGAAGTATCTCCAAGTCAGGTACTGTTCCATTGTAAGGTTTTACTTGGAGTTTTTAGAGCAATGCTTCGCTGTGCTGACGTGGGTGTATAAATTTCAATGTAGAAGCAGCGCTTTCCTGTGCTGATGTGAGTGCATACATTTCAATGTGTATAACAAAGCTATGTACATTTTACGGGATTTAAAGGTATAGAGCTGGTTAGTATAGCGTGGGTTCGAATAAAATACTCACGCATGTGGTGTTTAGGTATTGATTTATCTGAGAATGGTTAATGTGTTAACAAGTGTGCAGGAAGTATTTTGTGAGGTAATGGTTGGCACAGTGTGTGTGGATGGGGCAGTTAGTGTGAAAGGCTGCCCTTCAACTTCAATCTCTGTATCATCCTTATGTAACTGACTCAAGCTGAATAAAGTAACCTGCGCTGCAACCTACCTGAAGTACTGAGGATCCTACATTATTTCAGAAGGCACGCCCTGACATTGGAGAATTGTGAAACTACCTTTGAAGTTGATAAAAGGGAAAGCTTTCAATACATCCAGGTCACACATTGGGCCACTCACAAAGACACTAATAGTGTGGGCACCTGTGTACCAAATCAGTTTTACAGAGTGACCTCTCATCAGCTGTTTACCTATATATGACTAGATGGGCTGGAGAGTTGGGGCTAACCATTTCCCAGACTGGCTGCAGAATACGCAAAGGGCCCACAAATCCTCCAAATCTGGGTCTAGTAAAGAAAATCTATACAAGATATGTTTCAGGTGGCCACTACTTCGTCATAGATTGCATGCTATGACTCCTGGCATTATTCAATTATGCTGTGGGGGTGCAATGATGTGGGTGATCTGGGACATATGTGGTGGTGTTGTCCCAGAGAACAGATTTTTGGAAATAAGTCCTATTCCATATCAAAAGCATCAGAAGCTGGTCAATGCCATTGGGCAACCTCGTTCTTGTCTTGCGTAATAGGTGTAGGATACCCAATGCCTGCTATAAGAGTGTTGCTTATTACTCATGAGTTATTGTTGGCATCTTTGGCAATAGCCCAACAGTGGAAGACGCCTACTGGCCCTGAGATAGCGGTAGGGTAAGGGAGAATTTTGGAAGTGCTGGCTAAAATATCAGCATTTGTAATAGGTTGTTTTTCCCACTATCTCAATATATTTATTAATTTTGTGATTCGAAGTAAACATATGTATCATAGGCCCTCACTGTTAAAAATGTTTTCAATGATATGAAGTATTACGAAAAGTGTAGTAATAGTCAATATAAGCTTCAGATGAAAGCAAGGATCTATGAGACGGGGAATAAAGTGGGGAAAATGCTGGCATGGCTGGAACGACGGGATGAAGGCAATAGCCAGGTGAGATCGATCACACCAGAAAATTCCAACCCGCTCTTAACAGACGCAGAGATAGCGGAAGGGTTTGCGCAATACTATGAAGAATTATATCATGCCCCTAGTGTCGACCCCTCGACCTCCATACTGGATGAGATCATCCTCCCCCTCCTGACCCCTGCACAAAACACTATTTTAGAGGCGGAAATCACAGAAGAAGTGCTGTCGGCGATGGCACAGCTTCAATCCGGGAAAGAACCAGGCCCAAACGGCTTCCCAGTGGAGACCTGGAAGAGAATAGGTGGTAACGAGATTGTCCCACACCTTCTGAATATGTACCGCAAAGCTAGAGAACTGGGCAGCCTCCCAGTGGACCTTAGAAAGGCCACTTTAATAGTAATACCCAAAGCCGACAAGCCACCGGATAAGTGCAGCTCATACAGACCAATATCTCTGATTAATAGTGAGACAAAAATCCTAGCCAAAATGTTGGCAACGAGGCTACAAAGAGTATTAACATCCCTGATCCGCCCGGATCAGTGTGGCTTTATGCCTAGCAGATCCACAAGGATGAATATACGCAGACTTCATTTGGCTATAGAGCAAGCCCAGACTATAGAGGCCCCATTAGCATTATTGGCGATAGATTTCGAGAAAGAGTTTGATTCGGTCTATTGGGACGCTCTCTGGGAGATCTTGCAACGGATTGGGGTTTGTTGAGCAATTGAGTTGGGTCAGACTACGCTATGCTTCACCAATAGCTGAAGTCAAGGTGAATGGCTGGGTGTCTAGGTCCTTTGCGCTGGGAAAGGGGACGAGACAGGGTTGCCCCCTGTCGGGACTCCTTTTCGCACTTGCGAAGGAACCGCTGGCTATACTACTGAGGATATTGCATGCCTGAAAGGGATTCCCAAGTTCGTCGGGTTGGGAAGACAGAGTCTCCTTATATGTGGATGACCTACTGGTGTACCTGAAAAATCCAGCGGCAGCGTGCTCAGCGGTGATGCAATTATTAGAACAATATGGGGCCTTTAGTGGACTAAGGGTTAATTGGAAGAAATCAACACTGTTCCCGATCAATGATGCATGAGGGAGGCTCCCTGAGTCCTGTCCATACAAGATCGTGAGTGATCATTTCCGATACATGGGTATCCAAATCACGTGTGACCTTAACAAATACACAGCTGACAACCTGCATCCCATCATGGAAAGATTTGCAAGAGACGTACAACACTGGATGCCTCTCCCCTTGACCCTACTGGTACGAGCAGCCCTTTTTAAGATGTTGGCACTCCCCTGCTTTCTATAAGTTTTGCAAAACGCCCCAATACACATACCAACAAAGATATTCCAGATAATAGACTGCATGATCAGGAAACTCCTATGGAGTGGTGGGCACCCAAAAATAGCATTCCGGACACTTCAGAGATCTATATGGGAGGGTAGGATCGTTCTCCCACGACCACAAACATATTACTGGGCTAGCCAGCTATCGGTGGTCAATGATGCACTGCATGATGATGAAATGTTACCACACTTGAGAGCGGCCCACCGTTGAAATTATATTTAAAACCACACACACCAGTTCATAGAGATATGTTGACACAAACATCCAAAATCTTGGATGGGAAAAGATGGTCACACCGCTACAACCACTATGGGAAAATAGCAACCTCCCTGAGGTAAATAAACTGCCCCGATGGCCATCCTGGGTGGAGTGCAGTGTGCGAAAAGTGGGGGATGTAATAGCAAATGGGGCCTCCAAGCCCTTCGAGGACCTAATGTTGACATTCGGCCTTCCAGCAACCGAAAGATATCATTACACACAACTGCGTCACGCACTACAACAACACCTACCTGCCCTGGCCAATATGTCAGAAAGTACCCCAGTGGAAAGAAATATAGTCATGGAATGAATTGCCACAAAAGTTACCACGGTTATGTACGCTGCCATCACCTCCTTTGCCACACCCGAACTACTGAGTCTGAAAACCAAATGGGAAAGGGATGTTGGAGATATTATGCCAGAAGACTGGGTCAAGGCCCTAATGTGCCCACGTGAAGTGGCCATTTCGGCTAGTCTACGACTGATACAATTAAAGACACTACATGGGGTGTACTTCCCGAGCGTAGCACTGTATCGCTGGGGCAAGGTAGAAGAACCCAACTGCCTGTGTTGTTGAAACGCAGAAAGTACTTTCTTCCACATACTATGGGACTGCCCACGCATACAAAACTATTGGCAACAATGCTATGGCATACTGTCAAACGTCCTAGGGCAAACGATCCCCAGGGATCCCAAGAGGTTGCTGTTGGGAATGGAGGGGGAGGAGGACTTGTCTCGATATGAAAAACTGTGCTTGTCAACCGCTACTGCAGTAATTAAGAGGAATATTGTAAAACTATGGGGTGCTGCAGAAGTACAGACGGTTGAACAATGGATCGCAGATGTACAATTATGTGCTATCATTGAGCAGAGAGTATATAGAGCAAGGGGATGCCTGGAAAAAGCTGGGAAAATCTGGCAACGGTGAGAAGATGCAATGTAAGCCTTGTCCGAAACATGGTGCAAGATGTCATACAAGTGCGTAAATTAGAACTATTGTGATGCATTGAACAGGAGTATCTGTCTCGAATCCAATGGCTCCCTCCTTTTGTGTTTTTGTGGTTTTGTTTTTCTGTTGACCCCGACAGGGTCAGTTGTTGTAAGTTTCAATATAAAAATCAATAAAATATGTAAACAAAAAAAATATATAAGCTTCAGAGCCTTAAATGAATGGGGTGAAATCCAGAACCTAACACTGGAAATAAAGTATGTAAATGGTGCCTGGTGATTATTACTTCTGTCCACGGTTCACTTAATTACTTTGGTAATTATCTTGGTTACTTTGGTTGCATACCTTTCATTCGACTGATGCTTTTTTTTTTTAAGCAGTTTGTTCTAATGTTAAAAGAACACAATAAATAAGGCTTTCAGAAAGAAAACGAAATACACAATTCCCATCCACAAATTACAAAACCAAGCAGCAGAGGAGGTGAGTGCTCAAGAGTTGGAACAAGGCTGCTGTTGGAAGGAAATAAATAAGGAATTGAAATATGGAGTATATTATGCAGTATATTTTTGGACCTGGTCCATTACCCCTAGCCCAGATCCATTTTTCAAGACCCCAAGGAAAAGCAGCATATCCTGCCTGCAAAGCTTAAAATGGAAAACCTATTCCGAGCAACGCCCTTTAATCTATCGCAGAAGAGCAAACAATCCTGGAGATAGGCCGCTTCTTGCTAACGCCGGTTGCTACAGCATGAAAGGGCCATTGTGAGGCCGTGTCACCTGATGCACGTGTAGTAGAAAGTGCTCGTTTTCCCATTCTAACTCTGGCAGGAAATACGAGATCAAAAGGCGGCGCCACCTGTGGCTCGACCTTTGTTCTGCAGCTCATCGAATTCTCGCGCGGCCTATTGTGTGTTGCCGCATCCATTCAGGAACCGGAAACTACGGCTCCTTGAACCCTCACCAGCCACAGGCGCAGTACAAGGAGCTGTCAAGGCACCTGTGTGCTGGGCCATTGATGTGGAAGTCACGTGGCGGCTGGGCCTCCTCATTCATAAGCCTTAGCACCTTCACGTGCACAGGCCACACCTGGAGATCAAGTGAGGCAATGATAAGCGAGAGTTAGTTCACAGAAAGCCAGCTGGGTTGGTGGTAAGGCTGCCTGGGGCCTCATCGCCAGAAGGCTTTGGAGTATCCAGCATTGCAAGAGTGGGGGTGAGGGGAGCCACGAAAAAAGTCATGTTACTTTCCGCCGTAATGCGCCTTGGAAAATGAGTGGTAATCTGACATACAATCAGGGTCGGATTGACCTTTCGGCCCATGGCCGGGCGAAATTGTCCCTGGGGAGTGGGGGCCGGTTTGGAAGAAAAAAAAATAGAAAAAAATATCTTTTTATTTTTTCAAATTTTCGTTTTTTTTCTTTTCAAAAAGCCTTTCATTCTTCTTAGGTCAATAAATGAGTACCAACTAAGGATGGGTGATATTGTTTGCATATTTGTTCTACAAAAAAGAGCTAAGCGTAAGTGCTATACAATAACAAATTATCATTTGGACGTCTGCTTGGATTCACAGTAATTTAATGTATAGGAACAATGCTATTTGATGCCACTTCCTGTTTTGTCAAGGGATGAAAGGTTGTGTTTCATCGCTTCCCGAGATGTCACTTTGGAGTGGGGTCAAATGACATCTCTTCCGGTGATGTCATCAGAGGTCAAGGGTTGTGAGGCGAGGGGTGGCCACTTTTTTGAGGCGATGGGTGGGCCACTTTTTTTTGGGTGACCGGCCCTATTTCTTGTCCCAGTCCGACAATCGTTCCTGTCCCCCATATGATGCAGGGCGTTGCACGCTCTGCAACCATAACATTACTTTCTTTAGTCCTTGAGCGCATTCACTAGTCCGACTTTTGATGCACTCCGACTCCAGAAAGAAATGACCTGACTGCTTTCTGGAGTCAGACTAGTGAATGCGTGCAGGACTGGAGCTGAAGGCAGAGCACACAGCACTGTCTGGTGTCCCTGTTCCCCACCGCTCCAGGCTGCAGCTGCAACAGTGGGCCAAAGCGGGGTGGGACATGGACACCTGTTTGCCGCGTGCTCCTGCTCGAATGGCAGCACCCTCATTGTTAGGGTGGCCAACTTTACAAAATGGTTTTGCAGGACACTTTGTACGTGTTAGAACATCAGTGGCGCTCTGCACTGCGCGGGATTCCCTACGTATCATTCACAACCCACCCTTCCCCACCATCAATTTTTTGGTTAACATTAGTGGCAGATGGCATTTTAACATATACACATAACAACAACAAAAATAAACTGCAGGGCCATTACAGATGCAGGAATCTCACTCTCTGTGGGGGAAAAAGACATGCAAAACTCCTAATTTGCATATGAATTGCACCAACAGAAGTGACTTGACAGAAAAGTACTTTGGACGTGACTTTAGAATACGTTGCTATAAATAAGCCAAGTGGCAAATAACGTTGTGGTGCAAAATACCAACATTGCACTTATTATATTTGGAGCAACTCTATAGTCATTAGGCTTTTCTTATAATAGCATGATATATTAACATAAGCTATGAAGTGAATCACTACAGAGCTGCAGATAAGACTCAGTGTGATTAAATAATTTGCCCAGGATCACACACTTTGGTCAAATGGTCAAACTGGGATGTGGGCAATTTAAGCAACTGAAGACTTCTTCCCAGGTCTAGTTAATATGGATATTATTAAAGTTTTGCTTTGCATTTCATGTGCTTAAATAATACTTTATAGCAATATCTTGGAAGCAAGCCACATTACATAATAAACTAGCGTTTCATAATAATCTAACTTGTCACTATATACACCATCATAGGAACATGTTAAGCACTAAGAGTATGACGTTCGCTTTCTTTTTCCCTTCGTGCATGAAAAATTACAGTACGATCGTGTAGATTAATGTGAGCCTAACAAACCCCCCTTGGGTTTTAAGACAATAGTAATTATTTCATAAAGCATGCAGCATTATGCACCCTTCTCACTTCTGATCGTCTCACACTTCTTAAGGGACACATGGTCTGGCTAATAGTATCCCCTCCTCCCATCAGTGCCTAATGGCTCTCAATGTAATGCTCTGTTGACACAGAGAAAAGTGTCAGGCCCCTGGGAGAGCTGCTCTGCTGCACAGAGCTCGAACAACGAGGGTGCCGAACAGGAGGTGTCCTGTTGCCAGGACAATGAAGGTGCTGAGCAGAAACTCCTGCTCGGCACCCGCATTGACCTGCCAATGTCCCGGTCTGGCTCTGAGGTGCCCCCCTAACCCCCGACCCTCTGCTCGGTAAGCCACTGGTAGAAGGGCATCATGGGCTGGATGATGACAACTTTGGACTTATGCAAAAAAACAAGGGAGAATCTGTAAATTATTTTAGCACCAATTCTACTGTACAGATAATAGGGAATTGGGCAAACCGTTCAGGCCAAACATTAATCAGACTGTTTTATTTACTATGTTTGTTGGATAAAATGTAAAGACATTTTGTAAACACATTTCGTTTCATAGTCTACAGCAAACACAGTTTGTTTTGCAAACGTTTTTAGAGAATACAGATTGTGACAAAACCTGCCTGCTCCAGTCTTTATGACCTATGTTTAGCAATAGTGTACATCTTAGCTATTGTGACCCCAGGTGGGTAAAATCTTACTGGTCTCAGGTCGATAGCTCAGGGGCAACGTGCTCGCCTTGGAAGCAAGACGACACAGAGCCACACAGGTTCAGTGTACATGTTAGCTACTGTGGCCCCAGGTGGGTAAAATCTTACCGGTCTCGGGAGGATAGCTCAGGGGCAACATGCTCGCCTTGGAAGCAAGACGACACGGAGCAACACAGGTTCAGTGTACATGTTAGCTACTGTGGCCCCAGGTGGGTAAAATCTTACCATAGAAACATCAAACAGGCCCCACTGTGAGGAAGGAGGCCCAAATGGCACTTTGCCTGGTGTGGCAGTAATCTTTGCATCAGGCACCAATGTGTACTTGTGCAGCTCTCACGTTCAACGTGCATTGATATAAACACATATATATATATATATATATATATATATACATATATATATATTGATTGAGATTATGACTGCATTTCTGATACATTTCAGGTTCATCATTGTCCCTGAAATAGTTTCAAAATCCTCCCTGCTTTATTGTCTCACTGTGAACCCTGTTTGCGACAAGCGAAAGCGCAGTTGTACATTCAGCAGAAGATAGCTTGAGTTAAAGCAAGACTGAGGGGGCGCGAGAGTGGTAAACAAATGTGTAGAGCTGGGACCTGATTACAGAAACTGTGCACCGGTGCAAGTGCAAAGTTGTATTGTATCAGCACTAGGGAAAAAAATTAAAAACATACACTTTCTATGGATTTTTGCACCAGTGCAATGTTTCTGTAATCTGGCCTCAGAGCAGCCTGAGGAAGACACACACACAAGTGCAAAATGCCAAGAAATTATCCCTGGGTGCAGGTAAATAAGGTACACCTCTGCCACCCGTACAGTCATTATTGTTCCTTAACAACAGATCCATGAGGGTCTTTGCACCATCTGCTTCTGCCTCACCAACCCCCGTCACTTGTGGGGTACCCCAAGGTTGTTGTGTGGCCCTCACTCTTTACAATGTTTTCACCAAGGATCTGGGTGTCATCTACACTAATTACGTGGATGACACTCAGATACTCATCCCCATTAGTGGCTACTACACTGTGGACAGTGAGACACTCAACAACATTTACACCATCATACAAGCCTGGATGGCGAAGCATGGACTCTGTCTTAATGATGACAACGCAGAGTTGTTGCTCTTGGGCTCGCCGGCCAACCTGAATAACCTGAGCGCATCATTCTCTTCCTTTAACATTGATAGCAACTTAATTAAAGTCGCCATGGTGGTGAAAACACTAGGGGGCTCATTACAAGTTGGGCGGTAAGGGATACCGGGCACCTGTAAGGAGACCGGTGCCGGTAATCCCTTACCGCCCAATTCCGAGGTCCCTTAGCGGGAGCCTCAAAGAATGTGTGGTCTGACCACACGTCCTTTACAGGTCCCGCTAAGGGACCAGGGCGCTAATAACGGTACCGAATATTGCGGTACCGTTATTAGCTACTTCCCCATTCCCATTGAGCCTTATGGGGGCTCAAATGGGAAAGGGGAATGGTTTGTTCAATGGGGACTTACCGGGACCTCCAGGGTCGGAATGCACCGGTAAGTCCCCATTGAACAAGACAGGTGCAGGACCCAGTATTGGAGGCAGCCATGGCGCAAATAGCACCATGGCTACCTTTAATCTCGGAATGAGGCCCTAGGGATTTATATAGACTCAGCATTAACATTAACTAGACAAACCAATGCCTTAGCTTCCTCATCTGCCTACACCTGCAAGCTTATTACAGCTTGCCGACTGTACCTCTCTCCAGCCAATTGCATCACACTATCTAGAGCCTTAGTCCTTTCCAAGCTAGATTATTGCAATGCACTTTACCTCAGCACATCTCAACAAAACCCTAACAAAATGCAGGTCCTGCAAAATAATGCCATTCGAGCAGCCCTAAATATTCCTAAGAATCACTATATCCCTGAAACTAGACTCTTGCGAAAATGGCACATCAACCAAAGAATAGCTTGCAAAACCCTGTCTCTCACTCACAAGTGCCTGTCTAACCAAGCATCCACATACTTGGCTAATACTATCTCTCGCCACACATCTTCACGACCTATTAGATCTACCATGAGGCACTGTGTCCAATATACCTCGATTCAGGCAACAATGTGCAGAAGGAGCCAGCTTCCCTGTCCTAGCAGCCAGAAAATGTAATGACCTTCCCCTCTCCATAAAGGAAGAACAGTCTTACCACAGTATTTAGGAATAAGACCAAAGCCTGGTTCCATGAGCAAGATAGACTACCAATTTCTTGAACTTATCTTATATTTTAATGGGCTGCTTTCATTGACCGTTATCTGTACATGTTATATTGTATTTTTTTTGTATATTGTGTATCATTATAATTGTCTGTATATCGCAACATGTCAGTTAAGCTCCCAGTTGCCTAAGGGCCCGGTGCGCTTTATAAATAAATAAACTAAACTAGTCATGGAGGGAACCGGGATGGCACAAGCAACCTGTGCAGCATTAGACTGCACCCCACTTGTGAAACTGTAATATTTCCCGCCACATGCAAGCCACTGCAAACTGAGAAACATTGCCACTGGAAAAGAAGACTTCTATAGCCATTTCTAAAATGGCTAGGTCACCAGGTAATGGGTTAATGCTCTCTCTCAAACACTTTGTTTTTAATCAGAGAATTACACAGGCCATAGTGTTTGCTACTCTGTTTCACAGAACCTGGATTAATATATTAATATTACCTATTTAGGGTACACAATGTGTCAACTCCAGAAGGAAGAGAAAATTAGACTATTTATAAGTGTGCCCGTCTGGAAAGAATGCCGGAAAAAAAGTCTGTCATTTTTTACAGTGTGCCAGTGGGGGCCACGGATCTCCTGGCAGGCCTGACCTGCAGAGAGTTCAGGCCCCTACAAGCAAATAAATGCCTGAATCACCGGCACCATTACTAACGGTGCCAGTGATTCAGAAATCCCATACCATTGAGTCATAGCGGAAATGGGAACTTACCGGCACTCTGCTACCCGTAATATCCTGGTAAAACCAGGATATTGGGTGGAAGAAACGGTAAGGCAGGTTTGCCGGTATCCCGCAGGACTTGCCGGCAGTCTACCAGCAAACCTATAATAAGGGCCTATGACTTGAACATGTGACCTGCAGTGTGAAAACATTTCTCAACCTCAAGCACCTAACCCAGTGAGCAATCTGTCCTGCAAGTGAATATGAGCAGGGTAGATATGGATGACTAGTTACCAGAACCTCTGTTTATAATGATGTCTGTGCGAAGGAGGTGCTTCTGAAAGTGTCTCAGGTACTTTAGATATGACAATAACGCAGGAGTTTGCTGCTTTGCCTTGGCTTGAAGGGGAAGAAGGGAGAACAGTGGACACATGTGATGAGGCAGACCTCTTCCCCCCTCTCCTCTGTTGATTCTGTTCCCTCGGCAGAGTACACCTGGCCAACCTCTGTACTCCGGGCACAGGTACCTGCTCACCCTGCCACCTTCACGCACTGCCTCTGGGCCACCCATTGCACTGGGGTCTGTATCTTTACCCATACAGCCCCCCATTTTCTTCCTGCACTGATCAGACCTACCCACCTGCTGCCTTAAACCCAGCACTTGCTGGCTGCACTACCACTGTTTGTTGCCTCTTTATTTATACATTTATTATTATTTATTCTGTTTTTCTCCTTGCTCCGCACTCTCCTTTTCTCCCCCTTCCTTGCACTTTTCCCCTCCCCCTCTCCCATGCACTTGCGCGTTCTCAATTTCACTGGGCCTAGTAAGATCGTTGTTTTTGTTCTCCCCTGCTCCCCTTCCCTTGCCTTGCCGTGCTCTGAAACACTTGTGTATGAGCGCGATAGAAATAAAATATCAATATCATTATCAATACCTAAATCAACAGAGGACCAGCCTCAGAATCCTTCATGCTGATGGTTAATCGGGTGTTAGCCCGGTCAGTTTAATGACCAATGTGCCGCTTTCGACAGTGCATGGTTCCCTGCTCAAGCCTAAGTTGTTGGCTATCTCGGGAGACTCTCACCAATTTTTCACAGGCCCACACCATTTTGTAGTGTGCCACTGTCTGTGACTTTGTGACTCACCAGATCACAATAAGAACTAGAATAAACTTTCTGTTTGATGTTTTGCATGGAATTTCACACAGTTTGCTTTGTTCCTCCAGCAGTGGGGATAAGAGTATTGACATTTCAGTCACCCCATCTGCAAAGTTCATTACGGCGATGGGATGGCCAAGTTCGGGACTGAGCATCACTCCAGTAGAACTTTAAAATCTGATGGTCAGTGAGTGCCATGATTTCCTTTGTTTGATAGGAAGGGCTACATGAATACCGAACTCCAGTGTGCTTTACGACAGAACACTGCGTGCCAATATAGACACTGGTGTTTTTGTATGAACTCTGTGAGCGCCAGACCAGGCGCTGTATTTGTTGTCTTTGGTTCCTGTCCTTTATGCATGTACACCAGCAGTGCCCAAAATGGGGTAAAGTGTCTCTCACAACGAGAGCCACAGAGAACCATAAGACAGTGCCAGACAGGTGCTTGGTGACTGACTGACTGCATGGTGTTGGTTTTGACAGGTATGAATGACTCAGCGGTGTTCGTGGTTAGGCTACAGCCTACCAGCAAGGGTGACTCAACAATCA
Source organism: Ambystoma mexicanum (assembly GCF_040938575.1). Lineage (NCBI taxonomy): Eukaryota > Metazoa > Chordata > Amphibia > Caudata > Ambystomatidae > Ambystoma > Ambystoma mexicanum. The sequence goes on along the minus strand of NC_090937.1, from coordinate 1,437,995,967 downwards.
GCCGATGCTGGCAGTGTGTCATAATCTGTGCTGGGCCTGATTATGGATGTGAGTGTTATGATGGTCTGGTGGGTGTTGTGTTGGCTTAGTTTACCTCACAGTGCCTCTCACACCGACTTCTATATACAATGCTGCGGGACAAATGGTAGTGGTTTCATTCATTAAAGGCACTATGTGTGGTGATCATTCAGGACAAGGGAGTGCTTTCAGATAGCCTTTGTCTGGCTTACATCAGGAAGATTACTGGGTCCCATGGGTACAGGGAGTTGTAGGAAGAACAGCATAAAACAGGGGAACCCCAATTTATTAATGATTTCCATGCTAACAAAATCCGATCAAGAGGCTTTAGGTTCTCCACTATGAGAACATTGGTGTCACTAGGGCTGGTGATACCCAGTGTGCGGTAACTCATGGTGTCACCTTCTGCCTAACAGGCCGAGTGGGGATGTTTACTTCACTCAGCAGTGCAGGCCTGACAGTGACACCTGCCCAGACCTGGGACACCTGCTAATGAAACTTAGCAGCAGGGGTCGGCCAGCACCGCAGAGGCGACGGCAGCTCTTTTAGAATCGATAATATACTTGACCTTTTGAGCAATTGCGTTTGTATTGCTGAAAGGTGCAGCCTATACAGTGGCTCCACTTAGGGGTTGGGGAGGTGTACTCGGTGCCCCTGGTGTCACCCCTTGTGAGGGGCGTCACCCGGTGCAGTCCACACCCCCGCATCTCCATATTGACGTCACTGTATGAGAAGTTTCCCTTTGTGACCCTTCAGCCAAATCAGGGTGAATAGCTGGGTGGGTTTGGTTACCCTCATCCTTTTTATATATGAATGACACGTCCCAATACTAAAGAATGATGGGGCAAAGTTTGGCTCTGTAAATGGGATCATTTATACCTAGTTGGTGCACCATACTGATATGTTTATTTCTGGTATCCTGGGTCATGTCTCTTAACACAATTAAAGTTCTGAGATTTCTACAGACCGATGTTTGGTTTTATAAATGTGATATATGTGAATGTATCATCAGCGAGCTTCTATTTACGTGGTACCTGCCACCTTCTTAAACACTAAAACAAAAGACGGTCCGATCTTGAAGACATTTCAGTTTTTCTCTTGTCGAACTATTGTCTGCAAAGACTGGGGTGTCTTAGGCGCAGAGAGCGAAACAGACATAGACATAGAGCAAGACATTGGGTCGGAGGGAGTGAAATAGAGATAGAGATAGAGAAACAGAAAGAGTGAGAGAGAGAACACTAGAACTGTGTATGATACATCAGAAACAGAAATAATGTTTCATATACATCACATATATATGCTGTTTTCATTCAAGTATAGATCCTCTAAGCACATATGTGGCAAACCATGCAACCCCACAAGTTGGACTATTTTTTTTTTACTTGAGTTTTAAAGGGTCTTCTACTTTGAGGATCAGTTCATCACAGTGTGACTTAATGTTATTATTTTGTCTAGTCTTTTCTTCATCAGGATATATATATTTTTACTTTTTTTTGTTCTCTGGCTCGCTCTTCTACTGGCATTTAGTTGTCAGAGTTTAGTCCGACCTAGGATCTACCTTTAAATGTGGGAGTCTCCCCCCTCTGGGGTACTTGGTAATCCCTTCACCTCTGTCGTTAAGTGGATAATCATTTTAAAGGCTGATTCTATTAACTTCACCGTTGTCAGTGTCCATCTCGTTGTCTCTCCCGAAATTGTCTGTTCCACACCGCCTCTTCATCTAGCATTACCGCCCCTTGCAAACAGGATTGAAGATATTTATCTCTGTTTTGATGTGTCTTTGGACATCTCAACACTAGATGTTTCAGTGTTTCCACTTGCTCTTTGTCTTTACATAGGCGGCAACTGTTGTCCATCGTCGGGGCGCCAATTGCCAGGATCTCCCGAAATTGGCCTGTTCCACACCGCCTCTTCATCTAGCGTTACCGCCCCTTGCAAACAGGATTGAAGATATTTATCTCTGTTTTGATGTGTCTTTGGACATCTCAACACTAGATGTTTCAGTGTTTCCACTTGCTCTTTGTCTTTACATAGGCGGCAACTGTTGTCCATCGTCGGGGCGCCAATTGCCAGGATTTCGTGCGCCGTCAACAAATTTAGTCTAGCTTTCAGAAACGTTCCTCGCATGTTTTTGTTTGGAAGTTTCATGCAGTAGTTCAGGGGCGTTTCGACTTTATTGAAAGTCGGTGGAAGATGAGTCAGTAGTTTGTTTGCGCTAGCTGTGTCAATCGTCGTGATCCAATCCATAGGTTCCATTTTTCGTTTTACTCGATCTGGGTTGGTTTTCAGATCTTCTTCCGATCATGATATTTCTCTGAGGGTTTCTTGCTGTCTTAACGCCTAATTGTTGACTGCCTTGCACGTACCGCACTCAAGCTCTTCCGCAATGATGGTGTAAATTGGCAGGGAATCCGCCATCAGGATTTTCTGTATAGTCTCATCTTACTTTGCTCTACCGAAGATGCCAAGGATACCAGGCCCAATTCACGTCTGATCGCAGGCATGGATGTCAACTTCGGTAGGCCCAGAACCGATTTCCATACATGGCCTTCCAGCTTCTGCCATATCGCACTTCGCATGTTCAGTGAAGCTTCCATGCCATAGATGATAGACGGTACAACCTTTGCTTTATAAAAGTTGATCGACGGCAGGAGTGAAAATTTCCCGAATTTTTTGTCTACCGATCTAGTTTGGGCTGTTAAGCGTTTCACCTTGTCCCATAGCTGTGCTTGCATCGCTCTGTCTGTGGCCGGCCCGTCGATGGTCACACCTAGGTATTTGAACTGATAGACGACTTCAAGTTTGGTTTCCTCGAGAAACCATTTGGGAGGCCTTGGTGACTTCTTCGTTGTTTTATCTAGGACCAGTACTTTCATTTTTGATATGTTCATTTCCAAATTATTTTCTTTTGTACATCTTGGCAAATTTGTTAGTTTCCGTTGTAGACCAATTTGTGTTTGGTCAATGATAATGTCCCGAAATGATCGCCTTCCCAATTTTTGGTGGAAATGCCCTTATTTTTTCCTCGTCATTTTGGTAGTCGCAGAGGAAGGCGATGAAAAGAGCTGGAGCTAAAGGGCACCCTTGTTTGACGCCTCGCTTGACTGGAATCTCCTCAGACAGCACTCCATGTTTGCTTAGTTTCACCCGGATCTTAGTGTGGCGTGAAGAGCTTTTATTGGGACCAAAATCAACGTTGGACATTTCCAGTTGTTTAATTTGGACCTCAGTGTCGCCCGGTCTATTATATCAAAAGCTTTTGATAAGTCTACAAATGCCAAATACACTCTTAGTGCTCCTTCTCTGAATTTGGCCTTCAAAATGTTTATCAGAAAGATGTTTATGGCAGTGCTTCTGTTTTTCTGGAAACCTGTTTGGAAGGTGTCTGAGCAGGGTGCATTTTTTGCCCAAGTTCTGAAATGGTCCAATAGCTGAGTTGTGAAGATTTTTCCCACAATGTCCAGTAGCGCTATGGGCCTATAGCTTTCCGGGTCTTCTCTTCCGCCTTTTCTATATACTGGAACAATTATGGCGTTCAGCCAGGTTTCAGGAACCATTTTTGTTTGTCTACAGTGGGTGAAGATTTTACTGATTACCCCCGCCCATGCTTTCGGTGACTGTTTCAAATCCAAGTTGGTCAGGCCATCCGAGCCGTGGGCTCTCGATGTTTTAAGTTTGTTGATTGCGATTTTAATGTCATCTGCATTTGATACGCCAACCCATGGTGCGATAGTATCTATTTCTTCTTCAGACGGTCTTGACTTTGGAAGGTCGAATTGGGCCACTAAGTATGTTTCCCATTTTTCCTCTTAAACAGCGTTTGAGATTTCTGTGTATAGGGGCGAATTCGCTGTTTTAATTAGTGCCCAGAAGTCGCTCAATCTTTTTTGTTCTTAGACTTCTCGACATCTTTTCAGCGTCTTGTTGGTAAAGGAGCAGTCTATGATGTTTTAACTATTGGTTATACGCCTTAGCTTCAGTTTGCCATTTTTCACAGGCTTCTTGGATATTCGTTTTGTTTGCTGTTCTCCTCCATTTCTGGACTACTTTCCTTTTTCCGACCACCAATTTGTCGTAGACATGTTTAGGTCGCGCCGCCTTGTTAGTCTGACCTGAATCAGGTCTTCTGTATGGAATTAGGATAGGAAGATAATTTGGTCGCTCCACCACGAGTTCTTGTGTATGAGTAACACCAGGAAGCTCGTATTTTGCAGTTAGCTTTAGGATGTCGGCTTCTGAGAGGCGTAACCTTGATTGCTGGTTGTTTAGCTCGATGCTGAACTTGTAGGACTGTTTAAGTGGCTGTTTACCTTGCCATGCGCAGGTCAGAAGGTTGTGGTCACTGTGCATAGTTCTTTGGACTTTGTACTCTAGAATCTTAGGCAGAAGGCCGCGAGTCGCGTAGATGTAGTCCAAGGTGGCTTTAGAATTCAAGTGGTCCCATGTCGGAATGTTAATTTGTTTAGGGAACAATGCTGCGATGTTGTGCAGATTCCTTGGTTTAGCGACCGACTTCCAGGCCTTACCTCGTTTGGCTGTGGCTCCTTGTGACGCACAATCCTTTTTGTCCTCATACGGTTTGTTGCAGTTAGCGTTCAGGTCTCCACACACGATGATATCAATCGTCGTGCTCCACATAAATCCAGTCTATTGTTTCCCCCATTTTTGTACAGTAGGCTTTTGTTGTCGTATGTTGGGGGATCCAATATGTGTTTATTATTACAAGTTGGTTGGTGTGTTCCATCTTCGGCGCTGCAGTTTGATGGGTCCATGATGTCAAAATGACCAGCATCTCGTACGATTCCTTTAACTTTGTTGGTGCTGTCAGGCTTGAGCCCATTTTTATTTCTGTCAAGAGTCCAGAAGATGGATGCCCCAAGAAGCCCTTACATGCCGGAGATATTTCTACTGCGAACCCGTCTAAGGTCGGTTTATCTTGCAGCCATGTCTCTTGGAGACATATGATGTCGAATAGGCCTAGATCGACATCTCCCAAAATAGTCAGGTGTACATGACCCCTCGTGTTCCACGATCCCAAGGTGTATCTTTTAGTGCTTGCATCAGCCAGGAAGTTGGTAGGTCCTTTGCACATGGTTTCTGGGGTCAGTTTTGGTTGCTATTTCTCTGCTTTTGGGTTCAGGGTTGATTTAAGCCATGCCCATGGACCTTGAACTGATGTCACGACTTTTGTTTTCGCAGGGTTTCCATTACAACTCTTATCAGTTGGCTGTCTGCGTGTGGTTACCTTGGGAATGTGTAGGAGATGCCTATGGGGATCTTCTGGACTCGACCGCGAAATGTGTTTGCGCTGTACCTTCTCCTGTCTTTCGAACCTTGCCTGTGACTTGTTCCTTTTATTCTCATAGCTTGACCGTCGATAACAGAGATTTTGATAGTCTCGACGGGCGTGCAAATTCACGGGGGCATGTTTCTTTTCCCCCTGCACTTTACCTATCCGGTTGGCTCGGTAGCACTCTTCCGTTCTAGATGTATAGCGGTAATTACGTACTTCCGTGCCTTTCTCAGTAGCGCGCGTTGCCCTCCCTTGAAATTTCAGATTTTATTTCTGTCAGCAAGAAGCCAAGTTGCTCCATTTCTCTAACTGTGTTTGCGTTTATTTGCTGAATTCCGACGGCCTTGACATGCAGGCATGCTTTTGCAGTATTTCCTCTATGATATGGTTCGACTAACTTGATGTCTCCTGTTTTGATACTTTTCAATGGGTTCGTTTTACTCGTTATTTTTAGGATTGTTTTCCTATTCAGAATCATATAGCCTGATATGTTTTTCATTTGTTCAACTTTGAATATGCGTTCCTCCTTTTCTGATTTTGTGTTTATGCGTTGTTGTCCGTGTGCTCTTTTTGGGTCGCATTTCCGCTGTGGCGTTGCACGAGTACTTGATCTGTGCTTGTCTTCTTTGGTATCTAACTCGCTCATCTGTCGTTTCTTTTTTTGTTGGATGGGCGAGGTTGTCTCTTGGATCTCCGTTACTGCCGGTTGTTACATTATTCCTTGGGCTTTGTCAATATCTTTACTGCTAGTTCCCAAGTCTTGTGGATTAGTTCGTTTTTTTTCTGTTTACGTGATAAACAACTCTTGATCTAGGTTATTGGGGATGGGTTCCCAATGTTGCGAGAGATTCATCAAGTCTGTGTCTTTCATAAAGTCTTCTACGGATCTTGGTAAGCTACTCGTGTCCTCCACATTTTTTCTTCGCGTCATGGTTCCTTGAAGTGCATTGTCTTGGTGTGATTTTTTAAAATTTGTCCTGTTTGGGTCATGGTGACTTCCATTATCACCTCGCGTCGCTGTGGGCACCGGATCCTTGTTTGTTAATTTTAATAACACTGGGGTTCTTACGGATGGTTGATTTGACAGTCCCGATTTAACTGAGTGCAGGGGATTCCATCTGGATGATTTGCCAATCTTTTCTTTTATCTCTCGCGGTACATCTGATTCTTCCCCCATTTCGCTGTCCTGACTCCGGACCTGATTAAGTTTAGCTGTTGACGTTTGTTTTCCCTTCTCTGCTTGTAGAGACTCTACCAGCTTTTTCAGGCATTCTACTTTTTTTCCCCAGCCTTTTTGCTGGTGGCTGTTTCTTTCCTCTTATGCGGTGATATAGCCTTCTATATAGGTAATTTTTGGATTCCAGGTTGCCAGAATCGAAGTGTTATCTTGAACTCCGTCTTTTATAGCCTCATAGAGTTTGCAGAATGGGGCTAAAGCGATCGTAATGGCTGAGATGACAGTTAACATATGAGGTTATTTATTTGGTGAGTCTTTTTGAGTTGTTGTGGATATTTTGCTTAACCATCTGTTCTTGGGTGATTGTATCGTGATCCCTGATCTCCCCAGCGTACGTGTTGCTTCGATGATCGAGTTATCGCTAGGCCAGATTCCATGTTCAAACTCTGTCGTGATCAGTGTAGATTGACTTTGGTGGCTTCAGCGTGTTGCTTCGTAGAGTGCTGATCTCTCATTTTTGCTGGGGTACATGGTTTGTGTCCCATGCTGAGGTGAATTTTTGTCCAGTCGAGGCGAGGATCACTTACTTGTGAATCATTTGCTCGGACCACCTGTTTGAGTTGTGCAATTCCGTCTTTTAATATCTGATCTTGCGGATTTATTACCTCGTCCTGCAGCTTTGGGAGTCCCTCTTCCTGCTCCTGCCCGTCTATTCGTTGAATGTCTTCGTTCGGGGATATGCTCCCTGGCCCTTGTTTGGCCGTGTCTCATTGATTCCTCATAGAAGTGCACAGCAGGTTATTCTCTCTTTGCGCTTGAATTACTTTTGTTTTTGCCGATGAAATCTGGGGAGGTCGGACTTCTTCTGGGCGATGGTTTCTATCTTGGTCCCGTTCCAGATCGGTTTTCCGATGTTTGTTCACTGGGGTACTTTCCTGGACTGCTTCTAAAATGTATGCATCAGAAAGTTCGTTATCTGAGTCTAGTTTTCGTTTTTGGTGGTTAATGAAGAATGCTTTTAGGTTGCCTGACATCAGGGGGGTTGGCAGCCATTTCGGCTGTGCAGCGCTTCTTTGATGTGGTTTCTGGTCCCTATTTGCTGCTGCTGCTTTACCTTTTAACAGTTTTGTGTTGCCGTTTTCTTGTTTTTTCTTATTCATTTTCGAATTAATGATGTTCTGTTGGTTTTTTCTTTACCTTTTAACAGTTTTGTGTTGCCGTTTTCTTGTTTTTTCTTATTCATTTTCGAATTAATGATGTTCTGTTGGTTTTTTCTTTGATTCATGGGTTTATTTTCATTCTTTCTTTTTTCATTTTAGCAAAGGACTCACTCATCTCAGGGTCTGAGTCTGACTTTAAGTTTTCTCCCTCCTTGATTCCTTCTTCGTTCTCACTCTCCTCACTGTCTTGAATGGTGACAGTGCTGTCTATGGTATAGTCTTGATTGCTTCTTTTGGAGTTTTTTGCCTCCTGTACGGTTCTTTCTTTTGTACAGGGAGCTGGGTTATGTGAAGGTCTGGGCTCCGTGTGTACTATTGCCGTGATGCACCTTATCTTTTTGTTCAATTGGTCATCTGGAATGAGATTACGGCATGCCGTTTCCTTGGGTTGATTTAACACTGACCACTTCTTCAATTTGCGGTCCTAGTTCCAACATTTCGGCAGCATTGGCAGCGTTAGCTGCTTTGCTCGATAGTTCGGAACTCCTCGGCGTACTCCGGCTTTCATCGGGAACAGGCTCCTCCCCCCTCAGCGGCTTACTCCTCAGATCCTGCACGAGTACAGGAAGTCCGGGGGGCACGGTTGCCGACTCTCTGGCACCCCTGCTTTCGATTTCAGCTTCATCTTCATTGCGGCGCTCCCGCTGAGGGTCTGTCAGAGGCTGCCCTCGGCTGCCCCCGCCAGAGACCCGCTGACCATGCCGGCGGTTAGCGGGGCGCTGAAGCATTGCGGTTGGGTGAGTGGCTCTTCTCCCAGCTGTGTTCGTCTTGTGCTTTGTGTGCTTGTGCTCTGTGTAATTGTGATTGTGGTTCTCGAGCTTCCTCCGTGTCCTGAGGTCCGTGTGGCATGAGGCCTTGAGTCTCGACACAGCTTGCCTGGTTCATGTCGTCACTGTGGGTGTCCTTTGTACCAGGCATCTTTGATGGTATTTTGGCGCTTCTCAGACGGCGGCGGCTCTGGTCCGCGTCTGTTTCAATAACTGAATCTTCGGACCGCTCCTTTCTAGCGCATTTCCACTCTGGGAGGGTAAGGAGCCGTGAAGATTTCACGTTAGGGTCCATAACTTCCTCGCCCACCACGGCTCCCACGGACTCCTGCAGACTCAACTCTCCTCACCAACTCCGCTCACCGCTCCGCTCTGGGGGGGAGGTTTCTGAGTCCTCCCACACACTGGTAGTAGACAGGGGAGAAAGACTGCGACTCCTGCAGACACAACTCTCCTTACCAACTCCGCTCACCGCTCCGCTCTGGGGGGGAGGTTTTTGAGTCCACCCACACACTGGTAGTAGACAGGGGAGAAAGACTGTGACTCCTGCAGACTCAACTCTCCTCACCAACTCCGCTCTGGGGGGGAGGTTTTTGAGTCCTCCCACACACTGGTAGTAGACAGGGGAGAAAGACTGCGACTCCTGCAGACTAACTCTACTCACCAACTCTGCTCCCATGGGTACAGGGACTATTAAAGTGGTATAAATGTCTCTGTAAAATAGCAGCCCATAGAGTTGATCAACATTGGGGCTTAATAACTTCCTTGATGCACAGATTGCTCAACAGTTTGGCCTACCCACTTACAAAAAGGGGTACATCTTGCATTTAATTTTCTGTCCTCAAAATATGGTCTTTTGTTTTTAACTTGGTATTTGTTTTGAGAATACAACTAATGAATGTATAGTAATACAAACATATCAAGTTTATAAAAACAACTTCTCATAATTGCATTATGCAATATTCCACTGGGCTGCCCAGTGAAAGCCCTAAGATTACCTGAGCAGTGGCTCTCTTCCCCACCCCTTCTGTATTGATTGTTAAATTCCATGGAAAGCTTCAGTCCCTGAGATGCCTCAAAGAAACAAGAAATGCCGGAACTAATAATCTTTATTCAAGATCACATAGCCTCTGTTGGTGTTGTTAAGAGAGAGCAAAATTGAGTCAGCTGAATGCAACTCTCAGAGGCCTGATCACATTCAATTCTCTGTTCGCCTAGGTTCAATTCCATCTGCTGTGCCACTAGTTTCTTCTCTTGTTTCACCATGATGCCTTCTGGTCTGTGAACTTGCCAAGAGTGACTCGAATTATAATTTCCTGTTCTTTAACTTCCTCTGACATTTTAATCAATTATTTCCAGTTCTATGCCGGGACTCTTGGCCCCCTCTTCTAAGAGGTATTGGTGATGATGACAGTGTCATGCATCTAGAACCGGAGACCAAAGGGGTATGTCCATGTGTAAAGCACTTGGTGTTCACTGAAGTAATCCAAAATAGGATTCCATTATCTTTCTATCCAATGTAACCCAAAAAAGGCCAAGATTACTTGTTTCATTGTCTGGGAGGCCATCAAAATGTGTTCTTTGGTGCAGAAATCGTAAAGTTTCAACACTGTGGCCCTCATTACGACCCTGGCGGAAAGGGGTTTACGCCGGCGTAATGCATGGCGTACCTTTCCGCCTGACTACGAGTTCCCGTAGCGCCATGGTGATTTTTACGCCTGCTTTTTGCAGGCGGAAAAATCCATGGCGCTACGGGACTTGTTGTTAATTACGCCACCGTAATTTACGGTGGCATAATTAACGCCTTCCCCACTCCCATTATACCCTATGGGGCAAAAATGGGAATGGGGAAGGGTAAATGGGGATTGGGGACTTACCGCCCCGCCAAGGTCGGAATGGGGTGGTAAGTCCGCCAACCACCATGGCGGAGTTGGCAGCTTAGCGCCATGGACCATGGTGCAAATTGCACCATGGATCTCCGCCAGGGTCGTAATGAGGGCCTGTGTCTCTTGGTGCCTTGGTTGTGAAACCTATTAAGCTGTGCCAACTCACTACAACTTGTTGATGGATAAAGAGGAATCATTGCGACTCCTTCAAGCTCAACGTGACCAGGTCTTTGATGCTCATGGCCTCACCCTCTGTTCCCTCTTTCAGGTATTGGTTTCTTATGTTTTCAGTCTCCTTGATCTGTTCACCAAGTCTTTTCACTTCAGTTGCAGCTGCTTATTTACTGATTTGAGGGATCTTAACCCATTGTCATTTAGTGGGATTTGCATCTCTATTGTGGTAATTATTCTTACCAGTGTATCAACTCTCCCACCAATATTCTTGTTTTCATTGATCATGTACATGAGGTTATATCAAAGCCCCCAGTCCTGTAATTGAGGATAGATCTGAAATCATCTTTCAGACTGTCAATAAACTGTCTAGTAGTACTTTGACTTATCCGTTCTATAATAATGTCGATTCTAATAAATCATATGTTCATGTCATTCAGGGCTAAATAGCCCTGGGCACTAACCAAGCGGAAAAAGCTATTGCCATCATATCTGGAAATAAAGACAGGAAAGGTATAGGCTTTTAGGTATTAAAAAATAAATTGGGCCAGGTTGTGAGCACAAATCATGACAGTGCTGAGGTATTTTCTGTACTGAACAAACAATTGTAGTTCTCAGAGGTTGCTCCATCCGAAGATCGGTTGGATAACTACTTTGGGGGCCTGCTCAATTCTAGGGAGAATCTGCTTGGTTCATCATCATTACAAAAATGACCTCAATCTGGAAACAATAGTACCAGCTATCAGTAATCTAAAAAGGGGGAGGCCAGACATCTATAAGATAAGGACTTTATGTAATACTTCTGTGATCTGAATGGCCAGAAGTAACTAGCACCATTCCAAAACTTGGAGGATGCTGGTTCATTTAAAAATACAGGCTTGAAGACAATGGGCCTCATTACAACCCTACCAGTCCGGAAAGAAAAGTGGTGGTAAAATCGCCACCACCGTTCTTTCCGTACCGGCTGATTAAGAGTCCTGCGGGCGGCAGGTGTCACTGCCGCCAGGTCTGACCTGCCGGGTTTAAAACCACCCGCCTGCAGGCGGAAATAGAAACACTGGCTCCGTCATAGATGGAACCGGTGTTTCCATTGTCCCCATCCCCATGGAGTCCTATCGGACTCCATGGGACTCCATTGGAATGGGGACTTACACTATTCGGCCTCCGGAATTCCCAGGTCACCGGGATTGTAATGCCCCGGTAATTCCGGGAATCACGGAGGCGGAATGGTAATACGAGTCCGGCGGTAACCTGCCGGTTTTTCCGGCTCGGTTACCGCTGGACTCGTAATGAGGCCAAATTATACCTAACCCATTAACTATTGCCCCGTCTCACTCATTAACAATAACTGATAGATTCTTACAAAGTTCTTGGTATCTAGATTGGAGCAATGTATTCCTCTACTTGTCCACCCTGACCAAGTAGGCTGTAGAAAGGGTCAGAGGGCAGGATCTAACACTAGGTTGTTTTGCTCAGTACTATCCATGGCTGAGTTTTTAGAGGAGGTATTAATGGCTCTGGCACCCAACATCGAAAAACGCGTTTCGAGCAAGCGAATGGCCCTTCTTAAATAGAGCCCTGAGATGGCATGGATTAGATGTCAGTATTGTTTAATTAATCAATCTGAGACTCTCTGCGTGCATAGATGATGTCCTAATATGTACGTCTCAAAATGGTATCGCACAATGATAAGGTAAAATATCTTTATATATTTTGATAAAACACTGAGGCAAGCTTTAGATCTTATTTCAGAGCATATCTTATGGTAAGGAAACCTATAGAAGATTGGTCTCTTTCAACACTGTCTTGGTGGGGCAGAGACTTTTTGTTTGTCTGGGGCTAGTTAGGTGCAGGAATGCAGGGGATGGAATCAGTATCATGAATGAGCTTTGTTTGGGCTCAGTACATGGTCTGGAGATCTGACAAAGCAGCCACATGAAGGCAGACTGGAAGAAAAGAACATTACAGTGGGAAGGATAGGCGAATCGTGCAGCCAATGAATGGTAAACATCCAGCGGGTCTTTTGGCAGCTTGCTTGCCTCAAAATATGCTTCCATAACAGGAGCATCTGGAAGCGCTAAGAAGAATCCTCATCTCCAAGTTCAATGCTCAAGTACCAACACGTGTTCAAAATACAAGGTGCTCTCTTTATGCCTTCACATTCTGTGACCCAGAAGGGACCTTGTCATCAATTATGGACCCTTTTCTAATCAGTAGTCAGAAACTATTGTCCTGGTTCTCTCTATATGTAAAACAGTCCTAATAACCAGGAATGATTTACAGTATCATTTATTCAAGCACTCTTTTTGACAATGCAGTGATGTTTTCATTTTTATCTTGTAGGCACGTAAAAGCAGTAAATTGTAGAGGAACAGGTGGGCAAGTTATCCCTAGCTCCTAGCTCCCACCCCCTCACCTCTGCCATACTTGAATAGCAGGAGAAGTGCCTTATGCAGGACACCAGACAACTGAATTGAATGTACCCTTGCACTGAAAAAGTGGAAGGATGCCTGCACACACCATTGGACATCATAGAGCGATACGTGAAATCAGACAAGAGCAGAGTGGTGTCATGAAGAGGAGATAAAACGATGCACTGAAGTGATATGCAAAAACTTAAGAATAAAGATGTTACTGAAGTAACAATAGAAACATGTAATCAAATATAAAGAAATCGTATATGCAAATAAGAATAAAGTAAGCTGCTGACTAATAAGTTTATATACAGAGAAATGCAAGGTAGACAAGACATATAGAGGCTTGCTGCAGAAGAAAACATTACATGGCTTGGGCAGCCATAATAGAAAGATGGACGTCAGACTCGTGTTGAAATCAATCAAGATAAGAGACCAGGGCTGTAGGAGACGTGGGAGAAACAGCTTTGTGTGAGGAAATAAGAGGAGTCTATTGGCCTGGGATCAAGGATGCCCCATCAAGAATAATTGCAAGGCACAGGGGGAGTCAAAAGGAAAAGCCATGTATGTAAGACATATTTCTCTTAGATTAAGCAAAGAAGAAAACAGCTTTAAGAGCCAATTGTTGGACAATCAACAATGTGAAAAGCCTCTGAAAGGTGGAGTGAGCAAGTCTCTGGAGACCAAGAGGAGTGATGACACCCAGCATAATTGAATTAAATAGCAGTAAATAGAAGGTTAAAATTGACAGATTTGTGGTCTTCTCACATGTGATTCAGAAGTAAAAAACAAGGGCTATTCATTAAGCTCTAGATGAAGATAATGGTGTACCTACACTCCCTTAAAAGTCCCAGAACAGAGCACAGGCTGCAAGGCCAACTTCAAAGGAGAAACCTTGGCTTAACGTTGGAATGATGAGAGATGTTGGACTAATTGGGAAAGTGGGGAGTAGTCTGACGTTACTTGCGGCACCTGTGTTCCATTTTGCTTACGTGCTGCTAACGATACAAAAGTCAGGAGAGTCTGCCAACCAATCAAAAGGTCTATGCAGCAACATGCTATACAATGTTGCATAGGCCAACCCGCTATTAGTATTCTGCTATAATCGGTATTATACATATTTAGAGGTCGTTCAAGGCGTGCCCACCAGATAAATGGCATCCAGTAGTATTACTAATACTTACATAATATATAAGTATATTTGCTCCCTTAACCAATCCCTGCCTTCAATAGGTTTATTTGCCATGTAGGATGACGTCGTAGATGACGCATATCGAGGTAAAAGCCTTTGTGTGATCAAACTTATGTGTGAGTGCATGAATAACTGTGTGTTATTCGCTAAGATTGCCCTACTTTATTATTTTGTACTGATAATAAAGTAGTATTTTGCCATATTCTTTGAGTCTGTCCGGTTATTTGGGTCTGAGATTATTATTTGTAACTCCATCTACAACGCAAGATGCTTCAAAGTGATAGAACACATTTTGGTAGTGGTGCGGTTGGCTCTGGCCTAATCGACCTAGGCCCAGACCTAGACTCTCGCATTCTTGATTGCTCTCACCATTAGCCAGTAGATCGTGCAACTTCCTGCAGAGAGCGGCGCGGAAAACACATGTGTGAAAAGAATTGGTCGGCAGGTTCCCTTTTGAAGAAATTTCTGTCCGGTCCCCACAGGTGCCTGGCGGACTGAAGGAAAACTAGTCGATTGGGGAGCGGCGATGCCGAGGTGCTCGAGCTGAGGCACGGATGTAAGTAGAGCATCGAAGGGGGCAAAAAAAGGGGGAGGGACCGTATTGTAAATATATGCATATAAGTAGTGGGATTTTGGGGGATTAGAAAGAAGAGAAATAGATACCTTGTTTCCTGGTTCCAAGAGGTAAGGATTCCTGTGGCAAGGCCAAAAAGAAGAGTGTGTATCAAAGTCCAAGATGGGGTAAAAAGTGAGATGAGATACATTTACTAAGAGATAGTAAAGGAAGGCATACACAGAAAACTGAATAGTGCACATGTGCATGGGGATATAAGTATACAGCTTTTATTGTGTTTAAACAAGGAGATAAAAAATGATAGTAAATAATTAAGGTGAATATCAGATTTTCAAATCAAGAGATTGACGTCAATCAGAAGGATAAACATTAAAGGAGGATAATGAATAAATAAAGAAGAGATCCTTAAAACATCAATAAAAGAAAGTGTAAACGATGGAGAAAAAAGAACAGTGTTGCATAGATTTTTTAAATTAGTTAATAAACTTGGTAATAAGCGCTGATTGATAGTGCCCGCTCAAATTAATCAGTGTAGTATACTTCATAAAATAAATACAAGATTAAAAGATCGGGTAAATATTGACAGTCGAAATCAACTTGTCATCATGAAGGACACTCCTCTTTGACACCTATGAAAGACACTGCCGAGATATACACTCAAGATAAGGCAGTATCACGAAGAGTGTGGGTCAGAGGCACGACTAATAAAACACTTATGCCATGGCCTCAAAAGGGTTTGTTGTTAAAAAACAGTATTGCAACATATGACAATATATTTGCATGCTACATACAAGTTAAAGAAGTTACAGAAAAGGTTGGCTGTTTAAGAGTTGTGGAAAATGAGTGAGGAAGAGGGTCCACCTAAGAAGCAGTGGATGCTTAATCAGGATAAAGAGGAGAATGCAACGCCTTCAGCTCCTCTTTCCCCTTCTGAAAAAACAAGAGCAAAGATACTGAGGAGCAAGAATTTTATCCTTTAAATGCGGCGACGGGGGATGTTAACCCGACATACAAGCACCCTGCTTGCAACAGTGAGGACAATGCGGAAGAGAGCAAAAGCAGAGAATACAACTATATGTCAACACGCGATGAAAGTAAATAGTAAATAGTGAGATGAGAGAAAGGACAGGCAGGAGAGAAAAGACAGGCGGGATAGACCGACCAGAGGAAGAAGCAAGGAGACAAGGGAAGTGAAAGACAAGGCTAAGGCAGTAACAATAGTACAGAATGAATAAAAGGGAGGACAGATATTACTGAAGCTAGACGATAAAGGCATTGATGTCACAGTGACCCGTTGATCACTGCGACATCCCTGCCGTAAGGGGAGTCGGATGCTCCATTGCACTGTGTTGCACACCGGAACTACAAGTGTTCCATCATGCCTGACTAGCTGTTTCAGTGGTCTAGTTGACATACAAGATCGCAGCAGTCGTTCTTAAGCCGGCAGAGCCAAACGCTCTCTGCGCTGTAACCATCTTGTTTTCACTGTGTTGGGTAAGATGCTTGTTGCCTTTCTTTTGGTTCACTCCTTCTTTGCCCTCCTGTTCTTTCCTCGCTCCCTCTGTCTTCCCACTTTGGCTAAATCCTGTTGTTTTTGCCTTCTGTGTTCTTTCGTGCCTCATGGTCCATATTGGCTTCTCGATTGCTGCTTTGCCTTCTGTGTTCTCCCGGACATTACTTGTACAGTTGGCTTCTCACTGCTGCTTTTGTTTCCTGAGTTCCCCTACTGTCCATTCTTTAAGCTGCCCTGTGTGTTCTGAAGTATCCAGTCCAGCCTCTTTCTTCAAACCTGCCTGAAGCCATATTGCCAAGTGCTTTCAACTGAATTCACCATCCGGAACGTCACCTGGAGACTACCATTCCAGAGAGGGTAAAACAGCCCCACCGGGAGCTATAAGGTATACCAAGAAAACAAACATGTGCTGATGAGCATGATGCAGAAAACATAGGGAAAAGGATTGGGGATTTATGTAGGCGAATAAGGGATAAGGATGGGTGTAAGAACATAGAGAATGTTGAAGGATCTCTATTGGGGAAACAGGATAGGATAGATGACGTCATAACAAATGAGCACAGAACGCTGTCGCTAAGTAGACTAGATCTTGATGATGTGGAAAGGGATGAAAGCCATACAAGCTGGGGTATAATGATATCAGATGAAGAAAGGGAAGAAAACGAGAGAGCGTGAAGAGAGTGCGCAGGTGCTCTTTCAAAAGAATCAAGGGAAGAAAAAGTGGTAAAATGGTCAGAACTAGAGGACCCTAAAGAAAAAAACAACAGAACCAACACCATATACTGAGCGACCACAAGCACGGTCACACAGCGCGGGGGAAGTATCCCTGCCTTATGTAAGCAGATTGAGGTGATTACCAGGATGGTGACAAACGGGCGAGCCTAGCCCCACCTGGAAAACAAGAAGTGTAGGTGGGTATGATTATGGATCAGGGTTTTCACAATTCCCATTATTAGAGTATGGGGTAGGACGACCATAATATATTCCATGGCCACAAATGGATAAGGATAATTTGAAATGTAAATTACCTAGTTTAACTTCAGGTGCAGGAAAATGGATTTATGAGTTAGAGAGAATGACATTAGGAATGACTTAGCTAAGGTGATGTAAAAGGCTTGCTAGCAGCCATTCTTGGAGATAGGGCCGGCGACATTTGGAAGTGAGATGGGTATGCAATTGTGACTGTACAAAACACGACACACGATGAAGCGACATTTGGTATAGTTTAGTTCAGTTTATTTGCTTATATAGCACACAGAACCCAAAGGTATCTGGCACTGTTACTTAGCAATACGGAAGTCGTTACAACATACAAATGCATATTAACAGTATAAGGCTTACTATGAATTATTATTTAATAATTGCAGACTGGATGTATGGCAGGCACTCAGAGTACAATATCCTGATACATCATATATGGGTAAAATTATGACTAGGAAAATGGGGTTGGATGAAGACCCTGTTGCCTTTATTCAAGATATTCAAGAGCGATGGAGTCTTGAGATGAAAGAGCCTTGGGACAAAACAGTGGCATTACTTTACCAAATTTTATGTCATGAACTGCCTGAGCAAGTGCAGAGGCAGATGAATAAACAGGTAGGAATGGAAGCAAAGCCATGGCCAGAAATACAATTGACCATCGTGCACCATTAGCGATTGTTACAGGAGAAGAATAAGAAAAGAACGGAGAGTAGAAAGCAGGAGGAAGCAAAGTTAGTTCAGAAATAATTGGCCATAGAGGGAGCAGTATTGATGAGTGGTAAAAGTGTGACGACACAAGAGATACGACCAGCGCAGCAAGGCAATGTAGTATACTCTATGGATCAGAGTGGGTACCATTTTTGGCCAAGAGGAAGAGGGAATTGACCTAGAGGAGGACAAGGTGGATTTCAGAACCCTCACGGAGGAGGCAGATTTAATGGCAAACAGGCACAACAATGTTGGAATTGTGGAAGGATAGGACACGTAGCCAGAGCATGTAGAAGCACAGGGGGTATGCAGCAAAATTGGCATGCTCCAAGAGGTGGAGATGGGCTATGTTCCACAATACAATGCAGAACTACAGGAGTATTATACCCAAGATCACACACAGAATCAGGCACATGTACCGCAACCAAAGCACACACAACAAGCTCCATTACAAATGCAATCGCCACAAGGGCAACCACAGCAAATTCCTATGCAAAGAGAAGAGATACAAACCAGCAATCGCCAGGCCATGGTACCACAATGGAATGCGAATGCAGGAGTAACACAAGCACCTGCACCTAGACTAGGGAGTGTGACCGTGGTAGGAAGAAATCCTTTCACAGGTACAGGGATGAATTTGCATGCACAATAGGACAGCCCATTGAGCGACCTGATGTGTTCAATACTATCAGTAACACTGGACCCCCAAGAAGAACCAAGGGCAAGGTGATGAAAGGAGGCAAGACATTTTCTTTTCTTGTAGACACGCAAGTAACTCTTTCCTGTCTCCGTGAGGGAAAAATTGCCATGAATTTTTAGGGATTCTCTGAGGTGATGAGTTTAGTTCCTATCACAGACGAATGACCAATCTCTGTAGGAGAACACGACATGAATATGCCATTAATTTATTCTCGGCAGACACCAGTTAACATATTAGGATGTGGCTTGGTGACAAAACGTAATATGACAATGGGCCTCATTATAACCTGCCAGTCCGGGACTGTGCAAAATCTGTGACGGCGGTAAAAACGTTTCCGTGTCCGCAAGGTTGCAGAAAAAACATCCGATTACAGGCTGTCGGTCGCGTGCACCACACGGACTCGGAAACGTTGTTACCGCCGTCACGGAAAACCCCACAGAAATGGAAATAATGCAGCCACAAGTGGTGCAAAACCCGTGTCCGCCTCCGCTGCCACGGACACGGAACCGGAAATACCATGATCGCCAAAACAGGAAACAGAGAGGCGGCCATCATATAAAAGCACAATCCATTGCCATCCAGAGCCAGCACAAGCACAATCCTAACTCTGAGAAGCCAAAAGGGACCACCAGCATGTCTGCCAGGATTCATGCTCAGAGGCAGTGCAAAGAGCGCTTCAGCGAGGCGGAGCTAACCGTCTTGGTGGAGCACATTGTGGACAATGCGGAGATGCTGTTCAGCGCCGACCAACGGCGTGCCACACAGTAGCGGAGGAAGGAGGTGTGGGCCGAAGCTGCACGCAAGTGCACCGCTGTGGGCATGACAGTGAGGAGCGTGAAGGACTGCCACAAGCGGTGGGACGACCTGAGGCTGAGGGTACGCAACCTCATTTCCACGCACCACCAATGCAGCAGTGGGACAGGCGGAGGACCCCCTTCCCCACTGAGGCTGCAAGCATGGGAGGAACGTTGCAGCAGCGTCCTCCACCTAGAGGGAATTCATGGGATCGGGGAGGCTGAGGCAGGAGTGAGCCCACCTGCAGATGCCGGTAAGTGCCCAAACTTGAATTCCACATGTAAATATGTAGTTGTGAGTACTGGGCCAAAGGACCCATTAACAACCCCCCCCAGGCAGTGCATGTGTGGGCCAAAGGACCCATTAACAACCCCCCCCCCAGGCAGTGCATGTGTGGGCCAAAGGACCCATTAACAACCCCCCCCAGGCAGTGCATGTGTGGGCCAAAGGACCCATTAACAACGCCCCCCCCAGGCAGTGTATGTGTGGGCCAAAGGACCCATCATGATCCGTATGGCAACCAATATCACAGAATGCATACACCAGCAATCAGATGCATGTGACTAACACTATTCAATGTACAATCTCAATGACGCATGTGATGCACCCATCTGCCACCATAACAACACTAATTGCATGCCCTTGGTGTCCCTATAGCCGTTTCAAGTGACAGTGATACTGCACAACAGGCCAGCCAATCTGCACCGGCAAGTACACAAGCCACGGCTACCACACAGGAGGATGCTGCCGGCAGTTCTGCACCTCTGGCCACATTACCAGCCACTACAGATGTGCCGCCCACCACCACCACCGACATCCCCACCGTCTCCACACTGCCTGAGTCTAGACAGGTGTCACGGGAACCTATCATGGCCACCCAACACAACACCGAAGGCAGCAGCACTGCAGAGGGGGCGGCCTGCAGTGATAACAGTGCCCCGCAAGAGCACTCGGAAACAGGGCCACAGGGGGAGATGCCCACATGCGGGAGGGCAACGACCACACCACCAGGCTTGTAGAGGCCATGTTGGTTGGCCAACAGGCAAATCTGGCACAGATGCCCTCAATCCCAGATTCTGCGCAATCAAACACAACCACCCCATCCAGCTCCACTACTGCCAGTCCAAGGAGGCGCTCGAGTAGGCTAACGGGTCCCTCGGGCAAGGTTGCACAGGCACAGAAGCGCATACGGAAGTGATGGCATGTGTGTGGGGCAGTGCAGGACACATGTGGACTACAAGGGTGTGAGAGGGGTGGGCACGTTTGGGTGGTGGGGTAGGTAGTTTTGGGGGTTTGGACAATGGGGTCTGGGTGGGGGTGGGCACGTTTGGGTGGTGGGTGGCCCCGGGTGCACAGCTTCCCTAACCAATGCACCTCCTTCCCTGTTGTTATTACATCAATACATCACCATTTCAAATCAAGACATACATGTGTGGACATTGATCATTTATTTTGCAGTGCAACTATTAATTCATTGTCGTCACCATGTTCGTGCATTTCTGTGAATGTGCTGTGACTCAAAAGTAAATGTGAATCAGGGCATCCCATGCTCTCTGGCCATCATGTGGACCCCCAGGGGGAGGCGGGGCCATCCCATCCCCATCTCCATCCCCATCCCCATCTCCATCCCCATCCCCATCTTCCTCATCTGCGTCTGGTGGCATTGGGATGTTCCTGCGCAGGCATATATTGTGCAGCATGGCACATACGAGCATGATTTTACCCGTCTTCACTGGGCTGTACAGCAGTGATCCGCCAGATCTGCTCAGACAGCGGAAACAGGCCTTCAGCAGTCCAAATGTCCTCTCAATCATTCCACGTGTGCGGATATGTGCCCTATTATATGCCTCTTCATGCCTGTTCCTTGGTCTCCGTACAGGTGTCATCATCCATGGCGTGAGTGCATATCCCGCATCACCTACATGGGATGTAGATGGGGGAACATGTCAGTGTTTGTGGCATCATGTCCTCATCTGCTGCTGTGCATTCTTGTATCATCATTCATTCATGCATATGTTCCATGCAGTGTATGGAGGTATGTTTTGGTCATCACGATGTATGTCGCTAACTGGATATGGGCCTACACATTAACTTGCATGTTTACTGTGCCCTGCGGGTGACATTTGATTGTGTGCATGTACTGGTTCAGTGCTGTCCACACATGGCAGAGTGACTCCACTGTACGGAAGTAGTAAATACACGTCGTCTCATTTACACGCCTCTCGTGCCTTTTGAGGCAGTGTTTCAATTGAGGGTGGGTGTCTGCAGCGGCACAAGGTTCATGGGACAGTGACGGGATTGGCTGTGCCAGCGTGTGCTCGGGCACATTGTGGTGCCCTGTCATGTCTTCCTTCATGATGTTTGGCATCCGCTGTGTATTTGGTAGATGGAAGGGGGGCGATGCATGTGCGGTCACAGCGGCACACTCACAATGCTCATTGGCCTGGACACACACATACCACTTCGACAGGGTTGTAGCATTGTCAGCTGTACTCACCCAATAGCCATGTGCTTTGTCCGGCATAGCGTTCCATGTACCGTGGCAACGTGGAATTCCGCAGTACCATTAGTCATGTGATGAGCCTGGGAAACGTGCGCAGCAGTGTGTAATCAGTTGCATGGCATCACAAACCATCTGGACATTCAAAGAATGATACTGTTTCCTATTGCGGAACACCGCCTCAATTGCACGTGGTACTGTCAGCTCAACGTGGGTGCAGTCAACTGCGCCTATGCAATTTGGCATGCCTGCTATGGCATGGAAGGCCAACTTGGTGGCAATGACCTCGGGGAGGGTGCGGGGTGGGGCTATGTGTTCCGACACATGACGCAACAGGGCATCCAGTACCTGTACCAGGATTTTGGAGAAACAGGGTTGTGATATGCCGTGCAGCTCACCAACCGTGTGTTGATAGGTGCCAGTGCCAAGGAAATGCAGTACTGAGACAACCTTCAAGAGGGGGGGGATAGCGGTGGGGGTGTCATTTAGGCTGCTGATGTTGTCCTCAATCATGGCGGTGATGTGCAGGATTGTTGCACGGTCCAGCCGGTATAGTGTGTGGATCTGTCCTGGGGTGAGGTTCCAGGGTGAGGCCCTGATGCCTGATATTGCTGGCTGGCGGCGGGGTCGGGCTGGCTGGGCAATGGGGTTTGCCATAGCTGCAGGGTTGGCTGGTTGCCGCCTGCGCCTCCTCCGCATACGCCTCCTCCTCTGCGCCATTACTGCCACCATGTGCAGTGCTGCCTGTTGGTTGAGTAGGCCCAGTCCCAGTGCTACTAGACCTGCTGCCTGCATGGTTCTGTGTTGTGTTGGGCTGGGTGTGGCCCTTTTGTGGGCTCCCAGTGGCCTGCTAGCTCCAGCTGGGCTGATTTGGTGCACCTGTGCCCTGAATCAGTTCAGCAGGCAGTGTATAACGCCATGTTTGCGGTGGCGGCGGTTTCGCCACCGTGATCACAGTATTTACGCCCTTTTTTTGCCGGTATTTCCGTGTCCGCGCTAGTTGTGATGCTCACAGTGTTTCGTGTTGACGGTAACGGAGGGGTTTCCGTGCAGACGGACTTAACGGGACCCCTATTTCCGCGGTGGCGGTTGAGGGTGGTGCTATTACCAGGGCCGCGGGTCATGATTGGGCGGACATGGAAACGGTGCCGGTATGGTTTTACCGGCAGTGTTAATTCCGGACTGGAGTACTTGTAATGAGGCCCAATATCTTTTAATGACGAAGGAATAGTGTGCTTCACTCTAGGGATACACTATATGAGTGTGAAAGAATTTGTATTAGCTTTTACAGGTCAAAAAGCATTGCAGCGTGTTCCTTTACATCCAGAAGTATTTTTGTATGGAGGGACTATTTTATTATCATGGTTACCCAAGTTGGTAGGTATAATATTCAGGATCCCTGCAGAGGTTTAGATCAGAAATACCTAAGGACAATGAAGTAGGGCAGGCTATTCCTTTAGCGTTAGAAGCAGCAGTGGTCAGAGAGGAAAGGGTGGTTGTCCATGGAACAGATGACAAGGGGAGAGGATGGAGAGCAGTGATAGCCCTCAGTGAAGGATATATGTTGACAGATGAAGAGCCTTTTTATGGATGATTATTCAGATGATGAATTAGTATTATTGGATTAAAATGGAGAATAGGGAACGACCACAGAGAATGGATGTGGTAGAAAAATAAACTGTCATTTTTCCAGGAAGATTTGGAGCAAGTGCCAAATATTTTATTGACTTCCAGTCCATACATGTGGGTCTATTGTAAGGAGTAGGAGCAGTCAAATCAAGCTTAAATGAGGAGCAATTTTACCACAAACAAAACAATATCCCATGTCCAGAGAAGTGGATGAGGGTATATTTGAGACCATTTCCACTTTAATGATGCAAGGAATATTGGTGTCATCTGAGTCCCCATGTAACACAGCTGTGTACCAAGTGAAGTGATCAACTGGGGGTTGTGGGGATTCATTCAGGATCCTCTAAACAATATTGTTGAAGCAAAGTTCCCTTTAGTTCCAAATCCTGCTACAATATTATGTAATATCCCATATAAGGCCAAATACTTGACAGTTTTATAGATATAAAAAAACACGTTTTTCTCTATTCCCCTCCATGAGGGCTCACAAGATTTGACCTCATTTTCATATAGAAATATCCACCTGAAACATACCTGTTTGCCTGAAGGGTACTGTGAGTCCCCTCAATCTTTAACAAGGTCCTCCAGATGGATTAGGGCAATGTTATGCTACAGACATGCAACTGCTACAGATATATGCTGGTCGTGTTGTGTTATTTCTCTAGATGGATCCAGGCAGGGCCATGTATGTACCCCAATGCCACATGCACTTCCAAGTTCCTTGTGCATCAGATATTTCCCAGATGGGGTGTGTGCAAGGTTCTGAAGTCTGACAATGGACCTCATTTTGTAAATGAAATATTCGAGCAGGTCATTCTTTTATTAGGGATAAAGCAGAAGTTCTCTTCTGCCTATCACCCACAGGTGAATGGGATTTGTGAACATTTACACAGATTACTTAAAGAGAGGCTAGCTAAGATTAAAATCACTTTAAAGAAGGGGTGGTTACATTGCCTAGCCCTTGCGCTGTATGCGCTGCAAAATCAGCCTGGTGCAGATCACCACTGAACGCCTCTTGAGTTGGTGACTAGACGCTGAATGAGAACACCTCTTGCCCCTCCGACTATGGTAGAAACTGGTGCCGACAGTGTGGCGAAGACATTAGGTGATGAGATGTATGATTATCTAGCAACAATGAGCACTATTGTTTCTTTTATTTCTCAACAGATTAAGAACCGGAGAGAGAGGGCAAAGAAAACTGAAGAAGACAGCCAGCCAAATGATCCAGAAAGCTTATCGAAGCCACCCATCTTATATCAAGGGGACCAGGTGCTGGAACGCAAATGTGTCCGCACTTGGAATAAACCCTGCTTTGAAGAAGCCTACGAGGTGGAAGAAGTTACCCCATAGCTTTTAAACTACAAGGAACAAGAGCATGGCTGCACCTGCACGACATCAAGCCATACAAAGGAGAAATGTCGACCCCTCCTGCATCTACTGACAGTAAAGCAAGAGAAGAAGCTTGGTGCATGCAGACAAGGTCAGCAACCAGGAGCAAAGGAAAATGGTCCATGGAATAACAAGACACTTTTGTATTAATACTTGACACCTCATAAATCTAATAAGGAATTAATAGACTTGCAGTTATTCTGGAACTTTTTTAGACAGGTACAAGGAACAATGTATTAACGCACCAGAATGAAAGACAAGGAGCAACACTACATCTTCTATGCTGCCAATTGAACTAGCATTACACACACTCTTGCATGCTCTTTTCACCTACATATTACAGTCTTACCCAGATCTGATAATACAACATGTGAACATTGTGATATTTCTTGATAACCCTAAAAATAACCATATTATTTTCAGAATTATTGTGGCCCTCATTTTGCAGTTTTTTATATAAAGGTGTGATTTACAAAAAAAGGAATAACGAAATTACATATTGAATTAAAAACAAAATGAGAAGATTCCAGCATGTAAGCGACTCAATGCCATCAAGAAAATCGATAAGCTTTTCTGGAATAGCAATTGTAATTTAATTCTGCATTATGATCTGTCTGTTCTTTCTTATTATGGTATTTAAACACATGATGATTAAAAATGCAGATATAGTGGGTGACAATGAAACATTTCTGATCCCTAACAAAATCACGAACAGCATTTTTCCTGATTTTACTTTCCTGATTTGACTAAACAAATTGTTCGACTTAGAAGAGATGCTAGTGAAGATAATGAAAATATAAATAACATATCTTGATAATTCGGCCCATTTACAGAATAGCATGTGGCATCAGCACATGAAGGAGGAGGGATAGAGAATGTCAGATGAAATCTTCTATGTATGTTCTCTCACCCCCTATGTTATGAACGCAGCCAGGACAATCATTGAAAGAGAAATGCCAGTACAGGATGCGAAGTGCCTCAGCCATCTAGCAGCATGCACAACCAGAGTACAATTCGAAAGAAGGTGGCCAATTCTATGATGTCGATCAAGGAGAACATTCCCATATCAAGCTGCTTATGTGAAAACTCAAAAGATGGAAACAGGAATAGGTGGGACTACCAAGATGTTTGTGTATTCATCCCATTCTGGATAAAAAGTAAAGATTGTCAACATTAAATGGATGGAATGTTTGGACATAGTGGAAAGAGCAGAGGTGCCAGGATGTTGGGAGAGACCTCAGCTGTTGGTGTATGGACGAGTTGCCACTGGTAAGGGATGGGAAGAAGGAATGTTATCTTGCACTGCACTGCACACCTGTTGAATGAATCAGTGAGCATAGTGCAATTACTAAATGATATATGCCTAAAGTATTCTAAACTACTGACATGGGTTCACAATGAAGCAGGACTCATGTCCATAGTATTACTAAATACATGCTTCAGAAATAAAGGCCTGGTTCTGGTTGGGAGAAAATAAAGGATGTCCAGAGATAATCGGGGTACCAGGAATGCATGGAGGAACTACTGTGTTGATGGATCGATATTGAGCCTGCGGATCCAGAGCTTATGTGCAGCTGCCTGAGAATTGTGTGAGAATATGTTCTATTGTGATCGTACATGTTCCTGCAATAGTGATTCCCCAAAGTTACCCCCATATTGATGAATTCCCAAAAATAGACGAACATCAAAGGATCGGTTGAAGAAGGATAACTATTTCTCATCAAAGTCAATTCAATCCTATAATGATATTCCAGAGGAGCATACATGATTAAACAAGACAGCAATGATAATGGCATCTATATTTATTCCAGGACTCTATATGGTTTTGAAGGCCAAATGGTTACAGATCACCAGGTGGGAGCTGCTGCAAACAATTAACGCGACAATAAAAGGAGTTAACACAATTAAAGAATAACTGAGGGCCATCAGGTGGATGACCCTCCAGAACAGGTATGTCCTCGATTTAATTACAGCAATGGAATGAGGCGTATGCGCCAAGGTCGGGCATTCTTGCTGTACCTTCATAACTTCCCATGATGGAGAGAATGGAACCCTAACAGAAGCAATAACTATGCTGCCAACCCGGCACACGAATATGGAGGATGAAGTTGATGAGATAGCATGAGATGACTGACTTTCGTCTCTGTTTTCGGGGATTTTGGTTGGCAAATGCCTTAAAGCTACTTGGAGAAATACTAGTGTTGGTATTGCTTGGATTCTGTCTTATAAGGATCATTTTGGGACCATGCCAGAAGACAGCCAAGAAAGCTATTGGGATGAAGATAATGATCGACGTAGATGTTGAAACTGGTGAACAAATGCAAAATGAGAAAAGCACTCATGAGAACATAAAACAAAGTCCCTTGGCACTTCTACAAACAAAGTACTATTTTCCTAAGGATCACAAGAAATATGTAGGACTTTGGATATTCTGTCCACCATCTCGGGATTGCTGCCATATGACCTGGAGTGTGGATGAACAAATAAAGAATGAGGTCACTTGAGGGTGGTGACAAAAATATGGATTCCAAAGAAACCATAGTATGAAAAGAAGCTTGAAGATGAGAAGGTACTTGAAGACTCGACCAGAGGGGGAAATGTAGAGGAGCAGGTGGAGACGTCATCCCTATCTCCCGTGCCCCCATCACCTCCATCATACTGGAACATCAGGAGAAGAGCCATATGCGGGACACTAGGTGTCATCCCAATGCTGCATCGAGTGTATGAGAGACGATATGCACTTAGACAACCATATCGAATGTACACTGGCACTGAAAGAGTGGAAGAATGTCTGCACACACCGTTGGACAAAATAGAGCTATAAGTGAAGGTGGACAACAGCAGAGTGGCGTCATGGAGAGGAGATACAAAGACACAGTGAAATGATATACAAAAACTAAAGAATAAAGATGTAACTGAAGTAACAAGAGGAACATGTAATCTAATATAAAGAAATCGTATATGCAAAGAAGAGTAAAGTAAGCTGCTGACTAGTAAGGGTATATAGACAGAAACGCAAGACATAGAGGCTTGCTGCAGAAGAAAGCATACCGTGGCTAGGGCAGCCATGATGGAAAGAATGGACATCAGACTCGTGTTGAAATCCATCAAGCTACCTCAGAGACAGACCAGGGCTGCAGTCAGGAGACGCTGGAGAAACAGCTTTGTGTGAGGAAATAAGAGGAGTCTATTGGCCTGGGATAAAGGGTGCCACATCAAGAATAATTGCAAGGCACAAGGAGAGTCAAAAGGGTAAGCCATGTATGTAAGACATATTGCTCTTAGATTAACCATAGATGTGAAAAGCCTATGAAGTAAGCAAGTCTCTAGAGGCCATGGGGAGTAATGACACCCATCATAATTGAATCAAATAGCAGTAAATAGAAGGTTGAAATTGACAAATTCGTGGTCTCCTCACACGTGATTCAGAAGTTGAAAACAAGGGTTAATGATTAAGCTCTAGACAAAGATAATGATGTTCCTACACTCCCTTAAAAGTCTCAGAATAGAGAGCAGGCTGCAAGGTCAACTACAAAGGCGAAGTCTTGACTTAGGATTGGACCGATAAGAGATGATGGATTAATGGGAAAGTGGGGAGTAGTACGGCGTTACTGGCAGCACCTGGGTTCCATTTTGCTTACGTGCTGCTAACGAGCAAACAATTTAAGGTTTTGAAAGTCTGCCAACCAATCAGAAGGTCTATGTAGTAACATGCTATACAATGTTGCACAGGCCAACCTGCTGTTAGTATTCTGCTATAATATAGCTTCATAGAGCTGCTGCAAGGGACATAACGGGCATTATGGGCCCTGAAGACTTAATGGCCCGAACGAACCTATTAGAACACCACCAGCGTTTAATTAAAGTGAAAAAAAGACAAATTCAAATCTAGCACCAAAATAGTTACAAAATTAAATATATTATTTATTTACATAAACCATAAATACTAGTGTTTAATAACAGTTAGCAGGTGTGTATTGGGAGGAATCAACACCGTGTGATATTTACTTACTTTTGTAGGTGTTTCTTTGTAGTGTTTTCCATATTATGTAGCCTGACAGACACCATTTAGTTTGCTTCCTGAGGGGGCGGGGGCCATGTTATGCATGGTTGCACAGGAATGTGGCATATAAACAGTTGCCGGAGTGGGACTAGTGCGAAATATGAAAGCTGCACGTAGGGGCGAGGACACATTACGCATGCTTAGCAAAGCACAGCAATGCAGCATATATACAATTGAAAATACAGTCGATATGCTAGCAAAATGTGCCTTTTTCACAATGCGGCCATCCTGATGCAGCTTCCTGCAAGGGTACCGAGCATGAACACAGCAGGAAATATGAAGTAGTTGGAAGAAGATTGCTCGGTGCGCCGCTTTAGCACATCGTTTGGTGGCTGTGACATAATTTCCATGATGGGGTGGGACCACGTCAGACATGCTTGCACGGAAACGCAGAACTTTAACTGTTGAAGTTCTGAAATGTGATGTGTGGGGAGGAGGAAGAACGCTTTAGTTTACTTACAGGCGACAAGTGTGTTTTCCGGGCTGTAATGGATGACAGCGGCAGCAGAGGTATGTGGCTTCAATTGTTTTCCGAGCTATATTCAATCTGCGGACTATACCAGTTTGTATAGCCTGCAGATTGACCAATCAGGTTTCTGGAAACACCAGTAGAGGGTTCTAATCTGTATTATACGCATTTAGAGGTGGTTCAATGCGTTCCACCTGATAAGGGGCATCCAGTAGTATTACTAATACTTACATGATATATATGTATCTATGCTCCCTTAACCAACACCTCCCTTCAATAGGTTGCACTGTTCGCCACGCAGGATGATGTCATAGATGATGCATATCGAGGTATAAAGGGCTTGTGTAATCAAACTTATGTGTGAGTTTGTGAATGACTGGTTGTTGTTCACCCTACTTTATTTTGTGCTGATAATAAAGTAGTACTTTGCCATATTCTTTGAGTCTGTCCGGTTCTTTGAATCTAAGATAATTATTGGTAATTCCATCTAGCACATGAGATGCTTCAAGGTGCTAGAGCACAAACTTGTAACATTAGGAAAGCACATAATTATGGGTTACATATCATTAATGCTTTAATGGAGTTCATTTTTGGGCTACAAAAGCTTCTTATGGAAAAAATATTACAATATTACAATAGTGCTCAAAACCCCTTCAAGCAGGTAGAGTGTTTTCTGGGTTAAGATACCAACTTTAAAAACTACACACGCTTGAACTGGTAGCCAGTGTAACTTCCAAAGTAGTGTGGTTGCATGTGTAAAGGGGAGCACTAAATACTGTTTGGTCAATGTTATTTTTGAGGATCTGCAAAGATTAAGGGGGTAATTCATAGAATTTAGTGCACAAGTGGCGCACGCGGCTGGCGCACAGTGAGCGCGTGCTATTGTCTGTGCCAGCCGCGTGTGCTAAAATCCATTTCCGCGCACAGCGTATTCATGGATTTTAGCTACCAAAACCAGCCGTGGCGCACAGTGGCGCAGCGACCCTGCAGCAGCGCCAGTTACGCCCCCAAGAATGCCCCTAGCGCAGGGAAAAGCCATCAAAATCCCCAATCCAGCGCAAAGGGCTGCGCTAAGACTGTACCAGTATACATGGCCGCCACACAGCACACGGCAAGCGTGGAATGCGTATTACTGGGGTGCGCGTGAAGTTTCACATGCGATTGACCCTGTGCGAGTGGGGTACGTGTATTACTGGGGTTCGTGGGAAGTTTTACACACGAAAGAGCCCTGTGCGAGTGGGGTACGTGTATTACTGGGGTTCGCAGGAAGTTTTACACGCGATTGGCCCTGTGCGAGTGGGGTACGTGTATTACTGTGGTTTGTGGGAATTTTCACACGCGAAGGGCCCTGTGCGAGTGGGGTATGTGTATTACTGGGGTTCGCGGGAAGTGTCACATGTGATTGGCCCTGTGAGAGTGGGGTACGACAATTACTGGGCTTCGTGGGAAGTTTTACACGCGAAAGGGCCCTGTGCGAGTGGGGTACGTGTATTACTAGGGTTTGCGGGAAGTTTTACACGAGACTGGCCCTCTGCGAGTGGGGTACATGTATTACTGGGGTTCGCGGGAATTTTCACACGCAAAGGGCCCTGTGCGAGTGGGGTACGTGTATTACTGGGGTTCACGTGAAGTTTCACACGTGATTGGCCCTGTGCAAGTGGGGTACGTGTATTACTGGGGTTCATGGGAATTTTCACACGCAAAGGGCCCTGTGCGAGTGGGGTACGTGTATTACTGGGGTTTGCAGGAAGTTTTACACGTGAAAGGGCCCTGTGCGAGTGGGGTACGTTTATTACTGGGGTTCGTGGGAAGTTTTACACGTGATTGGCCCTGTGCGAGTGGGGTACGTGTATTACTGGGGTTCGCGGGAAGTTTCACACGCGATTGGCCCTGTGCGAGTGGGGTACGTGTATTACTGGGGTTCGCAGGAATTTTCACACGCGAAGGGCCCTGTGTGAGTGGGGTACGTGTATTACTGGGGTTCGCGGGAAGTTTCACACGTGAAGGGCCCTTTGCGAGTGGGGTACGTGTATTACTGGGGTTCGCGGGAGGTTTTACACGAGATTGGCCCTATGCGAGTGGGGTACGTGTATTACTGGGGTTCGCTGGAATTTTCACACGCGAAAGGGCCCTGTGCGAGTGGGGTACGTGTATTACTGGGGTTCACGGGAAGTTTTACATGCGATTCTGCTGTCAGAGCGGGTATGTGTATCTAGTGGGGTGCACGGGGAGTCCCACACATGAATTGGCAGTGTGGGTCCTCCCAGGTGTGCCCTCCACCCCATCCACGGCCCCTGCAGGCAACCCACAACACAGGGGACTACCCTGCACCCCTGGCCATGCCCCCCAGTCAGCACACATGTCACCTTCCACTAGTGATCACCAACTCATGTCCCCCAGCACCCCCACCCCCATCAGTCAGGGGCACCTGCCAGCAGGCCCCCACTCATGTCTCACTCATGTCCCCCAGCGCCCCCACCCCCCATCAGTGAGGGGCACCTGCCTGCAGGCCCCCACTCATGTCCCACTCATGTCCCCCAGCACCCCCACCCCCCAGCAGTGAGGGGCACCTGCCAGCAGGCCCCCACTCATGTCCCACTCATGTCCCCCAGCACCCCCACCCCCCAGCAGTGAGGGGCACCTGCCAGCAGGCCCCCACTCATGTCCCACTCATGTCCCCCCACCCACTCACCCACCCAGCAGTGACATGCCCATCTCATGACACAAACCAAAAGTCAACTATGTATATCAACACATGTCCGTCACACACATACACACACACACACACACAGGTTGCCATTTATTGAGTAAACCCACATGTCAACATGCATGAACCCAATGAGTGAATCCCACACATTGAATAAAAGATCAAAATGTATTAACATGAAAAAAAAACAATTGAAAGTACTTAAAGCATAAAATAATGGCAAACATGAAATGAAATGCATGTCTAAATAAAAAAAATAAAAATCCTCAAAAAAAATCCAAGTCCAAAAGAAAAATGGCCAAACCTCTCTGTCCACCAAACCAAATCCAAATGAAACGCAAAAAGGTCAATCCATTGATCCATGGTAAAATGAAATTAAAATGTCCAAATAAATTCAACGTCCAACTATGTACAATACAATTTTCAAGGGTCCATGAGCCCAACGAAAAAAATGAAACCTATCTAATAACCTACCTAACAAAAAAACTGTTTACAAAAGTGTGGGGCATAGTCCAAAAGCCCCAAAATAAAAAAGATAAAAGGAAACCTAACACTATAAACTATTTACAATGGCAACGGGCAAGTCCTGCGGCTCACACATTGATGTTTTCGGCCAGGGCATCATCGAACTCCATGTATATTTGCTGGAGGCGGGCCTCTGTCCTGGCCCTGAGGTCTCGCAGGGAGGCACTCCTGGCCTATTCCAACTCCCTGCGAGTCGCCTCGAGGCACTCTGCCCGCCTCAACGCCCGACCCATAGAGAACTCCGCCCTGACCATGGTGAGCCGCGCCTCTTCCTCCCGCCGCCGCTCCGCACCTATACGCTGGCCCAACCGCAGCCACACGGAAGACACATCCATTCCAGGGTCCTCCTGCCCTCTGGTCGATGCCTGCCCCCCTGATGTTGATGGCCCCGAGCCATCATTGCTCCCACCTAGAGCCTGCTCCTGCTGCTGCTGCTGTCCATGTGCCCTGTCCGATGATGCCTGCACATCCTCCATCAGCTGGTCTCCAGTTGTGGTGTCCACCCCTGCTGGACCGCTGACTCCCGACTGTGGCAGGGATGGGATCTCCACCAAGCTGGCTGTGTTGGTCAGGCCAGGTCCACAGGGGGCCCTGGTGGAATCTGGGCCGGAAGACGGCAGGGAGAACGACTGGCGCGTAGTCTCCACAGAGGAGGAGAGGTCCGCCAGAGTGCGCGTCACATGTAGGAACCCACCAACCAGGGCCTCTCCCAACAGTGCCACGTCGCGACGCTGCTCTTCGTGATGGCATGCGTTCTCTGCCCAGGAAGAGGCAGATGACATGGCACTCTCCCCTACCTGCGGACTGGCCTGGGACGGGGCATCCCTGCTGGTGCATGGTGGTGCAGTCACAGGGTCAAGGACAGGGACATGCACAGGCACCTCCGCGGTGACCTGTGCTGCCTCCTGACCCTGGACTGCACCACTTGCACCAGTGGTACTACCCCCACCAGGCCCCATGTGCGGCTCAGTAGCGGGCTCCTCCTCCTCTGTGGAGACCACCAACCTGGATGTCTCCGTACCGTCTTCCGCCATTGCAAGCCCCTGTGGGGGCTCACCCGGCCCTTCTGCCACAGCCGTAGTGGCAGACGCGGCACCAGCCTCCTCGCTCCCGGATCATGGCAAGTCCTGGGAGGGTGGCTGGGCCTTGCGTCGCCGCCCAGTGGAGGCATCCCCGCCACTTGGCTCCACAGCGCCGTCTCCACCCTCTTCTTCACTTGACGCTGCATAGAGGGAGACATAGAACACAAGCATCAAGGTACAGTACAATATTCCCCTAGACAGGAAGCAATAACACATGAGTGGCAGTGTCTAACGTCACTTCCATCCTGTCCCTCCACACCACATGGGTGAATGCACGCAACACACATGCATAAACAGGCATGGTGCCTGCAATCAACATCAGCATCCATGTACAAGGGCCTCTATTAATCAAAATGTTGCCTTCAAACTCGCATGCATCCTGGCTCACACTGATCCCATGCACACACATCACCGGAGGGTCATGCATCATGCCTTGTACACCACAGACACAGTGGATAGACACAGTGCATACAACGGTGACCGCACTACATGAGTGAATCTACACATTATCACGGACATGTGTCTATAATCCATGGCGTATCGAAGTCACAGACACACTGCAAGAACAGACACTGGCATGCTTTCATGTGTGCATTTGCCATACAGCTCCCCATGTAGCATTGGAACTCATGCACCAACCATGTGGTTCGCACATTACTGGTCTCACATGCATGACCATGATGTCCCTGCAAACACACATCCATACATGGCCCATGTCACACATACAGGCATCAGACTACCAGCACACTGCAACATGCCCTGTCTCGCACACCAATGCTTGGCCACTTACCGCTCAACTCCAGATGGGTCTTCCTCCGAAGGATCTGGGTGTGGAGCGCTGGGCATACGTGTTCCAGGACCCTCATCTGTATGTAACTCATGCGGACTCGGCCCCCCTCCGCGAGGCGCCGGGCCTTGTGGAGGGTCCTGGACCTGAAGTCCTCCCAGCGCTTCTTGACGTGCTTGATGTTGCGGGTTTCCACCCCCTCCGCATTGATGGCAACCACTACGTCATCCCAGATCCTCTCCCGTCCTTCCTTGTTGGCGCGTGATGTTCCGAAGAGGGCATCATAATGCCCCAGGACATGCTCCACCAGGACACCAACTTCCTTCACACTGAAGCTGGTGGCCCTCTGCCTCTCTGGCTAGGGGTCGCCAGTGGTCTCAGATGGTGTTTGCCCCGACATGGCGACCCCCGAGGCAGGCGTGGGTGGGCAACTGGGTCCTGGGGCTGGGCTGTGGAGCGATGGTATCCCAGTTGGGAGTCTTCTGTTCCAGCAGGGGTGGACACAGCAACTGGAACCCTGGCTGACGTGCAGGCACCAAATAGCAGGGCACATGGGCAGCAGGCAGTCAGGCAGCAGCAGATTGCAGGTGGGAGTGTGCTCGGGGCTCTGGGGGGAGTAATTCGGCCTTCTGGGCAGGAGCGTGGTCTTCCATGTGTTTTCGCGTGGCCAGCTTGATACGGAGTGATTTGGCACGTGAAAGAATTGCACGTCAGCGTGTAATTGGAGGAAAGGCCCTTAGCGCATAAGCGCGTCAGCACACGTACGCGATTTCATTGGACAAAAGGCCCTTAGCGCGTAAGCGCGTCTGTGATGTATCGCACACGGGCGTTGCCCTGGCACGGGTTGAAGATCCCACGTGTCTTTCCATTGCTCTGTACGTGCTTTTCGTGGGGTGCGGTGCGTGTGTTTTCCTGCCGTTGGGGTTCACACGCTATTACTTCACAACGGGTGGGTGTTGGCTACGCGTTCTTCTACACACAAGGCAGACGGTGAGTGGTATCCCGCTCGCCCAGGGCCGATCGCGTGTAACACTTCCCGCGAACCCCAGTAATACACGTACCCCACTTGCACAGGGCTAATCACGTGTAAAACTTCCCACGAACCCCAGTAATACACATACCCCACTCGCACAGGGCCCTTCGCGTGTAAAACTTCCCGCGAACCCCAGTAATACACGTACCACACTCGCACAGGGCCCTTTCACGTGTAAAACTTCCTGTGCACCCCCGAAATACACACACACGCTATTTTTCACACAGCGGGTGTCCGTGTTTGTCGCATACCCCTTTTTTTTACGGCCATACCGGCCTGCGTGTTGATCGTGTACGTTTTTTTGGCTCCTGGCTGCCACGCCATACTACGTGTCATTTTTGCACGCACGTGGGCTACTGGGGGGCGCTTGTCTCTTTTTCTTCTTTTTATGGGGTGCCTGTGTGTTGCGTGCACGTCATTTATCCTAGGGGGCCACAGTATGGGACATTCATCATAGCTGTATATACGTGCTTTTTGTGTGCGCACACTTTTGTAATGCGCAGGGATGCTACCGCCTGCCTTCGTGTGGCGGACATGTTTAGGCCTGTGCGTGTCTTTGCCCGTGCGTGGGTTTGCCCTATTTGATTCCATGAATACGTGTGGTTCGCGTGCGTGTGGGCGTTCCGTGTACTTCCCAGCAGTACTTCCCCAGTTACGCCTTCTTTTTCACACATTGTTCCCCATTCCGCGTGTTACGCCCCATGTCCCGCCCCCCTTTTGGTGTGTGCGCGGACGTTGTGCGCTTTCCCTGTGCGCGTCACGCACAGCGTTTGAGCTGTTGCAATGACGTGTGCACCCGTGTGCGCCACGCCCGGGTTTGGCGCACATCCCATGGAAAACACTTGCAGGGACTTCCATGAATCGCACGCGTGCGCCTGTTTTTTCATGCTTGCGCCAAGATTTTCGGTGCACGTTTGTTCCATGAATCGCCCCCCATGTTACTTGTATTGTGCAGCCCATATGTGAAGAATTAGAGTAAACAGTCTTTGAGCCTGTGATGGCTATGGCTACATGGGTCAGATGCTGGAGGCCTTGTATGTTCCAAAATCTAATATAATATTCAGTAGAACTTATAATGTAGTTAACGCAGAGAGCCATATTAAGATGTAAGTCAAAGTAGAGTAGTGTTTTTACCTTGCTCAGGATTGGTATCATGTAATTAACTGGAAAATGGGACGGGTGACTCTCTTTACCAAGCAATTTCTGGAGTGGACAATATGGTCAGATCCATTTTGTTGCTATTAAAACCCATCCAAACATCTGTTTTATTTATATGCGTTAAATCAATTGTTAATTTGTTACTTTTCTGGGGTTAATTATTGTTAGGTTTCAAACAGAGTATGGTATCATATGTGCAGCAGAGATAACTTAAGTTGAAAGAGGAGGATAGTAGTAACGGAGGAAGGTCTGCGCCTTGGGAGACTCCACATACCATTGGAGTATTCTTTGTAACAAAACTGCTAACGAGTAAAAGTTTGTGAAAAAGTATTTTAAGCATTCAGGTGCTTTATTCAGTAGCCTACCCACTGAACCAAGTCAATCCACAATGATCTGGTGGTCCAGGGTGTCGAAGTCAGCTAACAAATCAGGCACTGCCAGCATCGTGTCTTGGTGATTGTCCATCAGCCACAGAAGATTATCTCTAACATCCCACAAAGCCAATTCAGTTGCGTGATGTGGGTAAAAACCGTATTGCCTGTCTCCCAGTCAGTCATGAAACTCAACATTCTTTAGTAACTGAAGAGTGGAAATTAATTCCGGAATCTTGCTCATGAACAGAGCATTGGCTAGTAGACAGTAGTTTGTCGGTACATTTAATTGGTCTGAAATAGTACCTTCTGAAGAGGATTTATTTATCAGTTGTGTACGAAAAGGTAGCATTCATCCAAAGTTTCCTTCAAAGTCTTGGTAGGGCACGGATTGCTGGCAACCGGTAAAGTGCTTTTTTTCCAATCAATAGGCCCAGTTCCTGTTAGGAAAGATTTCATTTAGGTGCAAATTTCCCTCTGCTTGTGGAGCCCCCACGCCCAACTTGTTGCTTTTGTTTGACTTTCCTATCTGACTTTTTCCAGTGGAGCCCAGTCTTCAGCTGAACTCCCCTGGTCTTTTGCTCACTTGTTATGGGGAAACTGACACGCCCTTCAGACTGTCAGTACTGGGAAACTATGTTTCCCTTAGTCTTTCACTATGTTGGCATTTCTTGGTAACTTTTTAACAGTACATAATGTACCTTCCAGTACTGGGTGCTGGGGTCCTTTTTGTTTTATGGCCCTAGAGACCCTCGAAGGATTTTTTGGTGATTGTACCAGTGTGCCTGGGATGAACTTGTGGCAGAAGTTACTTTTTATAGTGTGTTACTTATTTTTACTGAATCACATCACGTTTACCGCATTTGGTTCAAGACTGTGGCGAAGTCCGAAAATGGCTGAGCCACAAAGTCTTTTGTTAAGTCCCATGGCCATCTTGTCCCTTGCCTTCACCAAGTAACCCGGGTTTTCCTTATTTGGTCATGCAGCCTCCCAAGAAAAACAATCTCTTTCGGGGGCTTCTGCCTGTCACGTGTGTGTGCCAAGGAAGCGCGTTGGGACTGTCTGGTGCCAATCCACATTACTGGTGCCAGGATGTCTGGAGTGCCTGAATGACTTTGACTACCGTGGACCGTGATTGGTCCATGACTGGGATGACTGCATGAAAGCAGATCTTCGATTGGAAGTCCTCGATTTGGCACAAAGCTAAACTAAGAGAAGGGGCTCTGCATCCATTCCAGGTCGATCACCTGAGTTCTCTCTGAACTACAGAAGGAGCCAAGCTTTCTGCATGTAGAAACAGACTTGTGAAACCACTGGAGATGCTTTGCAATGTTTTGGCATCCTTTTCCCTTTGTTGTCCCGTTGGACCCCTGTTTTCTTCATCGATCAAGTAGGCCTGCCAAGGTGCTTTGCTCCTTTGGAGTAGTAGGAACAATTACTCTCCATGCCCACTGCTTTCCCATTGAGCGAGCCCCTCCTGAAGTGTTTCTGGGCCATCCAGTGAATTGTCCAGCTCTACCTAAGGGTATCCCACAGAACCGCCACCATCTGAAGTGGAAGCCTGAGACCTGGGACATTGCTTGCTTGTGGTCCCGTGCCCTCTCTCACTATATTATGCAGGCCTAGCTCCTCTGTGTCCCGAATTAGGAGAACGTGTAACGCTGCCTGCATATGTGATTCCTGCATCACTACCTATTGGTGACAGTCGCTGTAGGTGCCTTGCTGCTCTGCTCTCCTGTGCCCTGAAGCCTGCTGCAACAGAACTTTCTTCATACCTCCTTCGGGAGCTGAGAAAAGGCAACTGTCCCATCACGGGCGATAGTCCTATCGCGCAGCTGCTGAGAGCCGGAGCACCGCTAACCTGCAGGACTCGAACCCACTAGCAAACTCGACTAAACTGGCAAAGTTTGGTCCAGACTGTGCTGAGGTTCGGTGAGTACTTGTATCACTTACTGGTTGCCCCCTGGCCAGGGCTGTCAGAAGATGTGATGAGGCCTGGGGCAAAACTTTTGGTGAGGCCCCCTTCCAATTTTTTGCACTCGGCCAGCGGCGGCACATCCGCAAACAGGAGACTCAAGAAATCTACCCTTGAGTTTGTGTGCAGGATCCCAAATATGGTTTATTACTACAACTCCAAATCAACTACAGCAAAGTTAGATTTCTCTACTGAAGAAAGGTTCATGCCAGACTAACTTTTTTATCATATGAATACATATATATAAGATGGCATGAGCTCTCCACTGCGCCACGCCAAATTCTCTGAGGGTCAGTCACTTTTCCAAGCAAAGAGTTGAGGGCAGATCTCTTTCTTCGGCTGGGGCCTCCCTCTGGAAACAGCCTCCCTGCCTCGCTGAAACTTGAGGAGAACCATTTCCGGTTCCAGAAGAACCTCAAGACCTGTCTCTTTGCTTCTGCCTTCCCTCTTCCTCTCCCCGGCTGATCATCTGCCTGATCCATGCACTGGTCACCTGGTCAAGCTCTGAATTCGGGCCCAGGTCCCTGCCTGTCCTATTGCAATCCCGCACTGGCTCTTGGCTCCTCTGCACTTGTGGTCTGTATCTGTAACCCTACAGTCCCCGCTCTTGCTCTTATTCTCCACCCGTTGGCTGCACTCTTGTTTCTCCTTTGTTCCTGCACTTCTGCATCCTACCCCACCCTCAGCACTTCTCCCCTCCAGGGGTGGTCTGGCCTATAGGGAACTCTGGAGATTTCCCGGTGGGCCTCTGCACCCTGGGCCTCTTTTGTGTGGTATTTCCAAACTTTCTCATAGGAAAAGGGTTGGGCTTGCTGAAAATGTGTCATATGGGGCCACTTTGAACTTTATTTCCAGGGCCTCTTTTGGTCCCCAGTAATTATTTCCAGGGCCTCCTTTTAGTTCCCAGTCCACCCCTACTCCCCTCCCCCCTTCCCTGCTCTTGCACGATCTGAATGACACAAGGCCTAGGAAGAGCTGTGTTTTGTCCTACTCTTTTTTATTTCTCCCTCCTTGCCTTGTCGCGCCTAGAAACACTTGTGTACAGGCATTTTATAAATGCCATATCATATCATTAAGGAGCACCCTACCCCTATGTGCGCATTAAACACACATCATACACAGTGACAAATGATGTACAGTGGAGGCTGGTACATTTCTGAACTTAAGAGGCTTAAATGTTTGTGCCAATTAGGCAGGATCAACAGAGCACGGTGAGGGAGCCCAAACCAAACAAGGGTTGCTTGAGGGGGGTTCTCACTCCCAAGAAAATGTTTGAAACATTGGGTTAAAAGTATGCATTTACCAGCACTTTCTTTGCAAAATTGGGTAGAAATCCATACAGTTTGCAATTGGTTTTGTATGGAAGCACATGGAAATTCCCAATAGTTGCAAATCACAAATTGTGCATAGGAACATTTTCCAATACATTTCATGCCTCCTTTCCACGCGAGATATGCTAGTATAAAAATATATTCATGCTGGTTGTTCTAATTATGTCAATGCAGGCTGCATCAATATATGCCATTATTACCATGTACGGACTCCCAGCCAGTAAAAATGCCATGCCACAGAAAGTATATCCAGGCTGACTGTGTACCATAAGTGTTATTACTGGCTAGATTGGCCTACATTTAATGTGGGCCAATTTAGCCAAGTAGTATGTTTGCTTTAACCTTGATGCATAGTCCTGTGAATCAAGGGTAAAGCAAAAAGAGCACTGGCAATGCTAACAGTTTGGGCATTTGTGTAGGCATGGGAAAGTCACTTCTGTTGGTATTAGCTGGCAATTGATAGTGCCAGTGCAAAATGGTTTGAGTATCTGAACAGCTAATAGCAGTGCCAGGTAAATGCCTAATACTTATACACAAGCCAAAACTGTTGGCTTTGCCAATGCTCATTTTTAAAAGAACTTCAGCGAAAGACATGCAGGGTGTTTTTAAATTGAGAGGCCAAAGGCATACCTGATTAAGACAATTTTATTACACCAGTTACGTGTTTAAAACTCCAATGAAGTCATGAACTCTCAGAAGACTCCTTTGAGAAAACACTTGCAGGCCCATTGAGGGCAACATTTGATGGCAAGGCATGTTTAAAGCTAGCTCAAAGAGTTCCAGTGAGGAGGTGTTTTGGGTGGGGAGGGCGGGAACTGGGTGAGAATTGCCGTAGGGATTAGCATGGCCATGAGAAGTCATTTCACTGTTAGCACCTGCATTCATATCCATACATTTTTAGGTAATTGAAATCGTGATGTGGGGTTAGCACTTGCATGCTAGGGGAGTGATTAGAAGGCAAATGGTGACATGAGACATCTCATTCTCACAGAAGTCCTTAAGTGTGACACTTCAGAAATGAAGGCAAGAGGTAGCTGCTTGTAACATTGAAGCTTCACCAGAATAGTCTTATTCGAAATGTGGAAAGATGTTGGGTGCCCCCACACAAGGAAGTTTGCCCCTTCCTCACAGCCTCTGACGTTAGTGCCTCTCCCAACATTTGAAGTGTTAGTCCCCTTTCACCCCTGACATTTTAGCCTAGGTGCACCTCTGATGCCATGAACCCACCCCTTAATGAAGTGGTACCCACGGCGACTACGGTGGTCAGTCATAATTTAGAAAAAATAATGTCGAATGACAAAAATGTCAAAAAAATAATGTCGAAAAGAAAATGTCGAATGTAGGATTTTTTTTATTTATATGTATTTTTTGGCTTTGGTAAGTATAAAAAATGGGTAAAATTAAAAAATAAATAAAAAAGGGGGTGGGGGGAATCCCCCCATTTAAAAAAAAACGTATTAAAAAATAAATTCGACATTTTTTTTCGACATTTTTTTTTCTAAAAAATGACTTTCGACATTATTGTTTTCTAAATTATGACTATAAACCGGCGGCTACATTTAGGGGTGGTGTTGAACACACACTCGCAAAAAAACACATTCACCCATGCATTCATCCACCAGTTACACAACTCCATGCATGCATGCATGCATACATAAAACCAAACACAGCATTGACACAAACACCAACATGCACTCATACATACACATATACATACTAATTTAATTTAAATACACATATACACTTTAAATTTAAAATAAAAAACACTTAACTTACCTCCATGCACCCTTAAAAAGCATCCACGCAGCCGACACGTAGACGTGCTGCCTGACAAGAGAGAACTCCTCTCCTGTCAGTCAGCATAGTTACGCTGAGCAACGTGAACACACTGACTGACAAGAGAGAACTCCTCTCGCATCAATCAGCGTGATCACGCTGACAACATGAACACACTGACTGACATGAGAGGATCCCTCTCCTGTCAGTCAGCGTGGTCATGCTGAGCAACGTGAACACACTGACAAGAGAGAAATCCTCTCCCATCAGTCAGTGTGGTCACACTGAGCAACATGAACACAC
The DNA here is from genome assembly GCF_040938575.1 of Ambystoma mexicanum. Taxonomy (NCBI): domain Eukaryota; kingdom Metazoa; phylum Chordata; class Amphibia; order Caudata; family Ambystomatidae; genus Ambystoma; species Ambystoma mexicanum. The sequence continues at coordinate 1,437,953,460 of NC_090937.1, read as the reverse complement.
TGACAAGAGGGAAATCCTCTCCCATCAGTCAGCGTGGTCATGGTGAGCAACGTGAACACACTGACTGACAGGAGAGGAGTCCTCCCCCATCAGTCAGCATGATCACGCTGACAACATGAACACACTGACAAGAGAGAGCTCCTCTCCCATCAGTCAGCGTGGTCACGCTGAGCAACGTGAACACACTGACTGACAAGAGAGAACTCCTCTCCCATCAGTCAGCGTGGTGACACTGAGCAACGTGAACACACTGACTGACAAGAGAGAACTCCTCTCCCATCAGTCAGCGTGGTGACACTGAGCAACGTGAACACACTGACTGACAAGAGAGAACTCCTCTCCAATCAGTCAGTGTGAGCACACTGACAACATGAACACACAGACTGACAAGAGAGAACTCCTCTCCCATCAGTCAGAGTGGTCACGCTGACAACATGAACACACTGACTGACAAAGAGGAGTCCTCTCTTGTCATTCAGCATGTCCACGTTGTCAGCTGAATGACATGAGGCAGCAGAGCCCACTTCTGAGCCCTGCTGTCTCCCATTAATTTGCTGTTTGTTGCGGAGCCAAACGGCTTTGCAACAAACAGCAAAATCATTGCAGGGGCAGCACAGTGCCCCGTGTGAATAAAGGACACAGGAGACTGCTGCCTTCCACTTAGGAGAGGGGGCCGCGAGGCCCCCGGCAGGTGCGAGGCCCGGGGCAGTTTGCCCCCCCTGCACTCCCCCCGTGACGGCCCTGCCCCTGGCACAACCAATCACTTTTAAGCACAAATATCCCTTAAAAGGTATTCGATCTTGCCAGCGCTCCCTAGCTATTCTCAACTTTTGAAAATTGCTCTTCTGCCAAGGGCCGATCCTACTCAAATAGTGGTAACCAATTCTTCATCGCCTCAGGCCCCTTCCTGAATTGCTACAGCCCTTCCAAGAAGACTCGCTTTTTGCTTTGTCTGCGCGATCGTGCGTTTTTACGCACTGCTGTACTGTTGAGCGCAAGGCTCCCCCTCTTCTTGGGGCTGGACTGGGGCAGGACTCAAAAAAGTTAGGGAGCGTCTCCGAAAAATTGTCTAATGCTCCTACTGTGTTAACTCACCTCTCTCTACAAAGGTTGTGGATATGTTTTACTGCTGTGCCGCATTAGGAAACGTAATGTATATATGTTAGCTTATATAAGGATTTTGTGTGATAACTGTTTTTCGTATAACTAAAGTTACTTGGCTCTATTGGTCTGGCTGACAATAAATGTATAGATATGTTTAAGATACACTTGTCTAAGATTAATTTGTGGTTTGTTGCTGTATGTGCTCGTTGTGGGCTTCCGATCACTCTCACCCCTCCTGAGACTTAGCCATGACTGCCTGCCAGGCCACCTAGATTGTTCTAGCTTGTCCAGAAGGTTCCCCTGTTTCACTAAACAAGGGTGGCCTCCCAAACTTCTGCCCACCAGGTCAGAGTTTAGAAATCTATCTTAACGTTTCCTCATGGGAGCTTTCATTGAAGTTGAAGCTGTCAGCATCTGGATTAACAGCTATGAATCTGATCAAAGGCCCTGCAGATTGTGTGCTCTGTATGGTACAAACTTTTGATGTGAGCTGTTTTGGATTGGAAAGTTACTTGTATGGGATAAAGGCAATGTTGATGTGACTAGCTTCGAAGGGGTACTTTTTTGTCTTGTTTTCTGATAGAAAAGATTTGTCTAGACACCGTTCGGCTAGTTCAATTGGTAAGATGTGTCTTTTTAGCAGTAATTATTGCTTCTTTGTGTTGTTTCCCAATGAAAGTTTATTATAAAACAATACAAAGAAGCAATAATTATTGCTAACAAGAGGAGACATTACGGAATGATTAAATAACAAGCTTAGCCAACAATGCACTCAACATAAAATGTACTACTGGCCCGCAAACTAAGACCCCACGTCCCCTGATATTGCAAAATAGAGACAAATTATGAGCCATGTTTGAGGGATCCCTAATAACATAATGGAAGAATGACTACAAAGGTGGACACGCTAGAAGCCAACACTCCACTGCATCTGCAAATAGCCAACACCAATCCAGTAAGGCCCAAAGCACCCAAAATGATTGGCTCTGGCTGAGGACATAGCTGTACATCAGTGGGAAGCCCTTTTCCATCCAATCCATTAGATCAACCACTAATATTCAAATGGGGAATCACTAGTTATACAAACATGCTTGATTCTTTGCCATGGCCTCCAGCCATAGCATCCTCCACCCACTCTACAGCACCTCAGGACAATATAACATCTGCCTTGAGTAGACAGACAACCCGAAATCCAACACTACACAGGGAGCTTATACTCTGTCTAAAGCCATTTACCAATTTCTAGTCCTGGTATCCATCAGGATGACATAAAGACAGTGAGATACCACACAAACTATGAGAGCCAAACCCCTCCAACCCAGCCCCACTCGAACCAAAGTGACTCCGAAGTGCCAAACACCCACACAAAAGCAACCATGGGACCGACATGGAAGCAGAAGAAAATCCAACATGTACCTCGTGGATGATAATGTGTGCCACTGTACTCTTAATGGCACCCAGCCAACTAGGGGATTATCAGTACCCAATCGGCTCAGCAAGGATCTCATTTCTGGAAATGTCTGTGGCCTAAAGAAAAACATTTAAGTGGAAAATGTGATTACCAGCGGGCATGAGTTACTACACTGGATACAAAAACTTCCCCAAAGGAAGGACATGCAGGAAAATAGGATGGGCTGTAATGTATGATGACAAAGAGCTGAAGTTCAGAGATATCCACATAACAACATACAGCTCACTGAGTGTGTGAAACCCCAGTTCAAGATATGCTCAAACTGTGGTCTATTGCTTTCTGAGATATAGCTTTGGTCAATTTCAATTTTTATTTCATGCTGCAAGATGCACTTCTACCAAAAGGTTTCACAGTGCTCAACCCAGTTAACAGCTTCAGGGCTTGCAAGAGGAATCAGTAAGAAAAGTTTTCAATTTGTTTCGATACAATAATACACTATCAGTAAAAGACAACGAGCCTAGTTACAGGTTTGGCGGTGCAGGAAAAACATGGCGGTAAATCTGATACCGCCTTGTTTTTTGGTGGTAACAGAATTACTGCTGTTTTGCCTGCACTACTATATTATAGGATATGGCTGATTTTCTGCCGGCAGAAACAGCGTGGCAAATCTGATTTCTTTAGGAAAATTGGCATATTCACCTGGAGCAATTACCACCGGCAGAATTACCTACAACGAAATCCCCATGGAGTCGCATGGACCACCACTTGTAATACTATGGTAACTCCATGGGACCAAGAGGAAGTAACAGTAATAGAGTTTGGAGGTAATTTGGCAGATTTACTGCTGAATTACTGCCAAACTCATGATGAGGGCCAATATCCAGGATCTATTATCAAACCTGCAAACCCTTCCCATTACAATCATACTATTGTGATATGGTAGCATATAGTTAGGATCCCATGAGGACAAAGGTGTGACAGATCTACAAGAGAACATTGAAGTCAATAAACGTTTGTCAGAGAAAGGATCCATGTCCACATTTGCCTTCACAGTGGATCTAGTCTTAACACACAATATCAAAGCAGCACATCTGGAGGTAGAAGCATAACTCTTGTGTGGTCACTCACAGATCATATGTCACAAGACAAAAGAGTTTATTGTCTGATGTTCATGCACCAACACGCATCCTGACCCGTACCACGCAGACAGATCAACAGTGTGAATGAGACCATACCTGTCATATGAAAAAACGTTGACCAAATAGAATCACTGTACGGTGTAGGATCTTAAATTATTTCCATCCCTTTCTAACCTGAGACTGGGTGATCTGCTCCTCTTTGTTTCCCTCCCTGGTTGCTTGTAGATTCCGTGTTGCTAAACTGGCCGCCGCACCCCTCCAACTTGTTAGCTTCCCACTCCGTTCCCACTCCCTTCCCACTCCCTTGTGCATGGGCTTCCCTCACTGTACCCACTCCCCTACAACTTGCAAAGTGCTCTGTTGCTTCCCGAAGCTAGATCTATGCTCAATAAATACCCTAATAACAATTGTTTGAGTTATATATCTTCTGTTTCAAGAACTCCTTATTACATTCACTGAATCATTGTGGTATGGCATTGAGCTCAAGCCACCATCCAGTGCGAATTAATGTGCCCACTGCTGCTCCTCTTGGTAGATGTAGGCCAAGGCCTTTGTCAGGGCATCCGAAGTCTAATCACATTTAAAAAAGAGTGCACGTTGGAAGCATCTTTTGACTCCTGGCACGGGACAAAATGGAAATCGAGCAAGGATAAACAATAAAGGCCTGATTTACAGAGCATTTTCCTATGGGATTGTGCCATTATAAAACACTTCTGTGAATCAGGCCCTAAATGTCATCATCACACAGACTGCCCGATTGTAGCCACCAAGCATCCTCTGAAATGTAATGTACTATCAAAACAGTGCTGGGCTGGCCTACTAAAGAGACATCCAGAGATGTCCCTGGTGGGCCTCTGCACCATGGGCCTCTTTTCTACATATACTATGGTTTACTGCGCCTCTTACCCCTCTCCCATGCACACCATGCCCTTCCTTCCATCCCTCCTCCACCCCCAGACCCATTTGAAGTAAAGAATGTATCAGGCTTCCAGTTTATTCTCATAATAAATGTTCTATATCAGTTTTTCCCATATTGAACTATTTTGTAATTCCAAAATAAGGGCTAATGTGCTTTAAAATTCACAATTTGGACCCATTTTTCCAAATTGTCTTATGGGAACCCCCACCCCCCCAACCCTACTTGGATGGGTTTGGCTTGCACACATGGTGTAATATGAGGCTAGTTTGAAAAACCTTTCTCTGGTCAATTATGGTTCCCAGTCAACCCGTGGATCAAAATATAGCTGTAAAGTTTTATGTAGTTTTGTTTAATATAGGTTAGCCCTGTGCATTTATTGGAATGATTTCAATATTGCTGTTATTGAGGCAGTCTCAATTTCTTCTATTTAGCACACATTTCTGGCTTGGACATCTGACACTTGTGAGAGAAAATGGCAGCACCAAAAAATAACTTGCATGGTGATACTCAAAGAATCCCACACGGTGTGTAAGCAATTCACACGCACCAGACCTTGCACACTTTTCACCCGCAAATGAACCTGCTTCATATTTTGAAAAAATGTGCAGGGAACTGAAAAACATATGAAAAATTTAACAAAATGGGAAATGTAACATGTCTAATTGAAAGTGGTGGCACCAGGGAACCATTTTCACTTTTCAGAGAAAATATTGCAAAACATAAAGATTTTTTTTTCCCCTGTTAGTTTGGAACAGTAGAGATGACTACAAAGTTGTTACTCATTTTCATAGCGACTCCTTTACATAGCCTCATTTACACAGCAACTCCTTCAGAGCAACTATTTTGCACAAGCAAATGGGTGTGTCTGAAGGTCCTCGCCAATTCAGTTGCAGGTACTCTTAGTTCATAGCGAGTGGCCTTTTTCACAGTTTGATTAAATAGGTAGAATATGTGTGGCATCCGCAATTTGTTTTGTTAGGTGTATCTTGTCCTGTGGCAAGTTAAATTAGTTGATTAACTAATGAAACTGTTATTACTCACTTAACAGGAGATCAATCTCTGAGCACGGACCGGATTCGAATCTGTGTTGCTCGGTGTTGTCTTAGCCGCTGAGCTAATCTCCCTGCACAGTTAAGAGGGGACAAGCAGGAGCTTGTCAATCAATGGATGCAAAGAATAATAGAAGGGCTTTGATTTTTTTTTTTTTTTAAACAGGAATATCTTTTATGCAATGTACACCTTCTCATAGGGCGTTCCAATTTGTGGGGGCTTTGACCATGCAGGCACGGCCAAAACTGCGAGTGCGTTTAAATAGGGAAATCCATATGGTATATCGCAGATTGGATCTAAGGAGATAGTGGGAGGTGTGCCTAGTGAGGTGCGCTGTAAAAAAGGGATATTTCCACAGAGTGCTTTATAGGTGACTTTGAGAAATTCACCAATAATCCTGGATTTGACCACAGGCCAGTGTGATTTCCTTAGGATTGGAGATATGTGCTTGTGTCTCTGGGTGTTGCTGACTACGCATTCTGAGGTATTTTGAGGTATTTTGCAAATATTGGAGATGTCTGACTGCACAGTCAGGAGTACCAGCATAAAGGCCATTGCAGTAAGCGATCTTAGAAGAGATGATGGCTTTTGCCATTGAGGCAAATGGGTTTCTGAGAGCAAAGGGCGAATCGGTCTCAAACATGAGGTGGCAATTAGTGGAACTGAGAAGGGAATTATTCTACAGTTGCATAGAAAGAATGTAGTCAAATGTGGCTCCTGGGTTTTTACCTTGTGTTGAATGCTAATCATAAATCTGGAGAGAGGTATGTCTTGGTAGCTGCTAAGAGCATATTACAAATATTGCATAGTGGAGACAAGAAGAAGCTCAGTCTTGTCGAGGTGTAACCCAATCCAGGTATCTGCCATACATGTTTGCACTTGTCTCAAAATGAGTTGCCTTTGAGGTATGTTAGACTGATGATCCATCCTCACCCTATATGAGACCTTCGTATCATCACCATGGTTCTGAGTTACCGCTCCTATATCCATCAGTATGTCATGGGGGGTGTTACATAGATATTAAACAGCAAAGGTGCAATACAAGTGCCTTGATGCTCATCGCAGACCGGAAAAATTCAGGTTGACATGTAAAGTCATTTAGATTAAACCTGAACGTTCTAAGAGAGAAACATTGTAATCCACAAAGCTGCATTATATGATACGCCTGCAGCGTCTTGGAATTGTTTACCAGGACGGCATGGTCTAAGGTTTCGAATGCAGACAATAGATCCAAGAGCATGAGGAGGCCAGTGTCTCCTCAATTATTAATTCGGGATAAGGCATCTTTAATATCATTTAAGGCAAGTTAACTGCATATTACTGAGAAAAAGCCTGAGTGGCGCTCTCTCCCAGGACATGAGAGTCCTCTGTGAAGCTGTGAAGTTGTAGAGTGACTGCCTTATCCAAAATATTTAATAAGAGAGGGACATTAGTGATGGGGCACCACAAATGAAGATGTCACTCACCGACTAGGATGAGGCTAGGTATGCAGCCGGGTTTTTCTTCAGGCCAGTCTGGTATTCACAGTTTTGATTGAAGAGCTCGGATGGGGCCTCCAACCGAGCCTCCTCTCTGTGAGGGTAAAGATCTTTAAAATGATATGACCCTCTACTGAGTGGACAGTACAAAGAGCCTGATCATTCAAAAGAGCAGGGAGAACACACCGCCACGATATACCAGCTGCAAAATAAAGAAGGGATGAGTTTTATGTGACAAATTCTCAGATATAAACAGTCAAAACTGCTATGTGTTATACCCGGTGTTTTATCTTGTTATCGGGGCACAGATTCCTACCTAGAAAACAAATAACAATATCAGGACTGTTCGGGGCACTCTAAGATGAATTGAGACAGTAATTAAACACTCCTTACCACTAGTAGTATTGGGAATAATCCAAAGGTGAACAAAAGGGAAGTATAAATTAATAAACAGGGAGGTTAGTGAGGGTTCTAACCTGAACGGCACGAGGAGCGCACTAGGTCCGGGTTGGTGCACACCCTGCGCAGCGTCCACTTGTGCACTTGTTTGGAGAGAGATAAAAGATGTCCCAATATCTTGTAGTTCAGAAGATAGCAATATCAGTGGACCCCAGATGGCTGTTGGATTTGGTGTCTGGGGCTAGGCGGCAAGAGTCAGTGCAGATTACAAAAATGCTGGGTATAAACTGTGATGTCTGAAAGCAATTGAACAGTATCTGAGACAAATGTGCAAAGAAGAAAGCAACCCAAAAAATAAACAGGCAGTTTTTTCTTTTACAGGCTGGAAATAACTGGAACAAAACGTTAGGCAAAGCAATCAATGGAGGAAGGAAAAAAGGTCCTGTTAACAGACGAGCGGCAGGAGTACAAAATTGTTTAAGCAAGGCAGTCCGTGAAGGCAGATACGAGTCCTGGTCACTAACCTGACAAAGACGACAAAAGCAGTAAACAAGGCAGTCCGTTGGGCAGGCAAAGGTCAGGTAAACAGAGAGATCAAGATTGTGCTGAAGACGTAACTTCAAAGGGAATTCAACTTCAATCAGAAGCGGCGAGCTGAATGAAAACGCTCCTTTTGACAAACCGAAAGCAAGACGTCAGAGCATGTTGATTGGAGGAACCGGGCACCTGACAGAGCAGCAGAGCGGCATGGGAATCGTAGTTTGTTAGATTCCCTGCCGTAATCTCCATTGTGAAAGGAACGGGGGAGTGAAGCGCCGCACACCACAAGGAAGGGATACAAGAGTGCGCTTGCCCTTTGATGTACAAACCCGTCTTCTGGGATGAGGTGCACTGCGAGATGTAACAGAAGATAATTCATAGCCCAAAGAGAGAAATCTTTCTATCTTTGTCAATAATAGATCATGAACTATAGAAAAGTGAATATGTAATATTACAAGATCCGCTCTACTATTGTCAACATACTCTACTAAATCAACATCTTGTGTGTCAATTGTGTGAAAACAAGGGATGTTATGAAACAAACCCAACACATTTGTACAATTCAAAATAATCAGTATATCTGGTTGTCCCAATTAAAACTCCAAACGTAGACTCTTAATAGAGGACGTAGATTTCCTCAACATGTCACAAGAGGACAATGTTTGAATCAAAAATGTTTGGATTTGATACCTTTCATACAGCCATGGGTGACCTCAGATTTATTACCCCAATCTGCCTTCATTAGCACATGAGGCACATTACCTGCCTCCGCTTTATTATCAAATAGGTCCGTAGCCAACACGTACTCTTCGGTGATGTCGATTAGACGAGAGGAATTATTTGCTTCAGGGGTTTTCTTTCTGGCCTTAATTTGTTTACTCTTAGTTGCCATATGCAAGCTCTTTTGTTTCATGGTAAAAAAGGGGTATCGCCATTTTTGTTGTATGTGTTTTTCGATATTAGAATTTGGTTGAGAGATCGAATTGTTTGATGATTCGATGACCTCTTCAAGACTCTCATTATGTTCAGATATGGGTTTTAGGAATGTAATCATAGGTCCATTGGCCTTGGTTGCTTGTAACTGCAAAGCTTTTTTCATTGCCTCAGAAGATCCATTTTTTTTTTGTTCATTCATTTTGAGGCTTGAGATTTAGTGCAAATCGCTTCTGTACTAGCTATCAATGTAATGAACCAACCGGGCGCGTCCCTTCTGGACTTCGTGGTCCCTGACCCATAGGGGACTGAACTCAGCAGTACTCCCAACATGGCCGCTGAACACGAAACGCTGTTTGCCAGTCTCTGCGTTGTACGCTCTGCGTTTTACAAAGCAGACACGCCCCCGCGGCCCTGCATGTCTCAACGCTACTGCTTGCAGTAGTCAGACGTGTGCTACCGTAGTTCATACAGCGATTTCCACTGATTCCTGGTTCCCGGTCCCCTAAATTTCCTCCTCCTTCATCCTCCCCTTTTTGCCCTCACCTTGCATTCCTGGATTTCCTTCGCACTCGTCTTTCCGAGTGCGCTCCTCGCCATTTCCTGGACTTTTTCCCAGACATCTGAACGCTCCCTGGAGACGGGTCACGAACCGCATGCTGGAACCCGAGGACCCACGCACAGGGTTATACAAAACCCGAACTGTGTGAAAGAAGACTTCTTCGAAGATCTCAAACAAACAACACAGACAGGTGAGAAGGGGGGAAACCTGTGACAATCAATTCCTTAGAGGGATCATCGTCTGGCTCCAATGCTCTGTTGCGTAGATTCCTTAACATTTTTTTAATCCAGAGTGCTTGACTTGGAATAGTTTTTTAATTCTTTATTTTCTTCTTGTTATTGTGATACAGGTTCCCTTTAGATTTCTCACACACAGGTACAATCACAGCTGTTAGGATATCAACAGTCATTAGCTGGTCTGTAGATTTGGGAATAGCGACAACCATGGTGGTTCAAAGTGTTTTTGGAGAACCTTCTATTATTACATCTTGTTGAATTCCGATATTTGCTTCATTATGAGTGATCCTTACTGGTGATATATCATAGCTTTTGGTTGCCTTTGCTGTTAAGAAACCTTCTACGAAACATTCTTTGGAGTTGATTGCATTAATTATAGATGTGTGCTCTTTCAAATCAGAGCTGGCGTTTTCATACGATTTCCACAAAGAGTTTAAAACAAAGTTTAAAGCAAGGAGGGAAGCGTGGGCCAATCCACACAGTTAATGAGTATAATCCAGATTATGTGGCCATTGGTTTGGGATGGGCGTCGGCTGGTAGGAAAAAGCCATAAAGTCTGATGATGGTGCCGTGTGAGTTAATTGTGCTGATGGGCTCGTTAAAGGTGAATCATTAGTGTCAGAAAAGTAAAGTTTAGGCTCATTAAACAAATGGCCTTAAGGAGAGGCTGGAGTTGGTTGGAATATATTCTCGTCAAGGACTTCATCATTAAGCATGATTTAATGTCTTGAGTGTCTGGGAATGTTGTTACATTTTTTAAATGCCTCTTAGTTCATTATACGTATCTGAGTCAGGAATGAATTGCTGTTTTAGGATGAAGGCAGTGTTTTTTCCCTTATCGGTAGTTTTGCAATTAGACATATTCGTCAATTCAAGGCATCACTCGCCTCTTCATTTACTTACAGATTTGGAACCAGCTTTTCTTCTTAATGCGTACAGTGTTACATTAATAAAAAACGCAAATAGATGTACAGTCAAAGTGATTACTCCCCCTCCACAAATCAATGAAGACAGGGCCTAGAAATGGTATACTGTAAAGTTCATGCATTTGGTATCAGTAGACTAGACGTATTTCACTTGTGATGTCTACCATTGACTGCAGCTTGACTGCACCCACCTCCGCACTCCCGTGCGATGCTCCCCACTGGGAGCAGAATTGATGACAGTGTGTGCAGTTTTAAAAGGAGCTCCCACAGAAACAGCAAATCCAGTCATCTCGATCCGTGATTGACTGCACTCACCGCCTCCCTCCCGCCTACCTCCCGCGCTGCACTAGGATCAGATTTTGTGACAGTATGTGCAGTTTGAAACGAGCTCAAAGGGAAACAACAAATCCAGTCACCTTGATCTGTGCTGCTTGGCTGCACTCCTTGCTGCACTCCCGCTTGTTAAATAACCTCTGACTCTATCTTATATTACAATTTCACTAGGCCTTTAAGGACTAAATGCAGAGCTTTAAAGGATGACAGTGCTAGTTGTGAGGGGTCAGAAATGTATAGGTTTCTCAATGTTTGCCATACATTAAAATAAAAAGGGGTAAGGTAAATTCCTATCTTTACCTATCCTAACGAGAATATCCCTACCTAGTAAACTAAAACTAAAGAAAGATGACCCAGTGTCCAAAATGTCTCTGACCCCCACACTAACACATACAACAAAAGTGTACAAGGAATATTTGGCTGTCTTCAGTACAACAAAAGTGCTCCTTGTGACCAGGGTTGGGCTCCCTTCCCTGGATCAATTCAGAAATACCCTTGGAAAAATTTTGATTCAAGAAACTTCTGTTCAGTTGACCACAAAATGTCTTTTTCATCCACTGCGTCCTTCCACTTGGTAAAGTAAATGTCCCTTTCACAGACACTTGTTCCAAAACCCAAAGCAATTGTTTTCCTCCACACAATGTCTTTCTCAAGATGCAAAGCAAATAGCAGTATATCACGTTTATTCTTCCAATTAAATACTTTTGTCGGGATAGCACAGCAACTTGCTTTGATGATGCAACAGTTTATCAAAACTGATAAAGTTACCAATGTCTTTCCACAAAACCTTTGTACCACAACCACATCTCTTCAAAGCAACTGCTTCTTTCCTGGCCTGATCACCTTCCAGGAATAACTACTAGTGGTCCCTTTTCCTTGTTCACTCTCCGGCCAGGAAGAAACCTCCTACTACTATAGTTGGTCTCTTCTGTTAGTGGCAATATGGGTTACAGATTTCCCCAAACTGGTGTCTCAGGAAAGGAAAATTGTGCCCTTGTTGCCTTTTTAACTCTTTGTTAAGGTCTCTGCGCTGGTGGCAATGTGGGGCACAGGTTTCTCCAAGTTGAGGTTCAAAATGGAGAATTGTGTCCTTTCTACACTCTTACTTCTTCTGGATAGCCTCTTGGCTGTTGGCAATGTGGGTTACAGGTTTCCCCAAGTTGACATTTCATAAATGGAGAATTGCACCCTTTTTGCCCTCTTGCTTCTTCTGGATAGTCTCTTGGCTGTTGGCAATATGGGTTACAGATGTCCCCAAGTTGACATTTCATAAATGGAGAATTGTACCCCTTTTGCCTTCTTATTCTACTTACTTGGTATTCAAAATAGTCTGAATTGTGTAAACACTCCATTCAGAGCGCCCCGGGTTACCTTCTATTGCAGGCCAAATCACCAGCTCTTTTTGGCATCTCCGTGTTGCTCCCTGCTGTTCAGGCGGACCCTCGACTGATTGTTAATTCATTTGACAGTTCGTCCAATCCTGGCACCACTTACACAGCCTCTCTCCTGGTCCCTGCAGGCCCGCTGGTTCTCCGCATCCGCAACTTGTATTGGGTCGGGGCACATCTCCCATACAGCTGGGTTTCTCTCCCTGCTGCTAACCTCGACTCTGATTCCTGCTGTGCATACTCTGTAAAACTGCACCCCTTCTCTTCCCGCACCTGCTTATGCCGGCGTTAACACTCCTGCTGTAGCTCCAACCACTTCAGCATTGCTCCTGATGGCTTCTGCCACTGCTGCTCCTTTCCTGCCTCTTTCACTCAGCTATGGTTCCTTTTGAAGTTTAAAGGTCCCGCCCAGGTGCCTTACCTTCAAACAACTGGGCCACATATTCCCTTCAATGGCATATGTGATCCTTATTGATTCTTGGTCCTGCTTCCTCATCCCAGTAACACAGGCATTATGGATCTTGAAGTCCATAATGGGTTTCAGTGTTTTATATCTTTTCATTTGTATTTGATTGTTGAACTGGATGTTATCTGAGTTTAAGTGCATATCAGTTACATTGGTTGGCCATCAATGCTCCAGGGAGAATAGGAGAATCATGAGTTAAAGAGGTCGCCAATTCCCCTTGATATAAGTATCCTCCCATGTGATCCTCTCTCATAATACTGTCCCTAAGATCAGGTAACGGCTGCCTTCCCCTGGCCACATGAGGGGAGTCCCATACCGGGGTCTCAGTGATAATTTCACTAGATTCATCACATAGTGTAGAGGCTAAATCATCAGAAAGGCCATTCACACTCTCCTGTGAAGAGTGGGAATGGACACCACAGACCAACACCAGACTTGTATTCATATCAAACAGAGTATCATGGTCTGATGTATTCAACATAGAATCTCAGCCTACATTGGCAGCCTGGCCAGTAGAAGTAATAAAGATCCCACTGCCGAGGTCTCCTTTTAGCTGCAGGGAGGTTGTCAAGATTATTTTTCTGCACAATAGGAATATAAAACGATAACTGATTTTGCATATCCCGAATATTTTCAATTAATTAACTCAACTCAATTACACTGTAGGGGCTGTCAATAAAGCTTTTTGAGTCAGATTGAGGCAAACTTCTTCTCAACTGGACAGGGTCCACCATGAAAAGTTGGGGGGACAAGGGATTAAGCCTTCCCCAAGGATAAACTGTGCCTCCACAATCAGCAGTACTAATCACATCCACAGATTGGAAAAAATAAGCAATCTTACTTTGAGTTGTAACCAAGGGCGGAGTACAAGAGGGATTTGTTGAGGCTATTGGAACAACTAAGCTTTAACACAGGGTTGGCTGACACAATCAGAAGACATAGCAGACGGCCATGAAACTGGGTCAAAGTTATTATTCTCAATCAAGATAGGACATATTGTCAGATTAGAAGACACCCCCTTCGAATTAATTGACAGTCTGCCGGAATTCCGGCTTGCAAGTGTTCGGGACAGACAGCTCAGACCTGATCTCCTTAGTCCTCAAATTAAAGGCATGGTACACACACAAGGTTAACGGTGTGGTTTACCAAGATGATATTAAGTTGATCATATTCACACAAGTCACAGCTTGCCTAGGCTCTCTGTAAATGCAGTTCGGTGTGTCACTAATTTACCAAACAGCATAAATAAACTTACTTTAAAGCTGAAACTATTCCGGGACTTATTACAGGACCATTGATAAAACTTGAAATGCAAACAACCAACCATATAGTTTGATGTAGAGAGTCCACATGTTCTGCCCTCTAGAAAAGGAATGTTGCTAGTTGTGCACTGCTCAAGCAGCCCAAATAGCATAAAAAGCCAGCGCCCACAGCTGCAGGAGATATATGCACTCTTGACACAAAGACATCACAATTGTCCATTTGATAAGGTTATGATCAAAAACCGTGCACTGTTAAAATGAAAAATCAGGAAAGGAATCATTCTCTTGACATATACCCTCATTCTGGTGTTGGCTGATGTGGGAGAAACATGTGGAGAAAGGCTTTGCACATCTACTGCCCACATCTGCACCTTCTCCTCAGTGTGCGGTACTTTAAGCTGTAAATCCCCAACCCATTAATTCACCACCAGTAGAACAAGGGACACCTCTGGCAGACCCCTGCAAATCAGAGAATCGTGATGATTCTGCTGACAGTGAAACGGTTGTACTTCTGTGGTCTCTTCTAAGAGACTGTGTTACCCAAAACCTGTCACTACCAAAGAAACACATTAGTGAGTGTGACAAATCAATGTATCCTATCACTTCCCCCATGGGGAGAGCCACTTCCTGTGAGGCTAGGGACGTAAGCCCGCTATGCAACATTCCCCCTTGAGGTGGCAGTAAGTGGGACCACACAGGGAGATACTCCGTTCTTGGGAGTAAGGACTCCCTTTACCATAAAGAACTCCCTTCTTACTATCCCCCAAAAAAACAGTACAACCTTATTAAATGACAGACAACTAAATTTCTCTTACATGTGTTATTGTAATACCTGAAGAACAATATCAACATGGTACTGTGAAGAGTATGAACATGAGAGTAATGAGGATTGTTTATCTGTCAAGTACTGACACGAAGAAGACAACAGGAGGCATAGTGAATATGGCCCGAAAAGAAAGGAAGCACTTTCTTTGGAAGCCGGGAAAGCCCCAGCAGTGTCTCATAAAAAGAAGAGGGTCAAGAGAACAAGTGAGTGAGACCGGGGAGTTTCAAACTGGCCGATTTGAGGCGAATGGGATACCAGAGCAAATGCTGCCTTGCCTGTCAAAAAGCAGCTATGGAGAAGAAGGGACAGCAGCACGCTGTTCAACCCGCAAAGTGGAAGAAATCCATAATTGTCCCTGGCGGGACCCTCGAGAAGGGCCAGTGAAGAGCCCTATTGTTGGCGTGCTGGGTAGGTGATAAGCCAATACCAAGCCCGAGGAGGTCTGTTCATGGGAGGAGAACCTGACCAACAGACCAAAGGAGGAAGGTGGTGGTGTGGGACGTAACCGAAGGAAAAACCTTTTAATTGCTGAACCCACCAAAGGAGAGCAAAGCCTGTTGGAAGATAGACATGGGAGAAACCAGAGAATCTTCCTGACTGACCAAGGAGGAAAGAAAACCCAGACCCAGTGATGCAGAACCCCTTTAATACAAGCACAGGGGAGAGCGGGAGGCCCAGGGAGCGAGTAATAAAGAGTTAAGATCACTTGAGGACCATGAATCCTCATCCCAGTGATTGGCAAAAGTATACAAATTACTTAGGAACACATGATACATGCTCCTATGAGTGTCTTTTGTTATGTATTAATAGTGGTAGGCTCAGCTTAGCATAGGGCAGGCTATTAAGTTCTGACTTCACGTCTGATGACGAGCACCCTAGTTTAGTTTTGTTAGGTAGGGCATCCCATAGACCAGGGTTAGTGAGGCATTTTCTTTATTATTTAAAAAAAAGCAAGTTGAACATGGCACATGATCGTCTTTCTCATCCTTCTGACTTACCACATGAATCAACATGTAGCCTCAGAAATCATTTACCAGAAAGAATGGTGGTGTGGAGAGGATGGGTAGCATAACATGTCCTCACAAGTGGGAGATTTGAAAGAAAGACATTTGGTGCTGTAACACTTACCGTCATCTGTTGATGATAGGACTGAATGCATTCACAAGGTCAGCCTTCATCATATCAGATATCTTGCTTTCATACTAATTTGAGTACAAAAAGGAACACACATAGACAAATGCAGCCTTGAGAAAGTGCCCGACAGGTGTGGATTGCGTGCAAGCTGATGAAATAAAATCTTGGTCAAGACAACAATTAAAATAATGCTATGAACAAAAATGTACTTTCTCCTGTAATAGTTCCTCCAATTTGCCAATTCTCCATGTGCCATAAGACTCCTAAGGGGGCTGGCTCAGAGCCACAGGATTGTGCTGTTCTTTGCATGACTGGGGCTGTGAAGCTCCAGCAACCCAACGCCTCCTAGTCTACAAGGATAGCTACTGCAAGTGCCCATGCATGACTGGGTGAGCTTTGCACATCGCCACCCATGGGAAAATGGATATGCACGTTGCTCTGCTAGCAGGGCTAGATTGTTTTCCTATGCCAGCCCCAGGCCCTTCTAGACAAGGGGTACAACTTGACAGAAGATACATTTAACAGCTGTGAAGCTGAACAGCCTACTCTGCTCTTTGGTCTCTCTGACGTTGTGCCACCATTTCAGAGGAACCGCCACTGGTTCTCTCACGTTGCACCCAGTTTGATTGTCTGGAATCTTATCTGCAACTGTACATTTGTGCATCTGAGCACACGTGTCGCATGGCATCAACATTAGCCAATTTATAGAGGTTTGCACAAGAGATAATCCTTTTTTATGTCCAAATAGTGTTTTATTTGTGCTGTGAGTATCCTTAAGCAAAAGGAGCTCAATCGGGAGAAGTAGGGGTAAGTGGATCTATCACTGATTGATGTGTTGTTCTTTGAAGAGTAATGGTCTTCAGATCTGTAGCGTAAATCAATCACTGAACTCAACTTCAGTCCAGGTTAGTTTGTCAAATCTTTAATAGCAGCACTGCTTGAAAACACAAACAAGAAGAACACATAGCCATGTACATCCCTGTATGCATCCAATCCGTGATTCCCGAGGCCCACCAAAAATTACTCCTCTTCATACCGTATTCGCTACATGAATGCAACAAGTGGAATATTACCATTAGATTATCTGGCAGAGCTGGTCTTCTTCAATTTGCACAATACCTTACTCTGAAGCCAGGACATACCCAACACGCAATTTCAAAAGCTAAGTCTAGGTGAGATGAATGTGCAGCTACAAACAACAGGCACAATTGAATATTGACATTTTCTTACCCATATTAGCATGGAAGCAACTTCTATCAGTGGGCCTCATTACGACCCTGGCGCTAATGGGTTAACGGCGCCGTAAAACGTTGCAGCGCCAATAACCCATTAGCGCCTAATTACGAGGTCCCTATTCGGGACCCGACGTTAACGGCTGGTCTAGACCAGCCGTTAAAGTAGAGACCCGCAAAGGGACCTTCGCGGTAAGTATGTTACCGCAATTTGCGGTACCGTACTTAACGCTTTCGCCATTCCCATTATGCCCTATGGGGCAAAAATGAGAATGGGGAAGGGCCATGGGGAAAAGGGGAAATACCGCCCCGCCAACCTTGGAATGGGGCGGTATTTCCCCATTTCACCATGGCGGACACGTTACAATACCGGCACCAACCATGGTGCTAATAGCGCCATGGTTTAGCGCCGGTATCGTAATGAGGGCCTGTATTTAATTTTAATTTGTGAGGTAAAAGCCTTCCTCATGTTTCAAAAACATGAGTAAAAGCATCATTACTTAACAAGCTTTTCTTTTCAGTTCAACTTGACACACGTTATCCACAATGGCTTATAGTTCTCGGGTGAGTCAATGCCTAGTTTTTCAAGTGAGCACACATTCCATAATTGTATTATGCAGACTTTCATTTCTTTTTCCCATTTAAATTCTAAAAGACATTTATTTGCATTTTTCATCTATGGGTCCTTCCGAAGTGAAGTCTGATCTGTATTGGTCCAAAGACAGTGAGCACAGCAGGAATTAGCCTGTTTCCAAGTTGTTTCTCTCTTGTAGTTCTTTATTTTGAGTCTGGTTATGTCATAGAATGTTGTAGTCCATTGGCCGCTGGACATGGTAAGCTTCCCAGCGAGGTACAGTGGAGTTTTGGTTGTGACTGTAGGTGCCTTGAAGATGATCAATGTTTGAAGTGGTGGTCAATGCAGATCCTTGAGGGTGATGTAGTTTAATTGTCTTCATGTTTCTTCCAAGCACACCTATTCATCGCAACTTGGCATCTTACCCATTAGCGCTACTAGCCTGTACCCCCAATTCTTTTGTCTTATAAGCACAGGGCCTGTACTACTATATACCTAATTGCTGACACTATTTCCATCCATCTGTGCATAGACTATTCTACACAAAAGTTATTGGGTACTGTGAGGGGTCAGCAATGAGAGGTGGACACAAAGAGATACTTTTCTCAAAATCAGTTATTTTATTAACTGAAAAAAGGGGTAAGAATGAAGGCCTCACTTTCCCTATGCTAACGTAAATGACTTTTCCAATGAAATTAAAACTAAAGCAGGAGGACCTTGTGTCCAAACACAATCTGACAGCCAAACTAACATATGCAAGCAAACAATGCAAGGTAAATGTTCAATTTAATGGAAAAGTGCAACAATTTAAAATCCAACAAAAAAACTGCTTGTATCCAGGGTTAACTCCCCTCCACTGGATTACTTAAGGTAAGTTATTTGCAATGTTATTGAATCAAGACCAGACTCTTAAAGGCATTACAAATGTCTCTTTCAACTAATACTTTCCTTAGGATGACAAAACAAATGTTCTTTTCAAAACGCTGGTTCAGATAAAGCAAGGGAAAGTCTTTACTACTTTTCAGAATGGCAAAGCAAAAGTCTTTCTCAGAATAGAGATTCAAGTACGGTAAAAGGCATGTCTTTTCAAAGATTCTGGATAATAAAATGTTCAATTGAAACAAGAACTTAATATGAACAAGGGCGCAATTCATAGAAGATGCATATAGACCCTGCAAAGTACTTTGCGCGTAACACTACTTTGCGCGTACCTGCACGCAAAAGTATGTTATGAACGATCCGCATATTCATGGAATTCCAACTACAAAATAAACTTCGGCGCAGGTAGCGGCTGGAACGCCCATTGCATGCGCCCACACAAAGCAGATCCAGCCACATATAGCAACCTTTGCACAGTCTGCACCCCCCATCATGTACCACGTCAATACTGCAGGCCATCCACACGCAATCAAGGCAGCACCCTGATAACACTGCATACGGACACCCGTAACTCTTAACAGCACCCCTGAAAAAAGTGTTAAATGTCACACAACTCAACGGGCGAAAGGAGATCTAATATAGGTGAACAGCTACCAGAGTACCTGAAATAGATCAAAAGATCAATACTCAACAATAACTCAAGTTGGCCCTCAGTGAATCTGCGTATGCACTCCCCCTAATCTGCATTAGCACAGATTAACTTAAACCGGCACCTCAACTACTTGCTATCACCCTTAAATTGTTAGGTGAACCATACCTCTGCATGTTGGATCCTGTGCGCACAGTGCTCTGTCCCTCCTATCATGTGGCATTAAGTCCGCGAGGTTTGCGTGTAGCTTTTCCCAATGTGGGGTTGTGGGTTGGGTTCCATAAATTCGGTTTGCTTTGCACTTGGACTGGCGTGCAATTACACTGTATGGCCCATCCCTCAACATGCCGACGTCTTCCTCATTTTGGCGAAAAAATTGGGAATATGCATGTCCCGCCCCCTATTTATTTCTCTGCGTAGGACCGTTGCACACTATGTGTGGAGTCTCGCGCAGGGCACCCGACTGCACGCAAAGAGGTGACGGACCTGTGCATAGTCCCCACAAGCTCCTGGAAATGCACGCAAAGTCCATTCCATGAATCGACTGAAGGAGTTCTGCGTGCTGATTAGTGCGCAAAGTCACTTTTCAGCACACAGAATATTCTGTAAATCATGCCCCAAGTCTCTTTTTAAAACACCAACTCAAAATAAGTTACCCGGTACACTCTCCTAACAGGAAACTTCACAGCTTCAACTACAAGAAACTCCTGATATCCTGGTTTATTCTCATGCCAGGAATGTCCCCCTTTTGTGTCACTTAGACACCCTGGTTTACTCTCCTGCCAGGTATCTCCTTCCAAAAAGGTTTCACTACCTGATATCCTTATCAGGTTTCTCTGCAATGTTCACTCTCCTCTTAAACATTCGTGCAGGTGTACCTCTCCAGTGGCACAACTGTCTTTGACTTCAGGTAGTACTTGTATCAATCTCCCTTACACTGGTATCCCTTATTGGAGGGTTTGTTCATGCTTTTGCAATGCTTGTCCCAGTTTCCCCCAACTGACATCCCATTCCAAGAGAATTGTGCACATTTTGCCTCTTTATTTCTCTTAGATTCTCTTTTGGCTCTTGGCAATGTTGGTTGCAGGTTTCTCCCAACTTGCTGGGAGTGAGGGGGCATGCTACTGTTATTGTGGCCGTAGCCACCAAGAGAAAGCTAATAAGCCCTGGCGCTCCCGTACTTTAGGGCCTGGACTACAATACCCAGACACCTGGGTGGCATTGCTAGGAGCGTACAGGATTGCAGGTCTGGCTTGATAAGGTGTGTCTCCGCCCGGCCCAGGTGCTAGTGATTGGCGGTTGGAGGCACGGGCAGAGAGCATTGCTGCAGCTCCTAGAGAAGTGTGGAGCATTTTTGTTTCCTTCAGCCATGGAGAACGCAGCAAGCCTTCTGAACAATGTTACCCCAGGCTGCGGCGGTGATGCTTCCCTGGCTGCAGCAGTGAGACGGGAGAGTTGCTGTGAACTGGTGTGGTGCCGGCAGAGTCAGAGTTGGATACGGCTTGTCATTGTTTGCTCGGGAGTCCTCACGAGGCTCCTGAGCCTCAGATAAGGGGCCTTGTTGAATGCTAAGCATATTCTCAGAATACACTGGGCATTCACTCATCATGGGGTAATGTTAGAAAATAAGTGACTGTGTTAAGGACAGGAAGTTGATGTGGAGCGCACAAGTGTGGGACATGTTTGTAAATGCATTTGCGAGTGGGGTAACTTACACAGGCTCCAGTGCAGGGAAGGTATGGCTGCCTAATATCTTACCTTGTGTGAAGATAACACATGGCGGGGAAGGAAACAAGGTGTACTGAGCGATGTGCCAAATGCTATTCAAGACATTCATTATATGTTGTACATGCTATCATTTCACCAATTCATAATGTCATTCCATTGTCCATGCTACTGTTATATTTCATGTTGTTTGAGTGAGGTAAGAGAACAATACCGCCTGGATGGGACAGGAGAGTTCATAATTGAAGTCAAGTCTGTGAAGAGATGTCAGGTGGTCAAGGTACATGAGATAAGGGCATGTGCAGGTTGTTACAGAGTCACAAACAAGATGACTGTCTAAAATATTCTTTCCCTAATTCCCTCGCTCTATCCAACTGGATAACCTTCTTTCTGGATTCCCTACGCTCCCCTTACCCATCCACAACCTCTCCCTAATTCCTCTTCTCCCCACTGGCTCCCTTGTGGTTACATGTTACCTGGAACCTGTAGCAACCATACATTTCGGCTTTTGTGGTTCGCGAGGGGGTGTTGATACCCTGCCCTTTTATGGGTTTTGACACAACTGACCTCTTATGTCAGGAGAATTACACCATATTTTCCCTTGTTCTCTAAGCAATGTCGTTTAGCTTAGATAATGCTGGTCACAGGTTTGCCCAACTAATATCTCATGACAGGAGAATTGCACCTTTTTTGCCTTTTTCGTTCAATTACATTTTGGTCTGATTTCAAAAGTACTTTCACAATGCTTCTTAGCATGTGCGCACGTCCCGGGCCCCCTTCACCACCAGGCTGATTCACTGGTTCACCATGCAGTGACTGAGATGTTCTCACAAGGGGCCAGCTTCCCCGTGTGGTCAGAGTCTCTCTGGGTCTCTGCGTCGGCTCCCCTGGCTTCTGCTGCCAAGACCCACAAAGCCTCGCAGGACCGCGTCTCTTACGATCCTGCTGCACGTCACCTGCTCTCTCTCTCTCTTACGATGTTCTCCTCTGGTCCTGAGCGACACCAAACTGCTTCTGTCAGGCATCTCTCCCCACGCTTCACCATAGGTCGCTCTTCCTCCTCTGCGCACTCTGCAGCCTTCCTTCTCTCTCTCCGGTCTTGACATATTCCTGGTCGTCTCCATTTGCACAGCTGATTGGGGGATCTTTTTTATTGGTACGTCAAAAACACTGAATTCATTAGTAAAACGAGACAATAACAATGTTGGTCAATTAAAGCAAGGCCTCGGCCGGTCGCCGGCTGGCGTCTGTCCATCGAATCCCTTATTGCAATTCATAGTATTCATAAGGATCAACATTTGTCACTGTTAATTCAATTTCGCTTAAACCATGACAATGTATTAACGTTCCATTTTATCAACTTTATAGTTCTCGTTAATAACTGTGTTTCATAGGTACCCTTGGGATACAATGTTACAGTTTTGTGATCCATAGCGTGCTTAGTTGGAGGAAAGAGCGGAAGAGCGGAAGAGGAAGGAGAGGGGAGAAAGGGAAGAGAGGAGGAGAAGACATTTTTTTTTTTTAAATACATTTAAGTTACCATCTTCACCAGAGTCATTGTTCAGTGCGGTTAGATTCAATTGAAATCACACTTTTCATCAGTTTCATCATTAATTCCAAGTGTTGTCCTCAGTCTCTTTCGGAATCCCCTTATTTGCCTTCAATCAGTATACCCTCTCCTTATTCTCAAGAAGTTCAGGGTTGAAGAAGGAATTTAATCAGTCTGGGTTGGAAGAACATGTGCTCCTTTTCCTCCACATGGTCTAGAAATGGACCCCAAATGTTCCGGAACTTGTCTGTTCGGTTTTCTAAGGCAGCCGTTAGTTTCTCGATTCCTAGAATTTCCCAGACTTTGACCCACCAGTGTGCAATGCGAGGACCCTCCCGCTCTTTCCAGAAGTGAACGCGCATAAAACGGGCCGCCATTAATATTTGTGTGATTAGCTGTGCTCTGGGACCAGATTGTGGGTAGGATCCATCGTCCGGGGTGTCACCCAACACCATTATGAGTGGGTCCAAGGGGAGGAGAGCACCACATATGTCCTTAATTTTAGATCTGATCTCTAGCCAGAAGGATTGAATGATCGGACAATGCCACCACATGTGCCCCAGGTCCCCCTTAGCCCCACATTCATGTCAGCACTCATCCGAGTAGTCTGCGTTCATCGCATGGAGCCTCTGCGGTGTGAAGTACCATCAATAACATATTTTAAGTGCGCACTCCCTGATAGTTGTGCATCTAGAGGACCTGTGGGCTCTGTCCCAAATTCTCCGCCATGATTCCGGGGCTACCTCCCTCCCTAATTCCCTCTCCCATGCTGACATGTATGACAATTTTTCCTCCCCCGGGGCATTTTCTATCAAGCGGTAGCTAATTGCCACTTTATGTAAGTGTTGTCCCTCCGCGACAATTAGTTCCAGGCCCGTGGGATGTCTGGTGTCTGCCTTTTTCACCGATGATTAGTGACCCAGTGTCTGAGTTGAATGTATCTGAATCTCTCAGTTTCCGAGAGGTTGAATTTTTCTTTGCACTGTATGAAAGTTAATGGATCATTATCAGCATATAACTCCTGTAATCTCAGGGTCTCCGCTCCGGACCATTTGAGGTATGCTCTAGGTTGGAGCCCTGGGGGTGAATAGTGGGTTCTGCGTAATCAGGGTTAGTGGGCCTAATCCCGGGGTGAGTCCTCTTAAGATTGTCTGCCTGTCCCAGCATCGGAGCATGACGCTCATGGCGCCTCATTACGACCCAGGCGGTAAGGGGTTTACGGCAGCGTAAACAGCGCCGACCCTTACCGCCTGATTCCGAGGTCCCTTAGCGCCATGGAGGATTTAACACCTGCTTTTAGCAGGTGTTAAAATCCATGGCGCTAAGGGACCTTGTTGTTAATTACGCCACCGTAATTTACGGTGGCGTAATTAACGCCTTCCCCACTCCCATTATGCCCTATGGGGCAAAAATGGGAATGGGGAAGGGTAAATGGGGATTGGGGACTTACCGCCCCGCCAACCTCGGAATGGGGCGGTAAGTCCGCCAACCACCATGGCGTAAACGTAGTTTACTCCATGGTGGTAAAGGTACGACCCAGGCCGTAACTTACCACCTGGGTCGTAATGAGGCCCATGGTTAGGAGAAGGGGCTTCCGGGAACCCCGCGCTTCCTGTGGTAGAAAGGGGAGGTGAGCGAGGAGCCCGGGCAAACACCTGTTCAATGTCTCTCCATTTAGGGGGATCATCTTGAGTTGCCCAATTCAGAATGGGAGCAATTTGCGTTGCTCGATAATATCTTAAAATCGAGGGAAGCCCCAATACTCCCAGTGGCTTGCTTCTAGCGAGAATCCTGCGTTGCAATCTGGGAGTTTTACGCTGCCAGATAAATCTGCCTATATCTTTCTGCAACTTGTGTAGGTCTCGTTCCGGGATGTGAACTGGGAGCGCCTGAAAATTATAAAGCAGTCGGGGTAGTAACGTCATTTTGATGGCTGTTACCCGCCCCAGCCAAGATATCTCATGAGAGGCCCATTTTAGCAGCGAGTCCTTCGCGTCTTTTAACAGGGGAGGGACATTGGCTCTCGCTAACCCAGCATATGTTGGGGTTAAGTGCACCCCTAGGTATGTTATTCTGGTGTTTACCCAACCAAGAGAGAAGGTGTTTTGTAGGAAATAGCGCCTCTGGTGTTTCAGAGAGGTTCAGGCCTTTTGACTTGGCCATATTTATTTTGAAACCCGCTATCTGCTCGAACCTTCCCAGCAGTCTCATGAGCGGGGGGACAGAGGTCTGAGCATCTCTCAAAAAGCAAAGCACATCGCCTGCATATAATGCTACTTTGTGGCTTTGATCTCCTACATCAAACCCTTGGATTTCAGAGTGAAGGCAGATGTGTTGAGCTAATGGTTCCATAGCTAAAGCGAGAACCAGAGGCGATAAGGGACATCCCTGCCTGGTTCCCTTTCCAAGCCGTATCTGAGACGTCCAGTGGGCATTTACTCGTATTTGGGTACAGGGGAACTGAAAATTGGCCAAGACCAATTTGGAGAAGTGTGGGCTAAAGCCAAAACCCTTCAGAACCCGGCGCAAGTAGTCCCATGACATGCTGTCGAAGGCTCGGTGAGCGTCTAAAGAGAGTAGACAAAGAGGGCCTGGTATCGAGGGAGCTAGGGCTATTATATCTATTGCTCTCCGGATATTGTCATGGGCTGATCGTCCCTGAATAAATCCCGTTTGGTCCCTATCTATTATGGTTATGATTTTGCTAAACAGTTTGGTGTCAGTATTGAGCAAAGCTATAGGCCGGTAGGAAGCACAATCTGACGGACCTTTTCCAGGTTTCAAGAGTAGAGTTGTGTGTGATTCAGCCATGGATTGGGTGACCGCTCCAGTTTCCCATATAATGTTGAACAATTTTGTGAGGTGCGGAGTTAGTTATTTTGTGAATGTTTTGCAAAATTGGTTTGTGAATCCGTCTGGGATTTGCCAATAGGGAGGGTTTTAATGGCGAATTCAACTTCTTCCGCCAATATTGGGGCCTCTAAGGCTTCTAATGAGGCTTGTGGCAGCTTTGGAAGATCTGCCTTGGATGTTAATTCTTTGATGGATCGCGAGTCTCCCTTGTATGAACTCGTATGTTCCCTAAAGAATTCCTCTATAATGTGACATTTGCCCTCCTCAGAGTGAGTGCATTTGCCTGATTTATCTCGCAGGCAATCTATCCTATTTTGTTTAGTTTGTTGACTTAATTTGGCTGATCGGGGGATTTTAATGTTAGGTGTAATTGACAGGGCTGACAACAACTAGACTGCATGTTGTTTTCAAAGTCACATTTCCTCCACATGAACTCCTTCTGCCTCCTCCTCGTCGTCACAGTACTTGGACATTTTTGGGACTTGGAGTTCTAATACGTTTCAAATGATTTTGGATCATATTGTTGTACAGTTGTTTTAAAAATACAATCATCTAAATTATCAGATGTTTTATATGCTCTATGTTGAATATGCACATATGGAGATTGAATAGGGTACTGTTTAAAAGCAGTTTTCAGAATTTTACAATCAGGTGGTTTTGTGCCATCAAGAACTCTACAAATAAGATATTTCCGCCACAACAAAGAGAATTATAATGCTTCTTTCCCTGTGGAGTCACCACTCTCCCATAACAGCTATTTCCTCCCATGTGATCCACCCTCAGAATACCACCCCCAGGGTCAGGATCAGGTAGCGACTGCCTTACCCTGGCCACATGGGAGGAGACTTGAAGCTGGGGATCAGTGATGTCTCTACAGGATTCATCATAATATATAATTTGACTATGATGGCACTGCCTCGTCATCTAGTTAGGACAGCTCCAACTGAACATCTTATGGTTGCCTGACACCTACTTCTCTAACCTATACAGAATACCATGTTAGCCACCGTTCCAGCCATCATCAATCATTGCTCCTTTTCTTCCAAAACACATATACATTGGGACAGTGAACATGGTAATGTCCAATATTCAACTTTTTTAAGCTTCCAACATGTTTGCTTTTGAAAATATGAGCATCCAACTTAGTAAAAAAGTGGGCATATTATTTGACTTGTCATGAACATACTTCGTTACTTGAGTAAACCACCCCCAAAGGATGACCATTGCAAGATCCTGATGAAGAATGGTGCAAAATGTGCAAATATTATGAAACATGCACAAGACCATACAGTTAATACTCCTAAAAATGATTTTGTAAAACATTTTAACGAAAGTGACAACTTTCCTGCACGTTATTCATTGATGTTAACCTCTGATAAATAATGAAATTGATGAAATATATTTTTTATGTTCAATTTTCAAACAGATCTTTTTGAATGGATGTATGCTGTATGTATGAGATATACAGGTGTGATGAGTATTTCTATGAATACGATTAACCAGGCAGTTGTTTTTTTTTAAATACAGATACTTATATTATATCCTGTCTACATCGTACTTACCTACCTGTTGAACCGAGGTAGGAATACTAGGGTGAAGCACATAACTGCCTGAAGGAAATAGTAAAATGTTGTATTGATCTATTGCAAGTATTCTGGCATCTGTTCACCTATATTAGATCTCCTTTTGCCAGAATGTTAAACGCGTATAGGATAAAGGGGGTGCCTGTCTGTTCTGCTTTGGGAATTTGTTCCAGAGACAGAGTGAGTAGTTCTTTTTTCCCTGTCTTGCAATGTGGTGGATTCCGGTAGTCTGTTAGCCGCCAGAGGTGGTGAGATTCTCAGCCAGGCAGAGCGGTGTTTTGGTTGTGACTGCTGTGAGGCTGACTTGAACATGACACATGCTTGAAGTAGCTGTCAGTGAAGCTCCTTAAGGATGGGAGTGAAGTGGTTGAATAATTTGTCCTGTGAGGCTGGAGCATGCTGGACAAGTTTCAAAAGTGCCATGGTGGCATCCGCAACTCCTTTGAGTCAGGCACTGACCAGTTGTTGAGCGACTGTTATGAAACTTGTCAAAAGGATGAAGCGCTTAATTTTGCTGATATGTTAGTAGTGTTGTTGTTGTTAACTTATGTTGTCACAGCCACTCTTCTTTTCCTGTGTCAGCGGTAAGGCATATCTCATTGTTCTGGTATGCAATGATTTTACCGAATAGAAAATAGCATCTTTACCTAAATATTTTTTACGAAACAAATACCTAATTTTATTAAAATATATATATGGCGGGTGGGATAAGGGGTTAAAACGGCTTGGGAGGGGCTTGGGGTGGAATTAAAAACGAAGGGAGACAGTGGGTTTATGGGGGACACCCCCTAAATTAAAAAAAGAAGAATTTGGTACTTTTTTCGTTATTTTTCAATTCGGTAAAATCACATGTAACCTTATGTTCTATGTTACCTAGTGTTATTTTTTTTCCGTTTGAGCTGCACGTGCAGGGTTTTTCCAGTGGCAGCTTGCTGTCCATGATACTTGCGGCAGATTTAGAACTTTTCAGAAAAGTGTACTGGTGGGGTCAGACTGGGAGTGCACTTGAATCGTGCAGGTTGAAAATATACTGGCACTTTCCAAGTTCGGACTATTCTTGAATATACTTGAATTGCGTAATGGTTCAGCGTACTGGACTTTTTTTAAACTGTATGTTTACAATCACATGCTAGCTGTATGCTGGGCCAGTCCAGATTGTGCATTTAGTGGGATTTTGCAGAATGGGAGTGCACTGCAAACGTGTAATATTAAGATGGGGGTATAAAGACACCTAGGGCCTCATTACACGGACGGCGGTAAGGGTTAACGGTCACCGTTAATGGTACCGGTGACCGTTAACCCTTACCGCCTTACTATGAGGTCCCTTTGCGGGTTGTAGACTTTAACGCCTGCTTTTTGCATGCGTTAAAAACCAACCCGCAAAGGGACCAGGGAGCTAATTACGGTACCGCAATTTGCGGTGCCGTAATTAGCACCTTCCCCTTTCCCATTATGCCCTATGGGGCAAAAATGGGAATGGGGAAGGGCAATGGGGGAAGGGGGAATTACCACCCCACCAACCTTGGAATAGGGCGGTAATTCCCCTTTCCTCCAAGGCGGTGTCGGTATTTTACCAGCATGGACCAAGGTGCTAATAGCACCTTGGTCCACAGCCGCCCATGTAATGAGGCCCCTAGGGAACTCCAACTGCCGCAGACAGAGTGGGAGGATGGAGCACACCACCACAACAGTCTATAGACTCTCCAATAAGGAAGACTGAACCACTCCAGGCATGTCAATGGGCATCAGCGCTAATAAACCCTGACTCCCCCCTCCTACCATGTTTCATCTTCTAGAGACAATGCCAGAATTAAAGGAACATTATACTGCACTGATGGTCTTTGTTAGGGGTCAATAGCCGGCCGGATGTTTTGTACTAGGACTTCCTTGATATCTCACCGGTGACTATGCTGGGCAGCGCTGATATAATCCAAAAGATTTGGAGCCTGCAAGGGCTGCAAAGGTTATAGCCCGCAGTGGACAACTAATTAAAGACTCTTCCCCCAAAAGCAGTGTCTATACTGTTGGCTTTCTGGATAACTGAAGATGGCATGACCCCTAAAGCTCTTTGTGGCCAGCCTACTAGCCAGGAAGGTCTGGCAGGGGCCACTGAAAGGATTTCCCTCTGGGAACTTCTTTTTGCCACCCGATCACTATATGTTTACTGTGCACAGGGCAATTACCCAATTTTTGTTGGTGCAGAAGAAGTGATCAGATTTCCACTGGTAAAAGAGGTAGTAAATTGATTGAACATGGTTGGTTTTCTCACTCTTGCAAACAGGATGACTGTCAATCTGGAGGCATACTGCTATTTTGAAAACTGGCGGTATAATCGGAATGTAAAACTAGGACTATACTGGCATAATGCACACTCAGCATTAACTATATTTGGTCTATCTGGATGTTTGCTGGGAATGTCCAAACTGTGCAGAAGCTGGTAATGTGCTAAGTGGGATCAGTCTTGGGTGGTCAAACGGTAAATAGATTAACATTTAAAATACCGACTATGTTAGTATGGCCGTTCAAATTCGAAATATGAGATTTGGCAAACTGGAACTTCCAAAGTGGCCGCTTTCTTACATTGTTAGCCTGGAAATACACTAGGATTGTATAGAAAAGCACATACTGAGAAAGTTCAAAGTGAGGATATACTCGAATTGTGCAAGGGCATACTGTAATTCTGCTAGTGTGTATTTCTGTAGTCTATAGTTTATGAAAACAGTTTTTTGGACAGTGTGTCTGAATATTTTCTTTCAATTAGAAAAAATATGATTGGCTTTTTTTTTTATTTCACTATACTATACAACACACCAGCTGCAGTTTTGAAGAAGGATTGAGCATGTATTTTCAAAAATTTACAAAATTAGTAAATCAAGACTGGGCAATAATGTAATTTGTTAACTAAACCTGTGCAGCGAGGATACTGTGTAGCTCTTTTCACCCTGCCCTTTGAGGGCAGTGTCCTTTAACCAGCCTTAAAGCCTCTATACATCAAAAATTAGGAAGACAATTTGAGTAACCTCAAGAAGGAGTTAAGAGGACATTTTTAATCAACAAAAATAAAGGTTCACAACTTTATTCGCCATAAAACAATACAGACAATAATCAAAAGAGAAAGGAACATTGTTAATATTATCTTTTTCACAAACACAAGTACTGTAACCGCTTTTAATCCGATGAAGCATATAAACATATAAACTTTGAATCAAATCGTTTTTTCTACCATTGTCAATACTAATTCCCAAAAATACTGAATGTAGGTAAAAGCTGTGCTGGCAAATTACAGTGTTTTAATACAAATAATCTATTTAGTTACAAAGAAAACTGAGATTATTTTTTTAATTTCATTTTTGATTAAACATATCAAAGAATACATTGGGGAAAATGGATTCAAATTGAAACTTTAGACCATAACATAGAATTCAAAATGTTTAGAAAAGATGTCTGTTATGTGATCAGGAACACTAAACTTCACCAATTTATTAACCACCGTTTTTTTCTTCCTCATTTCATTATCGGGTGAATCTACAAATCAATATTTGAATGCCCACCATGCAAAGATTCTCTTGGAACCATCTCTTTAACAATTCTGTCCGATCACTCGAACCGCGGTACTGGCATTCAAGGGGCCTCTTTTTCGAGTTCCGGTAAGTTACGCAAAAGGGACCTATTACGTTTGCACTTAGGTGCACACAAGTCCCGTACCCGCCACCACTTCATTTTCATAATTTGCATGTCGGGAGTGCAAAAGGGAAGTGTAAAGTGGTGGCAAAAACACATCACCCTTACGTCACCCTTTTGCATTCCGCAGTGCAAATTGAGTAAACGCTGTCCACCATTTATGTGCATGACACACAGAATTTACAGTGGATTCCTGTGCAATCCGCCTTCTTTTTGCTGGTGTAAAAAGCAGGCTAATTCCATAGGGGTAAGGAGCACTAATGTCTGGATTTCAATTTCAAGAATGAAATGTTTCTCTGGACTTTCTCTTTCTCAATTCGGTCTAGGAACTTGGATAAAAGTACCCAGTATTCAATGTTTCTCGGACCATTCCTGTCTCAATTCTGTACACATGTGTATCGCCTTCTCTAGACTAATTAAAAAAAATACAGAACCTTGTTCTCAAATTAGAAGTCCTATAATTGAGAGGGGACTGTGCAGGTTGTGCTATGCCATGACTTAACATAAAATTCATAAGCTCTCTCAGCAACACGGAGGGGAAGGAAAATGTTATAAAGGGTGCTACATCCATTTGGAGACAACATGGCATGTTTCATCCCTCTGGGGAGGAAGGATAGCTCAGGGGCAACACGTTTGTCATGGAAGCAAGACGCTGCGCAACACAGGTTTGAATCCCAATCCAGCGCTTAGAAACCATTTGTTGGTATTAAGTACGTTATAATTATAATTCATAGCATTAACATTAACATCAAGGTAAAAATGGCCAGGAGGTGGGGGGGAAACACGGGCTCTGACTTACCATCAGGCCTAACCGGCAGGTAAATCAGCTCCCCACCGGCAAATAAATGTCGGAATAGGAAATTCCGACAATCCCCTCCATGGAGTTCTATGGGACTCCATGGAATGGGGATTTAGCACTCTTTCTGCTGCTTGCAATATCCCAGTAAATCTGGGAAATCAGGTGTCGGAAATGGTGGGGGCAGTTTGCCGATACTCCGACAGAATTACTGGTTGGATACTGTTGGAATTGAAATAATATTATGCCTCCTGTTGCAGTAATTGAATGTGTATTGGCCTATGCCAAGTTGTCTAAAATATCATGTAAATAGACTCCGCAGCAAGGTCT
Source organism: Ambystoma mexicanum (assembly GCF_040938575.1). Lineage (NCBI taxonomy): Eukaryota > Metazoa > Chordata > Amphibia > Caudata > Ambystomatidae > Ambystoma > Ambystoma mexicanum. The sequence goes on along the minus strand of NC_090937.1, from coordinate 1,437,921,503 downwards.
TGACCTTAACGAAAAGTAATGTAAGTCGCCATCTTGGATTTAGCCGCCATTTTAGGTCCTCTTGTAAATGTGGAAGTCACCCTGAACATCAAAATGGAGGCTGAATGACATTCTGAGTGAGATTCTGGCCGTTGTGACCTCCGCACACACGAATAATTAATATGCCTGCAGGCCACTTGTCGGGGTCGCGAACTAAGACCTTGTCCTATTACTGACCTATGTGTAAATGAACAACTATATCAGCAAAACTGATCAAAATGCATACATTATAGGATTGACCTGGCAAGGAACCCTAGGCCTGATCCCAAGAATGGTTAACCCGCGAGAGGGTTGGCCAAGGGCTGGACAAACCATATAAAAGACCCAAATATTCCAATGTACGGTCTCTCTACTAATGCATCAAACCTTCGTTGAAGTTTGTTACGTTACTCTGAGAGCCGAATAGCTATCCGTTTGTCAATTGACTTTGGTAACTGTTGTGACTTTTAAATAAAGCACTTGTATGACCTTTGTAACCTGTGTTGGTGTGTTTCCTTTGGGCTTCCCAGCCTCATATCAATTTTTATGTTTTCACAATACCGGCAAACTTGTAATGAGCCCCAATGTATCAAAAATTAGGAGCCCAGATCCGATAAAACTTCCAAGGTAAATAGGGACTGAGTATGCAGAGTAGCCCCAAGCAATCCTGTGCAGTGCAGCCATCGTACGGATTAACGCTGCCCCTAAGGACTGTATGGAACGGTAGTCCGAGAAGTTGCCCCCCAAAATCAATCTGTGCAGCAGGGATCAATACGTGCTGCAGGTTCCATGTGTTAATATCCCTGCAAAAATATCACCATATTTTTGCGGCGATATTGACCCATGGACCCTGCGGGAGACACCCCAGCAACCACCGCATTATTTAAATATGTGCAGGGGACATTCCTGCAACCCCCGCTACCACAAATTATCCCCCCCAAAAATATCGCCTATGGCAAGAGAAACAGCCATATGTACGGCGATATTTTTGATGGGGATATTTTGTAGGTATACCATGCTGCATGTAGTGAGTCACAGCATTGGGTTGTGCTGTCCACTTGTGATGGTAAGGTGAAGAGGGACCCTTTGATTTCATCTAGGCTGGTTAGTTTTGGTTGCTGGTTTGGGTTCTGCTTCACTACACTGTTCTACCTTTTCAGTCTGCTTCCTTGTCTGATTTTCCACAAAAGGGAAGATGTGTTGATATCTACTACAGTGTTATTATTGTTCTTAATGTGGAATGCTATGTGAGTGACATGCTGAGTGTGCTATGTATGACAGTGTTCGGAATGGGGCAGCCAACGCCACCCTAGGCGTTTTAAAGTAAGGTGAGATACATTCAGGGCACTGTGATGAGCAACGGGGACGGGGTGCAGTGAGAGGGATGCCTTTCCGTCCAGCACGACCCCATGTTAATGTAACCACTTATAGTTTAAACAACATGGTGTGCCCCAAGACGCGGGTGGCATCCCCATTTTGCGTAGATATTAGTAATCCTAGGTAGAAGGGAAGTCTTGCGTGGTTAATGCAGCATTATATGCGCTAGGCCCAAATCCACGAGGCCACAGAAATCTCCAGACATACCCGAGCCCTCATGAGGACAGTTCGCACTAGCACCCACCACGCTGTCTATTCATTGTTCCTGAAGGTGTTGCAAAGACGTGTTTTTCACCCAAGAGGAATGTGCCCTACAAGAGCACGATCAGAGTCCGGCCCCTGGTGTGCATGTTATCTCACACTGGTCAAAGCATGACACGACTCATTCCCGGGTGACCACGAGGTATAGCCCATATAACTGACTAAACCCTTAGATCTCCGAATTCCATGACACCAGGTGCCCGTTGACCGCCAACAACGAAGATGGAAGTCCTGAAATGTTCCAAGAGAATGGACAGGGTATATTGTTGAATTTGCTTTCTTACCTTCAACTGTTGTTGAAGCGACAGTTGTGTGATTTGTATTGCAAGGTACTGGGAGGGAAACATTATAGTTCAAAATTAGGCTGGAGACCTTGGAGGGAGTGAGTGAAATGTGTATGTGAAAATTAGAGTGCCCCAGAACCTCTTGTGTGTCCATCTTCAGACCTGCCAAGTGCACGGTATGAGTGATAAAATAAGCTGTATAGTAGGAGTACAATTAATTTATTTTCTGACCTTCAACGCGAGAAGAAGATGAGCCTCGCAGCACATACGTGATGGAAGACGGACAGACTGCGCTGGGACCAATTAACTGCCATCCCACATGGATAAAGTCAGTACCTGCATAGGGTCCATCCAATCAGCCGCGTGGGTTTTTACTGTATGTATTGCGTCATTTATGACAATGTTTTGCCTTATAAGATTCTGCTTGTACTACTTTTCGGCAGAACGTTCTTAGCAACAGAGTTCTTTGCTGTTGCTCTCATCTGTGTGTGAGATTAAACTTGTTATCCTTACAAGATCGACTTGGGCCTTTCTTCCCTAGCAGGTTGTATTCTCTCTGGTGTGGGCGTTCAGGGGCGTGCCTTCAATTGGTGACCCCGCCGTGATCCCAGCACCCCCAGTACCTACAGAGGCTTCCAGGCCGCTTCTTCAGAAGGAGACGCGCCCACCTACTGTGACCGGTCCCAAAAAAACATGTGTTTCGAGTAGTTTTGGAGGAGACATTTTAAGATAAGTCCTCTCTGTTCTTTGAAGCGGGCCGCGGCTCATAGGAGAGTGCAGGCCACCGTTGGCACCCTGTGATGGAGGAGTTCAGGTGAGCATGCACATGTGAGTAGATTCTTTTAAGAGATAACAAATAGGGGACAGATACATGGAGGATTGTGAAAGGTGTGAGTACGTGGAGAGCGAGGTCACTGATGAGATGTGGTGAGGGTTATTTGTTGGTACATTTTTATTATTGACTGAGTGGTTCGGTAAAGTATTATAAGGTAAGGCATTATAAGGTAAGGCAAAGGTAAGGCAGGGATCCCCTTTTCTTGGAAGGGAATGTGGTACCACAAGGCAGAATAATATTTAAAGGAGGTATATGGAAATAAAAAAGTAGTGGTCTCCTAGAAGCAATAGGCCTGGAACAAATAGTGGTTGCAAGTTTAGCGTGTTGGTTTAATTTATGGTGGTTGTGTTTCTTGGGTGAAAAGCAGGCTCTATAAGAGGTGCTAATTGTGTGCATCTCGGTGTGATGTGGTGCTGTACGATTTCCCGGAGTGGCGGGTGTGTATGAAAGGGTGAGAGAGAAGGGTGAGGGTTGATTCTCTTGTTTTTGGTGTTACAGGCAAGCAGCAGCGTGCACGTTAGAAGGATTTTTGCGGGGCCAGTAAGAGATAGATATCACTAGCATGGGGGGAGGAGCACTTCTAGAGCACACGTACAAGGCCCTGCCACTCTATCGTGATAGAGTGGAGAAATATCATAAGCAGTGGATTGCGGAGATGGGAGGAGAGGGGATGCCCTGCCCATAGCCAGGGCAGGACTCACACAATAAACGTATTTGGGAACACATGTCCACATTTCTAGTAGCAAAATATAAGGGGAAGCCGCTACAGAAGAGAAAAAAGATCCTCGATCTTTGGCGAATGTTCGAAGATGCAGAGGATCAAGGGAATGGAGTAGAGGGGCAGAGACAGGGAGATGGGAAGTGCAGAAAGCGAGAAGGAGAAGGCAAGGCACCAGTGGGGAGTAGGGAATGATATCCCTTGACAACATGTCCCACAGAAGGGTACACCAATCCAAGCTATATACCCGCTGTGATAGGGACCCCTTCTGTTGCGGTAGGGTCCCCTGCCATGTCAGTAACACCACAGACTACCGCTCCCCCACCACTGTATGCCCACCCGCCTGATGTACCAGCATCAGCGGGATACAGGTCTAGGGAGTTCAAGGATAGGTTGACGGGATTAATAACATAACTGAAAAGGAAACAGACATCCCCAGGAACAGTGAGGGATATAAGTTCATTGAGAGAAGGGTCGGGAGAGTGGAAGTGAGGGGAAGTGATGCTTAAGATGGATACTGATGGTATAAGATGCTTAGGTGTTGAGAAGAAAAGGAGTCCGGGTGGGTGGATTATCCTGGGAAAGGAGTATACGATGTTGGGAGAGAATGTGGATGCTGATTCGTTTACTGAGGATCTGAGCAAAGGAGAAGAGAGGAGTGAAGAGGCGGCTGAAAATACCCGCCCCCCCAAGTTGAAGGTCTATGGCTAGGGGGCATGCTGAGGAACAGGGTTGGCCAGGTGGCATTAGTTAAGAGAGGAGGAGTTGTGAAGAAGTGTATGGAGTTGAGCAAAAATGCAGATGCCTCTCATACATAAGGGGGAAGGTAGGACACAGTATGTGCCCTGGCCCCAAATGGATAAGAATAATTTAATTAAGGCACTGCTGCAGCTCACAGCAGGAGCGAGCAAGTGGATATATGAATTTGAAAAACAAACGGCAGGGGTGCCCCTTGCAATAGGGGATCTTAAGGGCCTGTTGGTTTTCATAATTGGGGATCAGGCTGCAGATGTGTGGGTTAAGGCTGGATACCCAGGCGTAATCCTGGGGGATGACGTACATGATGGAGCATCATTTAATGGAGTTAGGGCAATGGTATAGGACGCCCTACGGAGGGCCTTCCTGGATACTCCCGATTTGCAGTCTTTAATGCAGTATACCATGAGGATGATGAGAACCTAGCTAGATTTATTCTTAAGGTGCAATAGAAATGGAGAGCCGAGACAGGAGGGTTGTGGGATCAATCAATACCATTCTTCTATTTTATCATAAAGAGGGGTTTGCCAAAGGAAGTGCAGAAGGCCCTGAATAAGATTGTGGGTATTGAGGCAAAGGGATGGCTGGAAATACAGAGTATAATAGTGTACCATTGTAAAAGGATAAACGAGCAGAGAGGAAACCAGCGCAAAGGCATCAGGGGTGCAAAGTGAAATTGGTGGAGAAAAAATTGACAAAAGCAGCATTTCAGGTGTCTGTCCTGATGCAAGTACAGGTAGTTGGGCTAGAGAGCATCCAGCAAGTTGTGAGTGCCACTATTGCGGTACTCTGGGCTGAATGAGGACAATGACCGTGGGGTGGGGAGCAACAGTACCCCGGCCCACAGTTGCAACAAAGGGGGGCTGCAGCAAGGAAGAGGGGGAATTCCAGGAGCAAGAGGAGGTGAGTTCGAACAATCTCAATGTTGGAATTGTTTAAGGTGGGGTCATTTCATAAGCAAATGCAGTAGCAGGTCGGCAGTGGGGTATAATTATGGGCCAGAGCAACAGGGCCAAGGATCCGAGGTACCTCAAGTACTAGGGTACCAGCAACAGGCTCTAGGGTACCAGAATCAGGAGTATCCTCAGGACAATACCAAACTTATAAGCAGCAGCCCCAAGCACCGGATACACAAACGCGGCACCCACCACAGCAACAGCAGGGCGGTGCTTCCCTGGTAACTAGGGTGCCAGGTGGGGCTGCTGCTCCCTTTGGGGGAGCAGCAGTAGTAGGGGATAGCCCCTTCTCGTTTACCGGAACAAACACGTATCCCAATCAGGACAGCCCACAGAGAGCACTCGCATGTCCAGTCTTGTCAACAACTATCCACCCTGAAGAGAAACCATTGGTGGGGGCGGCGAGAGGAAATAAGCAATTCATATTTATGGTGGACTCTGGTGCAACAAAATCATGTCTCATGGAAGGAAACTTTGCACTATCTGGAAAATATCTTGATGGACAGGGATTCTCTGGGGCTATTTCCAAGGTTCCATACACTGATGAGTTGGATGTAAAGGTGGGAGGGAAGGTAGTACGGGCGCCCTTACTATATTACGAGAGCTCTCCTTTCAATTTACTGGGTAGGGACCTGCTCAGTAAGTTAAACATGACTATGGCCCTCATTACGACCCTGGCGGAAAGTAACTGACCTGACCGCCATAGCGTAAATAGCGTTTCCGCCATCGCACGACGGAGTAAAGTGCGGCTAATTCCGACCCATCGGGCACGAGCACTACGCCATGGCGGAAGTGCAATGTCCGCGATGGCGGAAATATCCCCAAAACGCCCCTCACCGCCGTCGTACGGTGCCCTAGGTGCAATTCCGCCACCCATCATAGCGGTCACCGTAATGAGCGGCAATCGGAAAATACGGTGACCGTAAATATACGGAAACGGAAGTAAAAACATGGTCCCGGAACGGGAAACAGCACGCCGTACACCTATAATCAGAATTCCCACACAACCATTAAAAATACTACCCTGAGACACATCCCAACCCGTCATCCACCCTAGTGAAAACAATAAAAATGGCAAAAGTAGCGAAAAAAGCGTGCGACCGCAAGCGGCAGGTCCACTTCTCCCGTGAGGAACTCACCGTGCTCACAGAGACCCTCCAGGAGAATGCTGGCGTCGTCTTCTCGACGCAAATGACCAGGACGGCACTTGCGAACAAGAAGGCCATATGGGCCCTGGTGGCACAGCGGGTAAGTGCGGTGGGGACCGCACCCGCAACCCACAGCGATGCAGAAAGCGATGGGACGACTTGCGGATACGCGTACGGAGCATACTATCCGCCAACCGTAACATTGCCACAGCTACCGGGGGAGGATCAGAATCACCCATCAAGTTGACCCCCTGGGAAGTAATCTGTGCCTCCACCATTGGAATGGAGAGTATAGAGGGAGTCGGAGGGATGGAGAAAGGAGTGCAGACATCCGAAGAATCAGGTAGGTGGCCCAAATAAAACAATGCTAAATCCACAATGTCCAATCATGTGAAGTACCATGTGTCCACATAGTGCAACAGAAACACATGGCCAGGAGAACACATGGCCAGGTGACCCAAATCACCCTCAGGTACCACCCCAATGCATGTGATACATTGCCATTCCAATTTCCACAGACCCATTAATAACGCTCGCCCTCCTTTACTCCACCACAGGGTCCGATTCAAACGACAAGCTCCAGGACACCCCTACCAGCACACCTGCAAAGAGGGCCAAGACCAACGGCCAAAGACCCTCCACCTCAGCTGCACGGATCAAGACACGGCAGCAGCACAAATCAAGTGGCAGCACACAGGAGGGGACTCCAACAGGCACCCCAGCAGCCAGCATGCCCACAACAGCACCACCACAGGTCCCCCCAATGGATGCCACAGAAGGCACTGCTTCTGGTGGCAGCAGCACCATAGGTGACACTGCATTAATGGCAGCATGCTCCGACACAGAAAACGGTGATGTCGATGTAGGATCCATCCATGACCTGTCTCAATCCCCCTGTTTGTTTCATCCCGTACACCATGAGGATACCACGCAGGGGCACCCACAAGACGACGACTGGCCATCCCCCACAAGCCCTGTGGCAAGGCAACATGAGGTGATCAGCCCCTCTGTGACACCACCGCAAATGGCCATGGCACAGCAGAGGCAACAGTCCCTCGACCAGGTGATCGTGCAACAGCAGCAACTGGCCACGCTCCTCAAGGACCATGCTGATGAATGTGGGGGTACTAAGGCAGCCATAGAAACATCTACTGAGACACTTAGGGCACAAATGGAGAGAAGCACCGAGAGCCTGAGGGTACAAATGGAGAGAAGCACCGAGAGCCTGAGAGTACAAATGGAGAGAAGCACCGAGAGCCTGAGGGGGGAACTGCATGCGACGTCCAAAGACGTATGTGCTGAACTTGCCGCTGTGCACCGTGTGCTCACTGAGCTCTCACAAACCCTTAGGGACATGCATGGACGTGAGCAGGCAGAGACATCATCCGTTGCAAGTTCCGTCCAGGGCAGCCCCCAACGTAGATCTGGGAGGAACCTGCGCTCCACAGGCAGGGGTGCCCCTGATACCCGGAGAGGGGGCTTGCAATAGCGTCTGCCCACTGACAATGAGCATCTTTGGACACTGGTGTTCGGGGGGGAGGTAGGAGGGTGGAGGGGATGTGTTGGGCTTACTTGGGTGGCGGGTCGATGGGGTGTGTAACATAATTTCACATATGCTATAAATATTGTACAATCATCCAATGAGATGTGTGGACATTGATCTTTGTGTACGAGGCCTTTATAGGCGTACAGTCCATATTGTGCATGTTCCAGACACACACAGTGCCACAAGTCCCGTGTCCATGTATCAGCCACCAGGCGTGAGTGCTAGAAGCATGAATCTATGAGAATCTGATGAATTTCACGGGCCTCCTGTGCCTCGCGGACTCCCTGAGGTGCTGCCACATCCCCACCCTCATCATGACCATCTTCAGGTGCTTGCAGTTCTGTGTCAGGGGGCATGGGCACATTTCTACGTACGCACATGTTGTGTAGCATGACACATGCCATGACCATCTTTGCAACCTTCTCATGGCGGTACAGGAGTGCCCCGCCAGACCTGCTGAGGCAGCGGAAACGAGTCTTCAGTAGGCCGAATGCCTGTTCTATGACTACACGGGTACGTGAGTGGGCATGGTTGTAGTCCTCCTCATGCTGGTTCTGTGGGTTCCGGAGTGGTGTAAGGAGCCATCTCTTGAGTGGATACCCGGCATCACCTGTATGTGGACAATAAAGGATGTTTGTGGAATGACATAGCTACGTACGCATCCCCCCCCCTTCCTGCCAGGTCATTGCCGCATCACATACCCCACATTATCATGCATGAAATGAGACTCACCGAGTAGCCAGGATCTGTTCCCTGCGTGTCGCTCCATGTAGCGTGGTATTGTGGAGTTCCTCAAGACCATAGAATCATGGGTTGATCCAGGAAATCGGGCACAACAATGTGTAATGATCCTGTTGGAGTCACACACCATTTGTACATTAAGAGAATGATATTGTTTTCGGTTGCGGTACTGGGCCTCCATGGCATGTGGGACGACCGATTCCACATGGGTGCAGTCGATGGCACCAATGCAACCCGGTATGCCGGCAAGTGCATGGAATCCCACTTTTGTGTTCGTAATCTCCTGCTCCGAGCGTGGTAGAGAGATGTAGTCGTCTGCGTGCTTCAGGAGGGCATCGAGCACTTGCAATAGTGTCCGTGACAACAGTGGCTGTGAAATGCCATGCAACTGTCCGACTGTGTGCTGGTAGGTGCCTGTGGCCAGGAAGTGAAGTACAGACACCACCTTCAGTAGGGGTGGGATGGCGGTTGGGCTATCTATCATGCTGACAAGGTCAGCGTGTGTCATGTCCACAATGGCGATTATGGTGTCCCGGTCCAAACGGTAGAGGGTGTGGATCTGCTCATCAGTGAGGTTGAACGGATGTGCTCGGAGGCGTGGGATTGCGGGCTGCCTGCGTGGTGGTAGTGGCTGTGCTGGTGGGCCTTGCTGGCCCTGCCTTGCCCTCCTCCTCCTCCTGCGTCTCCTCTGTGCGGCCGGTTGTTGTAGTAGTTGGTGTTCGTCTTCTTCTTGAAGTTGGAGTACTTTCAGTGCTATCAGGTCCCCCAAGGCCAACATCGCTAGTCCTGCCGGTAGCATTTTGGAGTGGGTGTGGTTGTGGGAGAGGGTTGGGTGTGCAATTTATGTGTTTTCAGGCTGTATAGCCTCCACCTGTGGTGATTCATTCCACCTGTGCCAGCTGCAATCCCCTTTGGGCGAGCACTGTACCGAGGTTCACCGACGGGCGGGGCGTCCCATTTGTGAGTGAAGCCAGTTGCCATTTTCACACACTGCCGCACTACATGGATGGATTTGTGATTTCAAGCGGTCACAGATGCCTTTTCGACGTGATGTTGCAAATGAGGAATTCGAAGGACAGCGCTTTCGGTTTTCAGCTAGCGGCGAGGAGACGCCCACAGGTCTGACTGCAGATATGAAGTTCTATTGTTTAATGTCCTTCGGACAGGGGCCATGGCGAGAAGGCAATGATTGATATGAATAGTATGGGATGCGCAATAGCGTAGTGGACGATTAGGCAGGACGTTCCCAAATACATGTTACTTCACAACACTATTATTCCGGCCTGGAGCACAGTGGATTTTGCAGGCTGCATTACGCACAGACTCAATGGAGATTTCAAATGTAATGTGAGTAAATGATCATGCGTTTTTATACCGGGATGAGGGAATGATGTATGGATGCATGGACAGATGATTTATTAGAGAGTTTGCCATGTACAGGGCTTTTTGGAATCTATCCCCTTCCCCTGCGCTATGTGATGCAGGGCTGCCATAGTGGGACCATCGTCTATCTGCCCTTGTTGAACCCTCCCTGTCTCGACGCGCCTTCATACACTTGTGTCTATGCACGTTACTAATCCCATCTAATGGATTCTGTTTTAACAGACGCATGCACACAAACACTCGTTTGTAATAGTGTCTTCACCTCGATTTATATAGTTATGATTCGCAAGTGATTTTTGGGTGGGAATAATCCTTTTGAGTGGGCTAGCATGCATATGGCTGTGGATTTAGTGTGATCATTGAAGTGAGTAATTCAAATGAAGTTCTGATGCCCATACTATTGTTTTTCATTTCATTTGGGTGATAGGTATCTCCTCCCCTTTTGCCGCTGCCATCTGTATGCCACTCCTGCAGATGGGTTTTACTCCCGACACCTGCTGCTTCGTGTTAATCAGTGGAGCACCATTACGATCTTATGGGACGATCGCCAATGGGCCACATGCCCTTACGCAGTACTAGTGGCTAGGAGCAACATATCGACCTTTCAGCTGGACTAGTGCCTACCTAATGGGACGGCCCTGCGGTTCTAGGCGCTTCCATGTTGCCTTTTTGAACGTGAATGTAGCCCCTGTGTACCATGAAGGAACAGGGCGTCACACAAGAAGAAGCTGGTCATTTATTGCGGATGCAGCCCACAATAATGAAATATATTTTGGAGTTCATGACCTAATAGCTGTATGGGCTTGGTGATTTTGTTGTGCATTAAATTTTGATTATGATATTGACCGTGTAGCGTTATTCTTTGCAAGTAATGTAGCATGTTCCTATTTGTGGAGCGATGTATTGTGAGGAGATCTGCATTGGGTTCCGGCTTCTGAGTATAGTTGCGTGGTACTGTACTGGGCGCGTTTGCCTACGAAGCCCAGTGAGGTCAGGGATAGGGGCTGCCATTATGACTGTTTTAATGATGTCATGCTCAGGGGCGGGGGATTAGCTTTTGTGTGACAGATGCCGGTCAGCCAGGTGGATTGGTGGAATGATGTGATTATCAGAATATGGCTGGTCACAGGTGCCTGTGTTTGCGTGCGTTTCTTGGAGGGGGACTGAGGTCATGTCCATTGGAATAGCTTCTGTATTCGTGCCATCTGTGCCCTGCAGCTCCCATTGGCCCCTCTTGAGATGAGCCTGGCTGCTCAGTCACTCTGCCAACTTATGTGGTACATGCTTATGCTGATGGTTGGTTTGTTTACTGGCAGGAGTACAGGGCTGGTGCAGTCTCACTCAGGATACTGCTTTGAATGTTGCCTTACACTGGTGTCAAGCGATGGGGGGCCTGTTTTTGTTTGTCTCATATTTCAGTTCATGTTGCTGGACTTGAACCTTCACATGCCTGTGCTGCATCAGTACGGCAATGGTGCCATGGCAAATATGGATGGCCACTCACAAGGCAATTGGAGCCCCTACATTCATTTGTTCGTTGGCATGCATGGGTGACTTGTACATTTCACTGGTTGCATTGTGTGACTTCATTGCACCTACGAGGAGTTGTGCAATGTGGCCAGGGAGTGGTGTACAGGCACTCAGTAGGGCCTTTTACGGTTGGTTCGCGATGCCGTACTTCTCACCATGGCGGAATGGTACTTTCCGCCATGCTTGATGGCGTTAGGTAAATGTCCGCTAGGGTCAGAATTCGCGTACCGTTGCGCCATGGTGGTAATTACGGTTTCGCATGGCGCGCGTGCGCGTACTTGGTGCAGTTAGCGTTGGCGTTCACTACGGTGTCGCTAATGGCATCGTACTTTACGGTGACAGGTCATAATCGCACCGAGCGCTATTCGATGGCGGTATTGCATTTCCGCCATCATTTTTCGATTTCCGCCAGGGTCTTAATGAGGGCCTATATCCTTCACAGGACATCGAGTAGTATGTTGCACGCCTGGGATTTGTGCTGTAAGGGCGATGTTGATAATACACGCAATGACAAGGGAGGTGGTAGTGCGCTGGATTCCTGCAGCCCCGGACATGTTTATATATGGTATTACGGTGCTTGTGAAGGCAGTGCCCCAGATTGCCAAACAGTGCTGGAGAGTCTCCACTGATTTTATTTTTCACCCAGCTGTGTCGTCCGATGTGGTGGCAGGAACAATATTGTTGCTGGACCTGCAGGGGTTGTTGGTTTCAGACAGAAGGATTGTCCTATTGGGAATGGATAGGGACAGGTGTGAGTGGCGCACAGTGCTCTGTGTAGACCCAACAGTGCAGCTAAATGAGGAGATGGATGACTGTTCGATAGGAATGGCAAAGAGGGGGAAATAATACTGGAGATCTGCATTCCATGTGACATAATGATACAGTATCAAAGAGTGCAGTGTCCTTTAATGGCAACAGTAAATGAATCCCCATTTTTCAATGAAGATTTACAGCATGTGCCTTCAAAGTTGTGGACTACGAATCCACATCATGTAGGGTTATTAAAAGATGTAACACCTTTGCGTATAACCCTGAAGCCAGATGAGGTGCTTCTCAGGGTAAGACAATATCCACTGTCAAGAGAGGCAGAGGAGGGCAGTAGAAAAACAATACAGGTCCTACTGGACCAGGGGATTATCATGCCATCTATGTCCCTTTGGAGAATGATCCAGGACTTGCGCCTTCTAAATGATGTGGTGCAGAAAGAGTTTCCAGTAGTCCCGAATCCTGCGATAATTTTATGTAACATCCCCAACGAAGCCACATAGTTTACTGTGGTGTATTTGAAAAATGCATTCTTCTCAATTCCACTCCATCCGGAGTTGAGGTACCTCACAGCATTTAGGCAGGACCAGATGCGGCGCAAACATACTAGATTACCTCAGGGGTACTGTGAGAGCCCTAGCATATTTAACGGAATACTGCCTGCAGATCTTGGGAATATTCAGGTGCCTAGAACGAGTATCCAGTACGTGGATGATCTGCTAGTGTGCAGTGATAGTGAACAGCATTGCCAAAGGGATTCCATTGCACTCCTACAATTGCTGGCCTGTAAGGGGTACAAGGTTGACAAGGCTAAATTACAATATTGCCAGCAGGAAGTAATCTATTTGGGGCAGTTCATATCGGTGAATGGGAAAAGGATACTACCCGACAGGGCAGCGTCAGTATGCACCACCACTCAGTTAAAGAGAGAAGTTTCTGGGCCTGTGTAACTACTGTAGGGCCTGGATTCTAGACTATGCAGCATACATGAGAGCACTCCTACAAGCCCTTAGGGAAGCGCAAAAGACATAGGACCAGAAATTACATTGGACGGCTGAAATTATCAGACAGTTTGATGACTTAAAGGAGGTGATTAGTTCGGCACCTGTACTGGCCACCCCAAATTATAGGCAGGAATTCCATTTGTTTTCACATTCTGATGCACAGTTTATGACAGCAGTGCTGATGCAAAAAAGCACTCTGGGCCACAAGCCATTGATCTATTATAGTAGACCCTTTGGATGTAGTGATGCAAGGGCAGTTCCTGTGCGAACAAGCATTGGCAGCTGCTACCTTTGCTATAGAGAAATGTTCTGCAATCGTAATGGGGTGTTCAGTAAAGTTGTATGTGGAACATTCTTTGTTTGCTATTCTAGAAAGATCATAATCTACCCTAACTATGCAAAGGTCGTCGGATATGAGATCATCATCTCTAAACCCCATATTCATAGGGTTAGGTGTAAGACAGTGAATCTTGCCACCTTTTTAACAGACATGCCTCCTACAGAGGACCTGACAGCGCACAATCGTGCCACATATGAGGGGGAAGAAGATGATACACCCAAAGCAAGGGATTGTGCATTGACCGAGGGTGAGATACTTTTCATTGATGGGTCGTCCACAATTGATCAGGAGGATGGACAGAGCCGGACAAGGTCAGCAGTGGTACGACTTGAGGGAGAGGAGTACAAGACTGTGGTCATGAAAAGGTTGCCTACGTACTATTCTGCACAAGCAGCAGAACTTGTGGCACTCATCAAAGAACTGAGAGCATCACAAGGGTGCCATGTCACGATATAGTCTGACTCAGCATACGTTACAACAACGGTACATGCCGGTCTCTCCCGCTGGAAGAGGAAGGGGTTTGGAAGGGTGGAAGGATCCTCAGTGCAGCATGCAGTCCTGCTAGTCATCTTGATAGGAGCGTTATCGCAGCGATCTGTTGTGGCAGTCGTCAAGTGCGCCGCCCATACTCACGGGTCAGACAAAATATCGAGGGTGAACACAGCCGCCGACGTGGTGGCCAAAATGGCAGTGTATCTGCCAGATGAAATGCCCACTGAGTATGATGTGACTGCCCCAACCGTGAGCGAGTGTCCAGTGCCTTACACAGCATTGCCCATCTCCCAGATTATCAAACTACAAGCAAGGGCACCTGAGAGGGAGAAGGAGTTGTGGTTACGGAGAGGGTGTAAGCAATCTCCGACAGATCTGTTATGGAGGCAGGAGAGCTCTGGGAAGACAGAAATTCCCCGGGAGCTGCTAGCAGTAGCATTTGAACAATTACACTACCTGTCCCACAGTTCGAAGCAACACATAGCAGCTGACATGTAGGAGGACTGGTTCACCCCAAACATCCAGAAAAACATTACAGAAATGGTCATACATTGCACCACATGTCAACGTTTTAGTACAGGGATGACACTACAGACGTTACGGGCACCTTACCCCCACCCTACTGGGCCATTCCGTGAATTACACACAGACTATGCCAATATGGGTGAGCGTTGCAATGGATCCAGGTACCTCATTGTGGTGCTCTGTCCTTTCTTAAGGTGGGTGGACGCACTGCCACGTGCGCACCCGGATGTCAAGTGTGCTGCAAGGTTTCTAATGCAGGAAGATTTAACGCGCTGGAGGTCAGATAATGGCACACGTTTATTCCAAAACATTACAGCACTACTTGGCATCTAGCATCGGATGTGTTTGATTTATCACCCATAGGCCAATGGCGTTGAGGAGAGAATAAATAGCCTCCTTAAGAGCAAGTTATCCAAATTGTGTACCACATTGACGAAAAACTGGGTGCACTATTTGCCCTTGGCCCTCTTCAGTATATGCACGCAGTCAAGTAAGGACATCATCTGTCACCTCATGACGTGGTCACTGGCTGGCGTATGCATACCCCCATATCCCCTGTAAGAGGAGCATATGAAGCATACAGGGCTGCAGCAGTGTTAGGAGAGGAATTCAAAGGATATTTGACGACACTAACTTGGGCCATTAAATGTGTCTCCCAACAGGTCACACCTCCCAGGATTATGATGACGGAGACACCCGATGCTGCACAGACTACGTTGACAGATATATATATATATATATATATATATATATCTTTCTCTCCCGCATATTGCTGGAGGATTGTGTGTGATATTGCTATTACTGCTGGGAGTGTATTGGGGAGGGTATTATTAGGGGAGGTCCTATAAAGGGGGCAATGGGGGAAATAGAAGAGTATATTATCCAAATGGAACGATACATATAAATGTTGGTGACACAAGTGGATTTACATATATCAGTACTAATCTGAACACTAATAATAATAATGGAAATGGATTTAATGTCTCCAATTTGCAGGTTATGCCTGTGAAGGAAGCAGAGAACAGGTTGTTTACAATAAGTAGAGGATTGTCTGCCACTATGGAAAGGTATAATGTTGTGTCTGACAGTACTACTAAATCGACCATCCTTGAGAATGTGTATAGAAGAATGAAAGTATGACACATATCAAGGTTTGGGTTTTGATGTGATCAAGGATATTCATCTCCCCGAGTTCATTAATTCATGGTACTCTGATATGAGTGGTGTGGGGAGAAACGCTGTGAATGGGAGTTGGTATGTGTGTTCACTCATTCCGCACATGTCAGGGGCTCCCATGGTGTTAGTGCCATAAGCAGTCCCAATTATAGAGGCACAATGCCTGATTTATCTTGTGCTGTGCAGAATAAAAGGAACGTTCCAAGCAAGCAGTGTGCAACTGCAAATGGTGGGCCCAGATTTTGTAAAATGCACCGAAAACCCGAGAAACATCAAGTGTGTGGAGTTACCCTATCTGATGATGAAGGGGTGGAATATGTCAATTATAACTGGCAGGGCAGCACCCTACCTTGCTTGGCAGAAGGACTGGTAACAAATAGCAAGGAAAAGATAACACGAGTGGTCAACTTCTGTGCGCAAATCGGGATAGAGCATATCACAAAGCTGACGTGGATTGCAACGATGGAAAAGCTGGTTCAAGTGCACAAGGAAGAAGAATATAGACTCTGTTTCCGCAGCAAAGGTACCGTTTTTTGTCGGCCCAAATGAACATTGCAATAAAACTCTCTTGATCGCAGACATGAAGAAAGTAATGGTGGTGCTGATAGATTACTACTGGATCTGTGGCCCACAAGCCTACTTGCACCTCCCAGCATCACAGAGGGGCTCTTGTTTGCTGGGCACATTGCATTCATTGCTATTAGTAATCCCAGAAGAACACCAGAAGGGGGAGTGCTGCCTGCAGAGGGGCCAACAAGTTTCCCCACAGTGTAAAATGAAAATAAGAGTTTGGTGCCCACACAAGGGCCCCACACCCGGCTTGGGAAAGGACTGTTGCAGCAACCGCAGAGGATGAAAAGATTGTATTACATTTCTAAAGACTCTTCCACATTGCTTGCTGGAATACCAGAAGAATACAGATTTTTTAGTTCAGCAGAATCATTTTTCAACTTGCGAATCCAAAAACATTAAAGTACAAACGGATGTCCCACAGGGTGGCCCAAATTATGAAATGTTCCCCATCCCGTATAGAGATGAAGTTGATCCTCTATACCACAATATCATGTCCTCACCCCGTGATCCTGAAAATTACACAGAGGTGTGGGTGGACCTGGCGGGGGAGGGTGGATACATTTACATGACTTGGTCACCTGAAGAATACGCGCGTAGGGGGGAGAGTTTGGGATCAGTGTGCAGGGCGTGGTTGCCAGTAAAGAGGAATAAGCCATATGTGGATGTAGAAATTGGGGATTGAGGGCACAGAGCTATTCCAGAATTCGTTACTGTAGAAGTAATGAAAGGGGGGAATGTTGGGAAGGGGGCAGCCCCGCCCCCCCTGGGCGCTATAAAGTAAGGCGAGGTACATTTGAGGCACTGTGATGAGCCAGTGGGTATGGGGGACAGGGAGACGGAAGCCTTTGTGTCCAGCAGGACCCCATGTGTAATGTAACCACTTATAGTTTAAACTACATGGTGTGGCTCAAGGCATGTACTCGCCATTTTGCGTAGATATTAGTAATCCTAGGTAGAAGGAAAGGCTTGCGATGTAAATGCGGCATTACATGTGCTAGGCCCAAATCCACGAGGCCACAGAAATCTCCAGTCATGCCCGAGCCCCCATGAGGATAGTTCGGACCCCCCACCCACCACACCATCTATTCATTACTCCTGAAAGTGCTGCAAATACGTGTTTTTCACCCAAGAGGAACGTGCCATACAAGACCAAATCAAAGACTGGTGCCAGGTGTGAATGTTGTCTCACACTGGCCAAAGCATAACACGGCCCATTTCTGGTTGACCACGAGTTATAGCCCATATAACTGAATAAACCCTAAAATCCCTGAATTCCATGACACCACTTGCCCTTTGACCACCAACCCCAAAGTAAGAAGTCATGAATTGTTCAATGAGAAGTGACAGGGTATATCGTTCAAGTGACAGTCGTGTGATTTGTATTGCGAGGTGCTGGGAGGGATACATTACAGTTCAAAATGAGGGTGGAGACCTTGGAGCCAGATGGCGCGGAGGGAGAGAGTGACGTGTGTGTGTGAAGTTTAGAGCGTTCCTTTGTGTCCGTCTTGAGACCTGCCAAGTGCCCAGTAATATTGATAAAATAAGCTGTATAGTAGGAGTAAAATTAATTTGTTGTCTGTCCTTCAACTTGAGAAGAAGATGAGCCCCGCAACACCCACGTGATGGAAGACGGCTGGACGGGGCTGGGACCAATAAACTGCCATTCCATATGGATAAAGGCAGTACCTGTATAAGGGCCGTTCAATCAGCCACACAGGTTTTTACTCTATGTATTGCGTAATTTATGACTATGTTTTGCCTGGCTGAGTGAGAGGGTGTGCTGGTGCATGTCCCTTACTTTTCTGTAATGCTACTAATCTGCTGGGCCTGTACTATACCTATATCTGTAATTAACGAATAAAGATTGCCCCTTTATGTAAATGTTAAGGTGAGATGTGCTGTAAGGAAGCCAGGAGCCACAGCTGGCACAGCCTCTCACCCAGCAAGCCTATACCCAAATGCCATGACAGATAGGTTCAGGTTTTTATGTTTTTCTACACATTGGAAGTAGGGCACAGCTTGTAGCTGGATAAGTTTGTATTACAGGGAGCACTGACAGGCATGCCAGTACAATAGGTCTGGATCTCCATCAAGGTGCTAGCAGGAGAGGTTTCCTAAACATGTATTAATTCCAACGTAGAATCACATACACTTACCACTCTCTCTGCTCCAAGTGACATCCCACTCTACTCCAAGATGGCCACTGCTGACATAGGGCCTCATTACACGGAAGGCGGTAATGGTTAACGGCCACCGTTAATGGTAATGGTGACCGTTAACCATTACCGCCTTACTACGAGGTCCCTTAGCGGGTTGGTGCTTTAACGCCTGCTTTTTGCAGGCGTTAAAAACCAACCCGCTAAGGGACCTCGGAGATAATTACAGCACCGCAAAATTGCGGTGCCGTAATTAGCGCCTTCCCCATTCCCATAGAGCCCTATGGGGCAGAAATGGGAATGGGGAAGGGCAATGGCGGAAGGGGGATTTACCGCCCCACCAACCTTGGAATGGGCGGTAAATCCCCTTTCCGCCAAGGCATGATATAGGCATGCCCTATTTTACCGGCATGAGCCATGGCGCTAATAGCGCCATGGCTCACCGCCTTCCGTGTAATGAGGCCCATAGAGTGTAAGTCATTCCTCTATGTTGATGATTTAGTCCATGATGGGTGCAGCACCTCTCCTTGGGTTCAAATTTACGCTACAGTTTAGGACAGTCTCCCCGTAGAGTCTTCCCGGGAGCCTCCTCAGGATCTCAGAATATGTGCTTAACAGCTAAAAGGAAGCAACCACGCCTGACAAAAAATTATAAATGGGTATGTGGGTTTGTGGGTTTGTGCATGCATGTGTGTGCATGTTCATTAGCGACTGAAGCTTGGCCAATGTAAACATTGCAGAAATCCAGGAAACCTGTTTATACCCGAGTCATTTGACTACTACGATGAAGTTGCTGGCATATGATTTTTGGATATCTATTGAAGTGCTAAGGCAAAAATTCTAGTTCATTCCAGTTGCTTCTTGGAAGTAGGTGTTAGTGTCCAACAGTGCCTAGTAGTGTCTTTTGCTTTGAATTTGTTGTATTATGTAACCTGTAGAATTACCCTTGTATGTTTTCTGCTTCTGATATATTAGATACATTAGCCACTACATTCGCGATATACTTACTGGTCCAGCCTGGGGTTTAACTTTGAATTCTGGGAGTTGTAGTCCCAGATTACCTTATTGTGAATTCGGGACTAGAAGTCCCAGAATGCAAAGGTAAAACCAGGACAGGACAATATCTCCTGAATGGAATGTATAATGTTGACATAAAAGAAAATCCGTATGCTATTACTGGATCGACTTGAACACGTGTATGATTTTTGAGTGGACTTTCCTCTTGGGATACCAATGTGTGCACTGTCCGTTTAAGACCAAAGAAAAGGCAAATTTTATTTTGTTTCGACCTGCCACAAACGTGTTTTTTTGGGGGTTGGTGAACAAGTAATATATTCCAGATGGCACGCGTTCTCTAAAATCAATTATTCTGGCAGTGCTTGCCCTGCGCGCTAACATGCAGTCTGTCTCAGGGTCTTCGTTTTCTGCATATCCTGACCTCTGTTTAGAAAGGGCCTCGATAAAGTGCCCCACCCCCACCGCCGATAAACGTCTGTATATGAAATCCCCGTTTTCTCATTCCCTGGATGTTTAGCAAGCACGCATGCCATATAAGGCAGGCAATAGGGCCGTGACTCGAGGCAACACACTGAAGTGAAAGCAAGGGCAGTAGAAATGGCATTGGAAGGACACAACCGTCGTGAAAGACTGATGTCCAGCGAAAGCGTGGTATCTTTGATCGGTGCGTCTCATGTTGTTCGAAACATAACGTGTCAAAATAAACAGGAAATACAACAGTGCAAAGTGGAAGAGTTTTGTTTGAGCAGGGGTTATTTTTACAGCTTTGCCCGGTAACTTGATAGTACTACGGCAAGCCTTCCTCGTGCCTGGTTGTTCTGTGACTTTACTGCCCTCTGCTGTTGCTATGAGCTGTGGCAAGTGCACACTGCAACATAAGAGTGAGGTGCACGTGGCAAGAGCAGACAAAGGAGCATGGTTTGAGAAATAAGAACTAACTTCAAATTTGCATTTTTCATGTGTTTACCGTTTTGCCCTGGTGAAACATTTCACATATTCACATAATATGATCTGGACTGTGGGCTATGCTTGGAACAAGCGCCGTTTTTACCTCGAAACTAACTGCACAATGGGCAAAGCCATGGCTCCATGGCTGCAGTCTTTGGATGTGTTCCACTGACTCTCTATTATACAAGCAGCAAATGTATTTGGTCTAGGGTAGCCATCTTTGCAAATTTGTTTTGCAGGACACTTAAGACACGCACAACAACAAGTGTGTGGCACGTGTGGTTCCATATGGCGCTCTGTCCCCATCCACTTTTATGGTAGCACTAGTGCCAAAGGCATTTTAACACATACACTGAGCAATAAATAATAACACTGTCGGACTCATATGCACTCAGGGAACAGGCCTCCTAAATTTCTGTTCAGAGTGTGTGTTATATGGACACACAGGCAGGGGCAGCCGGGCCGTGAAATAAAGAAGACAGCCGTCTTTGTGGTTTGCGGGAGTGTCTGCCCGACTGGTGGGAAGACCTCCCCTTTTATTGAAAACGTGACACGGCCGTCACCTGACACAGTGCCAGCACGCACTGTAACATCCCCTTCAACCTCCCTCATAACATGAACATTCATAATAGTAAACGTTACAGAATAACATCCTTCTATATACTTGCGGATCCCCTGCGTTCACTCCAGCACAGTCTCTGAGTCTCTCTGGGGGTCGGCGGCATGAATGCTGGGGGTATCTCGCTGGACTAGGCTCGGGAGTTCTGATGTCCTCTGTTTCTCAGCCATTGTCGCTACGAGCTCCTTCCTCGTCGTCATCTTGGGGTCGATCGCTGCCGGCATCTGCAGGCCCCTCCTTCCTCGGTGTATCCCTGATGCAGTGGAACCAGCTGCAATTGTGGGTGAGTGACACGCCTCCTTGAGTCGTGGTAATCATGGTCCCTTGTCGTGCTGTGACCCTCCATGGAACTGGATCGTGGGGTAAACACAACTTGTGTGTAGGGTTCTTCGCCCTGGCCAGTACCTGATCTCCAACTGCCAGGGGTTGTTCCACCAACCCACAGCGTATCAACTCCCTGGCATTTGACTGCTCATGCTGGCCCCGTACTGCGGCTGACTCTACCACTTTTGGCTATCGGAACTTGTGCTCTGGGATGGTCGACTTGACCTTTCGTCCGAAGAGCGCTTCCGCCCGTGTATACTCCTGTGGTGAAGTGCGGCGTGGTGCAGTAGTCCAGCAGAAATTCTGTGAGAGCAGGCTCCAGCGCTTGTCCCCTTTGCTGGACGATGCGGAAGTCGGGTTGAGGATCCGCATAAATCTCTCAACATTCCCATTGGCACGGGGCCAGCACAGGGTGATCCTTCAGTGATCAACCCCATGAGATGTAAGGAATCTGGCCAGCTCTTCACTTTGGAAGGGATACCCGTTGTCTGACCTCAGAGAGTCTGGGAATCCGAAAGTTGTGAAAATGTCTTTCAGCACTGGGATAATGGTTCTTGCAGCAGTGGAGTTAACGAATTGGACCACAGGAAATCGTGAAAGCTCGACCAGGAAGTGCTGTGAATTGAGGATGGTACCAAAATTAATGTGTAGGGCTCTCTACGGGGTATCAGCTTGCGTAGGAGACGCTACGGGTGGGCCCATGGCCAGTGGTCTCGCTGCTTGGCACCATGTACATGTGACAATGATGTCCTCCACCTTCCTCTCCAATCCCTGGAACCATACCTTTTCGCGTAGGCATGAAACTGTCTTAGTCACCCCTTGGTGGCCAGCATGTGCCAGTTTTATCGCAGCCCTCTGGAGTGATGTGGGTATCACCAGCTGCGTTCCCCGTAGCAGAACATATTCAGGACCTAGCATGAGCTTGCTCCTCACTTTCCACAGACCGCAGAGAAATGTGTGCCATTCTGCGCAATTCTCAGGAATCCTTTCCACTGCCCCGACCTCAGCTGCTCCGTCATTTCCTGAATGCCCGAATCTTAGCGGGTTGCTTCCGCAATGTCTGCGACCGACATAGATCTCGGGACTGCTGCTTCCGTCACCATTGCTATGCGGACCTCTGTGTCATCCACGGCCACCCCGATCTTGAGGGCTGGCATCCTCGGGATTGTCTTCCCCGCTCTGAAAATCAAAGTTACATCATACTCCTGTAACTTCAGGAGCCAGCAGTCGAGTCGGATCGCGGTCTGGGTGCCGAAACTTCCCGGGAGGGGGTGGGGGGTTTATGATCAGTGACCACCGTGATGGGGTGCCCATAAATGCTTGCACCCCCCCACAGAACCGCCAGCGCCTCCCTCTCGATCTGCGAGTACCAGCGTTGAGTAAGGGTGAGTGCCTTGCTTGAAAAGGCAACCGGCTTCCTTTTGCCAGACTCGGGCACCTCCAGTAGCACTGCTCCCAGCCCCACTGGGATTGCATTGACCATCACCTCTGATTCTTTGCCTGGGTCAAAGTGCGTCTATTGTGGTGTCGGCCGTGAGAGCCTCTTTGGTGATATGATATGACATGATATGGCATTTCTAACGCGCTTATACACAAATGTTTCAAGGCCTCAAATGCCTCCTGCTCAACCTTGGCCTAATGCCAGTCCTGGTCCTGGTCTTTTTTCGTTAGGATGTGTAAGGGCTCTGTGAGGGTGGCCAGGTTCAGGATAAACCTCCTGCAAAAATGTACTGCGGACATCCGAAGGCGATATTGGAGATGGGCCTGCTTTAAAGTTCTCCACCTTCTTGGGGTCAGGCAACAGTCCCCCATCATAGAAGATGAACCCAAAGAAGTCCCCCCTTGATTCCAAGAATTTACACTTTCTCTGGTTCAGGGTTAGCCCTTGTTGGGATAGCCTTTCCAACACCGCCATTAATCTGGCCATGTGCTGCTTCAGAGATCTCAAATAAACAAGCCCATCATCGCTCACGCTGAGGACACCTGGGAGTCCTGCCAGCACACCCCTGATGGTGTGCTAAAATACCTCAGCCGTCGCCGACACCACGCAGCTCAGTGGCCTGTACCTGAACAAGCCAGTGTGGGACGAGAATGTAGTGATGGCCGTGGAGCCCACGTGCAGGGGAATCTGGTGATAGCCAGCTTTGAGGTCCAGTGTTGAAAACAGATGGACTCCTCGTAGGTCGGCCAAGATATCGTCCAATGTGGGCATAGGATGTCTTTCTCACCTGATTGTGTGATTGGGCAACTTCATATCGATGCAGACGCGCACCTCCTCTGGGTATTTTGGCTTGGCCGCCACAATGATCAGCGACATCAGGGCGTGGGCCCCTCAACCTTTTCAATTATACCTGCGCCTTCTAGCTTGAGGATCTCCTCCTCCACCCTTTGTTGCAGATGAAGTGGTATGTGCCTGTGACGTAGCACGACCAGCTGAATGGTGGGGTCGACTTGTAGCCGGACTGCATGTCCCTTTAGGCAACCTACACCTTCGAACAGGCCGGGAAACTGTTCCAGCAGACATCCAATGTCCTGGTGGTAGATTTTGAAGGCAAAATGTACCAGCTCCAGGTCTTCTGCAGTAGCACAGCTGAGTATAGTTTCCTTGGCTACTGGCATTACACAGAACGTGGCATCGATCCGGACATCTTTGTGGCATTACGCACCCATAAAAGACACATCCA
Source organism: Ambystoma mexicanum (assembly GCF_040938575.1). Taxonomy (NCBI): domain Eukaryota; kingdom Metazoa; phylum Chordata; class Amphibia; order Caudata; family Ambystomatidae; genus Ambystoma; species Ambystoma mexicanum. The sequence continues at coordinate 1,437,897,327 of NC_090937.1, read as the reverse complement.
GTGACAGAGGCGATGCCCCGCCGTATGTGAAGATGCGTACTTTGGGACTCTGCAGTGTCGGCGTAGGGCTGAGCTTTATAAACTCTGCTGTAGGCATCACATTGACAGAAACCCCAGTGTCCACCAGCATTGACATTTTCGCATGTAGGATGATCGAAAAGCAAGGTTTTCTGCATGGTCGTCTAGAGTCTAACAAATAGCTCAGATGAAAAATGCCTCCTCAATGTCACCTGTCCCTTCCATTCTCGATAGGGTGGGGGCACCCAGCCACGAGTCATCGTCCACAGCGGCCACTTGCCAGTACTGGGGTCTCATCAGCGTTGGGTGTGGTCGGGACATCTATGCAGACTGCCAGAGGGCCCTACACATCTGGGCGTAGTGGTTAACCTTACTGCATCGCACGCACGAGGCTTCTCCTTCCGGGCAGGTTTAATCATGATTTACCGGTCCTCTGAAGGCATCACATAGCTTCTGCCGCTCCTCCGGGAGCTTCAGATTAATCTGCCTGTTCTGCTTCCGTACCTTCCACGGAATCTCAGCGACCCCCTTGACGAAACTGCTTGCACCATTTCTGGTCTTCTGCCTTTTGATGCCTCCTCCATTTGCACTGCCCTGGACGCAGCCAGTTCCTGAGTCCTTCCCAGCTCAAGTATCCTGTGCAATGCTATGTCAGGTTCCTTCATTATTTGGCAGCACAGCACAACTGACGAGCAATGTTGAATGATCTGTGCTCTTATTTCATCTGTTTCGTCAGCTAACCGGCATGTCATGGCTAACTGGCGTAGTCGTGCGTGATACGCATCCAGAGATTTCGCTGGTTCTTGGTGGGCCTGCCGCAGGTGAAATCTTTCGTAATCTCTGTTAACTAGTGGGCAGAAATATTCCTATAGTGTTTCTTTGGCAGCATCGTACAATCGTTCTGGGGTGTCGCAGAATCTTGAAAATGTGATGTACCTCACTGCCCGCATACAACAATAGCATTGCCCTCATAGCTTTGTCGTCGGCCTCCTTGGTGGTGGAAAAGTGCATTGTCCCACCGTGGGCCAAGAGTAGCGGGTGCTCCAGTGATGTCAAATTTCAGTATTGGACAGCCAGTAAAGCTCTTGTGGGCCTCAAGTGGTGTGATGCTGCTTCTGCGCCCATCGCTCCTTAATGCCGACAGCAAGATCCTGGACATGGAGGGTATTCCTACCTCATCCTCCTGATCTACGTCACCTATGATGGCTGGTTTTACCCTCTTCTGCACAATTTCCTGGGCGGCCCCACTCTGCAATCGCAGTTGTGTCAGTCCCTCGTAGCTTCTCCCTGCGCTTGCGCACCCCTGTGTTGCCACCAAGGGTCGCTAACCAAGTTGACGGGCCAGACCATTTCAGACAGTGTCCCCAGGGCCACAGAATCCTCCACCGGCAGCACAAGCACTCATGCGATTGGGCTGCTTGCGGGGTTATCACTTCCCTTGCCACCAGTGGGGCCTGGCCTTCTCGCCAGGATAGGAGCATTCAAGTCGGTTTTGCGCAGGCTGTGGCCATGCCCTCTGTAGTGCCGATGGGCATGGAGAGGGTTGCAGGCCCTTCTCCTGTCACTTCCCACTGCCTCGAGTTCACCGGAGGCCAGCCCATGGAGCACTTTTTTTTTTGGAAACACGAATGGGGAGTACCTCCCACGGTTTAAACACTGTAATATCACTGTGTTTTTTTTTCTTTCGAAAAATGGAATTCATCACGCAACAGAGCTTCCCAGAACTCGCCGGAGATGAAGCACGGGCCGCCTGGCTGAGCGCGAGACACACCCCTGTGTCGGCGCTCGAGCTGCAAGGATTTCCACAGCGGGCTCAACAGCTGGTGGGGAAAACCTATCAGCGATGTGCCGAGATGATCAGGCATGACCGGATCTACAGCTTGGCATGGCACGCTGGGACGAATCAGCCACCTCGTCGCCAGTTGCTATATGGACGGGGCAGGGGCACCCGGGCCGTGAAATAAAAACACCAGCCATCTTTGTGGGAGTGTCTGCCTGACTGGCAGGAATATCTCCCCTTTTATTGAAAACGAAGCACTCACCCTTACTCACGCTGGTACTCGCAGATCGAGAGGGAGGCGCTGGCACGCACCGCAACAATCTGTACTGGAATTTCCAAGGCCCTGTGCAGCAAAAGTCATGCAGACTCCATAGTGTGCATATGTTCTGACACCATCAGAAGTGAAATCCCAGAAAATATCATTACAAGAGGTGTCATCAGTCTTTGGTACTCGAGGGCATTATTGATAGTGATGTTCAAAGCCTCTTCCATATGTAAGCTAAGGGACAAATAAATGTGGTGTGCAATATATTATTGGTCACTAATATTTATATTAAACAACTCTATAATATAGTTAACCTTGAGACAGAATATTAATAACTGTGGTGTTGGTGACTATTATTTAAATAACTCTATACTATAGTAAACCCTGACACAGAATATTTGTAATAGCTTAAGCTGCAAACTAAATACCTTCTAGGGACTCCTAATTTTGACAAATAAGGCACAGTGTGAAAAAATGCAACGCAGTATAAGGTAATTATTTCGCACAGCATGCAGTGGTAGATATGCTCCCACCCCATTTATTCTCACCCACAATTCGCATCTCTAAAGGGACAATAGTCCTTCCCCAGGTACCCCATTGTCTTGACCATTGCCTCTAATGTCTCTTAGTGTGATGCTTTGTTGACACAAAACCAGTGGTCGAAGTGCACGAAAAGAAGTAGTAGACCTATGTTCCCTGGTGGCCCGCCCCCACTCTCTACAAGCCCCATCGCCGTGCTCCCTTCCAAACACAATACACTCCCCATACCTTGGTCCCGCCTTTCCTTCATTCGACCCCCGCCCCTGTGTAAAGACTGAAAGAAACAGCAAAATGCATTTTAAACAACCCCATTACCTTTATTATTTGACCCCACAGCATGCAGATGTATGCACTCTCCCCTTTCTAATCACACACAATTCGCACCTCTTAAGGGCCATGTTAAAGATTAAAGCCACCCCTCCTGCCTACCCACTAACTGCACGTGCTGCTGTGCCTGCAGTAATTTCACGTCAAGTTAATTAAAAGCAAAATAAAAATTCTGATTATTGCCGGAGAAGAGCTATGATGGGGCTTGGTTTCAAGAAGGCCAGTGAAAAAATAACAACTACCCAGCATTTCTACAATAGCTCACCATGATGTGAGGTTGAGCTGATCTAGCAAGTTCCAGGTTCGAATGCCCAATAAGGTGAACAACAGATGTTTAAGGGAAGTGCACTGAAGTGCAAGTTTCAACTTCTTCCTACACTCTTATTTTAAAACAAAACCATTCTGGAACTGTTTCTTTTTTAAATAAAAGTATTTGAATGGTAGAAATTAATTAAAAATATGTTTCTATGTGATATTTCTGCTTTTTGTAGAACGCCTGCCAAAAAGACAGATTTTGTTTTGCCCGATTTCCGCTGGCCCGCTAAAAGTGAAAATAGCACATTCCTTTGCCCCCCCCACCCCCACCGGTGGGATGTCTGTGAAGTCGGTGGGTTTCACCCCCCCCAATCACCTTAACAGCCGCCGCCACCTTCCTCCCCACCCAAGCATACCCCTACCCCATAAACACACACACATACTAACAAACACTAACCTGTACTCCTGCGGAAGCTCTTCCTGGTCCTGAAGTGCCTGTCAGCACCTGCACGCACTCGTGTGTGGCACGGGCATGACAGTTTGATTTAGAAAGACCACTCTATGAGCGCTCTTTCTAAATCGGTCTTTTTTCTATTCGATGAACAGAAAGATACATTTTCACTACTGAGGAAATACCCAAGTAACTAGCCTAGTGGATAGTGGATAGTGGATTATAAGAACACACCAACGAAAATGGTACCTCACATGTGTGGGTGCACCTACCTGGGCGCAAAAGGAAAAACCACTGCCACATCAAATGCCATGGGGAAGACTGGATTTGGCTCTGTGGACAACCCACAGATTTGGGCTTGGGATGTTGCAGCCACCAAGGAAAACAGGAAACCCCATGCATTTCTGAAAAGAAGACACCTGTGGGAATCCTACGAGGTCTGACTTGCACGAATTGCCCTAGAATTTATTACCCAGAAGGCCTGGTAAAGTCAAAAATGTAGGGAAAAAACTCAATTTTCAGACATTTGCCACCGGGAAACCACCGAAACATGCGGCAAACCACACATGTCCTACCTTCCCACATTCCTCCAGGTGTCCCGACGAAAACGGTACCTCACATGCGTGGGTGCGCCTGCCTGGGCAGAAAAGAAAAAGTGTTGACCGTCCACAAGTCCAGCTGCAGTCCCAGGGAGCACCGGCAGGGTCCCCATCCCTACCCAGAGTGAAAAGCTCTAACGCAACACAGCTAGAGCTCCACAACAGTCAGAGGTGATGTCACAGCCATGGCCACCTGTCTCCCATGTGGATTGATCATCCCCAAGTCCAGCGCCGGTTCCAGGGAGCCCCGGCAGTGTCCCCATCCCTTCCCAGAGGAAAATTCTGTAATGCAGCCCAGCCAGAGTTCCAGGATGATCAGGGGTGATTTCCCGGGCCTTGGGCAGCTGTCTCCCATGTGGGTTGACCATCCACAAGTGCAGTGTCATTCCCATGAAGCCCCTGCAGGCGCCCCATTCCTTCCCGTAAGGAAATTCTGTAACGCAGTTCAGCCAGAGCTCCAGAATGGTTAGGGGTGATGTCACTGGCCTTGGGTGCCTGTCTCCTATTTGGGTGGACAACACCCAAGCTCAACAGCAGTCCCGGGGAGCCCCGAAGGGTCCCTGTCCCTTCCTGGAGGGAAAAGCTGCAGTACAACCCAGCCAGAGCTCCAGGCTGGGTATGGGGATGGTCGACCCACATCGGAGATGGGTGCCCAAGGCATGGGACATCATCCCCGACCATCCTGGAGCTCTGGCTGGGCTGCGTTACAGAATTCCTCTCCAGGAATGGATGGGGTCCCTGCCAGGGCTCCCTGGGACTGCTGCTGTGCTTGGGTATGGTTGACCCACATGGGAAACAGGTGCTCAAGGCCAGGACATCATCCCAGACCATCCTGGAGCTCTGGCTGGGCTGGGATACATAATGTACCTCCAGGAAGGGATGAGGACCCTGCTGGGCCTCCCTGGAACCACCGCTGGGCTTGGGGATGTTTAACCCACATGGGAGACAGCCGCCCAAGGCCAGGGACATGACTCCCCCACCACCCTGGAGCTCTGGTTGGGTTGCGTTACAGCTTCCCCCTCTGGGAAAGGCTGTTGAACCTGCCGAGGCTCCCTGGAACCGCTGCTGGGCTTGTGGGTGGTCAACCCACAAGAGGGACAGCTGGCCAAGGCCAGAAACATCACCCCCGACCATTCTGGAGCTCTGGCTGGTCTGCATTACAGAATTTCCCTCTGCAAAGGGTTCCTCCTGTGACACTTGTGTCTGTCTTGCTTCGATACCATGTCTTCCTTACACATGGTGCCAGCAGTGGGATGTGATTCAACTGATAAAAATTGAAATCCATGCTGATAATTATCGTACCACCACAAGGAGAAAATATAATCAATGAACTCCTCGACTATGCCCGTGTATCCACAGTAAAAGAGGTTTTGCTCTCTCAACTATGTATCCCGACTGGTCAACAAGATCTGTTCTTTAAAAATCAAGTATCATTAGACGCCCTTCCTCTCTTCCACTATAATATACAAGAGTAGGATCGAATAATACTGAAAGTTCGACTAGCCTTTACCTTTATTAGACCTAGTGTCTTAAAACCCCTCCGCTCCTGAACCTTTTCTTTTGATACCCAATTGCCATCCGTTACGGAACCATCAGGGTTAGAGACCAGACTACTGAGGTGAATCCCTTCGGCAGAATCAGATTCAGAAGAATCAGGCATCTTCAAAACTTTATCCAAGGGAGTCGTGACCTGTTTTATTTTTTGATTCAGAAAAAACACAAAAGGTACCCTTACCCCACCGGAAGAAATGGCTGACCTGGCTCATGTCATAGCCCAGTTGGCAGCCCATCAAATACATGCTGAATCTAGAATCCAGGAAAGTCTAACAAAATTGGTTGAGTTGCAAACTAGACCCCTACTACCACAGGGGCTACTTCAACCATACCTAGAATGCGAAGATCTACGGAATTCTGTCTTGAATTTCAAACACCTAGCCGAACAGCTAGGATGGGAAGAGAACCTTAAAAGGTGCTATTTGGCTCTTCTCTTGAAAGGTGAACTACACACTGCCTATCAACTAATTAATCTTGCCCAGGGAGCCACCTTTGTATCCATCAAAGAAGGATTGTAGAAAAGAGTGGGGCAAACGTGCAATTTTTATTGGCAGAAATTGAGGGCCATTCGATTAAACCCAGGAGAAACCCCCCTAGAAATGGGTGAATGTTTCAAAAACACCATAGGTCTTTGGTTCAATAACAAATCCCTAGAACAGTTAAAAGAGGTGATCACCCTAGAACAGTTCACCAAATAATTGCCCCCTTTTTTGCAAAAAGCTGTTTTACAGTTAAGTCGACCTACCATAGCCATGGCCATTGAAACTGCACAAAACCACTCAGATGCAGCTAAACACTTCCACTCGGCACACCGAGGGTAGGAACGCAACAATTACAAACCCATTCACTGACCTCAACCTCAGGGAGTGGACAACCAAGGAGGTTCGTATAGAATCAAGGAAGGGATACCAAAAGAAATCAAGAGATCAGACCCAAAGACGAAAGCAGAAGGGAGGAAACTACAGGAAGCATATCACCCCCTCTTATCTGCTTTTCCTATAGAGAAATGGGGCATTAAGCTAGACACTGCCCGAAGAATTTAAGGGAGGAACCTATCATTCCGGAACACCCTGAGGAAGTTATTCGGGATTTCCCTACCTTTTCTACTCTCTTCCAGGAAACCCCACCTCCCTTTGGAGAATTATTACCCCAGAATAAACCTCTCCAATATGGGACTGGGAAAAATCAGACCCCCACGAAAACCCTTCAAGATATAAAGAACTTACGAAACCCGAGTCAACCCTTAGAGACCAGTTCATAGGTTACTTTAGAGAGAGCAATAAAGCAACCCCACCTCTACCTACATCGGCGAAAGAAAATCAATGGAATATGTGAGAGTTCCTGGACAAATCACATCCCTGTTCTATTCCAGGGACAAAAAACAGGCATATCCACCTTGCATAGTGGAAGGGTATGTGAGAAACCTGAAGGTGCCTCAGCCGCTAGTCCCCGGGGATCTGTCATCAAGGTGGCCAGGACATGGCCATCGCTTTTGGATCAAGTTCCTGGGATGGAGCAGTGTGGGAGGATCACCTGGATGAGGGTTCCTCGGAGAGTGAAAGTGGGACACCGAAGGTTGAGACGCAGCAGCCCCTTCCTAATAACACATTTTCCCCGTCCTTCCAAATAGGATACCAAGAAACTCAATGTGGCTCTGCCCCCCACCCTTTCCTGACACACTTTTTCACGGACAGTCCAACATGAAAGAAAATGGACTAACTCCTGAGTCGTATACCTGACATGTCCTAACACAAGGGTCAGGCAAAGTCAGGCAATTAATGATAATTACACACACCTGACTTCTATCACATTTATTTTATTTATTTAGTTTTTGCATTTTATTAGCACACATACAGCCCAGTGGCATTGCAGCGCTGTTAGTTCACACTTCCCCACACGGATAAAATGCGGAGCACGGAAGCACACTCTGAGCGAGGCAAAACACCAGAGGAAGCAGCAGTTCTGAGATGGCGGTTTAACACAAGGAGAAAGACGGTGAGATAAGAAAGGGTTGCAAGGAGGGAATTCCCCTTGGCCTTTTCAACAAAAGGAAACCATTACTTTCAAGAGCCCTCAAGGATAAGAAACATAAGACCACAAACTAACGCTGAATAAAGGTGCATTGTGTGTCGAAGGAAGGGAGGAGCGAATTACCGCCATGGTACTGTCCTTGGCTCCTGCAACAAAGCCGCTCCAGTAAAGTCAGCACAGCCGGTGAGTCAGGGAGACTGATAGCAGACCGGTCTGTGTTAGACCAAAGGTCGCAAGTGACAATGCTGTATGAAGAAAGCTAAGCTGCAAGGGACAAAGCATAAGGCGTAAGTGTGAACTGTGAGTCACCCGAGACCTAATTGTAAAAAGGGATCAGAGCCCGACAGAGGGGGATCCGGGGTGAACCGTGAGTCACCTGAGAAAAAATTGTAAAAAGGTGTAGAAGAGGAGTCAAGTACCCCCACCAAAAGTTCTGCCCCCATGTTTCCTATATGTTGGGAAACGGCAGTGGCGACACGTGCAGTTCCAGTGAGACAATGTACCCATTGAGGAAACCCTACATGCATGCAAAAAGAAACAGCGATATTCTGGATAGGGTTCCGGAAGAAGTGTGCATATGAAGAAGAAAGAAGTCTGGTGATGGCATGACGAAAAGAACTGACGCACCCTGAAAAAGACATGCAAGACAAGAAGATATAATCATTCTATAGAAACTGAAGATGAAGTATTCGAGTTAAGCAACATTTCGGGATCGAAATGAAGATGCTCTTGCAAAGAAGCCCTGAAGAAAATTCAAAGTCATTTTACACTTGTACAGATGCAGTAACACAAGCAGATGAAGTATTCCTAAGGCTGGCTATGTAGTGAATAGATTGCGGCGATGCGCCAATGTATACATATATGAATGTATCAAACTTGGATATTCTGTGATGCACTCTAGCAAGGCTTGAAACCCCTCGATTGGAAAGGATTTCAGTGTAGTGCAGTTAGAAATAAGCTGATGGCAAAGGAGAAATTCGAGAAAGGCTTGGCTGGTCAAGCACCAAGAGTCAAGGCCACAGTGAGTCTGGATGCCTGTCAAAAGGCTACAATGAATGTAAGAAAGAAACAAACGTCTGTTTGTTGAAAAAACACTGAAGGCGTCAAAAGTTTCTCATTTAATAGTATTATATGCACCAAAAGGCTCGAAAGAGTGGTCTCCAGTCACATGGTCGAGATCAAAATATCTTTGGGTCAAGCTACACCGAAACCAGAAGACAAGGCGATGCTACATTCCCTTTAATTCTCAGGCACAGAAAGCTTATGCAAGGCAAAGTTCAAAGCTTTAATTGACTGGCAGACTGAAGGAGTGATGATAGATGTGGGGCTAATTGGGTGGAGAGGCAAGACCACGCCAACCATCCATGCACCTGGGATGCTAGCCTGTTTGCTGCCAACATGTGGAATATTCCAGAAGGGTACAAGCATGCCAACCAATTGTAGAGCGCCACGTATGAGAGAGCCCTATAGTTTGTGTAACCAATCAATTGTCTTGTATTTTGTGAGGATGAAGATGACTTGTCACTTGGGATGGGTTTAGGTGCCCACCTGGTTTAGAGACCCAATCACAACCCCCGTCAGTATGGAACGTATCCCTAGATGTTTCTTGTAAACCAACCATCATTCCCTGTCGGTTTTTGTTGTTTGCCACATAGTGTGACGTCAGTGATGACGAATTTTGACTATAAAAGTTATGTTTTTTATTAAATGTGTTGAGATCGTGCTGTGCGTGTCGGATGATGTCCATTGTACTCCCTGTTTTATACAAATGATATTAAAACAGAACAAAGTTTTGCCAACTTCCTGAGTCATTTTGATTATGGATGTTTGAGTAACTTCTGAATCCCCATCCACCTCTAAGCATTGCTACTCGTCTTAAAGGGCCCTAGGTCTATGGGTTCAAATGAATCTGAGCCCGACAGAAGGGGATCTGGGGTGAACCGTGAGTCACCCGAGAGCTACATGTAAAAAGGGTGATCTGAGGCCAGAAGAGGGGGATCCAGGGTGAAGAGGTGAATCATCCAAATTGAATACTTGTGAGAGGAAACAAACTTTGTGTTTTGTTCTGATACATCAGGCCCTCTGAATCAAGAAGCACAGAAGGCCCTGATGCTGGTACTGGAACTGGAACTGTATCCTTGTGCCAAAGAAGTCAAAGTGTGTGCTATGCTCGAGTGGACTGCCTTGTGTCGTGCAGAAAACGTAGGGAAGGGAGGCCCACAGCCTGAACATCCTGACATATTCTTTGTGAACACTATTTTTCATGAACATTATCCCACAGTATTTGTAAATTAGCGGAAAGGATAGGCAATAGTTTTTTTTTTAGTATAGGCCTTTTTTATGTTGACGAGACTCGACTAGGACTGTGCTGTTATTATTTGATGGTTGTAGCTTGCTCCCATCTTAGATTTAGGTTTAGATGGGCATTTATCAAAAGTTCAATAAACACCTTTGAACTGTGGTCACTTGTGTCTGTCTTGCTTCGATACCATGCCTTCCTTAAAGGGGTGAGAACATACTGATACAGAGTCTCCCCTTGATGGGGGAGAGTTTATTCAGCTATAGAGACTCCCCTACAAGGGAGAGAATGTGTTCTGCTAGAGAGTCTCCCCCATCAAGGGGGAGAGTTTATTCTGCTACAGAGCATCCCATTCAAGGGGGAGAGTTTATTCTGCTACAGAGTATCCCCAACAAGGGGGGAGTTTATTCTGCTACAATGTCTACCCTTTAAAGGTGACAGATTATTCTTATATAGAGCCTCCCCCATCAAGGGGGAGAGCTTACTCTGCAACAGAGTCTCCCATTCAAGGGATAGCATTAATTCTGATACAGATTCTCCCCATTCAATGGGGAGAGTTTATTCAGCTACAGAGTCTCCCCCATCAAGGGGGGGAGTTTATTCTGCTACAGAATCTCCCCCATCAAGGGGGAGAGTTTATTCTGATACAAAATCTCCTTTTTCAAGGGGGGAGGGGGGTTGTTCTGCTACAGAGTCTCCTCCATCAATGGGGAGAGTTTATTCTGACACATCGTCTCCCCTTCAAGGGGCAGAGTTTATTCTGCTACAGAATCTTCCCCATCGAGGGGGGAGTTTATTCTGATACAGTCTCCTTTTTCAAGGGGGAGAGTTGATTCTGCTACAGTCTCCCCCTTCATTATGGAGTGTTTATTCTGCTACAGAATTTCCCCCGTCAAGGGGGAGAGTTTATTCTGATACAGAGTATTCTGGTACAGAGTCTCCCCCTTCAAGGGGGAGAGTTTATTCTGCTACAGAATCTCCCCGTTAAGGGGGAGAGTTTAGTCTGATACAGAACTCCCCATCAAGGGGGAGAGTTTATTCTGATAATTCTGCTGAGAGGATATTTTCTTTTAATAGTGTTTTTGAAAAAGTTAAAAAGGTGTGCATGTTTTTTAAACTCCAAGAACCAATACAAATGTTTTCCCTGAAACCTGCAACCTTTAGTTGTTTTGTTCATTGTTATCAGGTTACATAGTGCAGTGGTTAAGTGTCTGGCATGCAAACCTGGTGACTGCTTTCATTCATAAATTCAAAGAGGAAATTCAATGTTTTTCATTTTAGCTGTTGGGGACTGAGTCCACCCTCACAAAAACAAGTGCACCCTCGACTTGAGCCCTGCTGTAGAGTCTCTCCCCATCAAGGTGACGGCTCAACAATATTTCAACAGAGACTCGCCTGACTGGATTTTTCCAAAACCCTCCCTAAAAAAGTAGAGACACAGTTTAAGAAATGCCAGATGTTAAAGGGTTCAAAATGAGAGGAAATTAATATCTTTTATTTTGTGAACCCGGCCTTAGGATTTGCGGTGCCCTGGGCAGAAAAAGATGTGTGGGTCCCGCCTAATTTGCAGACCACAGCAGTCTGGTCACACCACAGTGTGCCAGTACAGGCCGTTTGAAACTGCATTCAGACAAGGCCTTTGATAAGCGCAGGAGAGGAAGACCCATCTACTTGGACAGCAACAGCTGTGTTTTCACATTCGATTTCTTCTGTAAAGTACTTTAATTACAATGCAATAAAAGCAGCTTCATTTGTTTAGCAACGATTTATTTATATTGAGGAGGGTTTTGTTGCATGACACAGAGGTGTAGTTTGGCAGTGACATGTGCCAGTCAGTGGGGGAGCGCATTCTAGTGTTTGGTCATGGGCACCAAGTTGGCTAGAAACTGCCACGGTTTAAGCCATACTTACAGAGAAGTTCTCAAATGGTCCAACATTGCCATCTAGTGGACCAACAGATTAAAAAGTAAACGACATAAATAAGTAAGAATATGTTTCAGAATTATATAAACATGTATGTAGTTTCATTGTGGTTAAGGGCTTAGCCTCGAAGGCTTGTGACGTTGGCTCTCATCCCGGCCGAGGCACACTTACGATTCAAAACCGGGACTCATTTGGTCGGAGAGACATTTGGGAGCATCTGCGAATGTCAGCATTTGGCTGCTGCGCCAAACTTGTCCTTACGCCACATGAGCAGCACCGAGTTTGCTGTTGGCGCAGCAAAATGGCCCACGCTGACACGTGGCGCGCCAAAGCCAGGCAGCCTTAAAGGGACAGCTGCAAATGTCACCATAGCACTGCTGCCTATCGGCTTTCATGCACTTTTCCCATGGCAACAGTATCTCGCTTAATGAAAAAAGCACTTTAAATGCAGGTATTTTTCATTGTAAAAGTTACAAAACCAGATAGTCAATTACAGTTCTAAAAAAGTTTTACACGTTGTTAAATTATACATTAACACGTTTTCATGAAGTACAATTTGGGTAGATTGGTAAGCAAGAGGACGCAATATTCAACAGTTAATGAATGTTATAATCACGTGCAAGACAGATTCGCCAGTCCGCTCCGAGGGATGGTCAGGGAATTCTGGGCTATTGTTTGCAAAGCAGATTGTGTTTGACAGACTAATCTATTCTTTAAATTAAAATCTGCAAAGGGCGTTTGTAGTAATTGCATGTTATCTAGGATGAAGAGAACAGACTCCCAATGTGAACGGCTGGGTAACTACTGGTACTAGTACTGCAAGTCATTGGTGTACTTCTGCTGCTGTTGCACACCCCCATAAGACTGGCCTTCGCACATCTTAACAGATGCTGGTAAAGGAGCGCACCTTTTCAAGAGCATCTATAAAGCGAGTTTTGAGTTTGTGTTTTCGCCTTCTCCAGATCTACTATTCATTTAATGACTTAGAGGTAGTCTACTCATTATTAGGTTTTATTTTGGTTGCGCCAGCTCACCGCCGTAGTAGTGTTAAAATCCACTGAACCTTGCCTAAGCTAAGGTGCATCAAGTCCCACCTAGGTTGGGGCAGCAGGAGAATCTTAACCAGACTATGGTGAGAATAAGATGCGCCGAAGGAAGATCTTGCGCGGAGTATAAGACGTAGTGTAAGCAGATGATAGGTGGATATTGCTGCATTGTAAATATATGTAATGTCTGGATGTATGAAGGGCTTGGAATGTGTTCATGCTACCCCAAGAGTCATCACAATGGATGTGCTGTGCCTTCTTTTGTGAAACATCTTTTTACTAAGATTTCATAGTCATTATTTCCATTATAACAAAGTCTCCTTCAGTAACATTTCAATTCAAGCCAGACAAGATCTTAGCGTTATAACGCCTCAGTTTCAACTCCCAGTGATACTTCCCCCACTTCTGGTAATCAACATTAACTCTTCAGTTCCCAATGGGGCACCGACCATCCCCCTATTAACCACAAAAGAAACAATTAACCTAGTTAACTACATTAATCTCTAAGATATATTCAACAGCTCCTACTCACCAGCCGCTCTCCTCTCTTCTCCCACTCCCAGGTGCTTTTCCAGAAATGTCAGCCAGTCAGACAGCAATGCCTTCGAGCGTTCCTGTACCACAGCAGTGAGATTTTCCATCCCGTAAATCTCCTTTGCTTTTCCCACCCATACCTTGTGCATGGGCAGCCAGGGCCTTTTCCAGTGTATGGTCAGCCACGCTATTGCTGCGTGCAAGAGATTCAGAGGCATGCGATATCCCATTTAAAGGGGTAGTTTGCTCAGAAATGTTATTGGCCCAATCGATCGAGCATGTATTTTTGAGTATACAGCGATCAATCTGAAAAAAGTTTTAAAAAAATTCCAATATCTTATCTTCGTTTTTCTCACTTAAACAAATGCGAAAATGACGGGTCGGGTGCCGGCATCTTGTGCTTATCTTATCCCTTGATCCATCGCCCTAAATTCAAGTGCCCACACAGCAGTAATACAGATCTCCTGCCCCTAAATCTGTCATCACTAGTCAAAACGATATGCTCTACCTATTTTAATGACATTAGGGGGAAGCGTAGCCAAACGTACCCTGTTATCACCCACGTCATAACATTATCTAAGGCAGAACATAACGATGAAAAGAGGAGATTATGTCCACGAAACATGGATACCTTTATCCAATAGAGGCTATAGCTAGCGAACATCACATGGTTCATATTTTTTGTATAACTGAACAATGATCTTATAATGCCAATTCCGTTCAAGAGATTAACAAAAGTTCTCATGTTCCATCAACAATTCTGGATTAACACATATGGTGTACTGTTAGTGAGAAGAATGGGGTAGTTTAACTTTCAAATGCAACACTTTCACATTCACACATTTTCAGAACATGTAGGCTGCCATGTCGCTCCTTATTACTGCAAATGGACAGATTGGAGTCTGGCGATCGTCCCAGATAAGGGTTACAGATGCATTGTTGATGATTATCGTCTAATTACGGGTGAAGAAGCCATCAACTGGAAGATTGAACCCATGACAGGCGCACATCTGTAGAATATAACCATGTAAAATCGAGAATGCAAAAAACTATTTTAGTACCCACTTTATAATAGAATATACACAGTACATACACATCTGATCGATTTAAGTTATAATTAACATGTACAATGTCTATTCTTTGCGTCAAATTGAACATTCATCCATCACATCATTAATCATGTAGCATACAAAACACTTCCCATCCTCACTTCCCTAAATATTATTTAAAACTTTGCTTACATTAGGTCTTGAGATTCCATTCTCTCTACGGGATGGATGACCAACCGATTCGAAAGACAGATCTCAGTAATAGAAACGTAACTTTCCTATGTACGCTTTCAATATAGTGAATCTTAACAATTCTTTGTGGTTATTCGACATATTGTGTCCTGCAAATTGTTAGTATGGTGGATTCAAGGACAAATAACAATGAGACCCTTTATCCAGTGCTGATAGCGAGTGTGGCTTTAGGGAAATATTGCTACAAAAATGAACAATATTAATGGCAAGCTGTCCAGTGAAACACAATGAAATTTTTTCAAGTATTCCACATAGCAAAATATTTACTTCCATTTTAGCGGTATGAAGGTGCCTGATCCCACAACATTTACAGATTCATTCACAGATGCGCCTATGCGAGGTGCAGACCGGCTCAAATTGCCCTATACGTAGGAGGGTTGATATGGTGTAGACTTTTTGAATACATTAAAATGAGAATAGGGTGTACACCGAGTATAACGCGAGAATAAGTAAATAATGTACCTAGCACACCTTTTTAAGTTATGTTTTTAGTTTGGTTTTGGAATAAGTATGATGTTTAAGTCAACGGGTATTTTTTTTCAAGGTGTGGGGGAGAAGTGCTCAGCCTTGGTATCGAGGCTGGAAAATAGGACTAAAAGAAATTATTCCCTGAGTAGGAAACCTGCGTCCCCTGCACACTGTCGATGAGGCCTAGGCCTAAGTATAATTTGAGTGTTTGAAGGATTGGTAACTGTTCGGGGTCCCCACTGGTGGAGCCACCAAATAGTACTACCTTCTATTTACTGACTATTAAACATGATATGCTTTAGACATTTCTATTGTATTAAATATATGGCTAGAAAGGCCATTAATTATGATTGACAATTTCTGGATAGATTTCAAATACACAATTTTTATTTGTAGGAAGGCCAAACGCGTTTTGAGTTTCTATCACTCTTCATCAGGGCCATATATTCATTTTCATATACAGTTCTATGAGAAAAAAGAATATTTCCATATTTTAGTGATTTTCAATAATTTTCAATATCAACAAATAATCAACTTACAGTGTTGTGATTACGCCATTTTTATACATACAATCGTTGATTCAAAGACATATGTTACATTTGACCATACCCCAAATCGTCTTAGGTAAGGGTGTTTTATGTTGGAGATAATGGAAAAAATTATAAAATTATAAAAAAGGGTCTCTCAGAAGGGAGAAGAAAGATCTTTCGTATGGTGGCCAGAACAGGCACATAAGTCTCACAATGGTTTAGTAAAGAATGAAAGTAAAATCCAAAGATAGATGTTTATCAAGAATGAAAAGAAAGGGGGGCTACTGTTTCTTCTCATGGGAGTTTAGGCTGGAATGTGGAGGGGTCTAGTTCTCCAAAAACATAAATGGAGGTGTTCATACGAACTGTAGAGTATAATAGGATATTTGTCAACTATTAGGAATACCATTATTGTAAACAAGAGACTAAAGTTGGTGTATTCTTACCCTCTCTTTAAGTAAGATGGTGAATTTCAGCTTTCTGGTTCACCAAGGTGTAAGGCTGGGGTGCAGCTCCTGCTTAAATACTGTGGTTGTTTGTCTATGCCCGATGTATTTCTATCCTACTGCCAACTCCAGCGCAGAAGGCTGCAACAGAGATTTAGAGAATATCTATTTTCTGTTCATAGTAGCCTTTAGAGTGGATTTTAATCCATAGTATTGTAGTGATACATTTACATTTATACAAAAGGTCCTCTATCTCAATGGTGCTATCAAACTCAAGGAACTCCAGTTCTGTCTTAGTCTAATCCTGGTTCTGGGAGGCTCGGCCATTGGGAAGTGTGACCTGTTAAAAGTGAAATGGATAAGGTGAGTCTCTAATAGCTGTCCAATGGTCTAGGAGCTGCAAACTAACTACCTGGATTGACTTACTTGTGTTTGTTTTTTTCTTCTAGGTCCACTGGGGGAGCTGGTCCGGACGTCAGGGAGACTGTGATGCAGGAGCCGTGTCTGCCATTGTGCAGCTCGAAGCTGTTTTTAAATGTTGGATGCGCGGATGACGTCACTCGTTTCTAATGCGTCTTGTCGAGGTAGCGTCATCCGCGCTAATGCGGATGACGTCCACCATGCAAGACACTGCGTAATGTTACAAGCTTACTTGAGATATGCATTCGTGGTGTATGTAACAGTATAAGTGAACAAATGCATGGACAGATCTGATGGTGTGTTTAAGTGAAGTCACCCACGCATGCGTGGGTGACGTCAGATCCAAAAGGGATGTGTAAATATCTGCTGAAAGTCTAGTTGACATATCTGCAGAGAGTCTGATACAGGTCTTGGTTCGCTTGGCGACTAGTGGTAAGTATTACCTAGAACGTGATCTTGGCCTAAGCGGATGACGTGGAAATGTTAATTATTCTTGAGCATAAACTATTGAGTTTCTTAAAAGAGGCGAAAGATGAACAAAGATAAAGGCTACGGAGTGAAAGCCTTGAAGGAAAGCCCTGAAGGGTATAAAAGGCCTCAAATGAAGTCTCATGGCCTTGGACATCGATGTACTTAGTGACAGAGTTCTTATTGGGAGTCAGGTAGAGTAGAGTCTTTGAAAAATAAGCAGCCCCTACCTTGATAAGGGCCTGTAGTAGACCTATGTTTAAAAAAACGTTTTGTGAACAGATGTGACATTACAAATTTTATCAATGATGACAACACAATCATAACCATTTGGCCTATTTTACAAACTGTATACAATTTGTCTACTATCCCTAAAATAGGGTGTACATTCTTATACAGAGAATCGCAGGGAAATATACCACCTCAAGGACTACTTATTTATGGTATGGCTACATAGCTAAATATTTACTTCCATTTTAGCGGTAACAAGGCGCCTGATCTCACAACATTTACAGATTCTTTCACAGATGCGCCTAGGCGAGGTGCAGACCGGCTCAAATTGCCCTATACGGCAAAGGCCAGGGGGAAAAAAGGCAAAATTATAGCATGGGGTGGTTTTTGGGTCAAAGTGGGCCACTTTTTTCACACAATAAACAGAATTCATATTCACATCAGGAAAACAAGCTTTTGCAAATTGGCCCCAAAACAACGACTTGAGCAATTCTGTCCATTGTTTAAATAATGTCACTGTGGGGTATGTAAGTATGCTAAGTATGTATCTTCGCTACCCACCTTCAGTTTGCTTTCATAATAAAAGACATTACATTATTAAAAAAAAGCCACCTAAAGCAAACCTGCATTGAAAACATGCACTATGAAAGATTACATTTGGAAACAATACTATGTAATGTTGTGCTAATTACAGAGATAAAAATACATTGGAGGATTGATATGGGGTAGACTTTTTGAATACATTAAAATGAGAATAGGGTGTACACTGAGTATAACACAACAGAAAGTGGCTGAGCAAAGAACGTTAACACTACACAAACCAATAGTTAACTGACCGTTGCATAGAAGAACAGATGAGCGGATTCAGCAAGCAAGGTAAAAAGTGAATAGATGGAGATATCCGTTGTCAATTTCAGAGATGTTTTCTTGGTAACTTCCACAGTGTTTATTATAAAGGCTTACAGACGTAGGTGTGTATGGGAATGTCTGACGTGTTTGTGCATACCCACCCGGCCTCAATGACAATCTTTTACCTCCTCAATCCCACCAGTGTAGCCCCCTTGCGAGCGCACTGCCACAGGTGCGAACTGCCATTGATATCGGAGGGGAAGATGGATGTGAATGAGGCGAGTGCAATAGGCCTGGAATATAGTCAAAAGACAAAGAGTTATGTAGATTGCAGGGGCGGGGTCTTGAAAGGGGCATCTGGAGACACCTGGTCTGGGTTGGCCATGCAGCCTATGGCCCCTGTGTCAAAGAACCCTTTGAGGAGTACATGGTATTCGGAACCTTGAACCTTTCCATCCTCTGAGACCCTTTGCTAGCATGTGGCCACAGGCACTGAATCTAACTTAGTGACTTTATCGCTATATTTAGCAATTATTCGGGGCCCTCAAACAACTAATAGCAAAAAAGCGACCAGCAACACATCTAGCCACTTTTTTCTGTTGTGTTAGCAACCTCTTTTTTTGTGATGAGTCTTTGATTGGTATGCTTATGTCCAAGGCCCTATGAATAGTCTGACATTATGTGTCACGTCAGGCGCAGCCAGGGTCAGGTGCGTGCTGCCTTGCTGCCTGCCAGCCCGACCCCAGTCAGAGTACTCAGAGTCGAGTCCGTAACTATTGCAAACCACACATGGCAAGAGAGGGGAAGGTAGTGGGGGGTGGGGGGGCCTTACACGGAACAAGTCCTCCAGATGGACCAACCATAACCAACCTCGTCAACACACACGTGGCGTAACATCAGTGATGAGGAGGAGCCGAGGTGAGCCCACAAGATTTTGCTCGACATAAAAAGTTACTTAAGTGAAACTCACTCCCTCCAAAATCTCAAGGATCGTAGTTCGTCCATGACCGTCCCTGCCCTGCCACAGTTGGTGCCTTCTAGTCCCGTCCCGCTACTCTGGCACAAGTAAGTCTTGGTGCCTGCCCTCTCCTGGATCCTTCGGTCGCCACTGCTGCGCAGCTGCAACACGTCTCCAGGACCTTGCTGTGATGTGCATTTGTCAGTCTTTGGGCCTTTGTTTGTTTTGCTCATGTCCTGGGCCCTATAATGAGTTAATGAAGACCAAGTAAGATGCTGTTCTGGGAGAAGGGGGCTACAGCAGTGTAAGCAAGAGGGGGCTACTGTGGTGGTCGTCCTCAGAACACAGCAGTCGGCAGAGTGAGGGTAGCTGCGGTAATGGGGGTGAGTTTAGGGACAGGGAAATGCAGGGATTTGAAGATGCAGTAAATGATGGCAGGGAGCTGCCATGTCTTGTGGGTGTAGTTTGTATTTGCGCGGTTAATGTGGTGGGCTACCTAGCTTTTCTTGATGATGTGGTTGCTTGGTGTGGTAATCAGAGTTACCAAGCATGTGTGGCGAGATACATTACCTATTTGGGGGGTTCTCCTGTCTAGGATGAGACTGTCCTACCTAAACGTGAGGAAAGAGTCGTGGTGGCTGTGGGCTGGGTTGTCTTTTGGGCTATAGCGTGGTGGGGGTCGGTTGCTTAGGTGTGTGCTATGCTGTTTGAAGGGGAGGTGACCTGGATTCTCGGTTTGGGCTTGGTGTGATGCATTTATAAAGTTATGGTAGTGTGGGTTCCCCAACATTCTGTGCAGCTCTCTGCTGCTCTTGAGCTAGGTATGCTCCTTAAACAATAAAATAAAATAAAAACAGACCCATGTACCAAAGCTCTCCACAAGCTGCAGACGTGGCACTAGAGAACACACTCAATACACATAATGAAGTAAAGGGAACATTTGCCTGGTCACATAACTCATATGATACAAACGCTGGCAGGTGCATGCAATACACGTCATATTGAGCTAGGAGTCCTTGTGTATGTAGTTTCTATTCACGTGGTTAATGGGAGTGGGCTACCTAGCTTTTCTTGATGGTGTGGTAATCGGAGTTACCAAGTGTGTCTAGCGAGATAAGTTACCTATTTGGGGGGTTATCCTGTGTAAGATGGGACTGTACTACCTAAACGTGAGGAAAGAGTCGTGGTGGCTGGGGGCTGTGTTGTCTTTTGGGGTTGTAGCGTGGTGGGGGTCTGTTGTTTAGGTGTGTGCTATGCGGTTTGAAGGAGAGGGGAGCTGGAATCTTGGTTTGGGCAGGGTGTGATCCATTTATAAAGTCTATGGGAGTGGAAGTTACCCAACTGGGCAGAGTTGCACCTTTTGACGAGAGTGGGGTGCATTGGGTTTAACACAGGATGTGCAAGGGCCAAGTCTCTAATGTGGGGTCAGTTTGGTTGCTCTTTGGTGGCGAAGAGGGACCTGGGTTGTGGGGCTTCCTAGTCTGGTAAGGGGGGGGAGCGTGGGGTGAGTGAATGGTGTGATGGCGACTGTTTCACCGGTTCTGCGGATCTAGGCAGGTGTATGGAAGGTGTGCTTGTACAAGGTGGACACTTTGTTTGGTGGGGGAGTTTAGTTCTAGGGAAGACAGGCAGATGTCTCACTGTAGAAAATGGTAACTTTGAATTGGCTCCGTCCGTAGGCACAGCTCAGTGCATACCTCCCGATAATGTCCGTTCAAAGGTTTTCAATAAGCAATACCCGGAGCTCGGCTGAATCAAAAGCAAAGGGCAGTATCAACCAGTGATGTGACATGAGTCAAGCGAGAATGTGACATATTGGGGCACTCTGCTGTTTTTAAATATAACGCATGGCATTTTGATAGAGGCAGCACAACAGTCCATAGCAGCCTTCTATAAAGGGCCACGAATGCCAAGGGTCGGTGAATAAGCATGCTTAAACATCATGGGGCCTCGAGTTTTCGACTCATAGCACGAACCATCGTCCAATATAGACTAGATACACCTGGCCTACTTCGTGTAACGGCTCATTAACCACTGTTCACTCAACCTGGCTTCCCACAACCTCTGTTCTTCTCTGAACTTCCCAACTGCTTCCCTTAACGCCATTAGACGCATGTGAAGCTGTGATGTAAATTGGCTGGTGCATTTTAACATATTTCTTTTCCCGAATTTGCTTCAGCCGTTGGTACCAAACTCCATTCCCATACTTGAAAGCATGCCTTCTCTCCCCGCTATCCTTTCAGAAGTCTGCAAGAGGCCTGCAGGATTTTACAGGGCTCTCTACAACCATAGCCACCCTCTATTACCCGGCAAGCACGTTATGTGGCAGTGCCGTTTCTAGATGGAAACAGTTTTCAGAGCTACACTACCTCTCCCCATACCACAAAATCCGTTATAGCAATTTTATTTTATCCGTTGGACCCGGTGGTAAATTCGCAACTATGATACGGTTGCTCGATAGCTAACCCCAACACAGTTCGACTAATGCAAGATTCTGTTTGATCACAGATTATATTAATAAAGATGTTATATAATGCTTGTCAGACTGGTTAATCACAAATGTTGCATTTGTGCTTTCAGCAGTTATTAGGAAATTAAACTGTGGGTTTATGGGTGCCAACTTCCGATTTTCGCTACAGGGGCAGAACATTTGTTTGGAGCAGAGTCCAACTGCCAATACCAGCTCTGCCGCCTCCAAACTCCACCCCCACCCCGGCACTTGTGTGAATTCCCCTTTAAATGTGTTCCATTTCCACCACTGGGTAGCACCTCAATCAGACCAGACTATGTATTTTGTAAACAGGATGTTTGTTGGCTCTTTTATTGCACCATCACGCTGTGCCAGCACACCTTCTCGGCTCCCAGGATGTACATCTTCCATCAACCTCTATGCTTTTATAGACCTTGCTATATCTTTGTGTGTATATATATATATATATATATATATATATATATATATATATATCAGTGAAAAAACGTTGCTAAAGGGAAGTTATGGTTACGTTGTACTAATACAAACCTATCCAAATCAGTGGAAAAGCTTTGTTAAAGGAATATTATGGTTACAAGTAAAACCAAAAACCCCCAGAAATTTGTCAGTTATGGTAAGCTAAGCAACCATTACTCACGCCACCACCGTGCACTGCCAAGTCTAACACCCAGGACATCAAAGATGGCATCACAAATGTCATTGATGACATCACTGATGACATCACATGTGAAATTCATTTTGATGAAAAGTCCCTACAAGGGGTTGTGTTTATAATGTTGGGAAGAAGATGTCAGGGGTGATGAGGAGACCTATCATGAACTACTTAATCTATTAAAGAATGTACTGATCTAAACAACAATCTATTGGAGTGTTGTTCTGTTGTTCTAAATAAAGGAACCTAATCATACATAAACATAGGCAATGGCTGCAGTATGTACCATAGAAGTGCAATATTTATAATCTTGTAATGTTGATAGTAAAATAATGAATGCTACCTTATCAGAGCTTTGAGTAATGTTAAACATGTAATAACTAGATAGGAATTCAAGACTTACTACACACTTGTGCTTCTACAAACAATACATATGAAGATCACAATGCATACAAATCAGAGGCATATACAGGAAACTAAAGTAAGCAAGAAAGAAACAGCAGCATCAGAAACTGTTAATAACATACAAGTTTATCTTCATGAATACAAATGATGTGTGTGTTTGAGGCCTGCTTATTGCCACATGCATATGCACCATGAGCTGAGACCAAACCCTAAGGAAAGTACTTTAAGAACATATGACATGGTTAACGTCTACATATATAGCACCTTTTGAATTTTAATATTCTGACTGTCAGTGAACAAAACCACCTGGCCTAGATATGTCAGTGAACAAAACCAAGTGGCCCAGATATGTGATGTCATCAATGACATTTGTGATGTCAGCTTTGATGTTCTGGGTGTTAGACTTGGCAGTGTACGGTGGTGGCGTGAGTTATGGTTGCTTAGCTTACCATAACAGGCAAATTTCTGGGGGGTTCGGTTTTACTTGTAAACATAATATTCCTTTAACAAAGTTATTTCACTGAATTTGATAGGTTTTTATTAGTAAAATGTAACCATAAATTCCCTTTGACAAAGGTTTTTCACAGAATTTCATGGGATTTTACCCGGATACCCTTAATTTTCAGCTCTCAGAAGCAAGTCCAACCTACTCAGAAGAAACTCATACAAAAAGTAGTAAGTACACTATCTTTCTTCCTGTAACATAAATGTTAGCTATATCTACATGACTTGTAATACATATTAGTATTGTTTTCTTTATACAGAAGTGGAAAGCACCCTGGAGTGGTTAGAAGAAAATGTTCCCCATGATGAAATGAGTGAAGGAAATAACTCTAATGGTACAGAATACAATTTTATAACTTGAAGGATTAATGTACAATGTTTCACTAGTACTTAAACATGGATTTCTGTTTAACAGTACATAGTGCAAATGAAGAAAGTGGCCCTGAATTACCACTAAATGAGGAAGAAGATGGCCTCAACCAGCCCCAAACTCAAACTGCTGCAAATGACGTCTATTACGTCTCTCAGCAAAAATGGATGAACTGAACACTAAGTTGAACAGTTAATGACATTTGTCAAAAGTCACATTACAGACAATATTAGATACCAATGCGCCACTTGTACCTGTGCCCTTTCCCCGTCCTAGCCAATCATCCCCACCAAATTCCTGCAATCAACGACACTACGATGAAACCTCAATCCCTTTCTCCCCTCATGAACAATCTGTAGAAAACCCCAATTCCCCCATACATGTTTCCCATTGGGCTACTCCTTCCCTTTCCTAATTGAGTGTATTTTTAAAGCCCCATTTGGAGTCCGCGGACAGCGCGACTGCCCAGGCTGTCCGCAACCAAAAAGGGGGTTCCCTCCCAACAGCACAACTGTACAAGCTGTCCGCAACCAAACTGAAGGTGCCCCCGACCAGCGTGCATGTCCAGACATGTCTGCAAAGTCATGATGCACCTTTATATGGTTTGGGAGTCCCACCCCTGTCCTGCGGACACCTGGACGCATGCGCATCTGATCTCCTGTACCCTTCGAGCACAGTGTCTGTCCGGAGATGTCCGTGAAGTTGTGATGCACTTTTCATTAGTTCGAGGGTCCCACCCCTGTACTGCGGATACCTGGGCACATGCGCATCTGATGCCCTGTGCCCTCCAAACACTGCACCTGTCCGTAGCTGTCCGCTGCATGTGTCACACTTTTAATTAGTTCGGGGGACCCACCTCTGTCCTGCGGACACCTGGGCACACCGCATCCTGGGCACACCGCATCCTGCACAATAGGTGTCCTGTGGACACTTCCACACACCAGGTCTCCTGTGGACAGCCATCCTATCTGCGGACGTCCGGGGACGGCACCATGTGACCTCACCCATGCTGAGCAGCGGAAATTTCTGCGGGCACTGTCCTTTCCCCAGGATAGTTGGACAGTGCATTTCTGGCAAATCCAATGTGTTGTAAGCTGAAATGTCACACTCGCAGAGGTCCTAGACCACGTCCTGGTCGATCTAGCGATTTTTTGTGAGTTTTTGTGCCCCACCTGAGGCTCGAAGTGTCCGTGGACAGGCTCGAAGTGTCCGCGGAGAGCATCCCTCTAAAAGGCCACACCCCACACTGCTGCTCCTCATTGTGTTTCTGGCTGTCCGGGACTGAGCACCTGCTGCATATAGCTGTTTCTGGTTTGTTCTGTTGGTACAGAATGAAATCCATGGTTGCTGCATCTACCTCATCACCACCACCATCACCATCTGGAGGGCCTGGTGTCGTAAACAGGTGTGGTGATGCAGAGGGGGATCAAGACGACAAAGAGGATGAGGTAGTGGAAATCCCTGTCACCAGCTGCCAGCATGAGTCTTGGTTGTGGAGGCTTTTTACCACCGTTGGGGGAGTAACCAAGGCATGTGTGGCCAAAGTTTGATGCACTGAGTGCAATGTTGTACTCAGTCGCAGAAAGCCTGGGCTGTAGAGCTACAGGACCAACTCCATGTGGATACACCTACGGTCGAACCACAAAGCAGCAGTTTGGAGGGTCGTACCTTTGGAAGGGGTGAGCAGGTAGACATCCACTGTCACATCCTCATCATTCGCTCCTGCCACAAGAGGAACCCTGTGGATGCCTCACAGGCTATATTTGAAGCAGTCGACCCTTACCTTTTGAGGGTGACTGTGCTCTGTATGCACTGTGATACACCACATTGTAGGGAAAGCAGTTTCAAAGTGCTTTCGAGGCTGCGGTCGGGAGGCATGAGAAACAGTGCCCACTACCTAAGTAAGGCCCACCCAACATCTTCCTCCCTCCACCTGCCCCTTCATCCTTGTGGTTGGTGCCCCTTCCCTACTCTGTGGCCCTACCCTCTCTTCCCTCCCCTGTGTAATAAAAGCCCCAAAAATCAGAAAACACAAAACATAAAAAAAATGGTTCTTTTCAGAGCCACCTTTCAAAGTTCAAAAACAAAAGTACCAAAAAAAGGGGCAGGCCCCTACGCAGCCTGCAAAGTCCGCAGACAGCACGGTAGTCCGCGGACATCTAAAAAATGTGGGTGGTGGCAGCATCTAAACCATTGCACTCTTTTGCGTGAAAAAGTGGTGGCTCTGAAAAGAGCCTTTTTTTGTCTTTTTTGTTTTTAAAAGTGTCAAGTTTTAAAGTAAAGTAGGCAACACCTATTGCAAAATGCTTGCTATATTTGCACAACGGGCTGCAAAGCATTCAGGATATTTTGCAAAACAAAGCTGCTTACCAGCATCAGTAAGATGTACTCCAGCTCTGCAAAAAATATTGGTGTTATGAAATTTAATATTTTCATTATCGAAAGACGTCATGCTAACATCTCTCAAAAATGCACAAACAGCCTTGTTGACATTGCGCCTCGCTTTCTCCATTTTGTGGACCAAATGGAGTGGAGCACAACCACATCTGTCTCTGGTCAATTCGAGAAAGAATTAGTCAGGAGTTTGGGAACATGTCCATCATTTTCCCAAATGTCTCCTTCGTTGTAAACTGCAGTGAAATTCCAGTTACATGGCCTGAACTGTTCCCTCCACAATGAACAATGATAATGTCCGGATGTTGGAGCATGACCAAATTGACACAAAATGTGAGCAAGTCCACCCACTTCATGCCACGCACTCAATACCACTTCACATCAACATGATGAAATCCAAGATGTTCAGCCACTCCACACTGCTCTGCATAGACCTGCAACCAATGGATCCACGAGTCCCCCAAAATCCACACACTCTGCCTCCTGAAAGACACAGCCATAGTCATTGCCATAGCCATAGCCATTGCCATAGCCATATGCACTCTTCTCTGCACACAACCTTCTGCCACACTCTCTCCCTTGCATACCACACTCAGGAAACCTTATTGGCCAATCCCCTGGGCTCCAAAGTCCCATTTCCATGTCTGAAATCCTCAAAAGCCCCGGATGTGGCATGTGCTGTCCGAGGACTAACATGGTGTTTGTCGACAGATCGTCCAATTCAAGGGGGTGGGGAAAGAAATTAAACCCAAGGAAGGGTATTTTCTCTTTAGTGGGGGCTCTGAAAAGAGCCTTTTTTAAGAAGGAACACCTTTTTAATCATTTGTTTGGCTTTTCTCTTGTTTTTTTTCCTTACAGGCTTACATGAACCTCTTCAAAGCATTCCTTACATTATGAAGGAAAATGGCATTTCCAATATTTGACAAATAAATAAATTCACACTCTGAGAATTAATGTTCTCATTCTCAAAAGAGTACATCACAACGCTACACAAAAAGGAAGATATGCCTCTGTTCAAAAGACACCTTCCTGCATCTTGCTGAGGACAGAGGACATTGGGGCAGTTCCATAGTGCTCTTGGTGGTATTGGAGAAAATAGCACCTTTGCACATGGAAAAAGCAGCATTAGTGCCTTTAGCAAGTCCTTCAGTACACTCTGCAAAGTTACTGCACTAATGTACCCCAAATGCAAGAACATCTGGAGTATTAGAAGTGGCCATATCGCGACAAAGTGCAAGCCCACCTTTCAAATTCCGGCCAGGCACACCACAAAGCCTCTATTCCCTCAAATCCAAGGTTGGCAGAAATGCCACTTATGTTTGCATATCACTCACAAAGCAATCCCCCACCATCCACACACTGACTCTCTCGATCTCTGCAACCACAGCCATCTTCACGACACAAAGCAATAAAAAAAAGTATTACCCTCTCTTCCTATAAACCACAACCTGAACACCTGATTTGCTAATCCCCACAGTCCCATTTCCATGCCAGGCCTCCTGAGAAGACCCGGATGTGGCACACCCTGTCTGCAGATGAACGCGGTGTCTGCAGACCCCCCAGGCAACACAGGGCAGCCCTTCTTCCCTTTCCACTTCACTCTTTACCCCACTTCCTCATTGGCTAATGTTAAGCAGTCACACACACCCATCCACCAATCACATCCAAGAACTCTGCATCTAACTCTGTCATCTCAGTTCAACACTTCAGTTGTACTGTTCAATACTCAGAGTACAGGTCTCCTGTTATTCCAAAGCACCTGCATCAGAAACTACTGTAAAAATGTGCACGAATTCTATTTGCAGATTCAACCACATCTGCATCCATCAACACAAAGTACAGGTATGCAAATATTTTGTAAAGTAAACTTCCAACTCTTTTACAAATGCATATAAACAGGGTTCCTGCCACTTACTTTGCATCACCTACTCAATAATCATACTCTTGTTTGTCCCATCTCCTGACATCAAGTGGCAGTTACTTACAATGCTGTGTGCTTAGAAGGTTTACTTTTAATGAGCATTTTCTTCAGTTTCAAAACACATATTTGCTATTTCAGCAGCACTCTGTGATTTTTTTGTATGACCTAAGAAAAACGCCTTTGAAACATTTCCACAGCATGTTTAAGTGCCACATCCTGTGTGAAATTTCAATATATTACCAAGACATGCATGCTTGCCCATATCACCCATTCTAATGTGCAAACTGTTATTTTGTTCTTTAATTCTGTCACTTTTAAAACCACTTCTCCCATTAACAAAGCTGCACTGAAACTCCCACAATGCAGACTCAGAACGAAAAGTGGATGTATGTTACTAAAGCATGGCATGTGCACACATTGAAAAATGCCAAAATCCAATGTGTTTAAAACTATTCATTTCAGCACCATTTGAAGGAAACCAAATAACTGCATGTGTACATTTACAGCAGTGCTGTGTGTAATTTTTAATAAATAAGTGAAACAAAATGGAAACGATTTCTCCAACATATTGCAACAACACTCACGTACCAAGCATGCATGTGTGGAAAAGTGAATGAATTTGCACACACTAACATTCACCTTTCTAATCTGTACATGCTTCTTGGCTTCTCCATTTCTCTCTGCATACTAGGACTTGCAGTGCTCCATTTGTAATACAAATAGTGCAACAACAACTCTCACACCTTCAAAACCCCTGCCCCGTAGGGCATACATATCACAGCACCACCAGCCCCATTACCAATGCTGTCGGTACTCCCATGTCCCCAGTCGCATATAGTGCTATGCAACTAAACACAAATACAGACTAACATTTTCCACCACCTGATCTTCCAGGCCAACATGACCTGTAATGTCCTAGTGACACTGGGAACCTAGCTGCCAAACAATTATTAGGAATCTGGTGGCAACCCATCTGCAGCAACAGCAGTGTTACAACCATTATCGTAATCACATGCAATATTACTGACTCTTCTTCCCAACAACTACTCCTACAGTGTACAATAATGTCTTCTTGTGCTACAATTACTTTGCCATTACCATGCATACCCACTCATTTTCTTCTTTCCCAATTGTAGTGAAGAACAACCTCTTGAAAGGCAGCAACATCTCTCCTAGAAGATAAAAACCAGAAGAAAATGACTCTTCAGATACTACAAAGTAAGTGCACTAGTGTAGTAGTATTCTTTCTGTTACTCATACAGGGAATTGTAGCCATATAGTAGCCTACAAAATTCTTTCCAAACCAACAGCATTTACTTCACTTTTAGTCATTGCACCTCAGCAGGTACACTTTTTGTATTCTCATCTGAACAACAGTATCGTAACACCGACTAGTATTGTGAAAACATCGAAATGTCCGTACCTGTTCATGCACAGTACACTATCTTACCCACTGAACCAAGCCCTTCACACATCCACAAACACAGCTACTCTTATAACCTTCCCAACCAGAACTACCAGCCCATTGCACAATAACACAGCGCTCTATTTATGGCTGCCCTGATATTCACACCCTCATTCACAATGCACGAAATACACTGCACAACTTTAAAACCAACAACTTTCATATTTTATCCAACAGACAGAACAGAATGCTAACTAAAAAGCCACTCTGTAGAAAATGACGAACAAATAGAGCAGACAAAAATAAAAGCATTCAAAATACTCATCGACCACTAGCAGTATTTAAAGCAAATGTTCAAACAAAACAGCCAATACAGTCAGTCAACAAAGCTGAACCAGGTAGCATTAAAAAAATGATGCCACCTCTTCCAAAAAGTAAAAATAAAAAGAAATGTATTAAGAAGAATAGCACTACAAATAGCGGTACCACAGTTAAGCAGTCCAAAAAAATTCTTTTAAAATAAAAGTTCCACCGTAGAGTACTTCACAATCTTATAAAAACAGCAGAAAAATCATGCTCAACCCTTAAAAATTACCACAGAAGACTAAACCTGGAAGCTCTCATTGTCAGCACAATGCTCCTCAAAAGAAAATTGTTTATATTCATTTTAAATAGAATGAAACCACTAACAAAATTAATCAGTAAACTACAAAAAGTACTTCTAAACATGCGCAATGTCATTATAGATTCCTTTGCAAACTTCTGTGCAGGTGACTGGATTCACATAAGGAGCACAGAACCATATTTCAATGAAGAGACATATAAACAAGAGCAGAAAACCCCAATTGCAATACATAGCAGTGGCTGAGGGTATGAAGTGGTGGACAATGCCATTATGGCACAAGAAACCCTCATTGAAAAAATGTCCCCAATAAACTTACAATCAATTCTTCATTCCACCGTACCAATCCGTCCAATCTACAAACCACCCTGCACCTCAATGTGTAACATACAGAAACAATCCTTCAAATCTTTACGCCAATTCTTCAATCACTATGTGAAAGTAAAAGAGAAAATTAGAACACAATTTTGCAAACCATGGACTGTCCAGTGCACAATTACACTGGACTGCAAGAACATTCATTAGCTTGCATTTCAGGACCTGCTTACAGAAGCACCTTCCACAACATCAAAATCTTAGCAACACACCATTCGACTATACAGAACCTTGTCCAGAGACTGTACTATGCAAAAAGTCCTACATTAGAACTGCAACATTTTAATAACATTCTCCTACATGGCACAGCCAAAGAACCTGAACAAAAATACCACATCCAAAGTAAATATTTTGGAAGGGAAGATCACTTTGAAAATCCAGTAACTTTAGAGAAGAGTAGCGAAAACCTTACAAATCCCAATCTTCTAAGAAACACGTACAAAAAAGACATAGCAAAGTTTAAAAGCACATCTGCTAAAGTAACAAACCAAGTATGTGCGTGTTGTTGCAGAACTGTTTATAAAAAGAGCACCAAAACTGTACATCTAACGTACAAAATAGAAGACAATGAGGAATCCCAATGGTTCCAATTAGCTCTCAATCTTATAGCAGAAAACAAATACAAAATGACTAACCCCTCAATACTTTGCACATACTGCAATACAAACCAAGTGCCTTCACGGGCTATCACTAATAACTTGGAAATAGTCCCACTTCCAAACCCTCTCCAAGAGCTTAATTTGTATGAGAGCATTATAATCCAAACAGTACACCCATTTCAAGCTATACTACACCTTCAACCTAAAACAGCCAAATTGCCTCCTTCTGAATTACTAAAAGGCATTTGTAGCAAAGTTGTTTATTTGCCATTAGATCTTAAAGAAAATGTAGACACTCTAGGAGTGCAACAGCCAATATATCAATCTTTGATTATCCTAGTGAATGGTGTACCAACGAAAGACAAACATATTTGGCAACAACTAGTAGACTTAAACAAAGTTAGAAAATCCCTACAATATCTTAAAGAGAACTATGAGTACTACAAAGAAATAAACATTGAACAAAACCTAAGGGAAACCACAGAAATAATTCAGGATTCCTCACCAACTGGCCAATTTGAACTTGTAGATCCTATCACGGCATCAAATATTTTATCAGAGTATACAATTCACACATTACTCTCCAAAGACAATGCACTAGAAACATATCAAATGCATCAAGCCAACGGATCTCCAATCAGCATATGGGAAAAAAGTGAAGAAGCAAAAGCCTTCCCCCCTCACCTCTTTCCTACAGGAAAAATGGGGAAGATATGATGAAAGATGCACACAAATAACAGCATCAGAGTACCGCTCGCTACCCCAGATTCAGACAAAACATTGAATACATATTCCACCTCCTGTTTGAAAGTGAGCTAGCAACTCTATGTTACAGAGTTGCACACACATTGAAAACTGGTTCCAATTTTTTAAACATGTCTGCTTCCCAACTACTTCAAAGGATAAAAGACAAAGATGAAGTTTTGCAGTCAAGCATCACAATTCACGTGGCAAACATGTGTGATACAAAAGAATACTGGTTCCGACACCACGCTGATGTACAGTGTATGCTACAGAACCTTGGCCCACCCACATGATTTCTCACTTTGAGTTGTGCAGAATATGCAAGGGAGGACTTGCACGGCTCAACCCCTGTTCTCTTGACCCTGTAAATGTATGAAGATACTTTCACCACCGCTTTAGTGGCATGCTGCACTTCATTTGTAATAAAACAATACCTCCCCTTGGAGAAGTGGAATACTTCTTTTGGAGAAAAGAATATCAATCCAGAGGAGCACCACACATCCTGATGCTTTTGTGGATAAAAGATGATCCTAAATTTGCCCATGACAGTGATGCCACTATTTTTCAGTTTATTCACAAATATGTAACCTGCAACATCCCTTCAAAAAGCACACATAGTGAGCTACACACACATTTTACGCTTAGAGAAAAACAGAAATGTGGCAAACATTGCAGGCACAGAAATAAAAACAAAGGCAAATACTATACCAAATGCCGCTTTGGTTTCCCTAGACCAGTTTCAGCAAAAGGACAAGTAAACAGCTTCATGTCTTCTGTTAGACTCAGTGTGAAAGGCAATTTGCCTAAAAACACATACTGCGTTAAAAGAAACGAAGCTTCAAAGTACATCAATGATTACAATGCAATCATTGCCCTCTTGTGGAATACAAACATAGATATGCAATACATTGCAGACAATTCCACTGCTGTTGCAAGATATGTCACAGCCTACCTAACCAAAGCTGCAAAAATAGAGTTAAAAGACCTCTGGTATGACATATCATCTGACAAAATACTGTCACAAAAATTGTACAGCTTTGCCATAAAAATGCTCTCCCATAGAGAATGTGGATGCTACGAAGCTTCAGACCATTTAACAGGCACAGCCCGATATGGCAAATCTGAGCACATAGCCTGGCTAAGCCTTGGTCCTGCTACATCCAGAAAATGAGTGCTGAAATCGTATCAAGACATAGAAACAATAGCCGAAAATGATCCCAACAGCCAGGACATTTTGAAAAACAATATATTAGACACATACTGCCCAAACAGAAGTACTGCTTCCACATGGGCGAAATTTCTCCTACAAGAATAATATTAAACCAGATGAAAAAAAAGGAAAATACATAGTCAAAACTTGCAAAGGCAGCCTCATTAAACTTAGCAAACCCAGCCCAATGAATCATATAAAGTTATCATTTAAAACTCCTCAACATAGAGAACTTTACTACATGTCCGTACTCTAACTTTTTAAACCATGGAGAAAAGAAGAGGATTTGTTGGGCACCCATGACTCATTTGAAGCTGCTTTCAATGCAAATGAAAGCAGTATAACAAATGTCAATTTCAAGCAGTACAAAAACATGTTGGACAATAAACGCCAACACAACTAAATGAAGACACTCCTGAGGGCAGTCAACCTTCTGTTACAGGAAACCAAGAACCACTTGGAGAGACACTCATAGTAAATGAAGCAGAATCAGCCATGACTGAAGTAGAAAACACCATGTATCAATATGAGCAATCAGAGGAAAACTTGGCACTGCTCAACTCACAACTCAATGATGAGCAACTTAACATTTTGCTAGAAGTGACTAAAACATGGTTTGCAGCATGAAAGTAAAACTTGTAGCTGTCAAAATTGCAACCCTGTACTCCTCTATGTAAGTGGTGAAGCTGGTTCAGGCAAAACGTTCTTAATAAAAATCATCAGCAAAATCCTCCAAATGTTAACAAACAAGCTTTCATCTGTTGTAACAGCCCCCACTGGTTTAGCTGCCTAAAACATAGGAAGTCTTGCTTTACACCAAAACAAATTAAAGAACTATCAACAGAAGCTGCTACTGAACTACGCAGAATTCTGAAACAAATGGAACTAGCGCAATCTGAATGACACCTGGCCTAGTAGGATCGTTGTCTGTCTCCCACCTGTTCCCCCTCCCTTGCCTCGTTGCGTCTTGACACACTTGTGTATAGGCACGTAATAAATGCCATATCATATCAAATGCTCCTAATAGATGAGGTGAGCATGTTCTCCAACCTAATGTTGGTTTTAATTCACTTCAGATTACAAGAAGTACTTAAAATGGACTACGAAGAACTCTTTGGAGGAAAACAGATTATCGTTTTAGGAGATCTCCTACAATTAACAGCAGTGAAATGTGAACCTATTTTTAAAACCTTAGGACACAAACAATGCCTCAACACACTTGGCAGTATAGGAAATGTAAATCTCTGGCAACATTTCCAATACAGAGAACTAACTCAAAATATGTGTCAGTCTGCAGACCTCACCTATGCTAACATTTTAAAAAGCATTAGTACTAGTCTACTTTCTAAAGATGCACAATCTATCTTAAATAGTAGACTCATCTATGAGCATGACACATCTGCTCCTGATGTCATGGGACAATTAGCACACAAAAATGTAAAATGTATGTCCTTAATGCCAACCCTAGCAAGCTGTATGGAATTCAATGAGACAATGTTAAGAAAAGAAATACAACCAATAGTGCCTATTAACTCCACAGACAAACTCCCTATGTGTCAACAAGCAACAGCACGACAGAATAGCTTAGAAAAATGTATCTCCAACACAGCTGCTTTGGAGAAAATATTAAAGTTGTGTTTACACTGCAGAGTAATTCTGAAACGTAACCTTGACGTGGAGCAAGGTTTAGTTAATGGGGCAGCTTGTACAGTTGTCGGCTTCCAGACATATCCGCATGACAACAACTTTCAGTTTGCCAAGATCCACTTTGACAAACTTTATGAAGTTAAAAGGATAGGACGCATGGCAGCACAATTCCTTCTTTTCAAAGACATGTATGTACACAGAGAACAATTCTCTCAGTCTCTTGCATATGCAGTCACTATTCACAAATCGCAAGGTCTAACCCTAGATCAGGCATTGATAGACATTGGCAGCACAGTCTTTAAAGATGGTATGATTTATGTAGCACTGTCACGTCGACGTAGACTCGAAGGACTATTTCTAGTCAACTTTGATGCAAACAAAGTCAAGGCTGACATTCCTTGCATCGTGGTGTACAACAGACTACGTGCACTCTACACACCCCATCTCGATATGTACCCTGTTCATCAAAAATGTAAACTTGTTAAAAGAAAAGCAATGCAAACAGAACTTATAAGAGATATCTCAACAGTACAACCAAAGAAACTAAAAACAACTGCTACTCCATCAAGTAGCACAAACACAAAACGATCTAGTGCAAATGCAAGTGCACATCCAACAGCACAGAGAAATATAGTGGAAGTCCAGCAAATGACACAGACAGAACTCACCAGTCCATTTAAATTTTCCAACACAACTGGTGTTAATTGCTATGCAAATGTAGCAATCAATCTTCTGTTCCAATTACCACCCATTGAACTTGAACTGCTCAGACCGTTTGTGTTTGCAAATGCTCGTCCTTCATAGAAATGCAACACATAATCGTGACAACACTTACAGTGTCTCAGGAATAAAGCAAGAATTGGACTACTGTGCAGTAATAGTAAGATTCACCATAAACACAGGAAGAACCACAAGAATGTCTAATGGGGGGCGTGGCTTGGAGCGCCATAGATGTGGCTGCTCCCTTGAGGCCAGCCGTGCGAAGCCCACCGCAATTCGGACATTAATGCGGTCTCACACACTTTTGCAGGAGCCAAATTAATCCTCAGGGTGTCGGAATGCCTAGGGCATCCATGGGCCGAAATAGGGAGCGTAACGCTCTCCTGCAACGAAGTTATCCTCCCCAGTCCTCCGGGCCGACTCCAGCGCCGGAACACCCAAGATGACGGCCGTGCCTATCCCTCAGCCCCGGAGGTGTGGTTGAGGGCGCCTGAAGCCACCTCCAGCAGAGGCTCAGCCCACGGGGCTCCCGGATCCGGTGTGGGGGTGCCGAGCAAGTGGCCCCTGGCTCTCCCTCCCACAGCCTCCCCGAAGCAGGCACTTCACAGCAGGGCACACGGCGGTGTCACTTCGGCACCAGAGCCAGAGCGGACAACGGCACGGACAGTGCCTTCCAGGTAGGGGCTGCTGAGGGGTGAGGGTCGGGGGCCAGCCTCACGTCCTTCATGGGCTTCCCCAAAAGAGCCCGCCAGGCACACTCCGCTTCTTAATGGAGAGGCTGCCCCCTCCCCCCCGGCGGCCCCCAGAACATGCTTCAGCCTCCGCTCCTCGCATTCTAATCAACGCCGGAGGGTGTCTTCCTAGCTGTCCTGGACCCCACGTGATGGATTCCTGGGGCGCCCCGGCCCATGCCCTCACTTGGTGCCTCCTCCCTGGCCTGGGACCAGGAGGGCCCTTTTCACTATATTCACCGGCTGTGGGATTGAGGCTGGGCTCCCATACACATAGCGGTCCCCACCTGGCCATCGTGGGGCGCCCGCACACCCCTCTCTCTGGCTTCACAGTCTAATCAACCCGCTATCTTGGGCCCTCAGCCTCTTTTGCCTCTTCCTGGGGGTAGGTGGACCTACCAAGCAACAACGCCACCCACCTGGTTCCCCGGCCCGAGGCTTCCACCTACGGCTCCGGGCACAGCTGAGCTAATCCCCATGCTGGGGTGCCCTGCCTCGGCCTCCCCCGTCCCCGGATAGGGAATCCCCCCAACTCCAGAACATCTCCAGAGGTGGAGCACTCTAGCTACTCACTTCCTGGGGTGCTCCGGCCCACTGCTCTGTTCACGCTTCTTCTCCCGGCCAGATCCGAGTGGGTGCCAGGCAATCAGTTCTCCTCCCTAGACCTGAGCACCTTGCCTCCACCCTCCACCGGACAGAGGGGACTTGTCCTT
The DNA here is from genome assembly GCF_040938575.1 of Ambystoma mexicanum. Taxonomy (NCBI): domain Eukaryota; kingdom Metazoa; phylum Chordata; class Amphibia; order Caudata; family Ambystomatidae; genus Ambystoma; species Ambystoma mexicanum. Next base: position 1,437,860,531 of record NC_090937.1, on the reverse strand, counting down.
CAAAACTAGCAAACTTGTTGCTCCACATTAAGCTGCCCTGCATCGCCCGATCCCAGGACCAGCACCCTCAACTTATAACCCAGTGCCTTGGTGGCTGGACGCTTGGTCGGCCTCTTCAGCTCCTCCTCCACCCCACGGTCCGCCACCATGTCCAAGCAGACGAAAACAAACAAAAACGCAGACATTGCCACCATGCTTACCGCGCCAGACAGGGGGAAGACACCAGAACTTGTCAAGCCCAACTTACTGACTTCCCAAGAGGGGGGAGATACCACAGCCACCAGGGGCGACCTATTGGCTTTCATGGCAGACATTAAGGCCGAGTTCCGGTCCTGTATGTCAGAGCTCACCACCAAATTGGAGCAAACTGACCACAGGGTGGCTGAGGTGGAGCAGAAGCTGGGTGAGGTCGAGGACCGCTCCCAAAACCAGGCAACCGCATTGGGAGACATCCAGCAGGCAGTAAGAGCTCTTCAAGACAAGTGTGAAATCCTCGAATTCAAACAAGAGGACTTGGAAAATAGAGCCCGCCGCAACAATCTTCGGATCTGGGGAGTTCCATCCTCAGTTCTTGAAAAAAATCTGCCAGATTACATAGGAGACTTCTTCCAGGCCCTCCTCCCGTAACTAGACAAATCCCAGCTACTGCTGGATCGGACCCACAGACTGAGCCCACGCCGAGGAGTGGACTTGGACCTTCCTCCGGATGTCATCACGAGAGTCCACTACTTCTCCACGAAAGAAGCCATCTCCGCCATCAGTCGCTCTCGTGATGAGCTCTCCTTCCAAGGCCTCCCTATTCAGATATACCAGGATCTCTCCCTTCTAACTCAACAAAGAAGGAGGGCCCTCTGGCCCCTGGCCCTCTTCCTCCAGGAGCGACAGATCAGGTACAGATGGCTCTTCCCCACGGCACTGCAATTCTCAATCAATGGCTCTCTCCGGAGAATTTGACACTTGGAAGATGCCGCTAAGATCATGCGTCCGGCCTCCCCCGAGGGAGCCACCTCGCCGAACCAGGAGGTATCGGGGAGCCTTAAGTCAGCACCTCCCCTGCAACCCAGGCAGTCTTCATGGTCAAGGGCCTCCCAAAACAACAGGAAGAGGTAATCAGACCCTGAGATACATTAAAAATCCGTTACCGTTTTATCTGCCCGGGCGCCCATCTCCCTCTTGGCTAATTTAAAAGCATCAGCTTTGGCCCTGCACACATTTACGATCCCCCATTGCGGCGGTCTTCGTCCACGGATTATGCCTGTTCCAAAGTTTGTTCCATCTTAAAGTCCTTGGATACAGATGTCATTCCTACAGTCTCAACTGGCCCTGTTGGCCAGGGGTTGGGCTACACCCACAGAGTGACCCACCCCGACCAGTTAAAAAGTTGGCCTCCCGTTGGGGGCCTTTTCTAAAACCGCAAGTGCAGCACAGGTCGCCCCCAAATCACCCTTATGATGGCAACTAATGGACAGCCTGTCAACTTCCACCTCACCCCCCCTGAGCAGGGAGTATCCGGACCCCCGACCCTGGAGCATCAGACGCTGAGATGCCTTTCATGGAACGTTAACAGGCTTAACTCCCCCCCAAGCGCAAATCAATCCTACAGAAATTACAAGATGAGGAGGCCGGGGTGGCGTTACTCCAAGAAACTCACCTCTTCCCGGCTGACTTTGGTCGTCTTCGATCCAGTGCCTATCCACGCCAGTTTTTTGCCTCAGGAGACGCCAAGAAGGGGGGCACGGCGATCCTGTTCCGGAAAGACCTACATCCCTAGATTGTGGACTCCATAACGTGTCCAGAGGGCCGCTTCGTGGCCGTCAAATGCCTCCTGCTAGGAGTCCTCTACACCTTAGTATCAATATATGCACCCAACTCGGGGCAGGCAACCTTTTATGACTCATTGGGCTCCTCCCTCTTTGTAGAAGGCCAAACAATAATAGGTGGAGACTTCAATGGAGTTCCAGACCCCACCAGAGACAAATACCACCACCCCACCCCTGGCGATTTCACACAGGCTCTCAGCCTCTTGCGCCTCTTCAGAGCCCTGGAGGTGGTGGACACGTGGCGGGTGCCCCACCCCACCGAGAAAGACTACTCCTTCTTCTCCTATGTTCATCGGACATTCTCTAGAATTGACCTCCTCCTATCCTCGCGCCAAACCCTCGCTTTCACCAACAAGGTGTCCATTGGCCCACGGATCTTATCAGACCATGCTCCGATAGTAATGGAACTTCGCATCCAGAACCCCAACACTAACGCCCCACGCAGATGGGCACTGTGCGACCCGATCCTCAATGACATGTCCATCAGGGACATAATTGCTACCACCATCAGGAATTTCTTTGAGAAGAACCCGGTCTCAGATACCTCCCCCGCTAACAACTGGGATGCGATGAAAGCTGTGGTTAGGGGAGCCCTGATAGCACAAGGGGTAGCATTCCACCGGGACCGGAGACGCATCCGGCAAGCCTTGGAGGAAGAATTGCTGTCAGTGGAGGAAGCCCAAAAGAAAAACAGTTGGTCCCCCAGATCTCAACGAGCCCTCCGATCAGCCAGAAAGAAACTGGAGGCCCACTACGCTGAGCATACTGCGCAGCTACTGACTAAGACCAGACAATTCTATTACACCAAAAACAATAAGGCTTACAAGCTTCTGGTTGCCAAGCTGGCCAAAACAAGATGCACCAACACCATCGCAGGGCTCCGAGAACCACAGGGGGTGATTCATTACTCTGAGTCAATGAAACGACAATTGGCTACGGACCACCTAACCCAGGTTATGATGGCACCTCCACGTGATCGATCCAAACAAAAAGCATACCTGCGAAAGGCCGCGCTACCACGCCTCACCGATTCCACGAGAGAGCAGTTGGAGGCTCCAATAACTGATGAGGTCAACGAAGCTATCAAGGCCCTCAAATCGCGGGCCCCGGGCCCAGATGGGTTCTCTTCTAGGTTTTATAAAATATTCAAACCCCAGCTGATCCCCCCACATGGTATCTCTTTTCAATTCATTCAAGGGGTCAGGCTCTGTGACCCCCTCAATGCAAGATTCTATGACTGTCCTCCTTCCTAAGCCAGGAAAGGACCCGAGAGACCCAGCCTCATACAGACCCATCGTCCTACTGAATATAGATGCCAACCTATACTCTAAGATCCTGGCTAACCGGCTATCTCTCATACTTCCAGACATTATCCACTCTGACCAAACGGGCTTCATCCTCCACCGATCTGCGGGAGACAATATCCGGCGAACCCTGAACTTGATAGACATTTCCCACCAAAACTCCCAGGGTCTCGCCCTAATGGCCCTAGATGCAACCAAAGCTTTCGACAGAGTGGACTGGTCATTCATGGAATGGACCCTGGAAGCTTTTGGTTTTCGCCCAACGTTCCGGTCCATGGTTCTAGCCAACTACAAGGCCCCTAAAACTATCCTGAGGATTAATGGCGTCCTCTCAGCTCCGATCCCCATGTCCTGCGGGACAAGACAGGGCTGTCCGCTATCTCCCCTTCTCTTCGCCCTCACAATGGAACCCTTCACCCAGAGGATCAGGCAGAATGAACTTATCAAGGACCCGCAGGTAGGCACATCTCAACATAAAATTGCCCTGTACGCGGACGATGTACTGTTGATGCTCTCAGAAGCTAGCACCTCAGCGAAGCATGCCCTGACCGAAATAAAGAACTTTGGGGAGGTCACCGGCTTCACTGTCAACTTTGCCAAATCAGTGGCCCTGGGAGTCGGCCTCCGACCAGAGGAACAGGAGGCTCTAACTAGATTGTGCCCAATTAAGTGGTGGGATCAGTCCATCTCTTATCTAGGAGTTCACATTTGAGCAAACCCGAAGGACACCTATCAGGCAAACTTCCCCAGACTGTTTTGGGAACTAGAGGGAGACCTGAAGCGCTGGACCATGCAAGAAATCTCATTAATGGGCCGGATCACAGTCACCAAAATGAACTTGCTTCCAAGATTCCTTTACGCCTGCTCCTCCCTCTCCATACCCGTACCGACTCCGGCCCTTCGAGACTTAGAGGAAAATGTTAAAGTTTATTTAGAAAGGCAAGAAGGCCAGGATCCCCCACAAGACCCTGATCGGTAACGCCAGGCTTGGAGGCCTGGGGGTCCCCGATCTCTAGGCTTATAGGGCAGCGGCGCAGTTGGCACACATCAACGCCTGGCAAACAAGCACAGCCCGCCCCAGGTGGGTGGAATTAGAGCAAGCTCAACTCCCGCTCCCCCTCCGGTTCCTCCCACACATCCATCCCCCCTTAGCGAACGCTGGAAGAACATCCTGCGGACAACGAAACATACCCTAAGCTCCTAGGACTGGTCCTTGAAATGGAAGGGAATCCCGAGAGGCCAAAGCCCTCTCTCACCGATCTTTCATAATCCAAACTTCTCTCCGGGGGCTCATCCCTGTAACTTCCAAAATTGGATAGATGGGGGCCTCGAAACCCTGGAACAGCTATATTTTGGGAATACACCCCGCACTTTCGAACAATGCAAAGAAATCTTTCGACTCCAGTAGGGAGACAGATTTATGTACTGTCAGCTCCGCCATTTGTGTTCCCACCCCCAGACCCTCAAGGCGGCCACCCGCCCCCAGACGCCCCTTGAGTTAACTCCCAGAGACTTGACAGCTAGAAGCAGGACCTCAACCTTATACAGATGCTTCCTAGGGGATTTCCTGGTGACAAAAACTCGATATATGGCCCAGTGGGAGGCAGACCTGGGTCATCCGATTGACGATCAAACGTGGGTAGACATCTGGACTCGCACCCACTCCTCTTCCTTCTGCGTCACCAACAAGGAATATGCCTACAAGCTCACCCTGCGATGGTACTACCCCCCACTCAGACTTCACCACATGAACCCACAAGTGGATCCCTCCTGCTGAAGGGGCTGTGCTCAGCCTGGCTCCTTCTTTCACATGTGGTGGGCCTGCCCCAGGATTCAGCAATTTTGGACTAGGTGTCTCTCGACTATCGAACAGATCACCGGGACTGCCCTCCCACTGGACCCTGAAACCGTCCTGCTGGGGGTCCCGGCCCCCGGGATCTACCCCCGTTCTGGAAACAGGGCAAAGCTACTAACGCAATGCCTCCTAGCAGGCAAGACTGTACTGGTCCGATTCTGGAAGTCCCCGGACGATCCCTGCATGGCCCACTGGTGGGGAAAACTCTGGGACATCCTGATCGCTGAGAAGGTCACCACGGCGAGAGCGGGGGTCCTGCACCGCTTCCAGAATATTTGGGCCCCAGTATTGGACTATGACCAGCGATTACCCGCACTGACATTCAAACTGATCAACACTCGATGGGCTCTGAGAGACCAGAAGGACACACACCAGGCGGGGGCGGTGGGCTGAAGCTATGGCCCGGGAAAGCCGAAGGGGAGGATTGGCGCTCCGAGGCCGGGAAACCGAAAAAAGGAGGGGAGGGAATACAGACCTGCCGAAACTATTATTGATATGCAATGTTGCCATGCAATGATATTTGTAACCTGTCCTGCCTTGCTTTAAATAAATATGTTTTATAACAAAAAGAATGTCTAATGTACTTACTGCAAGTCCTAGAAAGCTAAAATATACCTATAAATGAAATCTTCCAGATTTCATACACGTGGACGCATACATGCAGTCTCTGTAACCATGTTGCACAGGAGCAGGTCCCTACTGAACGATTTGTGTATGTATCTATACCAAATTGTGAATCTAGTTCATCAGCTGGTGCGAAATGCAAATCATGGCATGTTATGCAGTGTTTGCAATTCAGACAATCGTTCAACATTACACAAACTCACATAGCCAATATGTAATAGTAATGCTTTTAAGGTACAACGTAGATGGTTCCTAAAACAACTGCAAGCTTACTAGCTTCTCACACAGTCAAGTATCACTTGGCAAGAAAACCTTCACAACAGTAGGCATAATGTACCACACTGGTGCCACAACCACTGCAGGTCGCTAAACTGCATACATTAAAAAACATGTGGTTGGTTTGAATGCAATGACACTTCCATTACTCTAAAACATAGATTACCAGCAAATCTAACAAATGCCTACTTAATATTCCTTAAACCTAAATGTAGTCACTACAACTATCATAAGTTAGTGCCGATAGACACCAACGGGTCTCTAAGTGCTTCATAAAATAACCTTCTGAACACTAAAACTATACACAATTAGAATACACCAGCTGGTATATTACTAAATTCATAGTGCTACAATGCTGTTTGTGAAATGGAAAACAGTTTCAATATGCCAACAGATCTACATGTCGTACATTTTCGATAATGCTAAACAGATTTTTTCCCCAATGATGCAATGATTATGCAAACAAGAAACAACAACTGTGCAAAACACACACTAATGTTGTTTCACCCATAGTACTTAAAATGTATTGATTATGAGGGTCTGTAATCTTTTGTTGCTAACCTGTAAAACTATCAACCGTACGCCAAAGGAATTAGTGTTGGGAATACTGAGGTCAAAGTTTTGTCTTATGCGGATGATATGCTGCTTTTACTGTCAAACACGTGGGTTGTGGACCTATATTAAAAGAAATGTTTGAGAAAGTGGGCAAACTATCAGGACACAAAGTAAATTGGGACAAAACTGAGATTTTTCCCCTGTCTAATACATGTGATAATAGAATTTTGGAATCTTGGAATTGTAGATGGTCGCCCGGTGATGTTACCTATTTAGGTATACATATCAATGGAGATTTAAATAAAATCATTCAGTGCAATCTAGATCAGGTAATAGCCAAAATATCATTTATAATTAAAAGGTGGGATAGATTGAATCTGAACCTATGGGCAAAAATTAACACGATGAAAATTGTTCTGTTGCCTAAGTTGTTGTATATTATTCAATCAGTCCCACTACTGATTTATAAAAAGCAATTGCTGAAGATTGATAAGCTCTTCCAATCCTTTTTGTGGGGAATTGGCAAAAAACCTTGTGTTCCAAAGTATATATTGATGCAAAAATTGAAGAGGGTGGATTTGGGTATCCGGTTCTAGTGAAATATTACAAAGTCTTTTTGCTTAAAAAGAGTTTGTATTATTTTAAGGAAGAGAGCACTAATCAGCCGATTTGGCTCCGTATGGATAGAGAGATTTGTGCACTGTATAATTTAGAAAATCTCTACAGTATGGGAAAGTTGTCCAATAAAAGGCTAAAGTTACAATCAATAGTGGCAACCAGACAGGCCTTGGGGTCATGGTTTAGGGAAAATGGACAGAGTTATGGTTTCAGCCTTGATTCATCTATTTGGCAAAATGAGACATTAAAACTTAATAATAGATGTCTGAGCTGGAAGAGCTGGATTAAAATTGGAATTCTGAAGATAAGTGATATACTGGGGGGGAACAGGTTGCTGCGCTTTGAGGAGTTACAAAGTAAATATGATCTGGGACAAAGAGAGACGAGTACATATTTGGATTTGGTTTCCCTAATCAATCAAAGAAAGAATACGGCAGGTGGCTCACTTGGAGTGAAACCAGAGATTAGTAAATTATTGGTTGGACAAGAGTACAGTGTACGGACTTACATGCGTTTCATGCCCATGGAAATAGGACATCTTATAGCTTGGAATGAGTTAAAGTAGGCCTGGTCGAATGATGTCAATATGATCATTTCCAAAAATGATTGGAGAGATGTACTTAGGGTGAGCATGAATTTGGGGAAAGATATGAATTTGCATCTCATTAGACAGAACATTATTGGTAGAGTATACTGGACACCAGTTTGGATTTTCAATTTGAAGTTGAGATCGGATGAGCTGTGCTGGAGTTGTGGGACTGATAGAGATACTCTTTTACATCTACTATGGGACTGCCCAAAAGTACAGGTTTTTTGGAAGGATGTAGTTGATAGAATTGATTTGATTTTTGCAATAGGTATGCAAAGATCTCTGGCGAATATAATCTTGCTGTTGCATAAGGAAAGGCAAGCACTAGGAAACACAATTTCTGGATTGACAGGACTGTGATGGTAGCGATTAAGCTGATCCTTAGCATTTGGAAGACGAGGAAGAAACCTAATGTTGAAGATTGGTTGGTGGAATTACAGGTTCTATCAAAGTATGATAAGGTCTCATTGAAGAATAAAGGTAAAGAAGAAGATCACTTGATGTTATGGGGATCGTTTGATGCCCTTTATGATTGATATAGTAGAGAGACAGTGAGAGGCGAGTAAGGTGGGAAGCGAGAGAAGATAAATTTACTCCACCCTCTTTTTGTTTTTTTTCTTCCATCCTCTTTACCGTTCATGTTGTCTTTTGTGATGTTTTGTGTGTGTTAGTGAATACCTTTGGTAATGTTTTACTATTTTATATTTCACATAGGATGGTTGTTTTAATGATGCATTCAAGGAGAGATGTTCGGGAATTTTGGGTATTGAATGTGTATTGTAATATTTTGTTGATTCTATGTAAAGATGTTATGATTTGCTGAAAATCTAATAAAGGGATCTAAAAAAATATATATATATGCCAACTGCTATCTAACTGCAACCATAATACTGCAATGTTACTTTACAATAGTTAAATAGTTAGAATCCACAATCAAGAATGAAAGTGCTTCAAAACATACCCTTCAAAAGTATAAAACTATCAACAGTTAGAATACGCCAACTGGTATCTAACAGCACCCATAATACTGCAATATTAGTTTCCAATAGTGAAAGAATGGAAATCCACCAACAGGAATCAAAGTGCTTCAAAACATACCCTTCAAAACTATAAAACTATAAACAGTTAGAATACCCCAACTGGTATCTAACTGCACCCATAATACTGCAATATGACTTTCCAATAGTGAAAGAGTTAAAATCCACCAACAGGAATGAAAGTGCTTCAGAACATACCCCGCAAAACTGTAAAACTATCAACGGTTAGAATACGCCAATTGGTATCTAACTGCACCCATAATACTGCAATATGACTTTCCAAAAGTGAACGAGTTACAATCCACCAACAGGAATGAAAGTGCTTCAAAACATACCCCTCAAAACTGCAAAACTATAAACAGTTAGAATACGCCAACTGGTATCTAACTGCTGCCATACAACCAGCACTTTCAAAAAGCCAAACACGTACACCATTACAATTCTTCCTACTGCAACACTGCTTGTAACAACAAATACACGTATTTGAGGGGACGCTGTTGCGCACAAAGCAAATGACTGCCTGAGAGGAGAGCTCTGGCCCGTACAACATCCTAATATAAAATAAATCCTTACAGGAGCCACCCCACTATTAGAAACACCATGCAGGTTACAGAGGACGGGCTGCAGTGCTGATTCATGAAATTGTGGCAAAAAACCGCCCTGTATTTCAGAAGATGTTCAGCCCGGAATCTTCGGTGAGGAGTAAGCGGAGGAGAAGCCGCGGGAGAGCTCCACTGGTAAGCCACAATGTACTGAAGGCGGAGCTCTCGCGGAAGGCAAAGTGGGGGAAGGGCCGAGAAGTGATGCCACGATACTGAGGCATCCAATACATTGTGACAGAGGCTGTGCCAGGCGTAGCGCCTCACTGATGACAAGTTTGCAGATATCCGATCCATAAACGGCCCAGATGAGTAGAAGTACCAGAACCGTCTGCTGATAGTGAGGTGAACCTCTGGGAAGAAAAAATAAAATAGGGAAACGTTGTGAAGCCTGAACGAACACTGGCGCTCCAGCAGGGGGCCTCGGAAGGGTACTGGGGTCCGCGGGTGAGATCCGGATGCCCGCGGTTTACACCACACTGAAGGCCCGAACAATGCTGGGAGGTGCATGCTCAGACCTCCACCAGCAGGAGCTGGGCAGCACAGGCAGGCGGAGGAAGAGGTGGCGCAAGCTGGACCACATAAGGAGAGGGGCCGCCCAAACCACAGGCTTTGAGACAGCGACCCCTGAGACCGAACAGACCCGAGAGGATACCGGGTGAGTCGCACAGCCGCGCACAATAGTTGCCTGGGTGGAGAAACGAAAGGCCCTACCATGTTTAGTGAGGAGCATGGCGCACGCTGCAGGGGAGGAACTAAGTATAAGTACTGTGAACATTTTATGATCCATGGTTGGACAGCGGCAACGTCACTGTGAGCCTTAAAAATACCCTGAGTATGGTTGCAATATAGCAGGGGAACAGACAGCCCTGATAATACTTGAGGACTGTGGGATCAGCCATACAGCTGGGATCTCACACCCACCCGTCGAAGAGGCTCAAGGTTCTCACTGGATTGTACATGAATGAACAGTGCAAACATACCATGCCTAACCAGACACCACAAAGGTGCAACTTTGTATAACAAAGAGGAGTAGCGTGGCACCATCATAAAGTGCATTTGTCAGTCAAATGAAGGCACAATAGTACTGGATAAATAGGAGGACGCTGCATCACCAGGCTAACTAGCTTACAAGGTGCACTGAATCAAGGCTATACCCTTACGCATCCTAGGTGTGGTAAATACTGAGCCGTAGTCCACAACAACAACCGCCTCAGCATTGCCACACAGAGGCGGAGACCTCCTACAATCAAAGACCCATGAGCAATACGTGAAGCGACAAAACAGGCTGTGGTCAGCAAAAAGCAAAAAAGCAGACTCTGGAAACAACATTAGGTGGCCTGGCAGTCATTAATGCCGGTGAACGGAGCGGATCACTCCTACAATGACCCAATGGGTCCGTAACTGCAGTGACGCCCCTGTGAGTAGCCGGGATAGACCCGAACAGAGGGACTCGAAGCTGGGGCTGGTTACCTGAAGTGGCCGCCTGAATTGGCAATACTAATCCTATCAGAACCTACGCCAAGGCCAGGTAGTCCTGGAATGTGACGGGCACGTGGGAGAACACAGTCCACTCGTCAGTGGACGCTGCATCATATGAGCCGCCAGGAAAAGAAAGGTGCAGAAGCCAATTTTCTTTTTTTATTATTATTTGTTCATGGTTCAAGTACAAAATGTAGAACCTTTACAAAATTCATTTAGAAAAATAAAATATTTACATTTACATTAATTTACAGAAACATAATACTTTTATAGCACAGCTTAAAAAAAACAGGATATCACATCTAATGATTGGTATCCTCTAGCTTTTTAAAATTGAAAAGCTCTTTTTCTATGTACTTGCACAGACTGACCAATTCAAAAACCAGGGGCTTATGCGTACCTTGCATCATTCGCACCCATAACGATTGCAAACAGTCCTCAAAATCAATGTTTACAAATTTCATCAATCGGTTGCTTCGCATTGAATTGAAGTGTGGACATTCCAAAATAAGATGTTTCATAGTTTCAATGGGTTCATTGAAAGAGAGGAAACAACATTTGATTTGATTATTTTCGTCTTTGGTACCCCAATTGGCTCTTCTTTCCCTGGTATGATATAGGTTCATTCTGTACCATATGTACGCTTTTCTAGTATGGTTACATGGAAACAACAGAACATGGTCAAACATTGTTTAACAAACATGCTATATTCTTTATACAGTTTGTAGGAAGATATTCTTTCTATTGTTAGCCGCCAATCCTGTTCAAATAGCTTCTTTTTAGAATAACCTGGACGCTGATGGACATCTTCAATAGTAATTCATAGAGACTTCAGTAATTGTTGCATTTTATGGTGGAATTGATTGAAGGAAGCCGAATTAGAGGAATCTAACATACCTTTCAAGTCTTCATATAATGAATTTAATTTTTAGGAGGATAGTGAATTTTTACATAACTGCATAATTGCCGCCATTTCCAGCGTCCAGATAATGCCACAAGCCCAAACACATGGCGAATCACTGCATTTGGTACAGACATTGATAAATGCATGGCAGATTTAATCAATGACCCCTGTATAGAATCTACGGTTGCACTCAAGTTGCATAGGCACATATCGAGGGAATATAAAATGACGCTTTAAATTTTTAACGTCAGGAAGTCAATCATCGGTGTCAATGAGAATTTACAGTATTTTGTGTAAATCCTTTTTAGCTGGGACAATAAAGGACGTGTCTTATTTCTAATAAAGTCCGTCCATGCTTTGATTGAATTTTGAGTAGTGAGATTATATCCCAAATAACTCGCTCTTGAAACAATTGGAATTTGAGTTCTCATAATCTCCCATCGATATCCCTTGCTATTTTGTTTAGTGCCAAATTTCATAATAGCCGTTTTTGTGGGATTTGGTGTCAAATTGTGTGCGACTGCAAAGTTCTCAAAATGTTGGAGCTTTTTTTGCAACCCAGCCGGAGTGGGGTCAAAAACAATGATATCATCTGCGAATGCAATCCATTTCATACGCAGGGAACCAATTTGAACAGAAAACAGATTACTATGATCCCATTCTTTGTCAAGATCTGTAAGATATAAATTAAAGAATGTCGCTGCAAGGTTACAGCCTTGCTTAAGCCCAATGGATGTTCTAATTGGCTCTGTAGTTCTGCCATCAAGTGAGATTTTCATTTTGTACGAGGTATTAGTGTGGAATTTAATGAACCAATATAGTAACACTGTAGGTATTCCCATGGCCCTCATTTTATTCCACAGCAGGTTTTGTACCACATTGTTGAATGCCGATGACATATCGATCATGGCCACGTAAACAGAGTAAGAATTCTTTCCTCTTGTACCCTCTATCATATGAGCCATGATAGCAGCATTCAAAGCAGTACTCATGCCCTTCCTAAAGCCTGTTTGGTATTTTGAATAGAGGTTATTTGCCTCGATGAATTTTTCCAGGTCGTATAAGAGGACAATTTTGCATCGGTATCAATCAGAGAGATTGGCCTGTAATTCTGTGGTAGGGCAGGGTCGCCTTTTTTGAATATTGGAACAATATTCGCAGTGGTCCAAGATGGGGGGATAGAGCCGGTGTTAATAATAGCATCAAATTTGGTTTTCAAAATTCCCGCCCAAAACTCAGGATCCGCTTTGAAAAGGCAAGGCGGAAGCCTATCAGGGCCAGCCGATTTAGAATAGGATAATCTTGAAATGGCCCATTTAAGATCTTCCAGTGACTATTCCAAACGAGCGATCCTACTATAACACAACTGTACACCTGGGACAGACAAGAATTATTTTGGAATATGATATTTTGCTGTTATATATTCATGCCATTTTTGATCTGATATGCAGTAAGATGTGGCCAATGCAGCGCTTTTATCGCTGCTTTTAATTGTGCGTCAAATTGTGCGAGTGTCATATGATGATATTTCTCTTATCAGGTCACAGTTCTCCCTATTATATTTTAGAATACGAGCATGTCTGAGATTCCGTTTGTATGCCTTTAAAATTTGTATCCGCATGTTCTTACAATTCAATACTCCCTGGTCAGTTATTTTAAGTTGTCTTAATGCCTTGTTTTTCTCTCTTTTTAAAAGTTTGCAGGTAAAATCAAAGGGATGGGGATGGTTTTCCTTAATATACTTTTTACTAAAGAGAGCAAGTGCATTATTGATCAATTCAGAGTAAAAATTTATCGAAGGTGTTTCAATTTTGATATTTGACTGACACAGTAGACGTATTTTATACGAAACATGTTTAACAAATTGATGACAGGCCTTGACTCCATCTAATGGAAACTTGGGGGCGATCAATCTCTACTAAAGCCAAAGCTGGCTCAGGGGTCAAACATTTACATTGCACTTTCAGCGTACAAGAAATCTGTGCGTGATCACTCACTAGTATGCAACTGGTCTGTAAGGGTGACGAAAGAGAAGCAAGGATTCCAGTGGCGTATATGAAATCAATCGTCTATACTTTAGAACCCCGTGACCATGTAGTGTGTGACTTCATATCGTCACGTACAATCATATCCATGTCCCAATCATAAAGTAAATCTCTAAATTTCGCACCCCTTCCACATGTTATTTGGGAGGATTTGGATGCTCCAAATACAGTCGGATCTGTACAATCACAATTAAAATCTCCCCCAATGATAATTTCTAGGGATTGATGTTTGCTGGATATATTTTCCAGACAATCATCAATTTCATCCAACATAGCATCAATCGTGACACTGGCGGGATTCCAGTATAATATTATTAGAATTGGCGGGTGTTTAGTCGAGAAAGTCTCTACTAATACACCCAATAAGCTCACTGATTCCCATATCCACTTTGAGTGTACATCGACCGAATTGTTGACTGCTATTGCAAGGCCCCCGCTCGGTCGTCCTTGGAGAGGCTTCCTTGCAGACATACAATACGTAGTAAACCCTGCTATAGTAAAAGAGCTCATTTTCATGGTTTCCTGTAGTATTAAGATCGTCAGTTGATCCTCACGCAAAATAGATGAAAACCAACCCATGAGATTGACATAACCCAATGAATTCCATGAAAGGACTTTTAAGAAGGTACATTCAGGCTGCTATGAGGTAGAGGGCGAGATTTTGGACCCTAAAATAGCAGTAATCATTGGTTCCAGCCATGGAATACCTTTTGTCGAAGCTACCTGAGTTAGTAACGCATGCAAGTCACAATCAGCACTAAGGTTAGATTTTTCATCGAGTTCGGCAGACCCTGCGGTTTCAGCAAGAGCAGGGTTGGAATATGCCAGGAAGTCATTGGCGGTTGATTCTATTTCAAACTTCCCGGCGAAGATGAGAATTCAACATAGAGGAAGGGCTCATTTCTTTGAAAACCCAACCGAAGCCATGGCATATGTGGAGGCTTCCATTCCGCTTCCTCCCAGAGACAGGGAGATGGATCAAAATATGCGACCATGAACAGATGAACAGAGACAAGATCCGGCTGACTGAAAGATACTTCAGGGCTATATCCTTTGCACTGGCTAAGACCGTCGACACAGATGGGTGGCTGTGATAACATAGTTGTTTGGTCGGGACCGTGAGCCTCGATCGAAGGCAGCGATTTGACTGCAACAGGTGACCCTCAGGAGAAGCCCACAAGTTGAAGGGGATGCCCTTTGGGAAATATTTGGAACCAAAGGTGCAGCATCGTCTAGTTGGGGTTGACGGTGCGGGAGGGTGGGATGGGGGAGAGGAATGTTGTTTCATTCTTATGTGTCAGGGTGTAGGGGGGGAAGTTGAGGTGTGGAGCCTCAGTTGGAATGGCTCACTTGGGGAAAAATGGTGGTCGCGCAATTGCATGCAACACCGGTTTGGCTAAAATCAAGATGATAAAGAATATCGTTAGGACACATACATGGCACACAGTACTACTGTACCTAAGGGGCCTAAAGTTTATCTCCTTACATGGAATGTCCGAGGGCTTAATAACCCGGCCAAACTGAGGAAGGTTGGTGCATATGTCGCCAGACATCGCCCCCATATTGTCATGTTACAGGAAACACACACACTCCAGAAGGCAAACAGGGACATTCTTCGCGATTGGGGATGACAGAGGTACTATACCGAATACTCAACACAGGCGAAGGGAGTTCTCACATTAGTTCACCCCTCTCTGTGTTTTCAGTTCATTAAGAGTAAAATTGACCCACAGGGAAGATACGTGATTGCATGGGACAACATTGCTGGTAGAGGAATCGTACTTGTAAACACATATGGCCCGAATATTGATGACCCCGACTTCTACACAAAGAGATGGGCCCACTAAACGGGGAATGTGTATGGTGAGGGGGCGACTTTAATACTATTCTGAACACAAATCTTGACCATTCATCTAGCAAACACAGAGCACCCAACAGAACAGCATCTACAATACTTCAGATTATGACGCAGCTGTCACTTATGGACACCTGGAGAACGTTGCATCCGTTGACTAAACAATACTCATTTTACTCCTCAGTCCACGATAGTGAATCATGCATAGATTACTGGCTCGTGTCCACTCACCTCTCTAACATGGTTGACAAATGTGAGATTCACCTACGTACATTATCTGACCACTCTTCAATAACCCTAGAAATTTCGTTAGAAAATGTCAAGTCCCCAGCAAGAAGGTGGAGGATGCCACCCGATGTTCTAAAGGACCTGAGTGTCACAGAAACCCTTCATGCTGAAATTGAGATGTTCTTTGAGGTCAATAAGGGTTCTGTAGAAAAAGAGTGTGACCCTATGGGAAACCTTCAAGGTTTGGGTAAGGGGAATCCTAATTTCCAAATCCACAGGATTACTGAAAACAGCCAGGGCAGAGTTAGCAGAAGTGGAGAAACAACTGGGGGTGCTGGAAGTACAATATAGCGACACCCATGAAAAGAAGACCATAGCGGAAATGAATAGCCTTCTACAAGACTTCAACAAACTGGCGACTAGAGTACCACTATACATGGCTGCTCGCCTTAAGGTGCAGCGATATGGTGAAGGGAATAACGCAGGTCGTGCTCTCGCAAACCTGCTGAAAACTGAACGGTGGCATGCACCCATTTCCAGCATATTTGCGAAAGACAGCTCTGTGATAACTAGTGAGGAGGGAATTAATAATGAATTCACTGAATTTTACACAGAGTTATACTCCAACCATGATGAAGTCTATACAGGAAATCGAGAAATATCTGAGTACAATAACACTCCCTACGTTGCGATTGGAGGACAGGTTGGCCCTTGAAAATCTGATAAAACTGGAAGAAATTTCAGACGCAATTAAATCCTTGTCCTCCAGGAAAGCACCCGGATCTGATGGCCTGGGCGCACAGCTCTACAAAGAGTTAATTGCCGAACTGGCTCCCATATTGCTATTGGTATGGGAGGAGGCGATGTAGCAGGGGACCCTACCAGACACAATGAGGGAAGCAATCATAATGGTACTGTTAAAACCAAGACGCCCACCCCACGACAAGTCTTCTTATAGACCTCTCTCATGAATTTATTGTGATGCTAAAATCTTTGCAAAAACCCTGGCCATGCAGCTACTACCTTACATGCCCCAATTGATCCAGCCGGATCAATGTGGCTTCATCCCAAAAAGGTCTACAGCATTAAATTTATGCAGATTATTTGGGGTCATGGCTCAAATTAAACCCGAAGCTCAAGCGGCGGTGGTCTCCTTAGATGCCGAAAAGGCGTTTGTTTCGGTGTCGTGGGTCTACTTGTTCTCTGTACTGGAAAAATTTGGATTAAGCCCCTATTTCCTTAAATGTGTTAAGCTGTTATACTCTGGGCCTAGTGCCAAGTTGTTGACTAATCGTACCATTTCACATTTCTTTAAACTAGGCAGGGGAACCAGGGGGCCCGTTCTCCCCCATACTGTTCGTTCTTACAATAGAACCAGTGGCTGCTGCTGTCAGACAAATCCAACGACAGAGAGGGATCAAAATGGCGGGATCGACTCAGTGGATATCGCTATATGCGGACGACACCCTATTATATACCCCAGAACCCAAGTCTAATCTGGGACCCGCTATGGATACAATACGAGTTCACAAAGTACTCGGGTTATAAAATTAATAAATCCAAGTCCGAAATTTTCCCCCTGACTCCAGCAACTGTATGCCCAACCAACACACATGGGCTAAAATGGTCACCCATTAAAATTTGATACCTGGGAATTCTCGTATCCAAGGAGAGAACCTCTCTGTACTCAGATAGTTACAAACAGATCTTACAATCTATTACAGTCAAACTCCCGCTGTGGGCCAGACCCCCTACAACATTTTCAGGCCGCATAGCTATTTGAAAGATGGTGGTCTTGCCAAAATTACTGTACATATTCAGTAATGTCCCAATCTGGCCGGACAGACAGTTTTTTGATAGCTTACGATCCATGGCGGTAGAATTCATCTGGTATGGGGATTCAGCCAGAATGAAATGGGAGAAACTGGTTGAACCGTACAACACAGGAGGCATAGCGGTGCCAGATTTTGAATTATACTACTTGGTCACGCAAGCCCAATATGCTAAACACTGGTACGACCCACTAGACACTGCACCACACCTTCCTATAAAGCGACATGCCGCATCTCCAACAGAGCTATGTTCCATTTTATTTAAAACACAACATAAGGACGAATGCGAATATGACCCAGTCAGTGCAACAGTCCTCACCTGGTCCAAGATTTATAATAGATTAAAACTCGAGAGACACCTCTTTGGAACTTTCCCGGCATCTCACCATCATACGATGCAGACATACAAAGGTTGTGGGACCCCGATAGAGAAATCAAAATGCGGTACATGTTCCCCAACAGGAAATTTGTTACGCAGGAAGACTTGGTGGCCACGGTGGGGGGAGGACAGCTCAGATTACTGCAATACCACTGTATGAAGGCAGCATTTAAAAGTAGATGGCTTCTATTCCCAGACGAACCACTCTCGCATGAATGCCTTCTATCACTATCCTCAAGCTCCGGAACCAGTGTTTCCAAACTATATAAGATTATACAAACATACACACCTACGACAAACACGGTCAAGGAGCTATGGGAAGCAGACCTGGAGACTACAATCGAAGATAAGAAATGGTTAAGATATTGTGCGTTATCCAAGACAATATCACTCAATGCCGGACTCCGGCTAATCCAGTTTAAAATACTGAATAGATTACACTATACACCAGCCAAAATGGCCAATTTTACGGAAAACTGTACCGGGGGCTGCCAAGAATGTGGGAATACATCTGCAGACTCGTTCCATATGCTGTTCGCTCATCCTTAGATTTTGGAGGGAGGTAGACGAGTTATTAGAAGTGATAAGGCAGATATCAGCAGACCTCACGCTCCAGAAATATCTGTTCGGGCACATAGAAAAGACAGCGGAAGTGACCAGAAGATTGTTTATTGTAACCTGTGCAGTGGCCAAAAAGTGTATACTTCAAAGCTGGAAAAGCCCACACGCGCCACGCAAGGACAACTTACTTAAAGAACTCACGTATGTAAACGAGTGTGAGGAACAATATGCGATGACATTGCCTAGGTCTAATAGACCCAAAGATATATGGTCTCCGTTTAGGATATATCTGTGTGAGATGCTGTCCAATGATGAAAGCCCATAGAGGCCCTGACATCTGTCTATCTGTGTTAAATGGGTGATATAAGATTCGACTATGATATCCATCTCTGATTAACTGTATTGTTTGCTTTCATGTGTTGCTGTAATGTCGTGAACCACAACTAATAAACAGAGTTAAAAAAGAAAATACACGTATTTGTTCACCTTAAACATTCATTTAAATACTGCACACTTCAAACAAACATAGTGTGACACGTAAAGTCAAATAAATATACTAGGGTTTTTTTTTTTATTCTACATGGATTTATATTCCTACAAAGCCAATGATTATGCAACCAAACACAGCAACTTGCAAAACACACAGTAATGTTGTTTGAAGCATAGTGCTTGGAATGTACTAAATCTGAGGGTTTAAAAAGCACATGAATATGTGAGAATGTGTGCAATGAGACATTGTGAAGTACCTTACCTAACATATTATGCTGTTTTTTTCACAGAGAAAGAAGCAAAGATTTCTCCTGCATTACCATGTACAACAAGGTCAACCTGCACCCCCAATGTTACATCAATGAAAAGGACCATTTCCACCTCAATGGTATTGTGTCACTATGTTGCAAAAATGATACACTGCCTACACAGTTTGTATAATGGCTATACACGTATTATTGTAATGGTTCTTTCCAGTGGCCGAATTCCATTTCTGTAAATGTCTTATTACAATACTTGTAGCCAGTGGCCAGATTCTTGGGTGCATTGCAGTATTATGCTGTGGTGGTTATGGCCAGTGCCTACATTCTTGCCTACGGCCAGGCATCCAAGAATCTAGGCACTGCCCACAACCACCACAGCATAATACGGCCATGCACCCAGGAACCTGGCCACTGGCCACAACCAACACACCACAACTTGCCCTTAACTTCCCAATTCAAACACCATCTGCAGACATCAAAATAGACCACCAACCCTATTTTTCACCAAAGACAATATTGCCATATCATCTAGATTCCACTCCCCTACTCTAACAAGCCCTCTTGTAGTCACCAAATAACACCAAACGTGTTTCTCCAACTACCCACCAAACACTGACTACTAGAATCGTTGTGGCCAATTTCTTGGTTGCATGGCCGTATTTTACTGTGATAGTTTTCCAGTGCCTAGATTCTCGGGTGCATGGCCTATTTTCAACCTATACAAACATCCTCATATTACCTAGATTTCACTCCCCTACCCTAATAAAGCCTGCCTGCAGTCATCAAATAAGCTGCCCGCCTAAGACCCTGTGCGCGGACTGCCGTGCCCTGCACGCTTTTTTGCCACCTTAACAAATACCCCATATCATCTTTATTTCACTCCCCCACCCCTCCCAGCCCCTCTTCCAAACACCAAATGCCCCAAAATGTGTTTCCCAGCCCTGTTCCCCACTGCGTTGTCCACGGACAGCCGCAGCCCAAAAAGTGCTCTTACTATGAGTTGAGCAACTTAACCATAACTACCGCAGGCCCTGTAATATCATGTCTCTTTTACCAAAGCCTGGCTATGTGTGCAAAGTTTGCTTGTGAAAGGATGCTGAATGATGGGGGCCAGTTGGATACTGTACCACTATGGCAGCCTTGTTATGACATAACCTTTTGCCCTCCATTTTCATGTTGCTCCTATTGGGCCCCGGGATTTCTTGATGTTCCTTCTGGTCTGTCGCGACCCTTATTGACTGAGACCACTCACGCTAGGAGCAGCAGACCCTCCCAGTCGCACTGCAGTCAGTCAGAAGAGCAGGAGATGTCAGTGTTCACACCTCGTCCAGAGTAGACAGCTCCCGCCCTGGCTTACATTCAATGTAAATGGTTCTTTATGTATAACATAATCATGTTCTCGAGGGGCTAAAACCCCAATCGTGCTTTTCTGCACCTCTTCCGCTCTTAAAGACTCTCCTGGACATTCTGGGCTCTCTCTGGAGCTCTCTGAGCATCTCCGGGACTCTCTGGCATTTCCGCAAAGGCATGACTTCATAATTCTTTGCGAATACATTACAGATTGGACTCCCATGTTAGTTTAGCGACCATCTGTGCAGTTAAACACACCAGGACGCTGTTAATCTGAGTGGCAGCTGTTCCTGCTATTCATAATAGGAGCTTTGGGTAGCCTTCCTTCTTTTGTGTTAAGGTTAGATCCTTAAACATCATACTTTTTGGGACTATGGTACCACTTTAGTAAGCCACAAAGATCTGATATGATTGGGCCTCACTGATCCCTTGGGTGTCAGCTATGGCCTCAGGCTTGTAATGCACTTGCACTTTAAAATACTGGTATACTTTGGGGGTCAGTTATGGCTTGTAATGCACTTGCACTTTAAAATACTGATATCCTGGTTGACCCTGACTTGTACCCACTGCACCCCAGGGCACCAATTTGTGATGGTAGCACTTTCTGTCTGACACCCATGGTCCACCTTAGAGATATGTACTCGGGGTAGGAGCAGGTTGCTGTTTATGTTTATAATTGTTTTTAAATGGTGTATTCATTGTCAATTGGGGGTTCTCCCTTATGTTACCACTCGGGAATTGGGGTCTCATGAGTTTATGTTTCCCTTCCTTTTCAGAGTGCACATTTTTCTCTCCTGATGAAGACGTTACTTAAATAATGTATACACGTCGAAACCGGTTGAGAAATTGTAGATGAGGTCGCCCTTGGACAGTTTTGTGACCCATCCCAACCTTTGACCACTTGTATAACTTATTGTGGCAATGTATATTGAATGTACATCTCTCTTCTATAACAGCTAAATTGATGAATTGTATGTTATGACTTTTTTATAGGTTTTATCTTATACACATTGTTGTTTGGTATGAGTGTATGGATGCATGATGGGCGCATGTTGACGAATGAATAAATGATTCAATGGTATGAATTTTATTTAAATTTGTGTGCTCTTAATTTTTCCTGCTATGTAAATTTTACCTTTAGTGCCAATTAAATCATGATTCAACTCGTATATTAAAATAATGTATCAGGTTTAATAAAATCCTTTCATACTTTGTCTTTAAATTGTATCCTCTGGACTTCTTTTCCAAGATCATTATTTCTGCAAAGACATTCAGACAGCAGGCAGGCAGTGTCGGGTTCATCAGGTTTTATTTCACTCCAGACTGACACAAACAGCATTGTTGTCAAGTACACGAACACCTGCCCCCTTCTTTAAACGGAGCTTCCTTTTATACTTTTCAAAGCAAAAGAGTCGACCCCCCTCCCTTTTCTAAACATGTCCAGGCAAAGCTCTCCGCTGACTATACTCGTGCATCTGGCAATTATTTCTTATCTGTTTAAACCTTCAAATTTGAAATACATTCTGGCACCCATCCTTCGATTTTCCTGGCCACATTTCCCAAATATGGTGACACAGCTGCGTTCCTAGGCTAATAATTCAGACATAGCCTCATTAACTGTCTGGTTTCTGCAGGGCACTGTGGCCTTGAATTGTTCAACTCTGGGCTAACTTATGCTGCCACTGTCTGCAGAGAGTCGCTTCATTTAATACATTCTTTTTACTCATATAAAGGCATTGTCAGTAAAAGCATTGTCAGTTAAAGGCATTGTCAGTTAAAGGCATTGTCAGTTACACAATGGTAGAGTTCTTTTCTGTCTGGGCATAGTAAAAAACGTAATCATTTTCCTACTCAATTTTTATAATATGCATTCTGTACCTTGCCTACTTACTAAACCCTGATAAAAAGCATTTTCGACTTTATAAGCATAACACCATTTAAAGTACTAATGTCTTTTAACCCTATGAGTTCTATTTTCACACATTAACAATACAAAATCACTCCATATGACTTTCTCAGCCTGGCTTTAAGTGGGGGTGGAGGGCTGCCCCCTACTGCATTCAGTTGCTGGTACCTAGTCTTCATTTGGCACCTCCGTTACACTTCCCCGTGTTGAAAGTTCTTGGTTGCTAAACCAATTACTTTCAATCATATCCATGTCCATCCTCCTTGATACTCATCTAAAAAATATTCTATCATAATTCTACAATTTGTCAAATACGAACATATTATTTTCCTTAAAACAAAACATGCGTGTGTCTAAACTTCTTTTATCTTCTTTCATCTATGCCCCACCTACCTTTCTCAATTTACTTTAAACTAACTGTATGCCTTAGATAATTTCACAGCCATTGTGAGACTCGAGAGGTTGGTCAAGCTTTGAGATAACCCATTAGCCCATTGTCTCTTCATATGTCATATCTTGTCTGCTACTCCCACTCTAACGAAATACAATCTCTCCTTAATCATCTTCTTCTGCCCATGCACGTGTATACAATGTTTTCTAACTGTATCTTTCCCTCTTGTTCCACACATTTTCTTCTTCCGTATCTTCCACTACACTCATCTTAGTTTGGCATCGGCGGACCGTCTATGTCCTCCATCTTTGTCCTTTCTTTTGAACTGTTTTCATAGTCAGTCTCCCAGGTTCTTTTGATGCTTAGACCGGAAGTCCATGGGCCCTCATTAGGTCTCCGGCGGAAAACCATGGTGCTATTAGCACCATGGTCGATGCCGGAGTCCGCCATGGCGGAATGGGGAATTACCACCCCATTCCAAGGTTGGCGGGCGATAATTCCCCATGCCACCATGGCCCTTCCCCATTCCCATTCTTGCCCCATAGGGCATAATGGGAATGGGGAAGGCGGTAAGTACGGTACCGCAAATTGCGGTACCGTACTTACCTGGAGAGTCCCTTTGCGGGCCCCTACTTTGACGGCTGGTCTAGACCAGCCGTTAAGGTCGGGTCCCGCAAAGGGACCTCGTAGTCAGGCGTTAAGGGTTTAACGGCGCCGACACCTTTTACGGCGCCGATAACCACTTAACGCCGGGGTCGTAATGACCCCCATGATCTTTTTTTCCTTTTTCACAAAGAGTTCAAATTTTCCAGAGTGTCTCTCTTTCAATAAATACATTGTTCAAATGAGTCCAAAGGAGGGGACGTTTCAGCATGGGGACATAAGGTTTGGGGGAGTCTCTTGCAGACACAATTCAGACAAACAACATTGGCTGGGCTTTCTACGACCTCCCTCTTTCCTCACACGGTACAACGTTAATTTCCTGAGGCATACAGGTCCCTCGACGTATACCTGTAATATAAAACTGAATGAGTTTCTTTTGTAAAATAAACATGTCTCTTTTATTTACCACATTCCCTATCAAACCATTTCCTTAAAAACCCCTTTGATTCACATTCCAGCTCTCATACCCTACCTCCTAGAAAACCTGCAAGACATTCCCTCTTATTGAACACCCCTGCCTCCTAGAAAACCTACAAGACATTTCTATTTAAACATTTCTTTTTATGGATCATTCCTGCTTCCTAAACAAATTCCACCCCCCATCTTTCGCTTTATGTCAGCCGGCTAGAACCTGAGTTTGTTTTAAATAACATGTCCTTCATGGGACACATTATTTCGCTTGAGGGTGACACATGTAACCCTAAGGAAACAAAAATAACAATTAAAGAAAGACGTTTTCTTCTTTTCTGGTCTTCTAGGCACATCTGTAGTAGATGATAGAAACGTACTTGGGTATTCCCCGTTGTCTGTAGAAAGTCAAAATAGGAACAAAAGTCATTCTGGCACTGGTAAGGGGTCAGGTTTTTTTTTCCTTTTCCAACTTCAACCCTTTCCTCCTTTTCTGCTATCAAAAAATACTTTATGTATCATTCTCCCCTACTCGTTGGTACACATAAACAACTATTTTCCAACCACCCTGCAGGATACTTAGTTTAGGCTTGGTTCCTTGCTCAGCTTAGCAGCACGTGCTTCCTGGTTAGCTGCAAGTGCTTCTTGGTTAGCTGCAAGTGCTTCCTCAGCTCAGCAGTAAATACTTGCTCCGTAGCAGCCATTCTTCTTTTTTTTTTCTTCTTGTCTTGGTTGGACCATGGCCTTTGCTTGTGCTTTGCTTTCATCCTATGAAGACAAAACAGAGGCGTTTCGCTGCACCCCGCCCCTGCCTAACTTAATCTAGTCTACCCCTGTTTTTCGAGACTATGGCACCAATTCTTACTATGTGCCTCCATTTTTTATTGTACATTACAATGTTTGCCTCTTCTAATAATTACATACCCCTATCAATTCAACCTTTTTTGGCATTATGAACACAAAAATAATTACTCACCTTCTATTTAACTTCTGTTTTGTTGTGGTTGTCTGAAATGGCCATGTTGTCATCTATTTTCTACTCTTTCCACACCTGATTGTACCTATCTTGGGAAAAACAGCTGAACACTTGAAGACATTTTGTCTCTTACTACCTCTTTTCCTGTTACTCACCTGGATCTTCCTACTTTTGATGCTGATCAATTGTGCGTCTACACCCTTTTAGCGTGAACTAGTACTTACCTTTTTCTCCCTAATTAAGGCAATGCAGACATTTCTCGTGCTTCCACGCAAAGGTCCATAACTTTTATCTGTAAAATAAATCAAAATCATTACAGCCACTCAAAAAATTGTTTTTTACTTACCTCACTATATTTTCTTAAAATGGCTTGTGTGTGGGCGTGGCCTGGAGTGCCTGCGATGTGGCAGCTCCTGTAATGGCCTCCACATGGGACCGCAGCGCAACTTAATTCCTTTTGGTTCCCGCGATGCCCAAAACTCCTGAACGACCAGCCTGGGGTGCGGAGCCCGGGGGCACTTGTGGCAGTGATTTGAATCCCTAACGCGGCCGCCTTCCACCGAAACGCAGCAGAAGGAGCCGCGGCCCGCCTGACTCCAAAATGGTGGGTGCGCCGCCTTTCCCCCGGCCCTGCAGCCTCCCCTCGGCGCCTTTCATCCCCGAAGCTACTCCTGCAGCCGGGCTCCCTGCGGGGTCCGACCACAAAGACCAGCACCCCTAACTCCTCGGGCGGTGCACTGCTCGAGCTGTTTGGAAGTCAGGCCGTATCTGGCCACTGTGATCTGCGCTCCCTGGGGGGGCCTCCCCGCATCGACGCTAGGCGGCTGCCCGCCCAAATGGCCTGTGGCTCCCGCCGGAGCATCCACTCCCTCTGGGCTTGCGATCGTGGACTCGGGGTGCGCTGACAGCGCTTTCGCCCTCCGGCGCGGAGCCCCAAATCCCCTCCTCCTCCGCCTACTTGCCGCGGGCTCACCCGCCATGGCTTCAGCCTCTCGCCCGTGGGAGCGGGCCCCGCGGAGCCCTGTCGCCCTTTCGGGGCGAATCGCGGGGAGACGGCAGCCCCTGCAGCATGATTCCTCGCCCTAACGAGCCTGAACTATCTTTGTGCCCCTATTTGAAGCCCACACCTGCGCCCACCAGGCGGAACCGGACCTCACCTCTGCTGGGCTCCTGCTGGGCAATCCCCCTGCACTAACCACCCGTTTGCAGGGGGCCTCAAGTCTGGTCCCTGGTAACTTCCCGGATTGCCCATCTACAAGCATCCCCGCTGGCGGACCCATGCTGATGACTTCCTGGGGCGCCCCTGCCCATTCCCACCTCCTCTTTACTCAGAGGGTGCCTGCCCACGGTTCCTGCACCCTGCTTTGAACTTGGAAGGCGTCCTGTGGACCTGCAACCTACTCCGCTGAGCAGTCCTGCGCCACTGAGGTACCTTTTGCCATTGAGGGGAGTAAAGCGCTTGCCGCCCACGCAGCCCCCTGAAGTACCCCAGCCCACACTGCTTCCCTGACCCCCTTCACCCCTGGTACCGGAGGTGTTGGGCCCACAATCTTCATGCGCAGTCGCCAGTCCGGATCCCCCGAAGCAGCCCTTCAACTGGAAGTCATGTCCAAAGATTCAAAATCCGTCAAATCTGGTGATATTTCTACCATGTTGCTGGCTCCGGATCGGGGGGAAAAAGCGGACCCCCCCCAAAATCACCCCCCAGAATCCCACCGAAGATAGGGAATCTCTTACAACTAAAGAGGACCTCCAGGTCTTCATGACTGATATTAAAGCAGAATTCAGGTCCTGTATGACGGAACTCACGTCCAAATTGGAGCAAATGGAACAGTGGGTCAACAATGTTGAACGCAGGTTGGGGGAGACCGAAGAATTAACTACGGACCACTCTAACTCCCTAACGGAGGTCCAACGCGCCATTCAGGCACTAATGGACAGAACCGAGATCCTCAAATACAAATAGGAGGATTTAGAAAACCGCTCCCGGCGCAACAACCTCCGGATCCGTGGGGTGCCCTCCGCAATCTCCGATAAGGAGCTCCCTGAATACATAAGCCTCTTTTTCCGATCCTTGCTACCAGATCTAGAAGAGACGCAACTCCGTCTTGACCGTACTCATCGGTTGCGCCCTCGCCGGGGATTCGATACTTACACCACGCCTGACGTGATCACAAGAGTTCACTTCTACACCACCAAGGAAGCCATTGCGGCAATAGGCCGCTCCAAAGATGAACTCTCTTTTCAGGGCTCCCCCCTGCAGATCTTCCAGGACCTCTCCCCTCTTACCCTCCAGAAACGCAGGGCGCTACGCCCACTTTCACTTTTCCTGCGAGACCAACAGATCCGCTACCGCTGGCTCTTCCCCATGGTGCTACAATTCTCGTACAATGGCTCCCTCCGCACCATCAGCCACCTCGAGGATGTTGCATCGATTCTCCATTCGGACTCCCCCGGAGACACGGAACTGCACTCTCCTAGCCAGACGAACCTGATGCGGGACGCCGCATCTCCCGGGCCGAAGCGGGCCCCATGGTCTAGGGTGCGGAGAAGGCGCAGACCCAGATAACGGGAGCCGATATGTTTGAGGCACACGTAGATCTTGGAACCACTGACATATTCTCAAGCCTGCTGCGGACTCCCTTTGGAGGCCACTGTTGGTAGTTTATGTCTCCCGCTGGAGACCTTCTTTAAAAACTTTCAGCCACAGGAAACCTTAATGCTGCAAATCCCTCACGGCTATGGCTGAATCGACTCGCACCCCATCCCCCCTCACCCCGCAACAAATGGACCTGGGGCTCCAACCCCCGCACCTAACCTTGAAGCTTACCACCCTAAACGTCAGAGGCTTGAACTCCCCCCCCCCCCGAAGAGGAAATCCATCCTACACAGATTGCATAATGAGGGAACCTCTTTCGCGTTCCTACAAGAAACGCACCTACTCCCAACTGACTTTTCTCGCTTACGAAGCAGACTCTACCCCCTTCAATTTCTGGCCTCCGGAGGAACCAAGAAAGGAGGCACTGCAATATTATTTGCTAAGACCCTAAAACCCCAGATCCTGGACTCGCTGAGTTGCCCCAAAGGCCGTTTTGTGGCGATCAAATGCACTGCCCTTGGTCAACTTTACACCCTCGTCTCAGCTTACGCCCCAAAAGAGCACCAAGATGGGTTCTAACAGGACCTAGAGGACTCCCTCATTCCATTCATTGAAGGGCAGGTAGTCATCGGTGGCGACTTCAATGGGGTCCCAGACCCCCTCAGGGATAGGTCTCACCCCTCTCACCAGCCAGAGACCTGAAGTTGGCCACAGCTCTGCTTCACTTATTCCATGCACTGAACGTTGTTGACTCCTGGAGAGTGCTATCTCCAGAAGAGAAAGACTTTACCTTCTATTCATATGTTCACTGTACCTTCTCCAGAATCGATTTGCTGCTGGTTTCCCCCCAGATTCTGTCCTTCACAAACAATGTTACGATTGGCTCCCGGATCCTCTCAGACCACGCCCCGGTCTCGCTCGCCTTGCGGGCTCACGACCCGGATCTCCCTCCCCGCCACCAGTGGAGCCTGTATGACCCCATCTATGGCTATAAGGGACACGATTGCTAAAATGATTCAAAACATTTTTGCTGAAAACCCCAACAAGGACACCTCCGCGGCCAATACCTGGGACGCCATGAAGGCAGTACTTAGAGGGGAGTTGATCGCCCAAAGCGCCACGTACCACAAACAAAAGAAGGCGGCACAAGCTATCCTGGAAACTGAGGTTCGCGAGGCAGAGGCCACTCATAAACGCAAAGGCTGGTCCCCGAAATCCTACAGGGTCCTACAAATGGCACGGAAGAAGCTCGAGGCGCACTTTGCTGACGCTACAGCGAATCTGTTGACCAGAACACCAAGCAGTGGTACTACGTCCACAACAACAAAGCTAACAAACTACTGGTCAGTAAACTGGCTACGGAGAAGAGCAGGAATTTCATCCAGGGCCTACGTGACGCACAAGGGAGGACCTTCCCTCGGAAGACGAGAAACTACGGTTGGCGACTGCCCACCAGTTGGAGATGACGACTGCAATCCGGCGGGACCCAGATGAACAGCGTGCCTACATTCAGGAGGCCTCGCTTCCGCCTCTCAAACCAGAGGCGAGAGAGGGACTGGAGTCCCCGATTACTACCGAGGAAGTGGAGGAAGCCATCAAAAGCCTAAAGCAGAGGGCTCCTGGGCCTGACGGGTTCTCCACACGCTTCTATACACTCTTCCGCCCTCAACTGGTAGCCCCCATGACCCGCCTCTTCAACTCATTTGCAACCTCTGGTACCGTCACCCCATCGATGCAGGAATCCATCACTGTTTTAATTCTCAAGCCTGGAAAAGACCCCCTGGAAAATAGCTCATATAGACCGATCTCCTTGTTGAACTTGGACGCCAACATCTACTCCAAAGTCCTGGCCAACTGCCTCGCCCCAGTCCTTCCAAGCATTATAGATCCGGACCAGACGGGGTTCATCCTCCACAGATCAACGAAGGACAACATCCGCAGGGCTCTAGACCTAATAGAGGTCGCTGCTCAGAGCTCCCAGCAATTAGCCCTGATCGCCCTAGACGCAACTAAAGCCTTCGATAAAATAGACTGGCCATATCTCTCCCTCGCCTTAACGGCCTTTGGCTTTGGACCAACGTTCATGCGGATTACCCTGGCGAATTACCAGGCCCCGAGGACCCGGCTGAGAGTCAATGGCCGCCTATCGGATCCGATCCCTCTCACATGCGGCACGCGACAGGGATGTCCGCTATCCCCCCCTTGCTCTTTGCGCTGGCCATGGAACCGTTGGCCCAGCGAATTCACCAGAACCCCCTCATCTCTGGCCAGAGGATCAGCGCCACCCAACATAAGATTGCCCTCTACGCGGACGATGTGCTGCTGACCGTCACGAATATCAAAGACTCTATGAAGGCGGCCCTAGCGGAGATCCAGACTTGTGGGAGGGTCTCGGGTTTCGCTATCAACTTTCACTAGTCAGTTGCCCTCGGCGTGGGCCTGTCCCCAGGCGAAAGAGAAGCCCTGCAGAACCTTAGCCCACTCCAATGGAACACCCAGGCGATCCCATATCTGTGAGTCCAGATCCCCGCTGACCCTGCAAAGATCTACCAGGCCAACTTCCTCCCACTCTTTGCGGAACTGAAAAAGGACTTGGCCCGTTGGCAGACACAGGAAATCTCGCTTCTGGGGCGCATTACGGCAAGCAAAATGAACTTCCTCCCCCGCTTCCTCTACTTATGTGCTGCCCTCCCAACCACAATCCCCCTCTGCAACGGCTCCAGAGGAAAATCGTTGGCTTTATTTAGAAAGGCAAGAAAGCCCAGATCCCTCGGAGAACAATGATGTCCAGCACGAAACTGGGAGGGTTGGGGGTCCCGGACCTCCAGAAATACCACATTGCAGCACAGTTGGCCCAATTTCAAGCTTGGGATCTTGTCTCCAATCGCCCGAAATGGGTGGAAATCGAACAATCTCGCCTTCCTCTCCCCCTCCGCTTCCTCCCACCACACTTCGACGCAACTGGCCGGGGGGTACTGACTGCCACCAGGCAGACGTTGAAAGCATGGGAGTGGGCCCGCAGACGTGGAGGCATCCCTGGAACCCTTCGCGGAGCCTCCCCAATTTTTCTTAACCCCGCTTTCACCCCGGGAGCCCGCCCATAAAACTTCAGAAACTGGGTGGCGGGAGGCCTCGAAACTTTGGGACAGCTTTTTGAGAAGGAAGCCCCTCTCACTTTCGAACGATGCAAAACGCCTTTCCAGCTTACAGAGACAGATAGATTCTCCTATGCCCAACTGAGGCACTGGTGCACTCACCCCCAAACTCGAGCTGCCGCAACGAGACCCCTGGCCCCCCTAGAGCTCATGATTAAGGACCTACCGGCCTGGGGTAAGATCTCAGCCCTATACAAACTTTTGCAGGATGATCCCCTCCTCTTAAGGCCCTCCTATATGACCCAATGGGAATCGGACATGGGTCGAGCGATCGAAGACCACGCGCGAATAGACATTTGGATGAGAACGCGTACGGCGTCTCGGTGCATTACCAATCGGGAATGCGCCCATAAGCTCTTGTTGCGTTGGTACTACCCTCCCCTACGCCTCCATCATTTCC
This sequence comes from Ambystoma mexicanum, assembly GCF_040938575.1. Lineage (NCBI taxonomy): Eukaryota > Metazoa > Chordata > Amphibia > Caudata > Ambystomatidae > Ambystoma > Ambystoma mexicanum. The sequence goes on along the minus strand of NC_090937.1, from coordinate 1,437,829,368 downwards.
AGCGGGCCCTGGACCCCCACTGCTGGCGCCAATGTGGCTCTCCAGGTTCCTACTTCCAAATGTGGTGGACTTGCCCCAGAGTGAAGGAATTCTGGACCCAATGCCTGGCCATCATTCGAGAGATCACCCAAGTTGAAATCCCCCTAACGCCTGAGCATGTTCTCTTGGGGATCCCACTTCCGGACTCTTATCCGAGAACAGGGAGAAGAGTGGCGCTGATCTCCCAACTCTTACTGGCTGCCAAAATCACAGTGGCTCGCACCTGGAAGTCCGCGGAGGGCCCCCTGATAACCCTCTGGTGGCTTAAATTATGGGATATTCTAATAGCCGAAAAGGTCACGGCAGCCAAAGCGGGACTGCTCCACCGATTCACTGACACTTGGGCCCCAGTTTTGGACTACGACCGGAATTACCCGGCCCTGACTTCCAAACCACGCTTGATCGCCCGGGCCCTCTGCCCGATGGAAGGGGGCTCCCCGCCTGCTCAGGCCGAATGAGACATCCCCTGCCGCTGACACAGGAACTTGGGGTGGGGGGACTTGAGTCTATTTTGCTTGATTTACCTGTAAAACTCAATTACCGTTAATGTCTTGTTTCCTTTGTGCTGTGTTATAAATAAACACATTTTTAAAAAAATGGCTTGTGTGTAATTTCCCTTGTTTGGTTGACCCAATTTTTTGTCAGCCATACTCCTTTTCTCGGTCTTCATAGTCACTGATGCTTTTTATTGCCCTACGCTCCATTCTTACTGTGGCCAGGAAACCTCATAAGTGCTATTTGTTTTCCAATTTTTTGTCCGCTTTATGCTTTTGAGTTTATTGCCTATCCTTTTATTCATTTGCCCAATTGTTCCCTTCCTCAATTCTTCTTTTAATTTTTTATTTAAGATAAATCATTTTCATCTTTTCCCAATTTATTTTTTCTGATCCTGTGTAACAGATGCCCAAAGTCTCCTTAACGTTTTTAATCCTTTATTCTAATCATCTCTTATTTATGTTGAGCATTTATTTCATTCTTTTTTTTCTCCATGTATACTAAAACACACTTCCTTTCTTTTTCTGCGTGATGCTGTAAGGAAAGTACCATTTCATACTCCATTAAGCCCTTTATGGCTGTATTGTCATCTATGACGTTGTTTAACCTAAATCTTTTATCTGAACCATTACTGTCCTTCATGATTCTTATTTCATTCTGTTTGCTTCTTAATCAATTTCCGTGTTTCCATGCGTTATGGCTGCCCATAATTTCTTCACCAGGTCACACAGCTTGCTTTATTACCATGCTGATACAATAATAAAATCCTTTAGTTTTCACCCAAACAATCTCATTAGCCTTCTGTCTTTTTCATGCCCTCAAAATTATGCTTGTGTCTAAATGGTGCATGTCCCAAATACACAAAAATGCTTTCCTTGGTAACCTTAACACCATCATCATGCTTTGTCATTAAATACTTTCTTCAACCATCTAAATCCTATAACACTAGACTCTCAACTGTTAGTCCTGAATCAAAACGTTTTCAGCCGCCAAGGCCTCAAAAATTGTAAACTACTATCCCTGGTATAACACCATTCAGGCTGTCCCATCACACAAGGTGGAGCCCCTCATAAAGGAATTTTAGGAGCACCCCTAAAACCCCCATTCAGTACATTATGCTATCCTCAAAACTCCCCCAAAACAGGTCACAGAGGACCCAATAACCCCCTTCAACTTCAGAAGGCTTTCCAAGTAAAACAAAATAATAGAGAACATCAATCACATTAGACCATTCAGCTGCAAAGGCGATGCCTGCCCCTGCCCGCACGTTAGTTAAAAAAACCTATGTAAAATCACTTGCTCCGCATCTCATGACATTCACCAATACCTCCTTCAATCCCAACACTATTTATGCAGCTGTAAAACCCCCCTTAGGAGTGTTCCTCCACTCACCCTTGTCCATGTCATGCCAGGTTACATGCTACAATCTGTTCTGTTGCACCTATCATTTGAGTGCCATTGCTTCCGCTTCACTACCACATTCACTAATGCCATCAGCCCTTTCCTTTCCCCACAAAACTGTTTATTCATTTCCCGTGTCATTGCCAGAGTTAAATTGGACTACTACACTGCCATCCTTGCAGGCGTCCTAGCAAAAAATCTTCACAGGCTCTAAAAAGTGCAGTGTGATGCTGTGTGCAACTCTTAGTATTCTCAAAAGGATTTACATTACTCACGCCAGACGAGCTGCTCACTGGCTACCCATGAAGGAACAGTTAATTTCAAGATCCTAACCATCACGCATAAATGTATGTCTCACAGCACCAGTATATCTAACTGATGCTGTTAATAGTGTCAGTTCAACCTGACCCAAAAGGAAGTCACCATGACACGGAACTGCAAGTTTCACTAATCAAAAGAGCTAATGCCGGAGGTCTAGGCCTCCCCCCACAATGTTCCCAAATCATGGGAGGCTTTCCCTAGCGAACTTAGAGCAGAACCATCCTTCCTAATTATTTCGACAAAACCCTCAAAACTACCCTGTTTAACTACCCCTATTAGTTCCCCCAGCAGTGTCTATACGTATTCCCCCTGCTGCTTAATTAACCTCCATGCCATGTGTTTACTCAATTTCTACTATATCCAATGTAAGCTAAACATGCAACTCATCCATTGTAACTACAGAATGTATTTGTTTGTCCTATAACTACAGGTGAAGCTGTGGCATGCAACCACTTATGTATGCCATTTTCCTTGTAATCTGCAAGCCTTTTCTTTGTAACAGCACCACAATACCTAAGGACTTCTGTGTGCTCTATAAATTCAAATAAATAAAGGGTTTTCCATGCATTCAAACCTTTCCTTTCTACTAGGAATTGTTCATTCCTTGCCAAAACTACAGTAGGCAAATACTGGATCACTACAATGCCCCTTTTCTGGGCACTCATGGACAACTTTGGTTTGAGATTAGAAAGAGAAATGTATTCAATGTATAGATAAATTCATCAGTGATCCATCGAAGTTATGATGTAGGGGAACAACATGCAATGTTAGCCATCTCGGTTGTCACACACAACATATAAAGAGTAAAACGTACTAGTTACTTGGATTATGAGGGGGCGAATTGTATCTCGAAGTTTGCGCATAACGACCATCATCATTCGCTACATGGATCTTGTAAGGCAGGCTGCCCTGAAGACATGCAGTTCGGTAACACATAGCGAAGGTATCTTCTTCGGCAACATAGGCCAAGTAGCCAGAGTTTTCATCTGCAACAGCAGTTCTCCAACACAGTTGGCATAACCTCACAATGATGCCAGGTACAACAGGTGGAAACATCTTCAGGCTCTAGTGATTGATCGTCACAACTTTCCTCCGACTCCCCATCGACTCAACATTTCTCTTTCAAGGATTTCCACTTCTAAATATTCGAGCTTGTACAGGTAGGGCTGACCTGTTGCCATTGAAGTACAGAATCAACAGTGAGAAAAATACAAATGTTTGTATGTATACAGTAATGAAATGAGGTTTCACATAAAAATTCCATGTTAAAGAAAGACAAGGGAAGAAACAGCCATGTTACAAAAACCCAGAGTGCAAAGATAAGATTAATAGGCTCAAACTCTCAAGGACACATGTAAAGAACATACCATCTTAAAGTAGAACTTAAATATGGTTTAGTAAGGACATTTTTACAGAACATACGAAATGATTAAATAAAAAGCCACTACTGAGAAAATGTATTTTAGGCTGTATAAGTACCGGTTCTCAGTGTGTCGTACTTGGCAGATAGTTGAACACAAGTCAGGGAGGCTCGAAATGAAATACACTGGCACGAAGAAAAAAACTCCAACATTGTGTGATCAGAAAGGGGTTTAGTCTGCGAGGAAAGAGGCGTCTTGGCATTTCCATGGAGACAAGTCAATGGATTGCGCACAGAGGACGTTGACATGAGACGTGCATTGGCGCTGTGAAAAGAGGCGTGAGCGTCTTGTGATGTCAGCTTTAGGGGTGGGTGATCTGAATAACTGCTGCAAGGGCACTTGAACTTAGGGCGATGGATCAACATAAGATTAGCAAAAGATGGAAGTACCCAACCCGTCGTTTTCACGTGTAAAAGTGTGAAAAACGAAGGTAAGATTCATTAGAATCTTTACTTTTTTTTTTTAGATAGATGCTTGTTCAATTGGGCCAATACAATTTGAGCAAACTATCCCTTTAAATGATCCCCATCTGATAGGATCCCTTCTCTCCACAGCCCCTCCAACCTGGGCTCAGGCATGTTGTGGCTGACCTGGGGAGTAAGGGGGTGTAACGCTCACCTGACTCCCACGGGGGCGCTGGCCTGGTTCGCGCTGCTGTGACCTCGTCTAAGGTGATGCGCAGGGTGCGGAAGACGGACTGGACCGGGCCCCAGATCTGGCTTGTCTGACTCGCAGAAGTATCCTTCTGTAGGTGAGAATAGGGGGTTAACTGTCTGCGGGGTAATGCAATCGGCCTTCCACTTACCCCTCTCACCCTCCTCAAAACCCTTCTGTGCTTCCCCGTAGCGTCTCACCTTAGGGTCTGGAAGGACGAGCTCTCCATCCTGCTTCTGATGCAGGGGCGCGTTGGTATCCAGTTACGTCACTGGGTTTTCGGATGGGTGAGAACCAAACTTGCTTGGCTTCCAGGTAAGTTTTTCTATAAGTGGTTCCCCTTGTGTCCATGCATTAATGTTCTAATGCTAGTGTCTTTTTCCCCATAGGGGCCGGGGTACGGAATGCCGGGGAACAGGGACCGACCCGAGGTGAGCGGTGAAATCCTTGTGGAAATCAGGTAAGTCTTTAATGAGTGTTTTGGTAATGTCTTTTCATTCACTCATTAACGCTGATGTCTTTTTCCCCTTAGGGGCCGGGGTCCGAAAATGCCTGGATGCGGCACGGACCCGAAATGAAAAGGGAATGACCCAACAGGTAAGTCTTGACATGGAGTTTTAGCTTCCCTTTTCCCTTCTTTCTCTCACCTTTGTTCTTGTCTTTTTCTCCCTAGGCGCGGGGGCGCGACTGCGAATCCGGATGTTCGCTGTTGAACATGGAGGCGCCCTGTAAAGGTGAGTAGAATGTGGCGCTGCAGCAATCGATGCGATGTGCTTTTAAAAATAAATGTCTTCCTTTTCAGGATTGTCGGCGAAATGTCTCTGGGATGCAGATTTAGCAGGTGAGGCCTTTTCCTTCTTCTGCCTCTCTTGTTCCCTTCCTTTGCAGGTGATTCAGGATGCTGGCAGGTGTGGCAGAAGTCAAGATGCAGGAGCAGACATGGTGAGCGTCCAGCTGCTAGATGCAGAACAACGCGAAGCACGTGTGGCTGATCGGGTGTGGTTTAAATAGCCTTGGAAGAAGTTCCTAGAATGTGTCCTTCCTCCAATCAGGTAGGTATCCTTCCCCGACCACGCCCGGGTGGTAAATGAGTCCCACAGGTAAAGTAGTTCCTTTCAGGCCTCAAGGAGGCCGGGGTTCTGCAGCATGGTCTGCATCAGGTAAGTGCACCCAAACACTTTCATAATGAGCCTGGCGCCTATGGCGCCAGGACTGACGTTTTCTATGAGCCTGGCACCATAGGCGCCAGGACGCTGTCCAAAGGGCCCCTATAAGGGGTTGCTGGGACCTTCCCTGGGGACTTGATGTCCGCTTTCGGGGATGCAGGGCCTGAGCCGGCTCCCCGGGAGCGGGCATCGTGACAGCACTCCCCCCCAAGGCCCCTCCCAAGGTTGTTCCCTCCAGGGGTTTTGGTTTGTTTGGGAAGAGTCGGTGGAATTTCCTGACTAATCGAGGTGCATGCACATGGTCACTGGGTTCCCACGACCTCTCCTGACGTCCGTACCCCTTCCAATTAGGTAGAAAAGCTTTGACCTAAACATTTTTGAATCTAAAATGTTCTTCACTTCGAATTCGGGTTCCCCATCTATTTGAATAGGTTCTGGAGGTTTGAGTAGTCGGCTTCCGGGTACCACTGGTTTCAGAATTGACACATGAAAAACAGGGTGAATTCGCATATTAGCTGGTAAATCAAGTTTAACCGCTACTGGGTTAATTATTGCCGTAATAGAATAAGGTCCCAGATATTTTGGGTTAAAAGTTCGAGGCCCTTTGAGCGGTAAATGTCTGGTAGCTAACCACACTTGATCCCCAATCTGATACGGAGGTGCTTCACTCCGATGTAGGTCAGCATTCTCCTCGTATTTTCTCTTGGCTTGTTGTAAATGCGTGGTTGCCTCTTTGAAGGCTCGGGTAATGGTAGAATGCAGATGTTCTACTGCGGGCACTCCGAGGTTCTGAGGTGAGTCGAGGTTTGAGGTTCGAGGGTGATGTCCAAACAAGGTATAAAAAGGACTATGGCCAGTTCCAGAGTGTACCGAATTATTATATGCGTATTCGGCTATCCAAAGAATGTCTTTCCAGTTGCTTTCAGATTGCTGTAACATACACCGTAAGTACTGCTCAAGGGTCTGATTTGTCCTCTCGGTCTGACCATCGGTCTGAGGGTGGTGACTGGTCGATAATCTTACGTCGATTTGTGCCATTTGACAAAATTTGCGCCAGAAGTGGGAAATGAATTGGCTTCCCCGGTCAGAGATTAGTATAGATGGGAATCCATGTAGCCGAACAATATTTGAGGAATTATTTGGCTAGGACAGAAGCTGAAGGTAAACCTTTCAAAGGAATGAAGTGGGCCATTTTGGAAAACAAATCCACAATTACCAGAATGGTATTGTATCCCGAACAAGGAGGCAAGTCCGTAATAAAATCCATTGATAGGGTGTGCCAGGGTGCTGGCGGTATGTCTAGAGGTTGAAGGAGACCGGCTGGTCTTTTCTTTTGACCTTTATTTTGGGCGCAAACTCCACAGGACATCACAAAAGATTTAACATCTTTTCGCCAAGAGGGCCACCAGAATTGTCGTTTCACCTTTTCCATTGTCTTGGCAATACCGGGGTGTCCCTCTATTAATGTATCATGATAACCTGAAATAACTAGTTCGTGTAAATCCTTGTGCGGCAGGAATAAGCGTCCTTGGTAATAAGGTAAACCATTATCTATGGTAAAGTCTGATCCCTTTTGTATCCAATCCTGTAGGACTGTAGGGTCCAGGAGTTGTTTCACTCGGACTTGAATGTCTTCAAGCGTCTGTAACAAAGTCATGCCTAGAATTCTCTGTTCGGGAATTATTGGTACTGGTTCTGAGTTTGTATCAGATTCTCCCATTCCAATTCGGGATAAGGCGTCTGCTTTGCCGTTCTTGCAGCCAGGTCGATAGGTAATCACGAAATCAAATTCAGCGAAAAACAAAGCCCATCGGAGCTGCCGTGATGACTGAGCCTTGGCGGTTTTCAAATACTGTAAATTCCGGTGATCAGTGATCACCGTGATGGTATGTCGAGCGCCAAGCAGGTAATGCCGCCAGGCTTTAAAAGCGGACTTTATGGCCAACAGTTCTTTGTCAGTGATTGCGTAATTAATCTCTGGTGCCGAGAATATTCTGGACCAAAATGCTACGGGATGCAGTTGGTTGGTTTCAGGATCTCTTTGAGACAGAACTGCTCCCATGGCTAGGCTGGATGCGTCTGTTTCGACGACATACGGGAGATCTGGATGTGGGTGTTTCAATATAGGTGCGGAGGTAAACTTAGCTTTTAAATCCTGGAAGGCCTGCTCGGCTTCTTCAGAATATTCAAAACGTTTATTTTTCCTCAAGAGTGCAGTAATAGGTTGTACTATGCGTGAAAATTCCGGGATAAACCTGCGATAGAAATTGGCAAAGCCGAGCATGCTTTGAACCCCTTTTACAGAGCTAGGTGATGGCCATTTGAGGATGGCATCCACTTTTCTTGAGTCCATTCGGACTCCTTTGGGTGTCAGGATGAAACCGAGAAACTCAACTTCTGTGGTATGGAAAACACATTTCTCCAGTTTAGCAAATAGTTTGTGTTGGCGCAGTTTTTCCAGAACTGCCCTAACGTGTTTTCTGTGATCAGATTCCGAAGAGGAGTACACTAGAATGTCATCGATATAGACAACAACACAAACACCGATGAGTTCCCGAAGGACATCATTCATGAAGAATTGGAAGGCAGCAGGCGCATTACACAACCCGAAAGGCATTACCTGGTATTCGAATAATCCATATTTTGTACGGAAGGCTGTTTTCCATTTGTCGCCTTCTTTTACTCGCACCAGATGATATGCCCCCCGGAGATCTAACTTGGTGTATATGCAAGCGTCCTTCACCTGCTCAAGGAGTTCAGGAATCAGAGGCAGAGGATAGCGGTTTTTAACCGTTATCTGGTTCAATGCGCGGTAATCGATACAAGTTCTAAGGTCGCCTTCTTTTTTAGGCACGAAGAACAAAGCCGAGGATGCCGGGGACTTTGACGGGCGAATAAAACCATTGGCGAGGTATTGATCCAAATATTGTCTCAAATGCAGGTTCTCAGGTTCGGTAAGGGCATAAATCCTGCTACAAGGGGGTTGTGCACCGGGCACCAGATCGATTTGGCAATCGTACGATCGGTGAGGAGGTAACGTGTTAGCCTGTTCCTTTTGGAAGACGTCCTGAAAGTCCTGGTATTCCGGAGGTAATTGCATGGAGGCAGAGGTTACAGATGCTAGATTAATCTTCAGGTTTTCTGGGTAGCAGGTTTGTGCACAATCCGGGAAGGTTATTCTCTTAGCTCGCCAATCAATTCGAGGATTATGTGTCTCTAACCAAGGAATTCCAAGAATAACCTGAAACTGTGGAGCCTTGATTACATCAAACACAACTGCCTCCCGATGGCCGTCAAGACCAAGAAGAGTCACCTCAGTAGTGGAATGTGTTACTGGTCCAGAGGCAATTTCAGTTCCATCGACTGTGGTGATGACATCTTTGCTGGTTTTAGGATGGAGAGGGAGGTTAATCCTAGAGACCAATTCACGATCCACATAGTTTCCAATAGCCCCACTATCGATGTATGCCTTTATTGCATGCAACCGCTTAGGCTTTTCTGGATCTACGAGAACCATTGGCACAATGAAATGCGAGGTCTGAGAGTTAGTTTTCAAGCTCGGCAAGCGGACCCCTACGCTTGTCGGGCTGAGTCGTTTCCCGAAACAGAGCCTTCATGGTTTTTATCAGCGGCTCCTACCGCGTTTCAGGGCGGTTTTGCCGGGCAATCTCGTAGAAAGTGTCCAGAGTTCCCACAATAAAGACATAATTTCAACTGCCGCCTCCTTTCACGTTCCTTTTGAGTTAAGGGTTCTTTAACCCCTCCAATTTGCATAGGCTCAGAGACATCAACTCCCTTGGGGTTAGCGTGGGTCTTGACCAACACCCGGGTCTCAAACCTGGACCGATCTGTTTTTCTGTTTTGAAGTCTGTGATCCAATTGGACCACTAAGTCTATATATTCTGTGCATTCTTGGGGCGGATTTACAACTTGGGCCAAGACATCTTTAAGATCTCCGCGTAGACCTCGATAAAATAACGTGACTTTTATCCTCTGGCCATCCCGTTTCCACAATTAGTCTATTAAAGGTTGCAATATAGGATAGGAGGTCCTAATTGCCCTGTCGCAGGGATAGAAGTTCGTCATCCAGAGCCTGCCCCTGAGAGTGTCGAGCAAATAACCTTTCCATGCTTGCTTGAAATCCTTGAAAATCACGGAGAATCGGGTCATCTTGAGTAACCAGTGGAACTGACCAATCGGCAGCGCAGCCGCTGAGATATGACAATACAAAGGCTACTTTGGTCTGATCATTAGGGAAGGCCCCAGGTCTGCATAGGAAGTGCAAACGACACTGATTCATGAATACGGCGAATCGTTTGGTGTCCCCAGCAAAGCGTTCAGGTGGGGCCAGCGGCATGTTTCCAGGTAGATTAATCTGCACAGGGTTACTGGGAACCACAGGAGCGGGGTTCCCTCCGGAACAGGGTAGAGGAGTTTGTCCAGCTTGACCTTGCAAAAGCTGTCTGGCCAGGTCATCAGTTCTTTCCTTTGATATTATTAATTCCCTCTTGAGGTCATTAGTCTCTTGACGAGCGGCATGTACTTCGGCCCATAATTCCCCCAGTAATTGGGCCAACTGATCAGTCTCAGAAGTTTCCATAGCGCCTGGGTGGGAATTTGTAGGAAGGCTTCGCGTTCTGTAACGCTTACCTGACTCCCACGGGGGCGCTGGCCTGGTTCGCGCTGCTGTGACCTCGTCTAAGGTGATGCGCAGGGTTCGGAAGACGGACTGGGCCCCAGATCTGGCTTGTCTGACTCGCAGAAGTATCCTTCTGTAGGTGAGAATAGGGGGTTAACTGTCTGCGGGGTAATGCAATCGGCCTCCCACTTACCCCTCTCACCCTCCTCAAAACCCTTCTGTGCTTCCCCGTAGCGTCTCACCTTAGGGTCTGAAAGGACAAGCTCTCCATCCTGCTTCTGATGCAGGGGCGCGTTGGTATCCAGTTACGTCACTGGATTTTCGGATGGGTGAGAACCAAACTTGCTTGGCTTCCAGGTAGGTTTTTCTATAAGTGGTTCCCCTTGTGTCCATGCATTAATTTTCTAATGCTAGTGTCTTTTTCCCCATAGGGGCCGGGGTACGGAATGCCGGGGAACAGGCACCGACCCGAGGTGAGCGGTGAAATCAGGTAAGTCTTTAATGAGTGTTTTGGTAATGTCTTTTCATTCACTCATTAACGCTGATGTCTTTTTCCCCTTAGGGGCCGGGGTCCGAAAATGCCTGGATGCGGCACAGACCCGAAATAAAAAGGGAATGACCCAACAGGTAAGTCTTCACATGGAGTTTTAGCTTCCCTTTTCCCTTCTTTCTCTCACCTTTGTTCTTGTCTTTTTCTCCCTAGGCGCGGAGGCGCAGGGGCGCGACTGCGAATCCGGATGGTCGCTGCTGAACATGGAGGCGCCCTGTAAAGGTGAGTAGAATGCAGCGCTGCAGCGATCGATGCGATGTGCTGTGCTTTTAAAAATAAATGTCTTCCTTTTCAGGATTGTCGGCAAAATGTCTCTGGGATGCAGATTTAGCAGGTGAGGCCTTTTCCTTCTTCTGTTCTCTTGTTCCCTTCCTTTGCAGGTGATTCAGGATGCTGGCAGGTGTGGCAGAAGTCAAGATGCAGGAGCAGACACGGTGAGCGTCCAGCTGCTAGATGCAGAACAACGCGAAGCACGTGTGGCTGCTCAGGTGTGGTTTAAATAGCCTTGGAAGAAGTTCCTAGAATGTGTCCTTCCTCCAATCAGGTATGTATCCTTCCCCGACCACGCCCGGGTGGTAAATGAGTCCCACAGGTAAAGTAGTTCCTTTCAGGCCTCAAGGAGGCCGGGGTTCTGCAGCATGGTCTGCATCAGGTAAGTGCAGCCGAACACTTTCATAATGAGCCTGGCGCCTATGGCGCCAGGACTGACGTTTTCTATGAGACTGGCGCCATAGGCGCCAGGACGCTGTCCAAAGGGCCCCTATAAGGGGTTGCTGGGACCTTCCCTGGGGACTTGATGTCCGCTTTCGGGGACGCAGGGCCTGAGCCGGCTCCCCGGGAGCGGGCATCGTGACAGGGGGGTAATATTGCCACCTATTTAGTGATCTGTAGTTCATTTTGGACTGCATGCATAGCGAGGCCATCCATGCCCCTCGACATATCTGTCCCCATTCTCGTTCGCAATTTCCCTATCCATGTCCTTCTCCCATTGCTTTTTTCGGAGAATCCCTCTATTTGTCTCCCGCACCAAACAGTGCCTTACACATATTGGACATCAAGACCAGTTTGGCCAACAGCTGCTCAAAGCTAGTTAACAGCCGAAGTTTCTCTGTCAACTGGGATCAGTCATAACCCCCTTCAGCTCCATATACCTGGAGGGTTCACGCCCAACACTATCTGGAGTTGAGGCATTGCTAAGAACTTCTCCCCTTTCCAGTTTGCCTGCCCTAAGCATTTCCCATTTGTACCATAGTTGAAAACAATGTGGGTCATGAATCAGATCCCGCATTGGAGGCACTCAGATATAACTACGGGGCAACAGCTAGGACGTTGCTCATATCTCCTTGCTCTTTCCATATTGCCCAGAGCACTTTTAGTACAGGACGATTACAGATCCTTCCCACTGCTTATCAGTGTTATTCCTAAGGTGGCCAATCAATATGAGTTGTATGGGGGACAATTTTCCAGGTGCAGAAGGACCACTCCACCCTCCTCCTTGCAAGTCAGGTTTTCATGGACCACACTCCCCTTCCCCGCCACAAAAACCTTGGCAGCGCCCTCGAGAGTCTTGAATTAGTCAGCCATCCATCCCAGGATAGGGTTAGCTTTCCAACAGCCTTCTCCAATGCTCCCTACCTCCCAAACCCAAAAGGCGCTCCGGGATTTGGGTCCACAGGGTTGGGCAATTAGCCTCTTACAAATCATTCAAATTCTTTGTGATGTTAACCCACAAATAACAAATGCTCTTGTTACCGGTGTGTATCTGCAGACTAGATTGTGTTTAGGACCAGCACTGAAAACTACCTCAGGAAAAGGGCCACCGATGTGTACATTTTAAAACCCCCGATCAGCCTTGGTAACAATTCTTCCGGTTTTATCAAATAAATTAGCTTATACATCTTCACTCCAACAGCAAACCATTCGATGTCCAATGGTTCTATTGACAAGGCAAATAACGTAGAGAGTGGGCATCCCAATCTTGTCCCGCCCCCCTTTTCAAATAAAACATCTCCATTCACTGACACCACTGCCAATGGTCTTCAGTACAGAGCCTCCATCTCTGCTTGAAGCCCGTTAAACAGAAACTGCCATTCCACTGTGTCGAATACCTTTTCTGCATCCAGTGTCAGGAATATCATGCTTTCTTCGTCCCCTGAAGAGATCGCCATGTCTAGGGCAGGGGTGCACAACTGATTTTGACAGAAGGCCGAAAGTACATTACATGATGGCTATAGTGGGCTGAAAAGTAAATGTGGGAGGGGCAGGAGGCTTTTTCAATCCCCAATTTGTATTAAACACATGGAAAAAGAATGTTTTTGAGGTGTAACCAATTTTTTTTGTATTTCAAACCAAAATTTTGTACCACACATTTTCCATCGTTATAATTTATTTATATTTAGTTATTGTATATTGTCTGTTTAAATTATATATATTTTATTGACCCTTGATTGACATTCCGTTATTTTGGACTGCTATACTTCACTGTTTGGGTTGCCCAAGAGGAGTATGGCCTTGTTTGAGTAGTCAGGTTTCCTCAAAAAGCAAAGGATGTACATCTAACTGTGCCCGTTTTAGCTTTATTATTGGGTTCACTCTTGAAGTGCAACACTATGCCCCATGGCTCCAACCCGCAACCAAACACTATGCCCTATGGCCCCCAACCCTACACTATGACCCATGGCTCCAACCCCCAACCAAACACTATGCCCCATGTCCCTCACCCCCAACCAAACAAAATGTCCCATGGCCCCCACCCCTCAACCAAACACTATGCTGCCATATCCCCCACCCCAACACTATGCCCTATGTCCCTCACCTCCAAACACTATGCCCCATGGCCCCCTCACCCCCAACCAAACACTACAATCCCATACACAAACTCTCAAGCATGCACCCATGCCCACCCAAAGCCCCCACATCTAAACATACACCACACTTACTAACATTCAAGGAGACCAGACAACCCCCCCACCCCCGCAACTCAACATACACCACTCACACTAACATTCATGCAGACCCGACACCCCCCCCCCCCCAACCCTGCATCTCAGACATTAGACTCCACCCTCTCCTCATATCAGACATAAGGCCCACTTCCAGCTGCACCAGAGTTATTCTACCTTTCCTCACTTTCCCCCAGAAGCTCACCGATTCCAGAGCCCTCGTTCTCTCCAGGCTGGACTACTGCAACAGCCTCTCTTAATCTGCCTACCTCTGCTCTTCGCCCCCCTGCAACTAATCCAGAACAGGACTGCAAGACTTACCCTTGACTCAAGCTCTGGGACCAATTCCAGCCCTGAAATCTCTCCACTGGCTCCTGGTGGCTGCAAGGATCAAGTTCAAGACCATCTGCATCATCCACAAGTATTTCTGGGGCCGGGGCCCACACATCATCAACTTTTCTGAAATACCTTGCTTCTAGAGCCCTTCGGCTCTGCTACCACCAACTCAGAGGATCAGACGCTTCTCCAGGCAGAGAAGCAGGTGAAAGATCCCTCTGCAGGAGCCTCCCTGCCACACTTAGACACGAGTATAAAGAAATGCCACTAAGAACAGCTACACACATCCTGGGTGTCTAGTTGTAACAAGTGTTATCGTGTTGTCAATCGGTCAAAACATGAAAAATAGAGATGAACATATTTTAATTTATAAGTATAAAAAACTCAAAATATTTTATAAAGACAAAAATGCATTTTGTTTACACAAATCACATAAAAAGTACACAATTTATGAAAGTCAATATTTTCTAACACATATCGTAACAAGATTATTAACTTGAAACAATATTGTGGGGTTAGTAAGGATGTGAGGTAGACATGTTACTATTACATAGATCCTCAATTAATCATTCATTTGTCCTTGACTGTCGACACAAAAATGTGTTTCTGGGTTCTTGCTATGTTCCAAATTTAGATGCATTTAGTCTTTCTTGCGACGTTTCAAATTTAGATGCATTTAGCCTCTCTTGCCATGTTTAAATCTTGATAGCAACCCTAGTGCATTTATCCACACTGGAACTTCCTTCCCAGGTCCATACTATAAGTTTACATTGGTCCAACTGGCGCCAACTTAGCTGAGCCTTAAACCCACCTATACTCTCACCACTACTTAGAATGTGTCCATCTACTACTAGTTTACTTGCCTTTGTCCTCATCCTCCTGAACATTGCAATTCAGCTTAAGATGGCACCACATTCACCCAACACGCCTCCTACTATGCTAATCGACCAGGCACCACCCTACGCAGACACAATCCACCTTCAGTTACTACCACAGATAGGAACCTAGGACTTGGAGCTAGACTAGCCAGCTAAAATCTACGAGCCTCTCGCCAGTTTACTGCCCACCCCAGAGAAGTCCACAGTGCAGCTGCCTCAATTTAGTTCCCACACTAAAACTTCTATTCTACCCCACAACTTCACCGCTAGATCGAAGCACAACCTCCCCAGTCAGGGCACTCTTGCATTAACACAAGACAAACATCATGTAACTACTACTAATAACAGAACTACCACCAAAAACACAGCTAGCCCTAAAATCAAGGGAGCCCTGATCAATGCCAGATCATTAGTAGCACATGCCATAGAAATTGCAGATTTTATCCTTAAAGATTATCTGGATTTCCTCGCTATTACCAAGGCTTGGTTACACCCTGCAGCAAGCCCCATGCTCATGCTAGCAGTCCCAGATAATTACTCCATCCTGAGGCAAGATCGCCCCAACTCCAGAGGAGAGGGTGTCGCCATTATACACAAATGTAGTCTATCCATGAGACTAGTTACTCCCACCAATGTCTGATCCTGTGAAACCTTATCAAAGTCCCACTCACTAACACCCAAACCCTCAATATCCATTTGATCTACCAGCCACCAGGTCCCATCGGCACCTTTGATGAAGACCTTAATGCCATTCTATCTAGCAATCTCAAAAGTTTGTCCCAAGTTCTCACCTTGGGAGACTAACTTGGGATATAATGACCCAGCAGACCGAACAGCCAGCACTATAGCCACCTCTCTTGAAGACCTAGGCTGTGCGCAAAGAAGCATGTTACCCACCCACTCAAAAGGGAGAATACTTGATTGGGTGGCCGACCACAATTGCCTAGCGAACATCACCAATATCTCACCACTAATCTGGACTGACCACCACTTGGTATCGTTCTTGTTATCCACCGACAGACCCCTACCTCCGCCTATCACAACGGCCCTCCTACTCTCACCAGAAACAAGAACATTACACCAGAAAGCCTCATCCCGAATTTACTCTGCAAACTTAACACCCTCCCTGACAACTTGGATCCAGAGATCCTAGTTGAAGATTACAACAAGGCCATGGCTACATCACTGGACCTCATCGCCCCACTTAAACTCAGACCGAGTAAACCGAAAACACACCATTCCTCAAAAACTTAAGGCAACAAAAGAGAAACTGCGAGGCTACCTGGAAAAAATCCCCTTCTGCTGCAAACAAACTCAAACTATCCAAAATAGCCGCACTTTATGGCCAAACGAATCTCCTTTGACTCTCGCATATGCCTAGCTAAATCTAACATGAAAGAACTCTTCATACTTAAAGAAGTTGAAACCCCTATACTAGCCCCTGATAACTGCACCAAAGATAAAAATTGGTGCAGGTATCAAATATTGGTGCATATTAAAAAAACAAGGTTTTTTAAATATGAGTAGCTAAGATCTGCCTCATATTTTCCTTTCAGTTCAAACAACTGAGATCCCAGTTTCCACAATTGAATTCAGTTTAGATGCCGACCTAATTCGATGCCATACACGCCAAAGAAGCAATCAAAAGGTTAGTGTTAATAGTTGCATGTGCACACCGATAGAGATATGACACTTCCATTTAGATTTTAACCATGTCACCAAATACTTTTGTTTGGTTTTTAGATTGCAACGCTGTGAAAGGCCAACCAATGAATTTTATTCTGTCATCTAAAGCTTGATGACATTACTTAACGTCCTGAAGACGGGTCCAGCACACATCCCATAGCAGTCCAAGCCAGCTATAGAGTTGTCCAAAATTGCTGCTAGAACCCAGAAACACATTTTGGTGTCGACAGTCAAGGACAAATGAATGATTAATTGAGAATATATGTAATAGTAACATGTCTACCTTACATCCTTACTAACCCCACAATATTGTTTCAATTTAATAATCTTGTTGGGGTTGGTTTGTTAGAAAATATCAACTTTCATAAATTGTGTACTTTTTAATGTGATGTTGCGTGTAAACAAAATGCATTTGTCTTTTTTATAAAATATTTTGAATGTTTTTTATACTTCTGAATTAAAAAATGTTCCTCTCCATTTTTCATGTTTTGACTTACATGATTGATAGCACTTGTTACGACTAGACACACCCAGGACGTGTGTAGGCGGGTAGCTGTTCAGTGGCATTTCTTTATACACATGTTTACACCTAGTCCTCCGCCCCCCCCACCCCCCAAAAAAAAAAACTCCATAGCTCCAATTGCTTTTTCTACACTCAGACATGAGCCAGACCACCTGAAGTTCTGGAAGCAGCCAAACACCCTCCTTTTCTCCCCCTGCCTTCTCTCGTGCTCCATTAACTTACCAGTCAGCTGCGCCGACTGGTTCCTTTGTTCCCTCAGTCTCACCAGGTACTACATTTCTCCACAACCTCTTCCTTGCATTGCCTCCTAGCCTAACGTGCACCAAGGTTTGTGACCTCTACAGCCCCCCTGCACTTAACTAGAGCCACATTGCACTCCCCTCCACCCCCCCCACCTCTCCTTTCGCTTGTACTTCTCGTCGCACTGGATGATCCAAATGATGAGGCCTAAGAGGACCATATGTTTTGTCCTCCCTGGGTCTTTTGACACCTAGAAACACTTGTTTACAGGCGTGCTATAAATGCCATATCATGTGTACCAAGTTGGTTTTAGAATTGTGTTTATAGGATGCGATAGTACTAGATAAGCCTGCCTGCTCTGCCCATGCAACCCACATTCTCAGGTGTTACAGCATTAAGAGTGGAGTTTCTGTATTGCCTCATGGTTTCAAAACCACTACTACTATGCCTCAGATTCATAGCTAGCCAATAATAGTCACCAGTACCACAACAAACAAATCTACATTTCTAGAAGCACTCACTGTATGCCAAGCACTAGGTTAGTAGATCATTTAGTTACGATTGCGTGGGGTTTAAAACTTGCATGATGCACTGACATCTAAATTACCCAGCAATTACACACCTAAAGTAGCATAAGGGAATAGTTTCTTACCTGTAACTCCATTTCTCCAGCATTGGTATCTTTCATGGATTCACATACTTAGAATATTCCCCGTCGTCAGACTGGGACCCCTCGGTACACATATATAGCCTTTTCCAATAGGAAAACTTCCGACACTTTTGTGTTCTATCTACGTCCTTTTAGGACCCGCCTACGCATGCTCCGTAGGCCGTCCCCGTATAAGAGGCCCGCCCCTGCAGTTCCCCCTCAGATTTCGGCCCCTCCAAAGTAGGAAGGGTTAAATTTATCAAATACATTACAGGGAGGTTGGCGGGCGCATATGTGAATCCATGAAAGATACCAATGCTGGAGAAATGGAGTTACAGGTAAGAAACTATTCCCTTCTCCAGCATTGGATCTTTCATGGATTCACATGCTTAGAATAGATTGTATAGCAGTAACACTTGAGACGGCGGTGAGAATGTAATGTAATATACCCGCAACATACTACACAATGCATATGTACAGTAGGAATAAGTTACCTCATAACCTTACCCACATAAAATAAACTGTCATTAAAAAAGGTAGACCACAGATTCTCCACAGCGTGGAGCTTACCTTACTGAAACAGATGGCGCAGGACAGCTCTTCCCATCTGCACCTCGTCCGCATGCTGCCTGGCAAGGCAGTAGGGGCGGGTAAACGTGTGGGCACTGACCATGCCGCAGCTTGGCATATGTCCGTCAACGGAATTCCTGCCCATAAAGCTGTTGAGGAGGACATCGATCTTGTCGAATGGGCTCTAGGATGTCCTTGCAGAGGCCTTCCGGCCTTAGAGTCACAAAACGCAATCGGCGATGAGACCCATCGAGCCAATCCTTGTTTAGAGATTGCTTTTCCTCTCGTCGACGGACCATATGCGACGAACAGTTGTCTAGTAGACCTGAATTCCTGTGTACGATGTAGGTAAAATTTCAGAGCCCTCTTAACGTCCAGGGTATGAAGAGCTTTTTCTTCTGCCGATGATGGTGTGGCGAAGAAAGTAGGGAGAACAATGGACGAGTGGTTGTGATACACTGTCGGGACGAACATAGGATTAGTTGCCAGGACAACTTTGTCCTTAAATAATCTTAGGTATGGCGGGTCTACGACCAGCGCTTGCAGTTCCGAGATTCTTCTAGCTGATGTGATAGCAATCAGGAATGCCAACTTCCACGAAATGAATTTTATGTCGGACGTGGCCATAGGCTCAAAAGGCGGTTTCATTAAGCCTGCCAACACTGTGTTGAGACTCCAAGTCGGGGGGGAAACGTTTTTTCCGGGGGAAAAGCTCGAAATAAACCCCTCATGAAGTGTTTTACAAGTCTGTCGCTAAATAGAGGAGACTGCCTTTTCCTTGTGAACCTCGAGATGGCCGCCAGGTGCACCTTTATCGATGTGATGGATAATCCCCTCTCCGCCAAGAGGAGCAGGTAAGGTAGAACTTGTTCCGGCGTCACCGACAACGGTTGTAGGCCCTGTTGTCCCCTACACCATTCACAGAACCTCCGCCACTTATAGGAGTAGGATTTGTTTGTAGAAGGGGCTCTAGCCGCCTGCAGAATTTTTTGACAATCCTCCGAAACGTCTAAAGCACCGAACTCCGAGAAGTCAGGAGCCAGGCTGTAAGGTTGAGACTGTCCGGGTCGTGATGCCACACCGTGCCTTTGTCCCGGGATAGTAGGTTCGGGACTTTCGGAAATCCTATGGGATGTTCCAGCAACAGGTGAAGCAGGTCGGAGAACCGCGGTTGCCTTGGCCAGTATGGTGTCACTAGAATTATCCGGCAATTGTATCTGCGTATCCACTGTATTGTCCTCCGTATGAGGGGGAACGGGGGAAAGGCATAGAGGAACATGTCCCTCCATGGGAAGGAGCATGCCTCCCCCCTGAAGCCCTCTTGAGGCCATCTGCTTGTGAATTGCTCGCATTTCTTGTTGTCTTTGGTCGCGAAGGCATCCAGAGGGGGGGTGACCCCATTTCTCGAACACTTTCATCAGGTGAACTGTGTCCATTTCCCACTCGTGTATCTGGGCCATGCTTCTGCTGAGGGCGTCTGCTTGGGAGTTCCTCACTCCTGGAAGGTGATGAGCCACGATGGAAATTTCATGCTTTAATGCCCAATGCCAGGTTTTCTGGGCTTCTATGGAAAGAGTTCTTGATCGCGTACCTCCTCGTTTCCTCAGATAAAACATGGCCGTTGTATTGTCGGTCAGTATTCGTACTCGCGAGCCCTTGATGTGTGGTAGGAATGCCTTCAAGGCCCATCGTACTGCTCTGAGCTCTAACACGTTTATGTGTTAGTGACTCCGTTGGAGACCAGCGACCTTGCGTTTGGAGAGCACCCATGTGAGCTCCCCATCCGGTTAGGGACGCATCCGTGACTATGGTTCGCTGAAACTCCGGCTCCTGTAGGGTTACGCCGTTGTTCAGATTGTGGCAACTCTGCCACCACTGAAGGGTCCGAAGCAGCTTGTCGTCGATGGTTATCTTGTCCGACCACGATCCTTGAGCATGCGTCCATCGGTCCGCGAAGAATTCCTGAACTGGCCTCATGAATAGGCAACAGTTTTCCACCAGATGGATGCAGGATGCCATGGCCCCTAGGACCGAAACGTATTTTCTCAGAGATCTTGGTTTTTCACCGTAGTCGGCATGCTTGTTGATTGAGTCTTGAGGTTCTGCCAAGAGAAGGTTTCACTAGCCCTAACTGGGTCTCGAACTGTGCCCCCAGGAATACCAGCGATCTCGATGGCTACAGAGAGGATTTTTCGAAGTTTATGGCGAATCCCGGCTGTTGTAGAAGCTGCATGGTGGCTTGTAAACTTGTGTTGGTCGACGCTGGGGCGGATCCCCTTACCAGCCAGTCGTCGAGGTATGGGTATACATGGTGGCCTTGCTTCCTTAGCCAGGCCGCAACTGGAGCCAGGCATTTCGTGAACGTTCTGGGGGAGGTCTTGCGCCCAAAAGGAAGAACCGTGAATTGGTAGTGAGTCCACCGTATTACAAATCTTAGGAATTTCCTGTGTTTCCGACACATTGGAATATGGAAATACGCGTCCTGTAAATCCAGGGACGCTAGAAAATCCCCTTCTTGAACGGCGCGGATCACTTCCTGCAGCGTGAGCATCTTGAATTTTAGGCTCTTTAAAGACTTGTTGAGATCGCGTAAGTCTAAAATGGGACGCCATTTGCCGTTCGGCTTTTTTACGACGAAATATCTTGAGTAGACTCCTTGACCTCTGTGATGTTGGAACTAATTCCATCACGCCCTTTGCTAACATGTGTTACCTCTTGTTGCAGTATCTTCAGATGGGAATGAGCGGTGAACGCAGGTGGAATTTGCGGAGGGCTGTGTTTGAATTGTAGAGTGTCCGTTTCTTATAGTATCCAGCACCCATTGATCCGTCGTTATTCGTTCCCATTCGTCGACATATGCTGAAACTGTTCCCCCCAGAACGGTGTGTTGTATGTCACTGCTGATCTTTATTCTGCTTGTCTCTCGACGACAGATATGATAGTCTTTTCCTGGAAGTCCCGTCGACGGTTTGCCGTTTGGGAGGCACGTCTGTATCCCTGGGAGGGGTAAGCTGATCTGCCAAAGGATCTGTCTCCAGATGCAGAGAATCTGGAATTACCTGAAGCCCCTCTAAAGGGACGAAAAGACTTGTAGTTTCTGCCACTCTGGAGGGCACCCAATGAACGTGCCGTGTCCGAGTCCTCTTTCATTCCCTTTAGGGCTTCGTCCACCTGCTCACCAAAAAGAAGGTCTCCCTCAAAGGGCATATCTAAAACTTTGTATTGTACTTCTGGCCTGAAGTAGGTACACTTAAGCCATGACTGTCGACGTAATACGACCCCATTATTGACTTGCTTGAAGCCTGACTCAGCGAGGTCCACCGCAATGTTTATTGCGTGATTTGAGGCTTCACCACCTTCTCGGACGAGTAGCATCGCTGCCTTCCTATGCTCTTCCGGAAGATGATCAAGCAACGGAGCTAGCCTGTGCCACATCTCCCTATCGTATCTGGCAACAATTGCCAGAGAGTTTGCGGCCTTTACTGTGGTCGCACCCACTTTTTGCCAAAGGCATCTTGTCGTCTCGCTTCGTTCTCAGGAGGAGTCGTGCACTTGTGCTGGGCCTTCGCCTTCCTCGCCGCCGCCGAGTCTGGCGTTGGTTGGGAGGATAAACACTTGGGGGTAGACTCTGGAGCCTTAAACTTTTTTCCAGGCGTCCTTTCACTGCCGGCTTTCAAAACGGGTGACGCATTGTCTGCAACCCCTCCTTCCATACATGGTCTAGTATTGGTATCGAGAACAGACCTCCTTCTCTTACCCATGTGGTCGAACAAAAAAAAAGTCCTTTTTCTGTTCTTCCTGGGACAAACCAAATTCTTTGCATGCCTTCTCCATCATAGAATGGAATGACGCAATGTTGTCCGGAGGGGACGGGTGAGCTGGGCTTCTAGGGGTTTCCAACTCCACCTCTGACTCCCAGGTTGGATCCCTGGAGGGGGATGATGAGATATCCGACATGGCTCCCCAGACTCCGAATCTGGCAGCTCACCTTCCTCTTGTGCCAGTGCTGAGATAGGCGTGCGTAGGTTGACGGAACGGGCCCGGCTCGTCGACGGGTGACTGTGGCAGGTTTGCCTGAGGTAGTCTCTGGTCCAACGACTAACGACTGAAGCGTGGACAGAATTTCCAACGACAAAACAGATTGAGGATTGAGAAGAGGGGCAGATACCTGTATAACAGATCCCCTCGTCGACGACTTGCAAGCCACTCGCAGCCCTAGGTCTGCTGGGCCAGCTATTCTTTCATTCTCGTCTTCCGAGGACAGCAACGCAGCCTGTTCTTGTAGTAAAGTAGCCGGGGGGGGTCGGATCAAAAACTTCAGGCCTACAGGCCTCCTGTAGAACCCCCATCAACGAGGCCATCGTCGGCGGGACGGTGGATGCCACCTGCGTAAGTGGCAGGGTGGAGGCCGATGACTGGGCCGCCGGTGGTTTTGGCGGTCCCGCCTTTTCCACACCTGGCTTGCTTTTACTCGACTCGTGGTCGATCTATGATGATCGCCCGAGGAGGATTTCCTTTTCATGCTTTTTTGAAGATGATTTCTTTGACGAGGAGTCTCTTCTAGACTACTCTTTCCGTCGGTCGAGATTTCTTCGCTGGTGGTTCCGACGAGGTAGCGCGGTGTGATGTTTTCGCCGATTGTGTGGAGCCTACCTCCGAAGGGGGGTATGCCCCCGCTCCATCATTCAGCCATGTAACCAGTCGTCGACTGCGGTCTTTGAGGGTTTTTTGAGAAAACCCTTTGCATATGTTGCAGTTATCCGCCGAATGATGAGGGTGGAGGCAATATATACAATCCATATGTCCGTCCCCCTCGTAAACTTTTTTCAAGCCGCACGTCGCGCATGGGCGGAACAGCGCTTTTCCTGACACTGAGGACATTCTGTACTCAAAATCCAGTAATGCAACCTTGTACAAAATAGTAAGACAACGCGAGGAGACCCCACTAGGAGACGGTTGAAATCTGAAGGGGAACCGCAGGGGCAGGCCTCTTATACGGGGACAGCCTACGGAGCATGCGTAGGCGGGTCCTAAAAGGATGTAGATAGGACACAAAAGTGTTGGAAGTTTTCCTATTGGAAAAGGCTATATATGTGTACCGAGGGGTCCCAGTCTGACGACGGGGAATATTCTAAGCATGTGAATCCATGAAAGATCCAATGCTGGAGAACCAGGTTTAAAAAATACGGTCAGCATGTTGTGCTTTGTAAATCAAGAGTTGTAGCTCTTACACCATCACCTGGCAGACGGACTAATGTAATACCTGACTGCAGAGAAAGCACAGTTAATGTACAATTAAGTACATATGCTCACTGCAGCACGTACAGCCCTTTATCCTACCATGCAAAAACCCAATGACTTCCCCTTCACACCCATCAAATCAGACCACCATTGTAAATAATTCTTTATTTGGCGAAGAACACATGAATAGGAAAATACATCCATTTTACAATTTGCATCTCAAAATCTGTACAATGCTACATTTACAATCTTATTAAGAGCATCTGTATGGTTAAAAATGTAAAAATGCAGTCTCTTCAAGCAAAGATGTTAATGATCACTTGAGCTTGCTTTCAATTAGGTTACAACGGGTTGTATTCACACGTTGCCAGACACAAGGGTGACCACAGATTCATGAAACTAGAACTTGCCATCTTGTCTGGGTAGACCATTTTACTGAATGTGTGGGAAATGCCAGTGCACCCCTTTACCTGCAACTTCAAGGTTGACAGATTATTGAAAATCAAACTGGATTACAACCAAACCAAAGTGTAGAAGCTTGATAAACCACAACTGGTTTGAAAATGCTTCTTTAGTCTTCAGATCCAAAAACACTTGTTTAACCAAGTGTTGGCAAATTCAAGTGTGAATACCAATTTCATTCAGGAAATATAGTGCTGCAGAAATAAGCTTACATCAAGGGACTACAAAGGAAAGGGGTGTATATTAAAGCAAAGTAAAAATGTTTCTACTCGCTGTATAAAACATGAATAGCAGTTGCCGATTTTGAAATTTAAAAAAATAAATTTTAAGTAAGCCCCCAGTAAAGCATTCAGCACAATGTCCAAGCAAGGCATCTTGACTTGAAGGCGGGGGTAAGTCCACAACTTGAAAAATTCCATTCATGCCATCCTTTGTTCATGGTTTTAAAATTAAGTTGTAGGCTACCGTCTTCAATGTCCACTGGTCAAGGAGCAAACGCAACTAGCAAAAAGTACTACAAGCACATTGATGGAAGTTGCCACGGAAGCAGCAATTAAACTCCACAAGATGTTGATACAGGCACACATTA
The DNA here is from genome assembly GCF_040938575.1 of Ambystoma mexicanum. NCBI lineage: Eukaryota > Metazoa > Chordata > Amphibia > Caudata > Ambystomatidae > Ambystoma > Ambystoma mexicanum. Next base: position 1,437,804,566 of record NC_090937.1, on the reverse strand, counting down.
TTGAACAGCCATAGCAAGCAGACATGGTTGCAAATAAATGTACATGGCATGTGCTTGTTGTAAAACACAAGGCGTGCATGTCCCAAGCATTGCACGTTGCAGGATACCAGCCATCAATTTGAAGCCTATAAAACCATTAAAACAAATACCGTCCACTGTTTGAGGCAAAATGTTCTTTACCAGACTGATCAAACTGGGTTTAAGTGTTAACGCATCAGTTTTTAAAAGTGCAAGTCCTCATCTTGCTGCAAATTGTAATTATTAGCTCAGCCACTTGTCACTTTCAGCAGTCTCCTTCAAACACTTGTCAAGATCAAATTCAGCTTCATGGCGCTCAACGCGTCGAACCTTTGTGGGCGTGCCAGAATAAATATCCTTAAAAAAAAAAGTCAAAAAGAGAGAAAAGGATGAATCACTACTCAACGTTGCAACAGCACATGCAAACAATATCCCAAAATAAGGCATATTCTTTATCAAGCGGTGTAACAAGGTGGCCAACACTGAAAGCAATACCAATAACTTGTGAAGTGTGTGTGCTGCTAAGCTATTTAGAGAACATTACATTGATCACAAACCCAGGCTTTAACCACGGTCCACAAATGTATGTCCCTCTAAATTAAACCAGATTTAGAAATCATACCCAACAGTTGCCAAGTTGTAGTGACCATTAGAGAGAACCAGTAACTACTGCGGAGCACTAGACTGCCGTATGAAGGGACGAGTTCGGTGATTTACTTATGCATCCATTCAAAAGCATGCACCTATACACACACTCGATAATACCACCATATGCAGGATTGAATTACTGCCATAGGAGAGCACATTATACTACTACCACCTCAAGGCCGAAATGTGCAGCCACTTGCTGCATGAGCCGATACACCCTAGAACAGTGCTGCACAGCTCATTTACTAAACGTTATGAAAGACCATTCCAGAGCGAACACAGTCCCCCATCTCCCCTCACCCCTCACCCCTCCCACCCCCCCAAGCTACCACACCTAGTATCTGGTCAAGCTTCTTGGAAAGAATACATGACTTCAGCCGGATACAATAGGACTGATTAAGATCAATTAAGCTCATGTTCCTCCTTGCCAATGCTCAAGGGCAGCGGACTCAGCTGAGACCAGATAAAAACAGACCGGTTCCTGCATGGCACCTTATAGCTTTCAAGAGGAAATCATTGGGGCAAAGGTGTGAACATGGCAAATCAAACTAGCACGCCTGGGACAGGCGATGCCAGCAATTAACATCTTGTGGGGAATTGTGAGCCGCATGTTAGCGTAGGGACACTGGATCAGAAGCCAGGTTGACGGTCTCTGGCCTCACTGGACCAGCCCTGGGACAATTTCCCCAAACACGAAGAAACTAAGGACAGTTCGAATCCAGCCCATAAACTGGACATATATCGGTTCTTATGAAGAAATCGATCCTGCTGCATAGTGGGAGGGTGCTGAAACACCGAATGTGCAGTAACGTAAGCCAGTGACCAATGAGCTCACTTGCAATAAACATTGAAGCTTCAAAATATTCAGTGCTTATGAATATCTCCATCATCTGATTAAACAGTCAGCCTTTTTCGTCCTTCCGCTCAAACAGCAAATCAATGCCAATTTGAAGCCACTTCTCTTAAATTGAGTGGTTCCATGTTTAACATGATGGCATGCCTTCCCTTTTTTATTTTAAGCGCAGCATCAAATCATGCAGCAGATTGATAGTTATTTCTGCTGCGGCGAGGGGACCACTGGACAATGAAGCTCCGCTTTTAATATTTGGCTGGTTAGGTTGCTGAGTTTTCCTGATGGCAGCCCTTCACTTTTTTCATTGTCAGATGTGTTCCTCCTCCCTCGGGAGCAAGGCTACGCTACTTTATTCTCCAGATATACAATTTCTTAATGTGGGAATAGGGTATTTCAGTGAAGGAACAAGTTACTTACCTGTAACTGGTTCTCCAGCATGGGTCTGGCATGGATTCACATGCTCATGAATATTACCCGTCGTCAGGCTGGGAATCCTCGGTAAAGAAAAAAAAAAAATCAGTATCAGTTTCGTTTCTGATCTGTCTTTCGTAGTAGTAACTGATCTCTGCGTCATACTGACCACAGCCAATGACTGCCCTCTACCTAAGCCCCGCCTCTGGCAGCCATCTTCAGATTTGGTAGCACATGAAGTGGCAGTATGACCAAGTGAAGAGCCGCAGAGGGGTAGGCGGGAGGGTTCGCATGTGAATCCATGCCATACCCATGCTGGAGAACAACAGTTACAGGTAAGTAACTTGTTCCTTCTCCAGCATGGGGTCTGGCATGGATTCACATGCTCATGAATAAAGAATACATAGCAGTACACACATGCACAACCACGGGAGGTGGCAAAGGCTCAACATTAAGCAATTCTTACCTCCTCACCAGGCTCACCTTAGGCGAACAGGTTGCGCAGCACTGCTTGGCCGACCCTGGACTCCTCCCTGGAATCTCCATCGGTGCAGTAGAATTTCGTGAAGGTGTGCGTCGACCTCCACATAGCAGCCCTGCAGATGTCCAGCAAGGGCACACCAGATAGGAACGCCGTGGTAGCTGCGATCGCTCTGGTGGAATGGGCTCTCGGACGGCCAGGCAGCGGTCGGTTTGCCAACCGATGACAGTACATGATACAGCCGGAGAGCCATCTGGAAATGGAGGCCTTTGAGAGTGCCTTCCCCTGATTGACAGGTCCAAAGTTCACAAAAAGTTGTGACGTCTTCCGAAAACACTTCGTGCAGTCCACGTAAAACTTCAGCGCTCTAGCCACATCCAGCAAGTGCAAAGTCCTTTCGGCCGGCGACGGGAAGAAAACAGGCAAGACCAAGGGTTCGTTGAGGTGGAAGTCCGACGGCACCTTGGGCATGAAGGAGGGGTGCGTCCTGAGCACTACCCTCGTGTCGTGAAAAGTCAAGTACGGGGGCTTGCAGGAAAGGGCCTGGATCTCTCCCACTCTTCATGCGGAGGTGATGGCCACAAGAAACGCTGTTTTCCACGACAAGAACTTCAACAGAGCCGAGTGCAGAGGCTCGAACGGAGGCCCCATGAGCTTGGTCAGCACCACGTTCAGCTCCCACGCCGGAGCCTTCACCGGCGGGAACGATCTGAACAGTCCCTTCATGAATTCTTTCACCAGACGATGAGACCACAAAGACGTCCGCCCCGTGGTTCTGGTGTATCGGGAGATCGCAGCAAGATGAATCTTGATGGACGCGTGTGCCAGTCCAGCCTTGGCCAGCGTCAGAAGGTACGGCAGTACCTGGGGAGCCGTAATCCGTAGAGGGTTAATCTTCTGTGCGTGGCACCAGACAGAGAACCTCTTCCATTTGTGTCCGTAGCATTTAAGAGTCGAGGACGCCCTGGCCTTTGCAAGAACCTCTCTGCAGTCGGCCGGTATGTCGTATCCTCCAAACTCTAACGCTGCAGGAGCCAGGCCTGCAAGTTCAGCGACTTCGGGTCTTGATAGAGGATGGCGCCTCCTTCCCTGGAGAGAAGACCCGCGTCCACTGGCAGCTTGATTGACGGGGACACTGACAAGTCCAGGAACCATATCTGCCTCGGCCACGCAGGTGCGACGAGTATCATCCTGCACTGTGACCTCTTCAGCTGGTTGATGAGCCGGATCAGCATAGGCAATGGAGTGAACGCGTATAGAAACAGGCCCTCCCAGGGGAACGAGAAAGCATCGCCCATGCTCCTCGGCTGGGGAAACCTGCTGGCGAACCTCCAGCACTTAGAGTTCGTTGCCGTCGCGAACAGATCGATCTGGGGTGTGCCCCACCGTCGGAAGAGGCGGTCCACTAGATCCTGTCGTAGTTCCCACTCGTGGCACGAGCGCAGCTCTCTGCTGAGCGAGTCGGCAATGGTTTTTTATCCCTGCCAGATGAAACGGCACCAGAAACATCCCTTGGGCGACGGCCCAATGCCACAGATCCTGCGCCTCTTTGGACAGGGCTGGGGATCTGGTACCGCCCTGCTTCCTGATGTAGACCATGGTGGTGGTGTTGTCGGTGAAGATCCTCACCACCTTGCCCTTGAGGGACGGAAGAAAGGACCCGAGGGCCCAAAACACTGCACAGAGCTCCAGGACGTCGATATGGAGGGACTTCTCCGTCGGAAGCCAAAGGCCTCTTGCGTGCAGATTTTCAGTGTGCGCTCCCCACCCTTCCAGGGAGGCATCCGTGGTCACTGTCTCCTGGTGGCCGGGGGTCTGGAAGTCCATGCCCGCCGTCAGTTGCACGATGCCCCACCACCGGATCACTCGTAGGAAACTCTCGTCGAGTGTGATCCTCTCCTCGAAGCTGCCCGTCGTCTGGATCCAACGCGCGTCCAGGAACTCCAGCAACGGGCGCATCCGGAGCCTGCACAGGCGGATGAGATAAATGCAAGAAGACATCATTCCGAGGAGGGACTTGATGGACCTCACCCTGGCCGCGTCCGCAGCCAGCATCCGCTGCACCTTGCCCAAGATGGCCCTCGTCCTTTCCTCCGACGGAGAGGCCAGAAGACACACTGTCGAGCTTCGCTCCCAGAAACAGTGTGTCTTGCGTGGGCACCAGGTGGGACTTGGCGTAGTTTATGGAGAATCCCAGGTCCGTGAGTAGTTGGACGGTCCTTGCCGTGTGCTCCACGGCGAGCTCCTTCGTCTTTGCTCGGATGAGCCAGTCGTCCAGGTAGGGGTAGACGTGGATCCCCTCTCGGCACAGCTGCGCCGCCACCGGTGCGAGGCACTTGGTGAACACCCTGGGTGCCGACCTCAATCCGAAGGGAAGGGCTTTGAACTGGTAGTGACGCCCTTGGACCACGAACCTGAGAAACTTTCGGTGTCCCTTTAGGATGGACTATGGAAGTAGGCATCCTCCAAATCCAACGACGACAGGAAATCGCCCTCCTCCAGTTGACCCAGGACGTGTTGGAGGGTGACCATCCGGAACTTCTGTGCCTTGATGAATTTGTTCAGTCGTCGTAGGTCCAGGATGGGACGCCAACCTCCCGTCTTCTTCACGAGGAAGTATCTTGAGTAAACTCCGGAGCCCCGAAGCCTCTTTGGGACGAGCTCGATGGCGCCCTTCTTGAGCATCGCCTTTACCTCCAAGAGAAGTTGAGGGACGTGCTGTTCTTTCCTGGCCACAGGGGGGGGACGCGCGGGCACCTCTTTAGAAACTCGAGCGCGTGACCCCGAGCTAGGGCGTCCAGCACCCAACGGTCGGTGGAGATTGACTCCCACACGCTGACGAAGCTAGCCAGCCGGCCTCCCACCGGGGTGCTTCGGTGGGGGCCCGACCCCACGGCCGGTTCAGTCCTGCTTCGACGAGGCTTTGCCGCCTTGTCCTCCTTGGCGACGACGGCGGGGTCCGCCTGACTGAACGGGCCGCTTGACGGTAGGTGGAAAATCCGCCACTGGAACCTTTGTGCCTCCGCCGCTCCGAAAGGGCGGGCGCCGTTGCTGGAGAACCCCAAGAGCCCGGGCCGTGTCCGCCTTGATGGCTTGCAGGGAATCGTCCACTGTTTTCTCAAACATGTTTCCGTCGAACGGCATGTCCAAGACTCTGGTCTGCACGGCCTGACGGAAGTCAGTAGCCTTGAGCCATCCACGCCACCTAAGGCACACACCGTTGCCCAACTGGCAAAATCCAGTGTCAGCGACGTCCGTCGCAATGGCGTGGTCCGACGTCACCTCTCCTTCCTGCAAGATCTCTAGGGCTTCCGCCCTCTTGTCTGGTAGGAAGTCCAACAGGGGGGGCCAGTTTGTACCACAACTCCCTGTCGTAGCGGGCTACGATAGCCAAGGCGTTGGCCGCCTTAATCGTCGTCACTGCCGACGAGATGACTCTGCGTCCCATCGTGTCCAATTTCTTTCCCTCGCCGTCCGGTGGGGAGGTCGACGTAGAGGCCGCGCCCCCCCCCTCAGCTTTCTTCATGGCCGCCGCGGAGACGACTGAGTCCGGGGCCGCGTCCGGGACCCGGTACTTCTTCTCGTACCGATCCCTTCTAGCTGGCGTCGTGGATGGGTTCTTGAGGAGGGCGAGTCCCTCATCCCAAATATCGTCTAGTAGAGGTACAGCGAGGACAGTCTTCCTCTTGGCCTTGCGCCGTTGATAAAGGAAACCTTCCTTCTCTTCCGGGCAGAGCTGGAAAAGCTCGGATGCCCTGGCGATCATGGAGTGAAACAATCCAATCTCGTCGGGTGGGGAAGCCCGGGTGGGAGGTGACGACGGGAGATCCTAGTCGTCTGTACCCGTCGCGGCCGTGTCAGTCCCCGTATCATCCCCACGTGTCGTGGACGGGGAGGAGGGCTGAACAGGGCCCGATGGCTGAAAGGAGGTGGAGGATGAATCCTTCTCTTAGGGGGAGGGCTCCCAGAAGGGCCTGGCTCCGGGTCCCCCGTCGGGAGCGGTTCCTTTGTTGGTGATAACGGCAGTCTCGTCCTTATCTCCGAGCATAAGGACTGTATAGCCAACAAAATGGCCGCCGAGTTGTCTTGCGGCACTGGTTGAGGGGAGTCCGACGGGCGGTCAGGAGCCCTGTCGGCACCCTCGACGTTCTCGTCGTCTCCTACGTCGGGGTCCCTCCCGACAGGCTGGTCTTCCAAGCCAACACCGTGGCTTAAGACTTCGATCAGCTCCTCCTCAGAGGTTGAGGCCGAATCCACAACGACCTCCTGCCCCCCTTTTTCTTCTCCGTCGGAGGTTTCACGGGGGTCCTGTCGATGGGCATGAAAGAGGACTCCCTCTGCGGTGGCAGGGAGACTGGGCCCCGAGGTCGCCACCACTGGTGTAGCCTCCACAGGCTGAGCCAGGGCCGCTGCAACTGGATAGAGGCCTTGGCCGGGTGGATTAAGGCTTTCACCGCCTTCTCCTTGGGGGGGGAGGGGAAGGGTCACCGCCTCGCTCCCCCTCCGATGGGGCCTTCGAGCTCGACCGAGGTCTCTCCAGGAGCTTCGCCGGGTGCTCGGCCTTCCTCTTACCCGAGCCAGAGGGTTGGCTCGTGGTTGATGGCGCCAGGGAGGATGCGCCCTGCCTGGCGCCCGTAGAGCCCGACCGTTCGGCACTCCCGGTGCCAGCGGACTCGCGGTGCTTGGCCTTCTGTTGGACCCCCGTCGCCGGGGCGCCCTCAAAGGTCTTAGAAAACCGCTCGGACTTCTTCTCGCCTGACGGGCTCTTTCCTTCCAGCCAGTTGGCGAGACGTTGATGGCGGTCCTTCATGGTCCGCTCCGACATATTGCCGCAAAACGAACAGTCCTTCTCCACGTGCGTCTTGTCCTCATGTAGGCAGTAAAGGCACAGGGAGTGTTTGTCCTCCTTAAAGACATTCTGAAGCTGGCATCCAGGGCAGACCCTGAACAGCTTTCCGGGCGTCGAGCTTCCCTTCTCCTGGGCCATGGCCGAGATGGGCCTGAGAAACTTCTGGAGTCCTCCAAAAGCGTGGCTCGACGAAATCTTCACCCTTGAGGGGCGTAGACGAATCCGACACGGGTCCCCGTTAATCGGATGAAGAAACGGTGGAACTTGAGGCTCTTTTGACCGAAAAAAGACATTTTTCTGAAAAAAACGTGAAAAAAGCACTAACGCTCGAGAGCAATAGCACGAGGATCCCAACACTTGAATGTGCAGTAAAAATCTGAAGATGGCTGCCAGAGGCGGGGCTTAGGTAGAGGGCAGTCTTTGGCTGTGGTCAGTATGACGCAGAGATCAGTGATTGGTTACTACTACGAAAGACAGATCAGAAACGAAACGGATACTGATTTTTTCTTTACCGAGGATTCCCAGCCTGACGGGGAATATTCATGAGCATGTGAATCCATGCCAGACCCCATGCTGGAGAAAAGTTATTAACAAGTCTGTAGGATATGTAGGAATCAGACCACTAAATTCAGTGTGGAGGTCACAGCTCAAGAAAACAGCCCGGAGGGGGTGAATACCCTACCTATGCACTGGGTGACATTTCCATCAGAACCGCCGCCCTTCGTCAGGAAGCAAGAGTGTAGAGCCAGCCCCATTGTGTGCAATCACACCCTTTCCCCCAAAAACCACCATGACAAAGGGAAATTGCTTCCTAGTCCTGTAGTAGGGTGCAATATTGTACTTGCTTTTCGGGTTAAGATGTTAATCAAGATGGTTCAGAAAGGTTTCAGGCTACCAAGTATAATTCATGACTTCTGTGAGCCCAAGACGTGGTGCAGGAGATGCAGCCATGGTTGTGTGCCTAGGTGAACCTCATCGGGCCACTGAGTGAGATAATGCTGAAGTATAGCAGCAATGAGCTAAAATTGGTTCCTTGGGAAGGGAACATCTAGAGCTCGGTCCTGACCCCACAAATTATCGATCTTTATATTTGGCATGGTTTTGCTCATGGACTGCAGCAATCTTGAATATAGCTAGGCATTGGAAGCCAACAATTATTCTGAAACCTTTTTAAATGAGCCCCTCTGACAGATCAGAAAGTAGAGATAAAGTAAAAGTAGGATTGGCATGGCATTAGTAGCACAACACTATGTGGGGTAACTTTAATCAGATAGACAAACCCGAATATGGCAGAAACTGAACTTGTAAAAGATTCTGAATTGCTAACAGCGCTGCAAATGTCAGCTACATATGGGGTTAAAATAAAACAATCGCGCAAATACAAATCTACAACCACTGTTCTAGGAGGCATCTTGTTCAATGAGTGTTTGCTACTATATAGTAAAAAAGATTAATTTAGATTATCTGACTGCATAGAAATGAGGATGAATGTCTGCTACTTCAATGTAATAAACGTATTACTCTTGCAAATTATAAAAGCCCAAAGAACTATAGGAGGTTTTCAATTACAGATTTATATGGCACTCCACTCGCAAATATTTCAGAAAGCTCAAAATGTAACCTACTGCGCTCCATTGAATATCAGCTTTCAGGGGAGTAAATCATTTAGACTGAATCACTAGCCTCTGATCGTCTGCGTCTGAAATACTTTTATGTGGAATTAGAATGGGTGGGGAGAGATGCGTGAAACAAAAGTGGTTTAAGAGAAAGCTTACATCCAGCGACTGCTTGACCTCTTGGGAAGTGTTCCACATTCACAAACAGTCCCACCAGGGCATGGTGAGCCAGCAATTCCCACAAGGACACAGGAATCCGTATAATTTATTGAATTTATACAACCGAAAGATCAGATCGAAATTTTCAAAAGTACTATCATTCAGTGCCATTAGAGTAAACAAGGGGAGCGGGGGTTTGTAGGTGTCCCCTGCACCCTTGTTCACTGTAATAGCTTGAGGGGTTGCCCACCACTTGTCAAAAAATAAAGTTGCCACTAAATAAAACCCTGAAGTGCCATTGCAATCACGGAAGTTAAGGGAACAGGCCTCATAGGGGCACACAGCAACCTCCTCCAGTGAAGTGAGGGGATATTTTATTATCTTTATAGACCCGCAGGGAGGGCCGTACCGGGCGTTATGGGCCCTGAAGACTGAGTTAATGGCATGAGCGAAGAGAGGGCCTTTAACGAGGTATAAGGGACCATAGCGTACGGTACGGCCCTCCCTGCAGGTCTATAAAGCTATTAGAACACCCTCAGGGCCTGAATCTGAACTTGGCATTGTGAATGTGCTAAAAAGCAAGATTCACTGCGCCAAATCAGTACACCCAGGCTTCACCAGTATTTTCAAGTGGGCCTGGGCATGCTCATAGTGCACCTTCAGGATTGCGCCCGTTTGTCATAACGGGTGCAATCCTGAAATCACAGCAGCAGTTTTGTAAAATAACTATTTTACAAAAATGCTGCTGAGAAGAGGGGTGCATATGAACACCTTCATATACACCAAAGGAAGCAGCTTCAACGTTGCAGAATACAACACAGAAGCTGTTTGATTTGCAAACACCAGATTTGCGGCCTGTAATCAATCTGCGGGCTATATCCGTGCGTATAGCCGGCAGATTGACCAATCAGCTTCCCAGAAACACCACTAGGGTGTTCTATTTTGTAAAATGCTTTCCCTCCTCCAGAGGTATAAAATGCAACAATGCCTCGTGGCATTTCCCCAGACCTTCATTAGTTAAACACTGAATCTCAACATACTTGCAACAGAAATTAACAAACGTAGTAGCCGCTTGCCAATGAGGCAGGAATTTGCTTCACTGTACTTTCATAATTGCAACACAAACTAGCATCCATATCAAGGAGGGATGGGAGTTGAGACTGCACTTGCTTGCACTAGGCCGGTCTGTTTTTCCAGTAGTTTCAGCGTCATGAGCCCAAGCGCTGTGGCTCAAACCCGACTGCTGCCATCATGAGAAAGGAAACTTCAAGGATGCATGTTCTTCACATATCAAACTATGAAAAGCACAATTGTTCTGAAGAATGTGTACGGCAAAGATGAATAGGACAGCCATGAAGAGTACTTACATCATTGTCATCGTCGTCCTCCTGGCTGCACATTAATGCTTCCGCCGATTCACTAGTTAATGAATTAGTCTCCACCTCATCAAGGGCAATTTTGCTACAAAAAGACAAAATGACACGGCGTTAAATTTTCCTTCACAATGCAAGGCATCAATTTTTTTAAACTGATTAGCTGATTTTGCTGATTAAATTAGCAAATCAACTAATTTGATTAGCAATTTTGTACTAATATTGGATGTCACCAGAATTATCCCAAGTAGAATTAGCAAGAATGCAGAAATGATACCTCTGAAGTATAAGTGTGAGAGTAGTGAGTGTGCATGTAGAGAGGGCTAAGTGTGAAAGCTAGGATGCAAGAGTGAGACCTATGGTGTGAGAATGAGAGCTTTGGTGCAAGAGTCAAGAACTATGGTGCGAGACACGAGTTTGGGCAAGTCTTCAAAAGAGCCAGGGTTAAAGAGTGAGATGGTGTTGAGAGCCAGGGTGCAATAGAAGGGGTGTGTGGGAAGCTGGTAGAGACGGAGTACATGTGTTGTAACTAGGGTGCCCTTATGTTGAGTGCTGGGAGAGTGAAAATGAGCCCAGGGAAGGTGAAATGTTGAAAATAAGGGTCCGTTAAAGATACGAAATGTGCAAGGCAGGAGAAAAGATGTGAAAGATGGGTGCCTGCATGAGTTACCGGCGCAAGGGTGGGAGGCCAGAGAGGGCATGTGTGGGAGTTAGTGTGCGCATGCCATTTGGGGAAAGGGGAGACAAAAAAAAAAGAACAGGGGTCTGGGGGAGTTTGCAGGGAGACTGTAAGGGAGGGAGTTAAGGCCCTGGAATCTCAGAATTTTGATGGGGAAAGCTTTCACTGATTGCTTTGTTATGCTTGCAGGACTACGCTGCCGTGGTCTCCCTGCCCCAAAGTGTGGCTTTATCTCTGCAGCAATTACTGTAATGCTTCCAGCACATTGGCAAAAAGAAAGCAGGTAAAGCAAAATAACGCACGTTTATTTTGCTTCACCTTTCATTCTTTTTTGCCGACTTTCAATGCTAACGTGCGTTTCTTTTGCTTTTGTTCTTTTTTGCCCAGGTTAGGGTGGACTCAGCCCCATTGAACCATAACCAGTTTGCAGGCTCGACAACTCACCACTGCACTACATAACCTGATGAAACAGCTAAGGTGAAATGTCCATGTTCGGTACAGCAAATTTCAGGGAAAACCTTTGTATTGGTTCTTGGAGTTTACATGTGCACATTTTATGGAAGGAGAATGCCTTTTGTCCTATGCAATTTGGGTGGTTGTGAAAAGGCAATGTAATGAAATATGCATGTTTCAAATTGAACAGTGTTAGAGAGCGGCTGCTCTCTAACACCCAGCACCCGCCGTAATAACGCTGCCTAATGCTAGTAGAAGAAGCCTTTTAAGAGCAGCAGGCTGCGTTGTTACGGTACCTCTTCAAGTTGAAGCCGGAGTAGAGTGTGAGAGGGGTCTGGAAATCCTCTTACGTGACGCTGAACCCGGCCTGGGCTCACATTGATACAATGTTTTGAGCCCAGCCCTGGTGCTTCTGCCCACCTCACCTGCAGTGCACACTGTGCACAGAGGCAGGCATTAAAAAAGGAACCTTTTGTTGTACAATCATATTGCAGTAACTGCGACATGATCATGAAAATAATCAAACCGGCTTAATTATATCGCAAATAGCGATACCGCTTATTTTATGCCTTGCAATGTATGTCTCAGTTGACAGAAAAAACCCGCTACATTGCACAAGGTTAAACTTCAGCACGAAAGGTACTTATGAACGTGAAGGACTGCTCTAAAAAGTATGATTGAAGTTACATTAGAAAACAAAATGCTGTATAACTGATGGTGCACCTGCCATTGAACTCACTGTTAGCTTTGACTTTGTATCAAGGTATAAATTAGTTTTCAAAAATTGATTAGCAGAGTTTGCCAATTAAAATTTTTGATTCGCAAACACCCATTTGATTAGCAATTTTGTACTAATATTGTTAATGTCACTGGATGTTTTGTACCCAAGACAAGAAATGAGCAACACTAGAGCAGTTTTCCTTACAGCTGCAAGGAGTCGACCCATAGCAACAGAGGACAAATGTAGAATGAGATTTCTGCAAAATGGTGCTGGTCACTACAAACCCACTATGTTTGTCACAATGCTGCCACCCAGAGTCCAGCCATGCACAGTGAAACTTATTTGACATTTACTGCAAACAAAGTAGATGTTAAATACAAGTTTCAAACATCTCATGTAAATGCTACTCGCCCTTTGTAAAATCTTCCACTGAGTGGGTGAAACTACTTTGCTAGCCATGGAGGAGTCTGTAAAATGTAAAAGGTTAGCTGCATGAAATGGACACAAAATAGATTTGATAAAAGGCTTTGAAAACAGTTTGCCCAGTTGTCTCCTGCAGGTGGCAATATAACAATCGAAGCGAGCTTTAGAGGCCAACTACAGTGTTTGGTATTGCAGTAGATCTGTAGATCTACAGTTTGGATGGATCTATTAAAGATTGGATGATCTATTGATTACTACTTTGCGCAAGCATTTAGTTCGCTTTGTGCATTATGTAAGAGGAAATAAAGACTACGTAGAGTGGATTGCGTAGTCGGTTATCGCATTTCAGGGTCCCAGAGTTAAAGCAGCAGGGTGATAATCTAGAATGTTAACAAGTATGGGTTCGATCATGGGTTGAGCACCAGTTGCAAAATGTATGCAACCTGCAGGTTACAGAACTAGGTTTACCATCAAAAGCATTTGATGGTGTACATTTTGAAACGTTCACTAGTCAGCCAGATGCATCTTCCCCAACAGAATGAAATATAGTTGACACTATGAAATTCAGATAGACTAACCTACACTTTACTGTAAAGCATGGATCGTTGCAAAAAGGTTTTACAGCCTCAATACTGTGATGTATTGTATTAGTTAACAACTTACAATTTAAGAATGGAATTGCATGAATTCAAAAAATATAACGTTGGTGCATACTTGTCTTTGCTAGAAAGGATATAAAAAGCCTCATCCCAATTACTTCTGGTTTGCAATAATTTAAAAAAAAAAAAAAAAATCTTGCACTCCTAGACATGCATTTGGCACTCTAGAGTGGATGGAGGATAAGATTAGTACTGTACTTTCCCTCCGTTAACACTTGAAGTGAATGGAGAAAAGAAGGGTGAAGAGAGCACCTAATGAAAGAAGAATGCAGGGCGAGCTGTGCTTTCATTGAAGAGGGCAACTTAACTAACTTTGCTACACAAGTGTTGATTTTATTAGCAAAACTACAGAATTGCACAGCAAATCTGCTCAATTTATGCCTTGTGTATTCATTTTTGATTACACTACCAGCAACATGCATCATAGAAAAAGCACCAGGGGTTGTAGAATTGTTACTTGCCATGCTAGACTCAAGCTAGGTCTACTTATGTAGTTTAGTGAAAGCAGCATGATCAGCAGTCATTTATTAGGGCCTGTCTAGTGGTAGTTCCTTATGAGCCCCAAACTGTTTACAGTACCAGACTCTTATTGCCAATAAAACTGGCCCATATTAATGGAGAATTAGATGCACCAGAAGCAGTTACGATGAAAGTGAAGTAACATGGGAAGAGTCTACTTGGGAATTTAGGATGTTCAATGGTGGGATTAGGAGGCATACCAGCTTTTATCCGAAGGAGAACCCTGTGAGGGAGGTTCTCCTTAAGGCTGTGTGGTCAGGATCCTCCGATAGCTCTTCCTAAGGTACAACTAGGGATTCGCTAAAGCTCACTAGGCTCTCTAAGTTGCAGCCATGGCCAAGCAGACTTGGCTTAACTCAAAGGAGGCAGAGTGGGCTGCGTTAGGGGAGTTTTCCTAATGTCGACTGTTAAGAATTCTGTAAACTATCCCAGTGGTTTGTAGATCTCCCACTCAGTCTGTAGTAACACGACCTTGAGTGGCAGAGCCGTAAGGCTCATCTTAAGAGGAAGATGTGAGCTGTAGCCAAGTACACAAAACCTTAAACATGCACACCAAATAAACTTTTCACTTATACTTTATATACACACACACCAGAATCACTTTAGACATTTATATATTATAACACTTCAATACACAAGGGACACTTCCACTTTTCCGTTTGTTCGCGGTTAGAAAGAGAAAAGACAGTGTGCTCATTATCAGTTATTATGCGCACCTGCAGTTGCTAACAGTACATACAGTAGTACATTTACTCTGCAAACAAATAGTAAAGTCACTTGAAGGGAGGAAAATGGTTAGAACATTCGCCCGGTGGGTTTCTTCGCAAAGCTAGTCTTAAGTCCAAAAAATGCAACCCTAGCTAAAGGCAGTTCAGAGAGGGTTCAAAGCCTGGACAAGTGACGACAGGACAATGGACAGGATCTCAGCAGCAGTCTCGAAGGAGGACCTGTAGCACGACTTCAGCAACTTCAGGGCGGGTGGGTTGGGGGTGGGTGGGGTATACAGACGACTTGCGGGTTAAGATTGGAGGATTCTGCCTTTGCACGACACTGCACTCAAATTGGGCAGGTCTACTGGTATTGGGGTTTCTGCAGCTCTGCAAACTCCTAGACCTCAGGAGATGGCTCAATTCAAAGTCAGTCTTGGGACCGGTTGTTCCCACCAGCCAACAGGAGTCCTCTTCCTCCTCCGTCACATAGAAAACTGGGTAGTGGTCGCTTCCCGGTGTTGCAAATGGTCCGCAGGAGTGTGCTGGACAGCGTCCTGAGATCTCGCCCTGATGAGCCAGTCGTCTAGTTATGGATTATACATGGTGCCCCTGGGCCCCAAGAAGGGCTGCCACTGCATTCATAAGCCTGGTAAAGACCCCAGGGGATGAATTGAGGCCAAAAGGGTAGAACCTGGTATTGGAAACGAAAGCCCATGATCCTGAACCTCAGGAATGTTTGACGGGGCTGCCAGATAGGGATGTACAGGTATGTGTCCTTCAGATCCAGGGAGCACAACAATAAGCGCTGGGGTAACCATTTTGAACTTTTGGAGCAGAAGGGAAAGGTTCAGGGTGGAAAGGTGCAATACAACCCTCAGGCCAACCTGGTTCTTATTTGGTATGGCAAAAATTCTGAAGTAGAAGCCCATGCCCCGCTGGGACCTTTCACTGGAGCACGCTACCGATAGGATCCAGGAGGTCTGCAAACCTACGCGCCAATGTAGTGCGTGAAGGGCAAGCATGCCCCCCCACTGGAGACACGTGGACCCGGAGGGGAGCATCAAGCCTTCTTTCCCATGGAGGCTGGGGGGGACTGAAAGCCGCCATTGTTCCCTGCTTTGTGCTGCTGGCGGCGGTGTTGACTTGGCGAACGGCCAGGCTGCCCGGATCGTAGTTCTCGGAACCCCCGGAACCTGCCGAAGGCCCACCACTAGTCAGAACGCTGGTGCGCTGTAGGTCTTGGATTTCCTGAGGATGGATAAGGATTTCACAGTCTCAGAACTGTTCTTATCAAGTTCCTCATCCGTGGGGGAATGAAAGAGGTTGCTACCCTCGAATGGAAGGTCCAATATGCACTCCTGATGTCCGGGCTGAACCAAGTAGCCTGGAGCCAGGCAGTCCCAGGTCAGTGGTGATGCAGATGGCTCGGTCCAAGGTCAATATGCGCCACTTGACTCCCATGGCGTCTTGGGCTACCAGCTTTGCTTCTGCCATCCCGGTTAGGGAGAATTCTCAGAAATGTGCCAATTCCTCTCTACCTTGGAGACCCCTAGCAACTTGCTGGATTTTTTCCTTGAGAGACACTCTTTACTCCCCACTCATTTTAATGCGATTTCTGAACTCCGTTTCTATTAGTTGGAGTCTGACAACTCCATAGGCATCATCTTGCGTCACAGCACCTTCAGTGCAGTGACACAGGGAAGTCTTTCAGATTTCCCAAAGGTTTAAATACCTTCTCTTGGATAAACTGTTTCCAAGAGCAGTAAAGTGAAATTTACTTTGCTTACAATTGTAACTTTGTAGACCCAGCACTCTTATAATAGGGTGCTAGAGGGGTTACTTAGCATCTATCCCCTTTGTCTAGCTTCTCATGTAACAATTTTATGTTACCCTTTCCTCACTGAATGGCTTGTGGCAGTGGTTTACTTTTAACTACCGTGATGTGCATTTACTGCGGGCTGCGTTTGCAGCTGCTGTAAAGCACCCAAGGGTGCCATTGTCAAAATGGCCAGTCTTTTTTCGCTATCTTTGTGGAAAGATTATTTTCTGAGTGCCAATCCAGGTTTGGTCCCTTTGCCGCGATTCACGAGTGAAGCCCGCCTCTGGCTCCAGGGGGTCTGGTGGGGGCAGGAAGTGAGGGAGGTGCACGAAACTGTGTGCTTAGTCTTCTAGGAGACCCAAATGCACTCCGGTGATAGTCCAGCTGACTGCGGCAAGGACAGCCACCCTGCTGGGTGACCGACAGCTAGGCTGGAATGAAGAAACTTGCATAAAAAGGAGAGGCTTTTTTGGCTTGGAAGGCAGAGCCGACCACTAGACAAAGGAAATGAGGACAGCTGCTGCAACTTCTGGACCGTTGGTTTGCCCGGTGAAGCCCTGCTGCTGTGCTGAAACTCCAAATTCTTATCGACAGAGAAGCCCCTGCAAGGACAACTACTCCCCTTGAGTTGGCGGGACCAATCAACTCCAAAGTAAGCCACGGACATCTGCAGAGCTGGCTGACTTTCCACAGAGTTGCTGCTGGAAACCGAAACACATTGGAGAGGGACACCAGATTGTGTGCGTTGCTTTTAAGCTGGCCAAGAGCTCCAGGAAGCTCGTCCGGACTCCCAGGAAGCAGGACTGAGCCACCTCAGAGTGCTGGACCCCAGATTCAAGGAAAGTCCATCTCAGCCAGAAACCGCAGTGTTGCTATTTTCAGTAGACGCGAGGAGCTGAAACACCAAAGTGTCACTTGTTTGAAGATTGCCAGTTGCAGTCGGTAACCGTCCCATTGCAGTTCAGGAGTCCCACAAAGTCCCCGCGACTGAGGCCCAGGAACACCAGGATCGGCAGAGCTGTACAGGAACAGAAGTCATCTGCTGCACTTCAACATAAGGTACTGCAAAGTCTAAGAGAACTTACCTCATGTCATGTAACTGCACTTGTTCTCGGTTGGCAAGACTTGCGGTTGCTCTGTAGAGTTGCTGACAGCTTCCTTACCTCACAAGCCTGACCAGCCTGTGGCCCTAATATTCCATTGTCTTTGTACTCATTTACAGCTCGCATTCCTCTTCATCCTAGATAAGCCTGGCTGCTCTGCCAGTCTACCAACCTTGGTTAGTAGGAGCCTACATTAGAAGTTTGGCTCTAAAACCAAGTGATAAGTCTAGTGGATAAGTCTCGTGGATTCCAAACTAACAAACCCAATGGAAGCAAATTGCAAAGAAGAAAATACTCTTCACAGTTCACACAAGAATTGAGGCCACAAACACGTGCACCCCTCTGCATTGTCCAGAATCCAAAATACCTTCAACTCCCTCTTCCTAAATATCTTCCTTCTCGAGCTCTTTGCTCATCTGCCTCCAACTACCTCAGGTTCAGCCGCTTCTCCAAGCAACGAGCTGGGGGTAGATCTCTCTCCGCAGCAGGGGCCTCCCTCTGGAACAGCCTTCCTGCAACTTGGAGAACCATCTCCGGTTCCGGAAGCACCTCAAAACCTTCATCTTTGCCTCCGCTTTCTCTCCCCTGCTAAAACCACTGAATCTGCAACTGGGCCACTCACCGATCTTGGTCCTTGGCCCAGCTACTCTTCCCTGCACTGCCTACCTACACTACGGGACTGTCTCTGTATCCTACAGCCCCTTCTCCCGGCACTTACCTTGCACTTGCCACCAGCTGGTCCTATTATTTATCTTGTATTCTACTAACCATGTACTGCACTTTCCCCTCTCCCCTTCCCCTTGCACTTTTCCCAGTCCCCTATACCCTTGCACGATCTGAATGACACCTGGCCTAGTAGGATCGTTGGCTGTCTCCCCTGGTTTTCCCCGCCTCGTCGCGCCTTGAAACACTTGTGTATAGGCGCGTTACAAATGCCATATCATGCAGAGCATCAAAACAATTGTGAAACATTTCAATGCAAGGCAGTGTCAACAGCACAGTATTAAACATGATTGAAAGCACCAAGTCACCACTGTAGCACACCAACCTCCTAGGCTTGTAATGCACATCTAAATCTTGATATGCAAGTGGCTACATTAAAGTAGGAATGCATAAATACATACATTTCTTGCAAGTCACTTCCTTCTTCAGCTGGCGGATCCCATGCATGCAAAGCAATCTTCCAAAGCTTTATCTGTTGATCCCATGATCTGCGGCTGTACTTCTTAAATTTGTTAGGTGTTTTAGGGTGTACATCTGGCTTTCGAAGATTCCTTTAAAACAGAAAGCGTATTAGCAGTACCAATATCAGTCACGAATATGGCGGTGATAGTATTGAGAGTAAGAGCCGAGGTAATAGACCTAGCAAAACCTTACATTATGTGATTAATGGGCATGTCCTGCAAAATTACCTAGGAACTTCTTTGCTATATCGATCATAGGCAATGGTGTTTTTCCCATAACGGATTTGCTTTTCTCTTCGCATCAGAACATTTTCATCTGTTTCAAGCTCCATTGTAGACGAAGACTCTTTAGAATCCGAACTAAAAAAAAAAATAAAGTTTTAATTAGGTATGTAGCATTTAACAGTTTTGCTACAGATTGCTTACTTAGGACGATACATATAACATTTATTGTTTAACAGTCCACAAAGTTGCCAGCGAGACACTAGTGGACATGAACAGCATGCAGTGTGCCCACCTCCAACTGGCATTCCACCATGGTTATAAAGAGGCTAAAGAGGAAAGTAGGTCTTGCAGGTGTGATAAAGGAAACAAAAGTTGAAAATTAAGAACTGGAAAAAAAATGTATGCTCAATACAAGAAACTAGAAAGTTTACTGCCAATACAAGTTAGTTTATGTAGTAAGAGTAGACCATATGTCACTCACCTGCCAGATGAATTTGTTCTCTCCCTTGCAAAGTCATTGATCAGGAGTTTCCTTTTGTATCTGAAACAGGAAAAAAAAAAAAATGGCTCATGGGCTTAGTAAACAAGATTGCAGCGCAATAACGTCAAAGCAGAGGCAGTAAACAGATGGTCATGTTCACAAATGGGTGCCTTCTAAACAATTGAAATGACTCTCGTTATTATATTTCCATCTTAAATTAAGTGTGCATTTAACAATTCTACTGCCAAAGCATGACACAGGGGTGAAATGCGTATCAGCTGGGGAGCCCAGGCTGCAGTACCACTCCCCCCCCCCCCCACCCCTTATTTAGGGTATGGGACAACTTCTATCACAATAAAAGACAGAATGTTGCAAGTACTTCCATATGTTGAGCAAGTGCCACCCCCCCTCCCCAGGCAATCTAAGCCACTGTATTCTTCCTGCAACTTTTACAAGCTGAAGATCATATGCAAGTGGAGAACAGTGGTTTACAGTCATTACTAACTGCCGAAACACAGGTTCACTGAACAAAGCATACAAAAATTAGAACTACTATACTAAGGGGCATGTGCTTGAGGTAGAGCCAACCACAGGTAACCTTCCCAAGAATCATAATGCCTACAAATTTCACACACACTAAAAACATAGTAGGTATTCAATATATAGACTTCCCACTTAATGCCACTGCTCCATGCTAACAGCAGCAAATGTGAAATTTCCTGATAATTATCTGAGAAGCCCTTCAAGAGAATTAGACATTCCGATTTCATGCACAAGAGCACTGACCTGGCCATTTCCCCATTTACAGTTGCTCGCATGTGCTCTTCTTGCTCCACAGCAGTTCCCCAATCTGCACATCGTGACAGTGGTCTTAATGCTTCAGGTGTGGTAAAACTGTTGGTAAAATATTGCTGCTGAGGTTACTTGGCTCACAATGGCAATGCACAAGCAAACAATGGTGTCGGAGGGCGACCAATAAAGCCATCTGAATTACCAACTTCTGCCAGCAACAAAGGATTGACAAGACCCTCCACCCCCACCAAGCAATCACCCAGTGTGGTGAAAGCATTTTTAGAAAAAGGGAGTGGGGTATGGGAGGTGGGAAGCGCTGGAGTAACCCAGCCAGCCACAAGAGTCCATCAAATAAAAACATCTCCCTTGTTTTAGTGCACGTTTGGACTGCGCTGCAGACAGGTATAAGAATACGGTTCCTTCATGGTACCCCATCCTGCCTAACAGAACAGCCTCACCCAGTAGGACTACTGCCCCCTCCTCCTTCAGCACCGGCACAGTATGAGAATATCCCAACCTCACTAGCATCTGCAGTTGCTCATGTGCGTAGGGAAGCAGAGCTGAGACCAGATGGTTTCAGGAAGGCAGAAGAGTTAGCCAGGTTGAAGTGGGCCAGTGGGCCAGAGAACGTGTGAGTGGTGAGCAGCAGGCATCCGGTTTAAATTGATACTAGGGCAAATATGGAAGTGTATGTGGAAACCAAAGGTAAAGGACACGATTCCGACAGGCAGTATAGAGGCAGGCCACGGGCAGGGAGTTTATGGATCAGTTCGATGCAGATATTGCTGCAGTTGCTGAAGGGGGAATTGGAAAGCAGCATGGCCGGTAGGGGCACAGTTCCCGCAAATGCCCAGGGAGAGCTCAATATGTACCCAGGCCACACAAGGACAAGAATTTAATCAAGGTGTTACAGCCTCTTACCATGGGCGCAGGCAAATTGATATATGCCGAACAGACTAGTGGTATTACCCTAGCTGTAGGCGACATGTAGAGCTTGATCACCGCAGTACTAGAAAACCAGGCAGATTAGGATTAAGGCAGGGTATCCCCGGGTACAACGGCGTATTTTAATAACTGTAGGGCCAGAGTGTGGGCAATGCACATACACCACCCACCCTCCCCCCCCCCACCCCGCCACACCAGATCTCCAGTCAATAGTGGTATAAACTAAGTGGATGCAGACCCAGCACAGCAGGGTTCAAAATTGAGGGGGATCTGGGAGCTATTTAGCTCTGGCTTCTACCATAGTAGAGCCTGGTTAGCTTGAAACCAACAGCTACTTTTGGCTCTTAGTGCGAACTGGTGCCATCCAAACATGTAAATGTGACATTAACCGAGTTTTTGAGAATGTTAACAAATTAGCATTAGAACACAATGGTTCACAAGAAAATTGACAAAATGTTATTCTTGGATAACGCCTAGTTCCCCCGGAGTAGCTCCTACCTACAGGGTGACAACCTACACCCAAGTGCTGGTTTTAGCTCCTGCGCATTGAATCGCAATTGCAAATACTGTACCGTATATTACAAACACAGGAGATGGATGGTAGAAACAGGGAACCATGGGACAGGTGCATAGTGTTTTCCCATTACACCGTAAAGAAAGCCCACCCCCCCCCCCCAGGAAACGAAGACGCTAGATAAGGTGGTAGCAAAAAGGCATTGAAGCAAAATGACAAAAACAGATAGTCAATAATGGTATACCTTTGTAAAAGGATGAGAGAAGGCAAAGGAAACGGGAGAGATTATCAGAAAGAGGAAACAAAACTAGTACTGAAGCAGCTAGCAAAGGTGATTATGGAGTGCTAGTAATTGTGCCACAAGGAATGCAGACGGAGCAGTGATGAGCAGCCCCCACTTGGAGGAGGGTATGATGAAACTTTAGGTTTCTCAGATGACATTTCATTGATGCTGCAGGAACCTCAACATTTGGAAGAATTGGTTGAAGTTGAACGGGTAGCAGGGCTTAATGTCAACACGTGGTAGTCTGTTTTTTGGAACTAGGTTTATCTCCGAACCAAAGGGAGGCGTTCCCTTCCTATTCGCACTTGGCAGTTACATTAGGTGCTTGGGGGTTAATCCAACAAAAACGGTTTGAGAGCAACTACCTAGAAGTTGGGCAGCAGGTGAAAAAAGATTTGGGAAATGGAATCCATTGCAAATATCATGGCAGGGAAAGATAGTCACTACTGGTGACTCTTCCAAGATGATACACTTTAAGCCCTTCCTGTGAAGGTTCCTGGGTTTTCCACTTCAAGGCATTTCATATATTGAGGGCGAGAAAATGGGGAGTGGGATTGACGCATTTTGAAAATGAAGCCGTTCAGTTACAGGTACTCTGAGAATGTTTTGGAGGGGGGATACTAAGAAATTATGGGTCGAAATGGATCGGGCAGTAGCTGGGTGCACGCTGGAAGCAATATTGTGGCATAACAGACAGGATAGACCTTCAAACACCCAGGCTAGCCAGTTACTCAGTGGTCTTGAATGTATGGGAATACAAACGCTTAATAGATAAAGGTGTTCTTTCTACAACTCTGTCACCATTTACTCCACTGTTTGAGAAACCACAATTTTACCCTGGGGCGGTGAGGGGATCGTTAAAGCAAGTGTGGGATATACAAAGATGGGCAATATGATACAAGGGGGGGGGGAATGGTTGGTTAAATTGTGGGGGTTTATGGCTAGTATAGCCGTCAAAGGGGGGGGGGGGGGGGACAAGAAACATTCTGGCAAATGTCTTGGACTACCTCAATGGGGTCTTTGTACAGCACACAATTTGAGAATCTTGAATACAATGTAATAAGTGGTAGCAAATGTATAAGTGAAAAAGTCAAAGCACCTCTGTCCGCGTTGAGAGGGGGTGGGAATAAAAATGTTTGTTTTGAAAAAATCTTTTTTTACAAAAGGGAAGCTGCTGGGTTAACTAATGGAGGATTAACTAAAGGTAGGTGAATTGTTGGGATCCACAAACAGCTCCCATGCCTGCCTGTCCAAGCGATTCAGGCTCAGAAGAATATTTTGGCGCATGAGAAAGTGAAGGTGCGTGGCAGCCAAGGGAGGCGGAGGAAGGGGGGTGCTAAAGAGCACAACAGGAACAATGCATTTGTTTTATAGTAGTCAAAGTGTAGGTAGGACCATGATATAGATGGGACCTGGGTGCAGGAAATACTGAAGCATTGCCATATTGGAAGTGAGGCCTGGCATTTGGGATTCTCGGTGGAGGTGTAGCAGCACGGCATGATGAAGAGTTAGGCTAATTTGCCTAGAGCCCCCCCAACTTCACCCCCGGAACAGCCGCCGTCTCATTTACACTGCCAGTCCACTGGAGGCCAATTAAGGTGGTCTTCGAAGAGCCATTAAGAGCGGGAGGGGGATGGGGGAGCATAGAGCAAAACTGCATTGTCCACGGAGATCATGCTAATGACCAGGTACATAACAATTAACATTCCGGGTAACTCACCAATCCAGTAGCCGGAACCAAGGCGACAGGGGTAGATTAAAATGTGGCCAATCAAGGGACTATAGGGGACTGGTAGTATGGTGGAAGCCAATGAGGGTGGGGATTAACAATATTGTTCACGTCATTAGTGATTCTTCCTTTAAACCCTCATACTTGCTTTGAGCTAACAGAGCTCTGTGTCAGTCGGAACCTTCCATCATCTTTTGTATACAAAAATCTTGTTTTCCTTAAAAGGAGGTGCACAGGGCTTTTTTCCCCTGAGGATTATTGTCAGGAGGTCTTGCCTTACAGATGGAATTACCTGCATCATCTGGTTTATAAAAACCCAAGGCTTTCACTTTCTTGCCAGATTGAGATACCCCATTGAATTATAGCCCCCACAGATAAACTTCTATACACACGTGACAAGCAGGATTTGTTTTTTCCAAGATAAACAGCGTGCAGAGATCATTTGGTGGTTACATGACTAAAGTAGCTTTTATTCATTTCCTTCTGTCACCTTTTGTTTAAGGCACAGCAGCCCATTTTCCAGCAAATACCTTCTTTGCCCCATTAATATATGTAATATAATGGTTAAATGTGCTTTTTAATATGGCTAAACAACAAAGAATTAAAACTTGCTATTTGGGTCAGAGTGACTCTTTTGGAGTAGAACCAAGATGGATTTGATTACACCCCCTCAGCACCCCCTGTTCGCAAATCGTGGTATGGAACTGCTTGCACCCCATCCGCCCACCAAAAGCAGTATGGCGAGAGAACAATGGAATGTAGGCTCCCCCCGACAACTTGACGACCAGTTTAGCCACTTCACCATCGACTCCATCAAAATTCCAGTATCCGAGTCAGTAAAAACCTTAGCCGTCTACCTGGACTCAAGTCTGCCCATGACCAGACAAGTGAATGCCATTGCCTCCTCGGCTGCCTACCATGCCAAACTCCTCAACGCAGGCAGACCCTACCTCTCCAACGACACCTGCACAAAAATAGCAAGGGCCATCACTGGATCACAGCTGGACTACTGCAACGTTCTCTTCCTAGGGAATTCCACAAAACACCTTGAGAAACTGCAGCACAAGGCGTCGCCAAAGGATCACATCTCTACTGCCAGAAGAGCCTCCCACTGGCTCCCCATAAAAGAGAGGATCATCTTTAAAGCCCTGACCCTCACCCACAAATGCATTCACCTCGCTGCACCAGCATACCTATCAAAGGATCCACCCTGCCTCATCCTCAAGACCAACTAGGACCCCCCTATGCCAACCTACTCACCATACCCATGGTAAAAAGAGCAAGTGGTGCCAGCTTCCCCTACCTAGCTGCCCTGCACTGGAATGCCCTCCCTACTGCCCTGCGAGCTGAACCTTCACTCATCACCTTACGTAAAACCATGAAAATGCTCCTCCTAGCCCCATAACTACACATGAGCAGTGTAAATTATATTTTTATTGAAAAAACGACCTAAAAAGTGCATGGAGCATTTTTTTCTGTGCCTCCATTGGAACACGGTGTTCCTGCTTCAACATGGCCGCCGACCTCCTTGCCAAGGTGACCACATGACATCCAGGAGAGCCCCCATTGGCCAACTGCAACCACAGAAGGCCAATCAGGTGCCGGCAGACAAACACCGGCCCCCTCATACAAAGGATCCTCATCACAAGGAACTTTTCCTGTCTGGAGCCTGTACGTAGGCGCCTGGGCCAAGGACACTGGCCATTTTCTGGTAAGCCTGCCCTGACCCTGCAGCTTGCCCACACCTCCCCAGAACCTAACCTTTCCACCTAATCCCTTCATGCAGTACACCTCATGGGTGCCTGCGCTTTTCACTGACTTTGGACAATTGCTTGCCATCACCTGGTCTATTGTTGATATTATATATCTCACTATACTATTTAGCGCATTTACCAGTATTGCTTATCCGCTTGTACTGTATCCTCTTGTGCAGCCAACTGCTACCTATTATGCCCTGCCACCATTTAGCCTCTGCCTGCCCCACTTAGAAAATCGAATTTAGGCATTGTATCTGGATGAACTGCTACCTATTATGCCCTAGTCGCACAATCCCCCTGTCATTTCTGTCACATACCAGCAGCACACACCAACTACACACACACAGCCACTCTCCACGATCATGATGCCCAAGAATAGCATAGTCACTGCCCCCTCTCCCCCACCACCCCAACATGCCTCTACACTACTTCGCACTAAGCCCCTTACTACCACACACCACAACAAGCACACTTCACCCCAAACTAGTACAAACAAAAACATCAAATGCACACAGCACCCACCTCTTAAATGTGCACTACTGAACATATGCTCCCTACCTGCACATGCCCTGGAGATAAATGATCTACTATCCACACTTAATCTGGACTTACTTTACCATCGCACTAGCCCTACCCACAGGCTACACCATCCTTAGGCAAGATAGATGTGATAAGATTGGAGGAGTCGCCGCCCTTATCCACAAAGACTCACTATTCATCCTATTAGCAGACCATAGTACATGGGGTGGTAATGCTGATATCCAAGCTTATGCTCTACCCCAATAATCTAATTGACATCCACATCCTATACAGACCTCCCGGACTCCCAGCTGACTTCCAAGAGCACCTCTCCCAGCGACTCAGCAACAACATTAAAGAGTCCCCCAAAATCCTATTAGGAGACTTAAATTTAGGATACAATGATACGAAGGATAAATCTGCTGCAACCCTAGCTAAAGAACGTGCAGACTTAGGTTTCTCCCAAAGAGTCCTCACCTCTACTCACTCCAAAGGCTGCACCCTTAACTGGGTCATGGATCACAACTGTGCATCCAACATTACCTCAAACACCGTCCTTCCTTGGACGGACCACACATGCATCGAATTCCTCATCCCCACCAACCCTAAACCTAAGACTCACCCACGCACCACAATAAGAAGTTCGAAAAAAAAAACTCACGCAGACAACTTGCATCCCCACCTTAAAAGTCCCTGCCTAGCACCACCTTTCTCTCAGGGCCCAAATATACTATCAGCTATCTTCAATGATACTTTCACCAATGCCATAAACTCTAATCGCCCCACTTGAAAGCAAGAAGGAAAAAAAAATAATTTCACTGCAACTCTTGGTTCTCGGAAGAACTCCAAACCCTGCGAGCTCAAAAGCGCCAGTCGCTTAAAAACTGGCAAACTGATCCGATTGATCTAAATAAAACCCTCTTAAAACAAATAGCCCTCCAATATAAAAAAGCCATTTTAGCAGCAAAATCCAACTCTTTCAATGATAACTAAAGACAAAGCCTGGTGTGCCAGCATTCAGTCCGCCATGCTCAAAATAAAACTCCCCCAGAACAAAATCCAAAACCACTGCAAAGCCCTCCCAAACCAAAAAAACCACCGTACACAAGACAAGCGTAGTAATCTCAATCACGCTCAATTCTCCTTCAGAAACGTCACTGAACCTGAGATTAAGGACCTCGAAAACCTCAAACCATCCCTCTGCAAAGCAGAGATTTGCCCTCCCAAAAATCATCAAGGAATGCACCAATGACCTAGCACCCCCGATTACTGCATTCATCAACACATCTTTCCAAACAAGAACTGTCCCAAACAATCTCAAGGAAGCCCGAGTGCGGCCACTTCTAAAAGAGGCCACACTTGACCCAGTGCAACCCAACAACTACAGACCGTTAACGACAGTCCAGTTCCTCCTAAAAAATCCTGGACAAAGCAGCTCACATCCAGATCCAATCATACATAGAAGTTAATTCCATACTAGGCAAAAGACAATCTGGCTTCCGTGTCGGGCATAGAACAGAATCTATGCTCATTAGAACTAAAAAAAAACAAAAAAAAATCAAATCTCACAGATCATAGACAAAGGCAAACCTGCCTTGCTCCTCCTCCATGATCTATCAGCTGCTTTTGACCTGGTAGATCACCAAACACTCGCCACCCACCTCACCCATGCAGCCCATTTCTCTAATCAAGCAGCATCCTGGATCACTTCCTTCCTTGAAGGAAGAGCCATGAAGGTCTACTCCACAGCTAACACAGATCCTACCACTATAAACTGCGGTGTCCCCCAAGGATCTTGTACAGCTCCCACAAAACTCCTCTTCGACCTACTTTTCATGGGTGTTGCATATACAAACTATGCAGACACTCAAGTAATTTTACCCCCTATCTGGACTCTTATCACCAAGACGCCACGGCCCTTCACAACATCTATGCCACTATCCAAGCTTGGATAGCAATTAATGGCATCTGTCTTAACGGGGAGAAGACAGAAATTCTCATCCTGGGCCAGACAAACATCCAAACTAAGCCCCCAATACAACAACTTCAACATAGACAACTCAACCATCTCCGTATCATCCTCTGTCAAGACTCTAGGTGTTCACATTGATGCAAATCTATCGATGAACAAACAAGTCAGCGCCATAGCCTCTGCATCAGCACCAAACTCATCAATGCCATTAAACCCTACTTATCCACCTCCAACCGCTTGGCCATAGCTAGAGCAACTATAGGAGCCAAACTCGATTATTGCAACGCCCTTCTAGCTGGCACCTCCGCCAAAAACATTTACAGACTGCAAACCACACAAAACAACGCCCTCAGAGCCGCCATGAGCATCCCTAGAAGAGACCATATATCCCACGCCAGACGTGAAGCCCGGTGGCTCCAGGCCAAAGACCGCATTACTCTGAAAATCCTCACCATCACTCACAAGTGCATCAACAAAACTGCTCAAGCATACCTACCTGAAGCAATATCAAGGACCACATCCACTCGCCCAACCAGAGCTCAGTACACCAACCAGCTACACATAACACGCATAAAGAGAGCCACAGCGGGAAGTCTAGGCTTCTCCTATATTGCACTGAAAACTCTGGAACTCACTACCTGCCACACTTAGAGCTGAAACTTCGATCTCTGTCTTCTGCAACAACCTCAAGCCCACTCTCCTCAACAAGTGGAGGACTGCCTCCTCCACTTCTGCCATGTATATTGTAATTAACACAAATGTAATACAACTATATTGTAACATGTATATATACACTGCTAATGACTATGTAACTATATTGCAACCTGTATATTTAATGCTAATGATCATGTAACTAAGTAACGAAGCTTTGTACTGTAACAAATGCCACCATGTCCTTGGGCTGTTGTGCGCTATATAAATACGAATAAAACAAACCTTATTCGCCTGATCACCATACCCCTGTCATGACGTCCATCCCCTATATGGCTATTTGAACTATGTAAGTTTTATGCACAACATGCATTACATCTCTGCGCTCCAATGTTTGTAACTTATGCATAATGTAACTAAACATGCTGCAAGTAACAGCGCCACAATGCCCCTGGGCTGTCTGTGCGCTATATAAATGTAAAAAATAAAATACCGTTATTAATTCAAAGACACCGGTCATTTGTTGGTATTCTCTCGCTAACAGAGGAAATTGCCAGATGTGGGTCACTTGCTCACAATGCCATCCAGAACCACACTGCACAGCGCCGAGAAAAGCTTGACGACTGTTGCAAGGTATGCTGAAATGGTGTAGAAGCGCCTCACCCAAACCACACCCCACCAAAAAGCTGGCAATATTTGCCCAAGTAGTACGGGCATACCTTGGATGTTCTCATGTCATCAGACATCCTCCTCTCACCACTCCTCTCTTGGACTGACTACTATCTGCTCTCTGATGCTGTCCCCGAGGCTAGGCCTACCCAAGCACTGCCACACACCTTCTCGGTCAATTGGCCCATGAAGCGCGTCATGAAAATCTGTCTGAAAACTACCTCCGAGTGCAACTCGTGGTATGACTTCGACCTCGCCATCCAGAAACACAAGTAAAAGGTGGCTGAGAGAAAACCGTGCGCATCGGGCACATCCTCTTACAAAGTAGCCTGCTCCAAAGGCAATAGAGTCCACTCCAAGGAGCTTGCCAATCCTTCTGTAGACCTCTCCTGTTCCCTCCCAAGTCCTCTGCATGGCTCTGGCTTCTAACTTCACCACTAAACCTCAAGGCATCCAGTCCTCTTTTTCCTCTACCTCCCTCGCCCCTCCCTTCTTGCCGCCTCTCAGACTTGCCCTCGACAAGGTGGTACTATGAAAGTGTTGTCCAAAGAGGTGCTCCCCAGAACCATCAAGGACCAAATTGACACGCTCGCTCCAGCCTTGGCTGATTTCTGCAATCACTCTTGCCACTGACACTCCTCCACCCCCCTCCAGCATTCCATTGTGCACCCCCTCCTTTAAAAGCCTTCTGCCGATCCAACCCGTCTGGCAAACTAACGCCCTATCTCCACCACTCCTTTCCTAGGCAAACTCCTAGAAAAGCTGGCCATCTCACAGCTTAGTATCCACACTGAATCTGTTGGTTGTCTCCATGACCCATCTGAGGCACAGAAACTGCTCTCCTGAACACCAGTGAAGATCTGCTCACTAATCTCGATTCTAACCTTCCTTTTGTCCTCATCGACTGTTCCTCTGCTTTTGATACAGTCAATCACATCATCCTGATCAATCGACTTGAGCATCACGGACCAGGCCCTGGATTGGTTGCCCTCCTTTCACCTGGACTGACCCCTCCCAGGTCCAACTTTGGTCCTTTCTCCTCACCACCTCCCTCTCCATGCATGGTGTCCCCCAGGGCTCTAACCTCTCACCTTGGCTCTTCAATGTCTACTTGGCCTGCCTCGTTTCTACCTCCTCCAATTGTCAGTGTTATGCGGATGCTTGCGTTCAGGCTCCCCTAGGCCTTCTCTCTCACCAATTCCTGACTGTCTATCTGCAATTCAAGATTGATGCGCATGGACCAATCTCTGCCTTACAGAGACAGATCCACACTGAGACACCTGCTGCGGCTCCCCACCCCCCCCTCACTCTGGCTGCCCACCATTGGCCTCTTCCTTCACTTTCCTTTGAGTCAGAAAACGTTGGTGTCATCTTAGACTCCATTCTCCACATATCATGGAAATTGCCAAGAATGCCAACTGCACCTCCGAAGCTCACTGTTCCCAGAGCCCTGGTTCTCACTAGGCTGGACTGCTGTAGCAGCCTCTCTCAATCTGCCGTCCTATACTCTCCGCCCTCTGCAACTAAAACAGGAGAGGAATGCGAGAGTTGTCCTTTGCCTCAAGCCCAGGGACTCTTCAGCCTCAATCTCTGCAGTGGCTGCAATGATAAAAGACCCTCTGCTGCATCATCCACAAGGCCATCTGTGGCCAGGGCCTGCACAACAGCCAACTCATCCAAAACAACTTGCTTTGAGCCCTTCGCCCAGCCACCTGAGGGCCAGAAGCTTCTCCAAGGAGAGTGTGGGGGGGGGGGGGGATAGATAGTCGCCTGCAGGCGACTACCTCTGGAATGGCCTACCTGCGCATCTCAAACTTGATCCGGACCACCTGAAGTTGCAGAAGCAGCTCAGGAAATTCCAGTTCACCTCTGCTTTCTCTCCCCCCTGCTGACCTACCAGTCTGCTGCTCCATGACCAGTTGCCCCTGTACTGCTTACGGGCCACCTGTGCACTTAGGAGCTGTAACTTTAACCCTACAGTCCCACATAAACGCACTGCCTCCTTGCACTTACCCTGAGCCACACTGCCCTGGCTGCACTTACTGAACAATGCCGCCCTGCACTTCCCCCCCCTTGCACGATTAGAAGGACAAGGCCTAGTAAGGTAGTTTGTTTTGTCGTCCTCCCTCAGTCTTCCCACACCCCTCGTCACGCCTAGAAACACTTGTGTACATACCCGTTATAAATAACTTATAAATTAGCATGCTACCCTCCACTCTGTGCTGTACCCATTTAATCTTAATTGGGCAACGTTGAAAAGGAACATCAGTAAACCGGATGCAACTGTGTTGAGTCTTAGCAGTAGCAATACCATTTTTTTTTAAACTGTACCTGTCAGGTCTCTTAACATCCTTTGCCTTTTCTTCATCTTCAAAAACTGTTGTATCCGAATCATTGTCTCTTCTACGTTTGCCATCAGAGCAGCGTTTTCTGCCTTGAGACCAACGTGATGGCGGGCAAGCCCTACAAGAAAGAAAAATGCACCCATGTTAAGACAGGTACCCAAGTAAGTCGGTACGAACAAATGGCTTCCTTGTGGTAAAACATGGGAATTATAATTAGGCGAGTAAATGTTCAGTCTAATTCGGATTGCAAAACAAACACTGATCCGTCGAAACATTTTTTACTAGTCAGCTCCTGCTGGTGGTGTGATTTTAAAGCAACCTAACCGAGGCAAATGTGGAGTGCAGATTGCAAAAGGGAATGGAAGTAAATATTGTCCGACAGCATTCCTGATAAAACCAAGGGCATATTTTTGTAATGGAGAGGCATGATGAGGAAGTGAATATGGTTTGTTCAAATGCAGTGTAAATGGAGACAAGTTGGACTCCGTGGCTTCCGAAGAACTTCATGTTGGGAAATCACTAGAACCCATGTGGTCCAGTCAGAGTGATTATGGAGAAGCAGGCAAGTACTCTGTATGGGGCCCAGAGCTATGGCTGGTTGATGAAATTAGGTGGCGTTTGAAAATCAGAAGACTCCCCTACAAGTTGACTGCCTTGTGATCCAGTTGCATGTTAGGCAGCTCAAGATTTGGCAGACATATCCGAACCCAAATTGGCCTTTTGAGAGAACTTTCTTATTGGGTAATTTTATTTTGAGTATTCTACAGTTACAAAAGACGTTAAAACGAATAGTTCACTTCTCCAAAACGAATGGTCAACATCTGACAACCATCTCATCAAAACAAATATCAACGATAATTACAATTCTTTTCCATGGGATGGCAAACTGAATGATATAAGCTTCATGACTGATGTTCATTAAAAAGAGTACCAAACTACATCAGCAGGCAAGTTCTCCTCCAGACCGGCTGCTCCAAGGGCCTTGAGCCTAAACAACCTTAATGATGGACAAACATAACCAACTAATTAAATTTCAGCCTAATGTAATCCCAAACCAAAGAATTACCCTATTACTTGGGGAAAACTTTCTGATCCTGGATATAATCACCAAATACTGTAGAATTGGATCTCATTGCAAAGTTGATGATAAATTGCTCCTCCGTCTGCTGGAACACGAGAGCCTGCATTTACTTGTTTTAAACAATAGACAATAAAACTGACATCAGGCTTGCTCTGGACTTTAAACCCCAAGAATATATTTGCTCAAAAAAATTTCTGGGTCATGAGCTTCCAGTACAACTGTAGACAGCACAGGTGAAATTTGCCATAAAAATATTGAAATGCATATAGTTTCCATTGATGTGTAAAAAAGCAGTCTCATCACAATTGCAGTTTCAATATCAACCCCGCCAAGTTCCCAAAAGCCCAAACCTAAGCCCCATACAAAAAGGATAAGTAATGGTATAAAACACCAAGCGAGTAACCCCGCCACCCCTGTTAACAAAAGAACCAATAGCACCAACTATCTGGGAGGTCTTGATGTTGACTTGTTTCAAGAGGGAGGCTCTTGGCAGTTTACAATCCACGGTAAATACCAAATATTTATAGGCTGAAAACCTTGTTTGCCCGCCCAGCCATATGCCAAGTCAACCTTTTCGTCTTCCTATGCATGGGACTCATGATCATAATTTTAGTTATGTTCACTTTGAGAGAATTAACATTGATTAGGCCCTTCCGAGGTGGGTATTCAACTAGTCAGTGCACCTTGCTGTTCTAGGCATACGTGGACCCTAGTGGGATCGTGCAAAAAGATTTGACGTGCCTAGAGGTATATTCCAACTGTGCAGCTTCCTCGACCCCATCGACTGTCGAAAGCTGCACTTAAGTCAATAAAGACTGCGTACACAGGGATGTCACAAAGCATCCAGGACCGCTGACAAGTAGTAATCAGGGCCAGTCCATTGGTCCATGAATCCCTTACTAAAACTGGTTTGGTTAATTGGCATAATGTTTTTGGGCCCTACCCAATCACCTTGATATTGATTCATTAGAACACATTTTTAAAATGTGCGTCGAGTGCCAGATTGAAGCGATGGCAGCAAACTCATCTCAGAACAGGTTATCATGCCATATTCTTTCTGGAGACAAGCGCCTGCTACCTTTTTTGAAAACGAGTGCCAGCTTGACACTGCATTTTCTGTATAATCCAGTATAAAAGAGATCAACCAACAAGTGTGGAGCAATTCATTCCTCTGATATAAACGACATGTGTGAGCCAACCAGTCGGCTTTCAATGACAAAAACGGCTCCAGGAAATGGTTGGTACCGAGCTAGCCAGGACCAAACGTGCTCCTTTTAATACTAACCAACTTGCAACTGAAAGCGAATCAAGAGACACAATACGGTGGGTTTCGGTACGAGACATGCGAGCTCCTCGGCTGAAAACAACAAAACGTGAAAAGGGCGCGGACGGCAGGGGAAGTGGGGGTTGGGGGGAATCCACCCAACCCAAAACAGAGTTAAAAAAGGGCGGCAGTAGTCTGTGCGAAGATACGCAGCGAGAGGTACGGTCTTTTTTTTTTTTTTTAAAGCATTTGCTTATTTTTTCTTTTTCAAATTGACTGCCTCGCTGGAGCGGGTCACTCGAATTAAACTTCCAGCAAAGCTAAATCTTTCATGGCCCCTTGGCGGGTAAACCACCCGACTTTGTATTTGGCGGGAGAAAACCCATTGATTGCCATGGGCGTGTTCGGGAGCTTGCTGGGTGAGAACTGCCCAAGTAGCGGGCGAGTTGAGAGAGGTATGGGTTTAGTGCGAACGCCTTACAACAAAGGAGTGCGCGGGCTCTAGCCTCCCACGCTTGAGCGTGCAATGCAATAGGTGACCTGCGGGTGTTCATTCCGTAACTTGTGCACAACAGCTGTGCTCGGTCGGTTCTCTTTTCAGACTACAACTCAGAACCCGGATCTCCCGATATACCGAGAAGCATACATTTAAGAGTCCATGGCAGGGCTTAAGGAACCTTTGAAACGATCATAGGAGCGTGCACCTTTGCAAGCCAGGATATGCTATTTAAGGTATAGGGACTTGTAAGGTATAGGGACTTTAAGCACAGAGACCTGTTCCCCAGAGAACCCGTGTACTCGACGCCCCTGCCCTTAGGTACGCTTAAGTGTGTCTCCTTCGAGGCCAGCAAAGAAACTATCCTAAAGGCCTAAGAGCACCTTCCGTGGGATCCGTGGGTTATAGACACAGTTTGTCGGCATTTTCGGGCACCCTAAACCATGTGCAAAACACTATGCAACTGCTACTTACAAAAATGTTCAGCACTGAACCCCTAAAAAAATAACATTGCTATCGGCCGGATACACGGTCGTCAAAAGCCCGTCCCGCACACCAGTACCTGCTCTCGTTGTCGCGGATGCCTAAACGTTGCTGGAAGGCCATGGTGGAGTGCACACGGCCTCGCTGAAGCGATGTTTATCCCCGGTGTGGTCAGCAACGAACACTGTTGTTGTACTGCTGCTGTTCTGTGCCCGCCTCAACTCCACTGGCCGTCCCCGCCACAAAAACTCAAACATTAATTCTACGCGCTCTGTTTAGAACAGACCATTCCAATGAGTAGGGGGGAGGCATATATCTGCACTCAATCCTTTTAACTGCACATGTTCCAACGATGTTAATACAGTCGCGATATCTGTTTATATTCTTTGTTTAAAACGTGGAATTAAACTTCACGTGAAAATGATTCTATACTCAGAAAGCGTGGTATGTAAGTATATCGATGTCTCCCTGCATCAAAGTCACTAAGTGGAATGCGCTAATGACTTCCTATGTTTGTTGATTTGTGATTGGTGGGATTAGAGAGAGGACTACTTCCCGGGGAAGCTGGGACAAAGGGCAGATTTGCGGGAGACGCGCGCGCTGTCACGAGAGACAGCAGCTGTGCCTAGAAACGTCACCACGCCGCCGAAATCGAAAGTGCTTCCTGCAACTGTGCAAGGCAATGGAAGAAGGACTTGTCAGTTCCCGCCAAGAGAGTTCGATCATGGTGCGTTCAACAAACAGCAGGAAGTCTGTACCATCTGAGGTGTATCGCAACACCAAGCAATAATAAATGTTGTGGCTGTCCTGTCACCTTATTCCGAACTCGTGAAACGATATGAGCTTTTTTTTTAAAAAAAATTTTAAGCATAGCTCCCAACTCACGCGCTTTGAGCGGTTGTCACCTGCAGCCTCCTGCACGCCCATTTACTTCAATGGGCTCTCACCCGCCCAAAACAAAATCGGGTTTTTTTTTCACGCGCCTTGGCGACGCAACATGTTAAGAGCTTTGGTAGATATATATGGTACGTTCAAAGCAAGCATAGTACTCGAACCTTTGTGTTGCCACTGCAGGGGTACAGATCCCGATGTTGTTTTTGGTGGCCCACTGACGTGTATTGGGGGCAAGGCCTGCCCTAGGAGTTATGGGGCCAAGTGCGGCACATTAATTGCATATGACATCACAGGAATGGACATGATCACTCCAACCTGCCCTGGAAGGATGAAACTTGAGGGGATTGGAATTTGGAACCTGTAGCCAGCAGTTTACATATAGATTCGCTGCAGTTGGCACATTAACCCAATGGCTGTCATTGCTGCTTGCAAATTGATTCTAGTCAAGACTCGGAGGCTCTGATCTTCTCTTTAATTCTCGAGCAGCAAAGTATAAACAAACAATTATGAAAAACAATAACCCATAAAAAACTACAATTCCTAAGAACCGCAGCAGTTGGAGTTCGTTTTTCTTAAGTCCATAAAACCATGTGACCTTCCCAGTCCAATCACATTACACTTCTCCTTATAAACACTGAACCACCCCAAACGTCTTCTCGAGCAGCTGAGCTAAGTACCTTTTATTTACATATCATCAATATGTTTAGTGTGTGAATGGGGGGGTGTGTCTAACCGCCATGTAAGAAGGACGCTTTCCAGAGGGTTCTGCTTGATGTGCCCACAATACTGCTGAAAAATCACGGTTCCGCGACGCACAAACAACGGAGAGCCGCCACAATCGCTGCCAAGCACACCGTGTGCACCCTCACCCAGAGTTTGAAGCAGCTGCGACCCTCCTCCTCCACGGAGCGCCGAGTTGCGGAGAGACGGCGGTGCTTGAGAAAATGGCACCCGCCGAATGAACAGCGTATTGCACTGGGCCCTGACCCCTCGGGTTGAGACTGTGAGAACCCTGAAGGACCAGAGAGCACTAGAGAGACCCTGAGGGTGACCCGAGAGCTTGACGAAGAGCCCTCACCTCGGACCGTGCGCTGGAGAGGTTTGCGCCTGGAAACATCGGAAGTACCCGAGAACTGGCCCCCCCGAGCCCCGCACGAGGACTAGCCTCGTGCGGCCCGGTGGGCGGCTGGAGCCCTGCATTCGGGACCTGGCCCGCACCACCAGTGGCAATGCGTGGGTCCCCGGAGGGGGAGCAAGTAAGCAGCCCGAGCACGACTGCCTCCAGCGAGAGCAGAAGGAGCACTAGGATCAAACGCCAAGGGCCCGGGCAGAGTGGGACCAGTGAGGCGTGCCACTGCAGGAGTCAGAAGCCGGCGCACGAGAGAGCCCAGCAGCACAAACCCAGGGCACAAGGTAAGGAGCCAGTGGGATGGGGGGCCCAGTCGAGATAGCCGCGTCCATAACATCTGAGAAGCGGGCAGCCCCCTTCTCCCCCCTTGGGCCCCAGCTCACATCAGAAACACAGAGGCTGCGGCCAAAGGCCGTGCATGGCCCGGAACGGCGCATAATAAGCGTGTACTGCACACAGTGCACTATCGCCGCAAGCACAGGCGGGTGGCCCCGTAAACAACAATATATATTGGAACATTTACAATAACTTGCAGCCCCACTAGATGTGTTTGGGGCCGGGCAGCACTTCACAGCAGCAAAGACTCCCTGGTGCTCCATATAAGCAATACCTACCAAAAAAAGTCTGCCGGACGCGGCCAGAGGTGTCCCCCCGCACACCGAGCAAAGAAGCACACGGGACCGGCAACATCACAGTAAGCCCGGAAACCCACACAATTTACATCTAAGTGAACGCGTGTGACCCACACAGCTCCCAGAAGCCACTAAGAGTGCACAACAGCTGTGCCACCCCTAGGCAGTACACCACAGCCAACAACAGTGCAGCTAGCTTAGGGAAACGGCAGGCCGCCTGCCCACAGTGTAATGACCACAAAAAGGGCGAGAGACAAACAGAAACAGATCACCATGGAGACCTATACAGCAGGTGGTTTTACAAAGGTAGCGGGCGCCCCTCTCTCGCAAGAACAGACATGATAACCTGTTCAGTGGTTATTAACCAGTTGAGAGTTCGCAGCCACTGCTTTTACTCACTGTGCCTTTCACAGATGGGAAATATCCATTTGCATATCAGTCTTTGTCCTGCCCAGGGGCAGTCCAGCACCGAAATACAATGGCAATTCCAATCTGAACGAGAGTACCACCAGCAACCCCATACACGTGTTTCACCCTTGTTGGGGATCATCAGTGAGGTGAAGCTGATGCCTCTCTAAGCACAGTGAGAGGGAGACCACGTCTGGTTGCCCCCAGGAGACCCAGGGTTACCAATCCCAGGTTCCTTAACAAATAGTTTTACAAAGGTAGCGGGCGCCCCTCTCTCGCAAGAACAGACATGATAACCTGTTCAGTGGTTATTAACCACTTGAGAGTTCGCAGCCACTGCTTTTACTCACTGTGCCTTTCACAGATGGGAAATATCCATTTGCATATCAGTCTTTGTCCTGCCCAGGGGCAGTCCAGCACCGAAATACAATGGCAATTCCAATCTGAACGAGAGTACCACCAGCAACCCCATACACGTGTTTCACCCTTGTTGGGGATCATCAGTGAGGTGAAGCTGATGCCTCTCTAAGCACAGTGAGAGGGAGACCACGTCTGGTTGCCCCCAGGAGACCCAGGGTTACCAATCCCAGGTTCCTTAACAAATAGTTTTACAAAGGTAGCGGGCGCCCCTCTCTCGCAAGAACAGACATGATAACCTGTTCAGTGGTTATTAACCACTTGAGAGTTCGCAGCCACTGCTTTTACTCACTGTGCCTTTCACAGATGGGAAATATCCATTTGCATATCAGTCTTTGTCCTGCCCAGGGGCAGTCCAGCACCGAAATACAATGGCAATTCCAATCTGAACGAGAGTACCACCAGCAACCCCATACACGTGTTTCACCCTTGTTGGGGATCATCAGTGAGGTGAAGCTGATGCCTCTCTAAGCACAGTGAGAGGGAGACCACGTCTGGTTGCCCCCAGGAGACCCAGGGTTACCAATCCCAGGTTCCTTAACAAATAGTTTTACAAAGGTAGCGGGCGCCCCTTACTCTTGTTCAGAGAGGAATTGCCATAGCATTTCGGTGCTGGACTGCCCTTGTGGGCGGGACAAAGACTGATATGCAAATGGATATTTCCCATCTGTGAAGGTACAGTGAGCAAAAAGCAATGGCTGCGAACCCTCAATGTGGTTAATAACCACTGAACAGGTTATCATGCCTTGTTCTTTCGAGAGAGGGGCGCCTGCTACCTTTTTTGTATTTATGAAAGGAACTTGGGGTTGGTCACCCTAGGTTACCTGGGGGCAACCAGACGTGGACTCCCTGCTCACTGTGCTTAGAGAGGCTCAGCTTCACCTCACTGATGATGCCCAACAAGGCTGAAACACGTGTATGGGGTTGCTGATGGTACTCTTGTTCAGAGAGGAATTGCCATAGCATTTCGGTGCTGGACTGCCCTTGTGGGCGGGACAAAGACTGATATGCAAATGGATATTTCCCATCTGTGAAGGTACAGTGAGCAAAAAGCAATGGCTGCGAACTCTCAATGTGGTTAATAACCACTGAACAGGTTATCATGCCTTGTTCTTTCGAGAGAGGGGCGCCTGCTACCTTTTTTGTATTTATGAAAGGAACTTGGGGTTGGTCACCCTAGGTTACCTGGGGGCAACCAGACGTGGACTCCCTGCTCACTGTGCTTAGAGAGGCTCAGCTTCACCTCACTGATGATGCCCAACAAGGCTGAAACACGTGTATGGGGTTGCTGATGGTACTCTTGTTCAGAGAGGAATTGCCATAGCATTTCGGTGCTGGACTGCCCTTGTGGGCGGGACAAAGACTGATATGCAAATGGATATTTCCCATCTGTGAAGGTACAGTGAGCAAAAAGCAATGGCTGCGAACTCTCAATGTGGTTAATAACCACTGAACAGGTTATCATGCCTTGTTCTTTCGAGAGAGGGGCGCCTGCTACCTTTTTTGTATTTATGAAAGGAACTTGGGGTTGGTCACCCTAGGTTACCTGGGGGCAACCAGACGTGGACTCCCTGCTCACTGTGCTTAGAGAGGCTCAGCTTCACCTCACTGATGATGCCCAACAAGGCTGAAACACGTGTATGGGGTTGCTGATGGTACTCTTGTTCAGAAAGGAATTGCCATAGCATTTCGGTGCTGGACTGCCCTTGTGGGCGGGACAAAGACTGATATGCAAATGGATATTTCCCATCTGTGAAGGTACAGTGAGCAAAAAGCAATGGCTGCGAACTCTCAATGTGGTTAATAACCACTGAACAGGTTATCATGCCTTGTTCTTTCGAGAGAGGGGCGCCTGCTACCTTTTTTGTATTTATGAAAGGAACTTGGGGTTGGTCACCCTAGGTTACCTGGGGGCAACCAGACCTGGACTCCCTGCTCACTGTG
Organism: Ambystoma mexicanum; assembly: GCF_040938575.1. Classification (NCBI taxonomy): domain Eukaryota; kingdom Metazoa; phylum Chordata; class Amphibia; order Caudata; family Ambystomatidae; genus Ambystoma; species Ambystoma mexicanum. The sequence goes on along the minus strand of NC_090937.1, from coordinate 1,437,764,258 downwards.
CTTAGAGAGGCTCAGCTTCACCTCACTGATGATGCCCAACAAGGCTGAAACACGTGTATGGGGTTGCTGATGGTACTCTTGTTCAGAGAGGAATTGCCATAGCATTTCGGTGCTGGACTGCCCTTGTGGGCGGGACAAAGACTGATATGCAAATGGATATTTCCCATCTGTGAAGGTACAGTGAGCAAAAAGCAATGGCTGCGAACTCTCAATGTGGTTAATAACCACTGAACAGGTTATCATGCCTTGTTCTTTCGAGAGAGGGGCGCCTGCTACCTTTTTTGTATTTATGAAAGGAACTTGGGGTTGGTCACCCTAGGTTACCTGGGGGCAACCAGACGTGGACTCCCTGCTCACTGTGCTTAGAGAGGCTCAGCTTCACCTCACTGATGATGCCCAACAAGGCTGAAACACGTGTATGGGGTTGCTGATGGTACTCTTGTTCAGAGAGGAATTGCCATAGCATTTCGGTGCTGGACTGCCCTTGTGGGCGGGACAAAGACTGATATGCAAATGGATATTTCCCATCTGTGAAGGTACAGTGAGCAAAAAGCAATGGCTGCGAACTCTCAATGTGGTTAATAACCACTGAACAGGTTATCATGCCTTGTTCTTTCGAGAGAGGGGCGCCTGCTACCTTTTTTGTATTTATGAAAGGAACTTGGGGTTGGTCACCCTAGGTTACCTGGGGGCAACCAGACGTGGACTCCCTGCTCACTGTGCTTAGAGAGGCTCAGCTTCACCTCACTGATGATGCCCAACAAGGCTGAAACACGTGTATGGGGTTGCTGATGGTACTCTTGTTCAGAGAGGAATTGCCATAGCATTTCGGTGCTGGACTGCCCTTGTGGGCGGGACAAAGACTGATATGCAAATGGATATTTCCCATCTGTGAAGGTACAGTGAGCAAAAAGCAATGGCTGCGAACTCTCAATGTGGTTAATAACCACTGAACAGGTTATCATGCCTTGTTCTTTCGAGAGAGGGGCGCCTGCTACCTTTTTTGTATTTATGAAAGGAACTTGGGGTTGGTCACCCTAGGTTACCTGGGGGCAACCAGACGTGGACTCCCTGCTCACTGTGCTTAGAGAGGCTCAGCTTCACCTCACTGATGATGCCCAACAAGGCTGAAACACGTGTATGGGGTTGCTGATGGTACTCTTGTTCAGAGAGGAATTGCCATAGCATTTCGGTGCTGGACTGCCCTTGTGGGCGGGACAAAGACTGATATGCAAATGGATATTTCCCATCTGTGAAGGTACAGTGAGCAAAAAGCAATGGCTGCGAACTCTCAATGTGGTTAATAACCACTGAACAGGTTATCATGCCTTGTTCTTTCGAGAGAGGGGCGCCTGCTACCTTTTTTGTATTTATGAAAGGAACTTGGGGTTGGTCACCCTAGGTTACCTGGGGGCAACCAGACGTGGACTCCCTGCTCACTGTGCTTAGAGAGGCTCAGCTTCACCTCACTGATGATGCCCAACAAGGCTGAAACACGTGTATGGGGTTGCTGATGGTACTCTTGTTCAGAGAGGAATTGCCATAGCATTTCGGTGCTGGACTGCCCTTGTGGGCGGGACAAAGACTGATATGCAAATGGATATTTCCCATCTGTGAAGGTACAGTGAGCAAAAAGCAATGGCTGCGAACTCTCAATGTGGTTAATAACCACTGAACAGGTTATCATGCCTTGTTCTTTCGAGAGAGGGGCGCCTGCTACCTTTTTTGTATTTATGAAAGGAACTTGGGGTTGGTCACCCTAGGTTACCTGGGGGCAACCAGACGTGGACTCCCTGCTCACTGTGCTTAGAGAGGCTCAGCTTCACCTCACTGATGATGCCCAACAAGGCTGAAACACGTGTATGGGGTTGCTGATGGTACTCTTGTTCAGAGAGGAATTGCCATAGCATTTCGGTGCTGGACTGCCCTTGTGGGCGGGACAAAGACTGATATGCAAATTGATATTTCCCATCTGTGAAGGTACAGTGAGCAAAAAGCAATGGCTGCGAACTCTCAATGTGGTTAATAACCACTGAACAGGTTATCATGCCTTGTTCTTTCGAGAGAGGGGCGCCTGCTACCTTTTTTGTATTTATGAAAGGAACTTGGGGTTGGTCACCCTAGGTTACCTGGGGGCAACCAGACGTGGACTCCCTGCTCACTGTGCTTAGAGAGGCTCAGCTTCACCTCACTGATGATGCCCAACAAGGCTGAAACACGTGTATGGGGTTGCTGATGGTACTCTTGTTCAGAGAGGAATTGCCATAGCATTTCGGTGCTGGACTGCCCTTGTGGGCGGGACAAAGACTGATATGCACATGGATATTTCCCATCTGTGAAGGTACAGTGAGCAAAAAGCAATGGCTGCGAACTCTCAATGTGGTTAATAACCACTGAACAGGTTATCATGCCTTGTTCTTTCGAGAGAGGGGCGCCTGCTACCCTTTTTTCTATACAGCAGGTGGTTCAGCCAGACCAGACACCAGCACCACTGGCACCGAGACGACGCGGACCGAGCCCCTAGAACCAGCGAACTCGCAGCTCCTGGAGGCCATCAAAATGCTCCAGAGAACAATGAAAAGCAAAATAGACGCAGTGGCAATTGATCTAAACTTACTACGACAAGATGTTCGCTCCATAGCGAGCAGAACCGAAGCACTTGAAACCCAGGTTCGTGAGTACACTGAGGCCAAAACTCAGCTCCTTAAGGACGTCGATGGACTGGCGCAGAAGTTAAAAAACCTGGAAGATAGAGCCGATGAGGCCAAAGGGCGGGCACGCCGAAATAACATTAGAATTCTAGGCCTGCCAGAGGGCATTGAAGGAAACGACCCCACAAACTATATTGAAGATCTCATACTGCAAGAAATTGGGGCTGGGAAACTAACACAAGGCTTCCCCATCGAGCGAGCCCATCGATCCCTCACCAAACGGGCGCCTCTACGGACCCCACCCAGGCCAATAATAGCTAAAGTGCTCAACTACAGAGACAGGGAGACGATCCTAGCCTTCTCGAGATCAGGCGGCCGCATTCAAAGAGACTCAGCGAAGATAGCCATATATCCAGATTATACTTTCCAAGTCCAGATGAGGAGAGCCCAATTCATTTACACCAAAGCAAGATTGAAAAACGCAGGCCTGCGCTATATGCTTCTTTATCCAGCAAGACTGAAAGTGTTGCCTAACAACAAAGCGCACCTGTTTGACACGCTGGCGGAAGCCAGAGAGTGGATGGACAGAGAGCAGTTCCCTGACCTTGAAGTGAAAGAGCGCAAACCACGGCAATCTGCAACCTAAGCGGCCATCGTTGCCCAGCAACTGGGCAAGGCACACACAGAAAATTGAACTACATCCTGATGCAGCAAGACTGATCCTCACAGGAGCCACACTGGAGACGGACTGCTCTTAACGCGACAGCAGCCAAAGCAGACTTCTTCTGAAGTAGTTTGGGTATATTTAATCCGCCCGTAGGACACCAAGAGACCTAAAGGTCAAATGGAGCGGAAACGGGATAGTCAGAACGGGGGGACCCTCGCTAGACTTGTTTTGTTACAGGGGAGTTTAAAGTTTTTGGGAAAGGGAACCCGGAAGTTGGGATCTCAGTTGGGGAATCATATACAGAAAAAGCAAGACCACCCAGAGCACCGAAAGCCACCGGAACTGAAAGAGGACACGCCGCAAACACCACCCTTGAACATTCGAGCACACAAAACTCATGGCTGACAAAATCCGGATCATGACATGGAATGTCAGAGGAATGAATAGCTACGTCAAGCAACGCCGAATCCACACATTCATGAAACGTAGCAAGGTCGGAATCGCCCTCCTGCAGGAGACTCACCTGGACACACAAAAGCTAGCAGCATTAGCCAACTGAAACACGTAATTCAATGGATGGCAGACGAGACTACAACAGACACCCGACTCCTACAGCTGGCCATCCCCCACATGCTTCTCAGAGACTTATTCTAGACCTCACCAAATGCAAAGCAACACAAGCCATACTTAATTAATCTAGGGACCCAGATCTGGAAACGAGCTTTCAAAACCACAAAAACAAATGACCCATATTCCCCTCAGATCCCGATAGCAGCTATCATGACAACCAGACCAGGGGGCCTGAAAGAGATAAGGAACATATGGGAGCCCTGCGGCATTGCCACCCTGGGTGACCTGGCAGATCACCAGGGCATCTTAACGTTCGCTGAGTTGCATGAGACCTCGGGGCTACCAACAGGGCAGTTCCTACTTCACAGTGCCGTAGTAAGAAAGCTCACAAACCGATGGCCAGGGGCAGAGAACCTTGAAACTGGGCATGAAGCCATAGAAAACATGCTGAATGCCGCTGAGGGAGGACACGAAACCTCGAGGCTTTATGAGACATTGTTAGACAGCACAACAAAGCAAGACACTCAAGTGTAAAGAGAAATGGGAACAGGAGCTAGGCCTGCAATTCGAGGACAAAGAATGGGAATCCATAGCGCACTATCATAAAAAAGTATCCAGAAATGCCCGACTGCAGTTTATACAGTTTGATATCATTAACAAAGCATACCTCACACCCGAAGTCATCTCTAAATTTAAGGGGGCAAGAATCACAGAATGCCCAAAATGCAACGAACCCAGCGCGGGGATGTCCCACATGTTTTGGGAATGCCAGCCGGTATAATCTTTCTGGACACAAATCGGTACAAAGGTGGCCGGGGCAGACATCACCTTGGACGTACAGTCACCAAAGGCGTGCATCCTGGGCAGATATAAAAAAAACAAGAAGAACAAACCTCTGAATAAGCTTAAGGACTTGATGTACATTTTAGCGAAAAGACGCATTGCTATGGGGTGGAAAAGCCCCAAAATCCCCAGCGTAACATTGTGGTCGGAGGATCTCCGAAAATGGTCGGCTGCAGAAACAGGGACGTGGGAGAAGCGCAACGCAAACAGAAACTGGGCACAAGCGAAGACCTACAACAATGGGTGGCGCTCACAGTATCAATATTCCACCCAAGAGAGGAAGCTTCCTCTAACGGCGACACAGGCAGCCCATGGCGACCATCCGGCGAAGGCTGAACTGAATACAGAGAAGAGTAGTCTTGGGGGAGTTGGGAGGGAGGGGGGGTCATCCGAGATTTCTTAATTGGCGCAGTAACGATAATAATTGTTGTATTGTTATATAACCTAATAAAAAATAAAAAAATAAAAAATGTTTAGTGTGTGAATGTTATTGATGTTAAGAGCTCGCGCGTGTAAAGATTATTGTTCTACAAACGTTTAGAACGTCAAGGTAGACTCGGCAGAGCATAGCCGCACTAGTGACAGGAGCGCAACGGAGCTTTTGAGCTCCAGCAGTCATATTCCTCATTAGGAGGCACTCTTTCACGGAAGTTCGCGGCGGGACGTCTGGGGTTCCGGCGCCAGTGCGAACTTCTGTGAGAGAGAGAATGGGAGTGTTTTTGGTACGAGCACAGCCCTGACTATATTGTTTTAAGGACAAAACTTAGATAATTATCAGATCCACGAAGCACGTTGCTGTGGTGAGATCAGCCGGCAGGTGGAGCTGAGAGAAGATAATAGACGCAATCTTGTGGCCAAGAAGCAGCACCGCAGGCTCAATAAGCCACAGCTGTAAAACAGTAAGTTGACGGGCACAGTCCCTAGTGAAACTGTTTGAGACCTCTCATATCTGCCAGAATCAGGAGGTGTAGCCCAGTAGGGGGCGTATAAATATTTTAATAAACACTTTATTAATCTCATAAAACTGGCTCAGTCCCAAGCAAAACTGATAAGAGACAAAGAGACCCGCCAAGCTACAAAGAAAAGCACTAAATAATTATAAGGCACTGCGGCATAAATGAGTGGATACTCTGAAGATTCAGAGGGACCACACGTTAGTGGTTTATGCATGAGTCAAGGAGTGCAGAGAATGGACAGTGCCGGCAGACCCCATAGAGAAGAAAGGAGCATAAAACAAGACCTGGCTGCTTTGTCTCGGAGCATCACAGACCTGAGCACAGGGACAGCGAGGGAAGAAAGAGAAGGACCCGCAGGGCACGTAGCACCCATACCCCCCCTCCACACAGGTTCAAATCTGACAAGAGGAAGGCGAGGTCTCTTGATGGATATCAGTTCAGATGAGTCATCTGATGAATACTGCAGGAGCAGCAGCAATTCTGACAATCAAAGTGCGTCAGGAGATCAAACCTCCTCAGAAAGCAAAGGGCGGGAGCGCAGAGACAAAAGAGGCAGGAGGGAGGATGAAGAGTCTCAAAGAGACAAATTCGACCCGGATGAGCTGGTGCACCCGAGGTCGAACCAATGGGAGCCCCCAGAGAACATAACGGAATACATAAGGAAAAGGCTCAGGATACCCCTGAGCAAACAAGCCAGAAATAAACTGAGGGCTGAATGCCTCAGGCCCAGAGTACCAGACGGGGTAGCAGACACGCCAGAGATCGATGAAAGAATGCTAGCGTTCCTGTGGAGGTACGGTAGATATGTGAAGAAAGGCATAGACAGATCTTGGAGGTCATGCCAAGACAAACTATTAGACATGCTGGGCCCTATCTCTAAGATATGGCAACTTGCAGAGGAGGCCAAGCTGAAAAAAGAGGCAATCGATCCAGAGATCATTGCTGGATGGGCACAGAGGACTCTATGCTTGATGGGGAATACTAACACAGCATTAGCGACGGAGAGAAGGAGATCCATCCTGATGAAAATGGACTCCAGACTAGGAGAATTGGTCTTATCGGAACAAGCGGCGGCAGCGAAAGGGAAATTATTTGGCGATTTGTTCATAAAAGACATGCCGAAATTCACCAATACTTATGCATCCATGGATAAGGCTCAGGAATCGCTCAAAAAGATCTTTGGAAGAATGGTTTTTGGCAAGGCTGGAAGAGGAAATGGCTGCTCGTCCAGCTGATATCAATATAACAGGTCCTACAGTGACAGATATCACTAGAAGGAACAGGAGGACTGAAGAGCAAACCCTTTTTCCCTTCCAGAGGAAGGCTGGAAAGGCAGCAGCAGACAACACCACCAGAATGCCACAGGTGAGAAAAGTAAACGCACTGGCGAAAGTGATGCAAACACACATACCTCCAGTAAGAGGGAGAGTGAGACTGCACATAGAAAAATGGGGGGAGATATCCTCAGATGTGTGGTAATGCAGACGGTTCGAGGGTTTCAGTTAGATTTCTGGCAAGAACCGTTACAAGAGGCCATATCCAAACAGATAAGGTTCAGCAAACAAGACAAGGGTCTGCCTGACAAAGAGATAGAATTACTGAAAATAAAAAAGGCAATCAGTCCAGCCAAAGAAGGACAGAAAGGTTTTATAAGCAGCCTGTTTTTAGTAAAAGTCAAGCACAAGGTAAAACCGGTGATAAACCTCAAGTGTCTAAAATTATTTTCTCATATATAGACACTTCAACATGGAAGGGATTCACTTGTTAAGGGACATCCTACAGAGAGGGGATTGGTTAGCGAGAATAGACCTTAGAGACGCCTACCTAACAATTCCGATTCAGCAGAACCAGAGGAGATTACTACAGTTTCTCTGGAAAGGAGAGAAATGGGAATTCACGTGCCTACCGTTCAGTCTAGCATCGTTTCCCTGGTGCTTCACCAAATTGTTGATACCAGTGGTAGGTCACCTCAGAGAACAGGGAATCAGATTGATTATATACCTGGACGACATCTGTCTGATGTGCCAGGACAGAGAGATTCTAGTGCAACAGATTCGGATAACAACAGATTTAATACAACACTTAGGATTCCTAATAAACTGGGAAAAGTCAGAACTGGAACCAGCACAGTCGATGGAATTTCTGGGGTTCATCCTTAGAGACAGTTCAGGGTATACTCAGACTACCATTGGAGAAGGTGAACTCCATCAAGAAAGAAATAAAGAGCTTGATGACAAGATAGGTGATTTCTCTGAGGGAGATATCGAGGTTGGTAGGCTGTCTGTCATCATCGATACAAGCAATTTTTAGAGGACCTCTGCATTACAGAGCATTGCAGAGGTTGAAGATATAACATATCAGGAAAGGCCTATTTCTCAGGAAGCGAGAACAGAACTAGAATGGTGGTATTACCACATGGAGGGATGGAATGGCAAGGCAATATTTGGCTCTTCCCCGGACCTGGTAATAGAGTCGGATGCCAGCCGATGGGGCTGGGGAGCCAGGTGCGGTGACCAGTCAACCCGAGGGAGATGGTTGTAGTGAAAAAGGAGAACCCGCACCCCCCTGGGACCGGCCCTTAGTGCAAATAAATCACTCCTAATCACCTTCCAAACAAAAGTAAGGTTATACGAAGCAAGAGGAACTCTGTCTGGAAGAAAGTCAATCACACAGAATACATGATGCTTGTATTTATTTCTATAGTGTCTAATGAAAACTAAGCAGCAATTTACAGTAATACGGGAATAAAAGTGCAAGCTGGATAATATCAATTGTCAGTCATAGATGAATATGCAATTATTATCTCACGCTCCTATAAAATGTAGATGACCGTACGATCAGATCACACCCTGGGACCCTCGCCGCTACAGGTGCCCGGCACTCCTCGAGAGAGGAGGGGAGGACTGGCCAAGCCCCCCACAGTCCTACACCAGAGCGGGGATGTGATGCTAGGAGTCTTGGCCCAGCTAGTGCACAGCTGGTCGTCCAGGCACTGTTCCTCTTCGTCCATGCGTCTCACCAACAGCCCAGGATGAGTCCCTCCCTCACTGGCCCAGGTGTAGTTCTCTTATTAGGGGCTGCACGTCAATCACTATGACGTACCAGCTCTTCGAGAAGCTTCTGGGCTCATCCTTCTGGGCAGTAAACATGTTTTCGCCTGGAAAGTTACAAGACTGGAAACAGTCAGTCTCGGCTCCCAGGCTTCCTGCACGTTGTTTTGGGGAAGGCCTGGCATTCTTGTGTTATCAGTGCACCTGACTCACAGAGAGAAGACGAGTAGAGCTGTGCAAAGCTGTGCCTGGCTCCCAAGAGCTGCGTAGAGCCTCTTGCAAAGGCAAGATGTTTATGTCTTCATGAAGGGCCTTCGCAGTTAACCCCTTGCAAGCATGTGGGCTCACCCAGTTCGAGAGGCCTGGCTGATTTCAGCATTTTCCTCCACACTTCGAATAAGCTCGAATATACACAAGATAGCTCAGTAGGTTAGTGGAAGTGCAGATTACTGCAAGCGCCTAGAAGCTTATCACGACATTGGTCAAGCGAGGAATTGTGTTTACATATCAATTGCCTCGAACTCCTAGCAGGATCCTTCGCAGTCCGTTGTTGGACACAAGAAGGAGTGAGATGTGCCATGTTACTCAAGATGAACAACTTTTCGGCAGTCAGTTACATAAACCGGCTGGGTGGGACGAGATCCAAGATGCTGGCAGAGATAGCCAAGGAGTTTTGGCACTTATGTCTCCAGAGAGGAGTCAGTCTGAAGGCAGAAAATCTGCCGGGGGAACACAAGCAGGTGGCGGACTGGAATTCGGGTCACCCGAGGGACTCCAGTGATTGGCAGCTGGAGGATTCAGTGTTCCAGGAGATCATGCCTCAGAGAGGTCCGTGTCAGACGGATCTGTTCGCTTCGAGGTTGAACAAGAAGATCTCCAGATTTTTCAGCTGGAGACCAGACCTAAAAGCGACGGCAACGGATGCATTTCTCCAGGTATGGGGACCAGCTAAGAAATACGCTTTCCCACCTTTCGCCATGATAGCACGTACTGTGACACAGGTCAGGAGACAGGAAGCAACAGTGATTTTAGTGACACCCGATTGGAAGGGGCAAGCATGGTTCCCAGACCTATTGGGGATGTCATATGATTTTTCAATTCTATTGCCACACAGACAGGACATAGTCTTGAGTCCAACGAGAGAGATTCATCCGCTGGTACAGGCAGGGAACTTGAACCTGATGGCATGGGCGATTTCAGGAAAGCCAGGGCCAAGCCAGATCTTTCGGGGACAGCTTGGGAATTTATCACAGAATCCTGGGCCCCCGGGACCGGGAAGGCTTACAGAGTGGCATGGCGAAAATGGAATAATTGGTGTATGGAGAGGGAAGTTGATCCCGTACGAACGGATGTAATTCATGTAGTGAATTTCTTAGCAGGCCAGGCAGCACAGGCTAAGGCATACAGGACAATTAATACGTACAGATCTGCAATATCTGCAGGACACGAGTACATAGAAGGAAAGCCAGTAGGTGAGCACCCATTGATATGCAGATTATTAAAAGGTGTTAGGTGCATGAGACCCCAGGCGCCTAGGTATTCACGGCTTTGGGACGTGAGTGTGGTCTTGAGGATGTTTGAGTCCTGGGCGGACAACGACAATCTTTCTAGGAAAGCTCTTTTGGCACAGTTATCTACTTTGTTATGCTTAATTTCTTGCAAAAGAGTGTCAGAGGTCAAAGCGTTAGAGACAAACAGGAAGTCGTTTTCAGCTATAGATGTTATATTTTACATTGAAAAGAGGACAAAGACAGGAATTAAGACTGTTGAATACATGGCATTCCTTGAAAAGCCCAGATTATGTCCAGTTAGGTGTCTGAAAGCTTATGAGGCCAGGGCAGATAGGGTGAGACCTACAGGGGAATCTCAACGATTGATAGCGATCAGAAGGCCTTTCAAAGCAGTAGCTACAGCCACTTTAGCCAGATGGGTGAGATGGTGCATGGCAGAAGCAGGCATTGACATAGGACAATTTACAGCACATTCTACTATAGGTGCTATGGCATCATCAGCCTTTATATTAGGGGCTCGCCTAAAAGATATTTTGAAGGTTGGCAGACTGGTCTGATGAAACAACCTTTAAGAATGTTTATTTTAGACCAGTAGAACAGATAGCGTTGTTGGTAGTAAGTAAGCTTTAAACAAGCATAATCAGAGCCTCCCAGTCTTAACATAGAATACAGATTTTCAACACATTTGTTACAGAAAGTCATGTTTCTATTAAAGACTCAGAGGAAAAAGATGAATCCACCCAATTCAATCGCTGTAATGTATGAATGATATCAGGATATATTGTACAGAGTGTTATAATTGGAAATGTTATTGTACTGTTGTTATTATGCGATTGCCCACCCGTTCCGGAAGAGATATCTCATGCAGTTTATATTTTTTGACAGGGTCAGAGAATAAGACAACAGTGTTGTGAAGAGGGTTTAAAGTAAAGAAGAAAGGAAGTCGTCTACCGGTTGGGGCGCAAGTTATTCGATGTTCGATCAGCAGCAGAAAGAGGAAGAGGATTGGGGTGGTTCAGTGTTTATAAGGAGAAGTGTAATGTGATTAGACTAAGAAGATCTCATGGTTTTATGGACTTATGAAAAACGAACTACAACTTTGCCGCGGTTCTTGGGAATTGTAGTTTTTTTATGGGTTATTGTTTTTCATAATTGTTTGTTTATACTTTGCTGCTCGAGAAGTAAAGAGAAGATCAGAGCATAATCTTTCGCCTCTGAGTCTTTAATAGAATCAAGACTTTCTGTAACAAATGTGTTGAAAATCTGTATTATGTAAAGTGAGTAAATTAGCTCTTAACAAATGATTACCATTATTGCAGATATTAAGAATATTACCATGAGGATACTTAAGATACAAAGAGAGCAGGTAGGATTTTTTGTTTGGAAGATGAAGTTATCCACTAGCAATACTCAACAAGCGTTGTGAGCAATGTAACTGAGACAGAAACTTTTATATTTTTATGATTTGATTCTAGATCCTCACCAAGTAAGCGAGAAGCTTACTTAGAGTCCATGGTGACATTACTTTAAATTTAAACATGACGCAGCACACAGGTAAAAATAAATGTTTCTTAAATATTTTTCACCAATAATAAGTGTGTACAGATTAGATTAGATTAGTTACAGAAACTGTTCACTTTTTTATTTTTGCATTGTTTTTTTTAATACAAATTGTACATTTACACAAAACGACTTTTTACATTCTCTTAAAGATATTCTCAATTATGATACTTCGCAAAGAGGACTTGCACATATAAACAGCCTAAAATTACTAAAAATAAAAAAACTCAAAATAGTATATATACATTCGTTTTGATCTATTAAGTCACTACTGACCAGTTAAGTTACCATTGCCAAGTCCAAGATACATTGCTCTGTGACTTTATCTATGGCTGCAAATATTTCAAATAGCATCTTGATTAGGGCAGTGTCTTTAATCAGGACCATAAATCGGTTGTCAACACTGTGGCTGGTGAGTGAATAAACCGTTCCAGATGGCGTATCCTATGATTCAAGAACGTTGGGCACACCATTACCAAATGGAATAATGGCTCAATCATGTCCGTCAGAGTCGCACATTCTACACTTTTGCAACTCCCGAGTTGCTCCCAACTTGGGGCCCACCACCTCTAGTGTTGGTAAGAAGTTTAACCTGAATATCAAATACCATTTACGATAGTGGGAACTGGGGAATTTGGCTACAAAAAGTCTTAAGTAAAGTTTATACCCTTATCAAGTTTGAGGTGGCTAAGGTCGAACAGATCCATCAACTTATCCCACAGTTTATTTTATTTTTAAAGGCTATTTCTGACTCAGAAATATCCAAATCAAAGTCAAAGTTATCACATCTTGTTTTCAATTTCCTTAAGTATGGATTGGTGTTCTGATTTATTATGATATTTAGATAAAACACCAACGACTTCTGGTCTGACTTTTCTAGGCAGTGAAGCACAGACAGACTTCTAGTGATTTACTGGCCCACCAGGATGTTGGACCCAGTTCCAGTCTTTTTGCACTTAAAGGACCAGAGACTGGGAGTCTGAGTACTTGTTTTAGGATCTTTCCTTCTAGTGTGTCAAAGACTTTCTATTTGAGATATTAATAAACTCGCACCCATACAGCACAATGGGCAACGTTTCGCGTTATAAAACTCTATTAAAAGTATCGCACATAGTTTACTTTTTAGACAAACAAGAGGTCATCTTGTTATCAATTCGAGCTCTGTCAGTACTCTGTTCTTTTACTGCTATGTCATATCCAAGATACCCAATTGAATCGACTTACTTAATTATAGAATTGTTCAGTTCCCACGTATATTTCCGGCATTTCTTTTTGGTCGAACTGAATATTACATAGGATTTTGTGGTGTTTATTTGTAATTAATTCTTTTTCAAATATTTGTTAAGCCCATTCCATTGGCGCTGGAGGATGATGCCATCGGCAAAAGTGATGCCCCCCAGTTTCAGAAGTGCCCAAATGGCTATTTATCCTCCCCACTCATTGCTGGCCTCCCACAGGTCAGCCAAATAGAAATTAAAAGAGTAGGTGCTAGCACACAGCCTTGCTGTATGCCTTTATTCAATATAATTGCTCTGGATAATTCTCTTGCACTATTAAATCTGACCCTTGTAGAGTTGTTTTAATACAAAAGTTGAGTCAATGCCAACAGGGAAGGATCCATGTCCCATTTTGTCCCTTTAGACCACAACTTGGAGATGTCCACATTATCAAACGCAGACGTTAAGTCCATGGTTGCCACATACAAGGAGCGGCCTGAGTCGGATCACACATCTGACAAACATTCTTTCAATGTTATCCCACTGATCATTTTACCTACGCCCTTTCTGTACCCAGTATGCAGCAGACTTAATAGGTTTATTCTTTTATCTCATGCCCTTCAATCTCTCAATGCTAAGTTGGAGAAAATGTTTGATGAGTTGTCGAGGAGGGAAATCTGACGGTAACAGGGTGGTTCCGTACAATTTCCCTTTTTAAAAATTGGGACCAGTATTAATTCTGTCTAAGACTCTGGACACTTGTTGTCAGATGTTATGTGTTGGAATAGATAGAATAGAATATTTGCCCAGAATACAGGATTGTCCTTAAATATGCCCTTAGTTATTCCATCCGGGCCACTTGCTCGGGTGTTTTTTAGCTTACTAATCATCATTTCAGTATCTAAGTGAACAAAGTTAAGAAGTAGTGTTTTGCAGCTAAGATCCAAGGCACCCACCGCTGCAGATAAAACCGCATTGTATTTACTCGAGAAGTAGTCCACCCAATCACCCTCACTTACTCCACTTGATTGGACAACTGCCTGTTGGTGGTTTCTGTTATTCAGTTCCCACCAAATGTCTCTAGTGTCCTTCATAACTATTTTATTCAGCAGAACTTGATTTGGTATTATGTATTTGCGTATTCTGTGCCATTTACACCAACGCTGATGACATCGAATTAAGATTTGTTTTGGTTTTCTTTTCAATCTTTCTTCAAATTAGGGTACTTAGTTATTTTTCTGAGAGCATTTGCAAATTTGTATGGTGCTATCATAATTCTGTAATTTTTGAAAAAAATTGGTTTGTATTTGTTTTTCTGTCATCCTTCTCTTTGTTTTTTTTTAATCTTTCCAATATTTAGGAAAACTTACCCGGAGAAGTTTGTTCGCATTCCAGACTCTCACTCAGGGTGTTCCATCACTCCAAAAAATGTTGGTTAGCATCTCCTGGTTTTTGGAGATATTGGTGCACCCTGTTACCAGAGTTGAATATCACAACCGTTTCTTTATACTTTAACACTCTGGTATTGGTAAAACCTTAAAAAACAAGGAGGGTTTTGCATATTTCAAGTAACTTTGGGTCTCATCCTAAGTTACTAGGGGAATCCAGACGTGGACCCCTTGCTCACTATTCTTAGAGAGGCACAGCTACACCCTACTGATGAGGTTCAACCAGACTGAAACACGTGTCTGGGGTTGCTGTTGGTACTCTTGTTCAGAGGAGAATTACCTATCATTTTGGTGCTGCACTGCCCCAGGGCAGGACAAAGACTGATATGTTTGGGATATTTCTTCTCTGTGAAAGATAGTGAGCTAAAGATTCTGGGTAAGGCTCTTGTAACTAAGACTCATGTCTGGCAGAGAGTCTCTCAGGACCCCTCTTGTTATTTGCATATTTCAAGTAACTTTGGGTCTCATCCTAAGTTACTAGGGGAATCCAGACGTGGAGCCCTTGCTCACTATTCTTAGAGAGGCACAGCTACACCCTACTGATGAGGTTCAACCAGACTGAAACACGTGTCTGGGGTTGCTGTTGGTACTCTTGTTCAAAGGAAAATTGCCTATCATTTCAGTGCTGGACTGCCCCAGGGCAGGACAAAGACTGATATGTTTGGGATATTCTTCTCTGTGAAAAATAGTGAGCTAAAGACTCTGGGTAAGGCTCTTATAACCAGGACTCATGTCTGGCAGAGAGTCTCCCAAGACCCCCCTGTTATTTGCATATTTCAAGTAACTATGGGTCTCATCCTAAGTTACTAGGGGAATCCAGACGTGGACCCCTTTCTCACTATTCTTAGAGAGGCACAGCTACACCCTACTGATGAGGTTCAACCAGACCGAAACACGTGTCTTTGGGTTGCTGTTGGTACTCTTGCCCAGAGGAGAATTGCCTATCATTTCGGTGCTGGACTCCCCTAGGGCAGGACAAAGACTGATATGTTTGGGATAGTTATTCTCTGTGAAAGATAGTGAGCTAAAGACTCTGAGTAAGGCTCTTGTAACCAGGAATCATGTCTGGCAGAGAGTCTCCCAGGACCCCCCTTTTTATATGCATTGGTAAAACCATCAACATCAATGCTTTCCAGAGAATTGAATGATCACTGGTTTTTGTTTTGATAATTTAAAGGGGACTTATATGGTGCAAATCAAAGTTTCTAACAAAGATGTAATCAATGGATGATGATCCGAAAGAGCTGTGCCAAGTGGGTGTATTTTTGAGAGACCCAGCCTTTAAAAGTTGGTTTGTATGAAATCCCACTGTGAGAGAAAATGTGACCATACCCTACCATTATTTGGTGTTTCTACCTTACACAAAATAGAAAGAACTTTCCTTTCAACCTCCAAATCCTCCCACTCAAATTCTCCAACCAAACACTGACAGTTGAAATCGCCTGCAACTACCACACCTGCTATTGGATTTGCTGTTGACCAATCAACCACAATATCCTCAATCTCATTCAGAGTAGCCTTAAGAGTAACATTTAGTGGGTTGAAATACACATTGATCACCAGCATTAGAGGAGCAGGTGAATGCTTCCTTCTGTCCATTAAAATAGAATTATTGTATGTGATCAATTCAACCACACCTATTCCACTTGATACTTTTACTGCAGTGATAAGTCCTCCTTTCAGCCTTCCTTTGATACCCTTATTTGCTAACTTTGATACAACAGTAAAGCCATTACATACAGGTCTAGACGTTAGCCATGTTTCCTGAAGAAGGATCACATTGAAATAATTCCATACAACGTTTGTTTCCCTGTTCAAAAAGGAGTTGTGACCCCTTGAGTTCCAACAGAAGATATTACATATTTTAGGCAAAGCCAGGTCCGCATTGCCCTTGGGTAGGTAAAGCTGAGGGGAGCCATCCCCAGTTTCGATCTTGATAGATGGAAAGATTATTATACTTATTATCCAAATCAAAATGACGTGTAACTGTAATCATTGGTTTGGCAGAAAATGTATTATGACCTTCTACTTTGCATGCATAATAACATTTGTACCCTTCTAGTAAGATTGCTTCCTGTTGCTCGATAATACATTTTCTATCATTTTAGAATGGAAGTGTACAGCGCATTTTCCCAGATGGTTAGGGTCAAACAAATGAACAAACTTAATATCTACTGATGACATTGTATTAAGTTGCTGGATAGACCACAACAGTGATAAGTCTTCTATTGAGTGGGATGTTATCATCGCACTCACATATGGCTTCGAAAATTAGAAGGTATTCCTTTCCTTTTCAAAAAAACACTCTCTAGCTTTTCCTCATATTGTGACTTGTTTTTGGAGGGACCCACCACTTGTGCTGGTTCAGCATTCTCTTTAGGCCAATGATTCTGAGGCTTTCGATTGTTGGTTGATAAATATTTTTTTTTGGTAAGATCGATTAGTGGGGTCTAACGTCTTAGATAGGTTGAGTCTGCTGTCGTATTTGATCCTGTTGCCATGATTTTTTCCTGGATTCCCGGCTCCAAGGAGTCGCAGCATTTGGTATCCTTACTCGTTTGGGTGATTTGCCCCTTTGATTCTTCGATTCTTCAAAATGGTTTCAGTTTCATCCTGTGCAGACTTTGTGGAGGCAGTATTTTTCCGGAAAGCTATAGGTCCTGTTTATTTTAAAAAAAAATGTTTTTAATGATGATTTAATCCCTTGTGATTAGTGCAGACTGACCCTCATCGGTAACACTGATGATATCACTGAGTTATTCGCACCTCTTTTATGTTGGATGGTTTGCTTTTCTGTATGCAGCATGTTATGTAGGAACTTGCAAGACCCCCCTATTAGAGGTTTTGTGGTCACCTCTCTTTTCTTATTCCTTTTATTTTTTTTGTGGCAGCTTCTTGTTGATATCCTTTCTCTCAACTTTCAACTCTTTCCTGATTGGTTGAGGGTTCTATTAACACAGAGGCGTTCAGGTTAACATCTGATGATGCTCTCTGATCACTCTTGTTTTCTTGTTGATCTGTTGGCTCCTGAAATTTTGGCTGTGAAATGCTTACATGGGAATTAACAGTTTTCTCACTTATTTGTGATTTGTATAGAACTGGCTCTTGGGTCAGTAGTGATTTTATTTCCTTCAAAGATTGGGTATTAAGCCGTACTTCATATACCACTGTATCGTAAAGGCGGATGAAAGACTGCAGAACGATATTAAGGGCAGCTAAAGAAGAGGTTCCGCTTTCTAGTGAATCATTGTTCATTTAGTTGTTTCCGTGAAAAGGTAGTGAGGAATGGTCTTGTGAAATTGTAGGGTCGTCTATTCCTGGGATCTCAGGTTGAAGTGATACCTCTAGTGCCGCAGATAGGGGTATCCTGGGTTCTAAAAAGCTTTGGTGACATACTCAGTCTGTCTCGCAGGTCCTCAATTGCCTGTATCTCGTTCTCCAGGCTGACACAGGAATTGAAGATTGTGGCGTTTGCATGATGTTCAATTTCAGTTAAAATATTGATTTCGGTTTCTGTGTTTGCCGTGTATGAATCAGTTGTTTGTGTTTCATTTATAACTATTGCTGTGTTATTCGGGGCAGCACCCCCCTCCTTTATTACTTGACTGAACAGTTTAGACGACATGAGCGCAAAGAATGCTGAAATCTTTCCATGCTTCTTGGTAACGTGAGATTCAGTCTGGTTAATCTCAGTGCTGAGTTTGGAGTCGCCCCCTCGAATGTGAGTCCGCACTCTGGAGCGCATATTTTTTTGTTCTCCCTTGTATCATTGTTGAAACGAATTTGAAGGATCAAAGGGACTAGTCCTGTAGTCTCCTTCGAATTCCTTATTTGTGGTTAACGTGAGCGTTAGTGATGTTTTTTGATATTCCAACCTTTCACTCGCTGTTTGTTTGTCAGCAAGTGATTCCTATGGGTTTGAAGGGCAGCAGATTAGGAACAGAAACTGGAAATTGGAGGGGGGGTTCCAAAGGTACGTAGTGGTGGGAAAAGAGCTGTCAAGAGTGAATCACTTGCTGTCCCAGCCCCATCTTTTACCACCAATCAAGAGAAAAGGAGAAAAAAAAGAAAAGAGACGCCCCTCAGCCCGCACGTACAACACTTGCATGCAAGTCCAGACCCAGACCGTGTTCGGGCGCAGCCCCCTGCACCATACCACGGTCAAAGGGCAGCTGTAAGAAGACAGCTTTCACCAAGCTCACCCCAAACGGCTCCGCAGATGCTGATAGCCAGAGCTTCTTGTGTGTACTCCAGACGGGTCATCTGGCAGTACATCGCCTCGGGACCCGGCCCTCCATTGGGTCAGCAAGAGACGTGTGCCATGGCTCCGCACAACTCTCCTCCCCTGTGCGTCTCAAACGCAGCTCTTTCCTACAGGTCCTCTCTGCGCCAACAATTCCAAGACGGAGGATCTGAGGAATGGACCCACAAATGTGAGAATGCATGTCAAGCCGCACCTCTCAACATGCCACTGCAGCTCACACGTGATAGAGGCCGCTTCCGACACACTGTAATCTCTTGATGGCCCTACTCTTGTTCACTTTTTAGAATTGGGTCCCTGAAGATGGTCTGAAGACCGAAATGCATTGAATGACTGAACTGCTTGTGTCTTTGAAAATAAAACACCTTCCTTTTAATTTTACCATTGATGTTAATGTTAATTTATACCGCGCACAGGTGCCACTTGCGTCGTCTCTCGACACTCTGGCGATTCTGTGAAAATAAGAGGGGCTGGGTAAGGTTAGTGGGAGGAGTGGGAGAAAGTGCAAAGGAGCTGTGATGTGCTGTTGGCAGCTTCAGTTCGGATGCACCGTTCACTGGGTTTGGGTGCAAGATTCGGGAGGCAGACATCATGTGGTGTTGTGCAAGGTTGTGTGTGCCATGTCTTGTTACAGTGTTGTGATGTATGTGTGGTTTGCTGTGCTGATGAGTTCTGGTTGTTTTTAGAGCAGTATGTGAGAGGTGTATGCGGAGGGTTGACTTTAAGTATTATTTTGGGTTGTTTGTGGCCGTAGCTGATCTCCTTAACCTTTCCGGTTGATTAGTTATGCCATCTCTTCTTCTGTATGCCCTTTCTAGTTGTATCAGTTAGGTTGCCTCTGTGGTGATGGGTTCCTGCGCTACACTGCTACTCAGTCCGTTGCCTGAACTCTGAGGCCAGGCCCTATTTCTGACTAGGTGCCTGTTCCTAGCCCAGATGTTGATCAGTGGGGGCAGCAGGCTCTTTAATTGGGTTCCCTTCGGGAGGTTCATTTTCTAGTGGGGCTTAGTTGTTGCTTAGTCAAGTGCCCTCTCGTTTGCCCTTACTCGTGGCATGCCTGGGGGTGAGCCTCCCTTTCCCATTTCCTTCCTCTGTCTCCCTAAATCTTCTTTCCTAGCCCTAGTATTTCTAGATGATCACCCTTTCTTTTCCGGGTGCTCTACATTGGGCCGAGGTGGCTGCGAGGGGCGTGCTGTGGCTCTCTTTCTGGTCTATTCCTCATTCTTGTTTTACCTGGTTACTTTTAGTTTTTCCCGTGCTTGGTTGCTTCCTGGTGTGTGGACCTCATTCAGTCAGCTTCATTGTGTTTGGAGTAGAAGAGCCAGATTTTCATCAATTTCCTGAATTTTGTGTGGTCTTCCACCTTTCATATTTCCTTGGGAAGGGAGTTTAATAGATTCGCAGCTAAGCAGGAGAATGCTGAACCATCCCGTTTTTTCTTCCGGTAGCGTTTGGGTTCAAGACAGATGTCGTTGTAGGATCTCAGGGTTTTGGCTTGTTTGTAGATGGAGAATTACTTTTGGATAAAGTCTGCTCCCGAGCCGTGAATTGCTCTGTGCATTATGCACATAGTTTTGAAAGATTCCTTTTTTGACCGTGAGCCAATGAAGTATCCTGAGGGCTGGAGTGATGTGATCTCTTCTGCTGAGTTTGAGGAGGACTGGCTGCAGCGTTTTTTATTTGTTGTAGTTTTCTCGTTAGGTATTGTGGCATTCCGAGGTATATGCTGTTAGCATAATACACCCTGGACATAATGAGGGATATGATGGTCAGTGTTTTGTGTGTGAAGGAGAGAAATAGTCAGATATTTTTTAGCGTTTGTAGTAGGAAGAAGCATTTCCAGATTATTGCATTGACTTGAAGTTCATGCGTTAACTCGTTCTCCATGAGGATTCCAAGGTTTTTCTACAGTTTTGGATGGTGTTGGTTGGTTTCCCAGTTCTATCGGCCATGGGATGTGCTGGTTGTTTTCTCTGTCTTCTGGTGCAATCATGATTTCAGTTTTGTCTGGATTGATTTTGAGTTTGTTGATGTACATCCATTGGTAGAGCTCCTTGAGGCACGCTCCTAAGGGTGCATTTTCTTCTTGTATGTTGCTGAATGTGAAGATTTGTGTATCATCTGCATAGTTGTAGCATTTTAGTCCTTGACTTTTTTTTAGGTTGATTAGCGGTGTCATGTAGATGTTGAAGAAAAGCAAGGATAGTGAGGAGCCTTGTAGTACTCCACAGGAGGAGTCAAATGGTGTGGATTTGAAAGGTTTTAACTATATAGTTTCTGTCCTCCGCGAGGAGGGATTTGATCTAGAGCAGTGCTGTGTCAGTGAGCCGTATTTCTTCCAATATCATTAGGATGTTGTCGTTGACTGTACCAAAGGCAGCTGAGAGATCGGGTAATATTAGTGCTGATTTGGTATTCATCTTTAAATCATCCCATATTGAGATTAGTACTGTTTCAGTTCCTCTCAAGGGTCTGAATCCTACTTGTGCCTGTTCCATTAGTTGTTTATTTTCAAAGTGCTCCAGTAGTTGTTCGTAGACATAGGTTTCTAGTATTTAAGCCGGGTAAGGGATGTTAGAGATTGGTTTGAGAGGTCTTTCACATCGCCACATTGTATCCTTGAGTAGAGGCTTGATGAAGGCTGTTTTGAAAGCTCTTGGTACTTTCACTGTAGAAAAGGATTTATTGAAGAGGTTTAGGCAGGATTCTGACAGTGTGTCCTGTGCAAGGATAGATTTGTAGATGTCTGGAGGATTTGGGGTTGAATGACCGAGGTCAAAATGTTTTAGGGAGAAATGACCGAAGGTTATTGTAACGCTCACCTGATTCTCGCAGAGGCGCCGGTCTTGACTGGGCGACTACCGTATCTTCAAAGGTGATGTGTAGCACCCGGTTGGCTCTTTGGGCTGGACCTCTGTGCACTGTATGCCTGACTTCAAGAGTAAGATGTCTGCAGACAGAAAATATGGGATTAATGAACTGGGGTTATTGGGGTGTCCCTATCTCTTCCCTTTTTTGCTCTCCTGTAGACCCCCAAAGGTTAACGCTCTCACCTTAGGTAAGTGAATGCCGAGCTCTCCATCTGCCTCGGGGCAGGGTGCTGTAACCAGTTTCTTCACTGGATCGGTAGCGCAGGCCTCTTGACTTCAGAGGACTGCTGTCCGTCGTTTACTGCACGAACGGTAAGTTTCGAGTAATTCTATTGTCTTTAAAGTCTTTAGCAATGATGTCTCTTGTTTTGCAGGTTCCGGCGATGGCGGATGACGGGCTGAAGTGAGTTGAAGATGGAGTCCGTATGATGAATAGAAGCGCTTGGAAGCACGTAAGTAAGCGCTTGTTGCCTGCTTCACGATGCGCTCAAACTGTCTTTTATTTTGCAGGTACGAGTTCGGAGCGGCTGCAGGGTGCCGGAATACCCACTGGGGTTGATGTGGAAAGGAGTAATGGCACGTGAGTATCAAAGTTCCCCAATGTCTTTAAACGCACCTTGTTTTGTCTTTCAGATGCAGGATGCAGCGCCGAAGGCCTCCGGAGCGTGCGAAGAGTCGGTAAGCTTTTGTCTTTCAGATGCCGGAATGCAGTGTGAAGACCTCCGGAGCGCACGAAGAGTAGGTAAGCCTTTGTCTTTCAGATGCCGGAATGCTAACCTGTTCTTTCTTGTCTTTATAGGTGTTGCTGAAGACTGGATTCAGGATGGTAAGCCTTTTTCCTTAGGCCCAGGATCCGATGCAGAAGACACGATGAGCGTTCTGCTGCAGAGGATGCAGAATAACGCAAAGCAAGATTCATCCACCGGGTGTGGTTTAAATAGCCTCCTGTAGTGCTTAGGTGTCTCCTTCCACAGCCACGCCTAGGTAAGAAAAGAGTTCCTGCTTTCCAGAAGAGTTCCAGTGTTCTGAATCTAGGGAGTGGCTCCTGCCCCACCCAACAGGAAAAGTAGTTCCAAACAGAAGAGGATCAGAGGCTCAGCTGGCAGGCAAGTAAGCAGCATGGTCTGCTGCAGGTAAGTCCACCCAAGCATCATGAGCCCGGCGCTTCCAGCGCTGGGACTGGGCACATTTATGAGCCTGGTGCCACTGGTGCCAGGACTGGGTCCAAAAGGTCCCAATTGGGACTGGTTGGCCCTCGGAACCTGGGTTATGGATCTGCTTCCAAGGGAGTTGGGAAAACCCTGACCTTTTGGAAGCAGAGATCATGACAGTACCTCCCCTCAAGGCCCCTCCCAAACCGGGCTTCTCCGGGGGTTTTGGCTTGTCAGGAAATGTTCGGTGAAATCTTTTGATTAGGCGAGGAGCGTGGACATATTCAGCAGGTTCCCAGGATCTCTCTTGGGGGCCGTAGCCTTTCCAGTCAATTAGGTAAAATAGTTTAGATTTGGAGATCTTGGAGTCCAGAATGCTTTTGACTTCAAACTCGAGTTCTCCATCAACTAGGATGGGTTTTGGAGATTTAGTTAGTCGGGTTTGAGGTTGCACGGGTTTTAATAGAGAGACGTGGAAGACCGGATGTATCTTCATGTGAGGGGGCAAGTCCAACTTGACCGCTACTGGGTTTATTATGGTAGTGATGGAATAGGGACCAAGGTATCTTGGGTTGAATGTGCGTGGCCCTTTTAGAGGTAGATATTTGGTGGATAACCAGACTTGGTCCCCTACTTGATATTGAGGGGCTTCCTTCCGATGTTGATCTGCTCCTTTCTTGTATTGTTCTTTAGCCCTTTGAAGGTGAGAAACAGCTTCCTTAAAGGCTTGGGTGATTGTAGAATGCAGGTAGTCTACTGCTGGTGTTTCAAGATCTTGGAGGGGATCCAACTCCGAGGTTCGAGGGTGACTGCCGTACAAAAGAAAAAACAGTGTTTTCCCAGTTCCCGAATGGACAGAGTTATTGTAGGCATATTCGGCTATCCAAAGGATGTCTTTCCAAGTTTTTTCAGTTTGTTGCAGCATGCAGCGTAAATACTGTTCCAGAGTTTGATTGGTCCTCTCGGTTTGTCCGTCGGTCTGAGGGTGGTGACTGGTCGATAGTCTCACATCAATTTGAGCCGACCGACAGCAACTTCGCCAAAAATGAGAAATAAATTTACTACCTCGATCCGAAATTAGAACCGAAGGAAAACCGTGTAGTCGGACGATGTTTTCGAGAAATTCTCGGGCCAGAGTTGCTGCTGTTGGCAAGCCTTTGAGCGGAATGAAATGCGCCATCTTGGAGAATAAGTCCACGATTACTAGAATCGTATTGTATCCGGAGCATGGAGGTAGATCGGTGATGAAGTCCATAGAAAGCGTATGCCAAGGGCGAGGTGGGATGTCAATAGGGCGTAAGAGGCCTGCTGGTCTTTCCTTTTGACTCTTGTTTTGGGCGCATACTCCACAAGACATTATAAAGTCTCTAATATCTTTTTTCCAAGACGGCCACCAGAAGTAGCGCTTGATCTTTTCTGAGGTCTTGGCCATACCGGGATGACCTTCCATTAAAGAATCGTGATAACAGGAGATTACTTTTTTCTGTAAATCTGTGCTGGGTAGGTATAATCGTTCTTGGAAATACAATAAGTTGTCCTTTACTGCAAAGTCCTTTCCCTGCAGATGCCAATTTTGTATGTCTGCTGGAGTTACAAGTTGCCTGGCTTTATCCTTAACTTCCTCTATGGATTCTGTGGCGATTACACCCAGAATTCTTTGTTCGGGAATGATTGGTACAGGTTTAGGGTTGATCAAGTGTTCTTCCACTCCCATCCGAGAAAGGGCATCAGCTTTACCGCTCTTTGTACCAGGTCGATAGGTAATAATGAAGTCAAACTCGGCAAAGAATAATGCCCAACGGAGTTGTCTAGAGGATTGGGCTTTTGCGGTTTTCAAATATTGCAGGTTTCGGTGATCCGTAATCACAGTAACGGTGTGTCGGGCCCCCAGCAGATAATGCCGCCAAGCCTTAAAGGCAGACTTGATAGCCAGAAGTTCCTTGTCAGTAATCGTGTAATTGATTTCAGGAGGCGAGAATTTGCGGGACCAAAATGCCACGGGATGCAACTGATTGGTTACCGGGTCCTTTTGTGATAGAACTGCCCCCATGGCAAGGCTTGAAGCATCAGTTTCCACGATGTAGGGGAGTTCGGGGCGAGGGTGTTTTAAGATTGGTGCAGAGATAAATTTAGTCTTCAAATCCTGGAAAGCTTGTTCCGCCTCGGTAGACCATTCAAAACGTTTGTTTTTCTTTAACAAGGCAGTGATGGGCTGGACTATTCGAGAGAATTCGGGGATAAACCTGCGGTAAAAGTTAGCGAAGCCTAACATGCTTTGCACACCTTTTACGGAGGATGGTGATGGCCATTTGAGAACTGCATCGACCTTCTTTGAATCCATACGTAGTCCGCCAGGTGATAATATGAATCCCAAGAATTCAACTTCAGTCACGTTGAAAACACATTTTTCCAACTTAGCGAAAAGTTTGTGTTGACGCAATCTTTCGAGGACCATTTTCACGTGTTTCCGATGTTCAGATTCCGATGAAGAATAAACGAGGATGTCGTCAATGTAAACAACAACACACACATCTATGAGCTCTCTGAGGACATCGTTCATAAAATATTGAAAGGCGGCCGGGGCATTGCAAAGTCCGAAGGGCATGACCTGATATTCAAATAGCCCATACTTGGTGCGGAAGGCCGTCTTCCATTCATCGCCCTCTTTTACTCGTACCAAGTGGTAAGCTCCTCTAAGATCCAGCTTTGTATATATGCATGCTTTTCTGACTTGGTCCAGGAGTTCAGGGATCAAAGGTAACGGATATCTATTCTTAACGGTGATCTGGTTCAGGGAGCGATAATCGATACAAGTTCTAAGGTCTCCTTCCTTTTTTGGAACGAAGAACAAAGCTGAAGAAGCAGGGGACTTGGAAGGACGAATAAACCCATTCGCCAGGTATTGATCCAGGTATTGTCGAAGGTGAAGGTTCTCAGGCTCGGTGAGGGCATAAATTCTACTACAAGGAGGAGTAGATCCAGGTATCAGGTCTATCTGGCAGTCATAAGACCTATGAGGAGGTAGAGTGTTAGCCTGATCCTTCCGGAAAACATCTTGGTATTCAAGGTATTCGGGAGATAACTGGGGAGTCTCTGAAGAAATTGCTGCCAGTGCAACACCAGGTGGAGGGTGACAAGTAGAGACACATTCTGGAAACTGGACCGTTCTTGCTCGCCAATCGATCAGAGGATTGTGTTTCTCTAACCAAGGTATTCCTACAATAATCTGAAACTGAGGGGCCTTGATCACATCGAACACGATCTTCTCATGGTGTCCATCTTGACTTACTAGCGTCACCTCTTGAGTGGTATGCGTTACTGGCCCGGAGGCTATCTCCGTACCATCCACTGTAGTAATGACGTCCTTTACAGCCTTGGGACAAAGAGTTAGATTCATCCTCAAAACCATTTCATGATCCACATAATTGCCGATGGCACCGCTGTCGACGTAAGCTTCAATTGCATGTAATCGATCCGGATTATCAGGGCTAATGAGGACCATAGGTATCACGAAATGCGAGGTCACGGAACTGGTTTTCACGCTCGGCAAGAGGACCTCTATTCTTGTCGGGCGAGGTCGTTTCCCTGCTCAGAGTTTGTAACTTTGGTAACTGCAGCTCCTACTGCCTTCTTGGCAGGTTTCACCGGACAGTCTCGAAGAAAGTGCCCTGAGTTTCCGCAGTATAGGCATAATTGCAACTGTTTTCTCCTTTCCCGCTCCTTTTGTGTTAGAGGACCTTTCAGACCCCCGATTTGCATGGGTTCCCCAGAGTCTACTCCTTTGGAAGGAGTTGGCGGTTTGGAAAATACTCGAGCATCA
Organism: Ambystoma mexicanum; assembly: GCF_040938575.1. NCBI lineage: Eukaryota > Metazoa > Chordata > Amphibia > Caudata > Ambystomatidae > Ambystoma > Ambystoma mexicanum. The sequence continues at coordinate 1,437,737,683 of NC_090937.1, read as the reverse complement.
AACTTGGAACGGTCGGCCTTCCTGTTCTGCAGTCTATGATCTATTTGAACGACCAAGTCTATATAATCCGAACAGTCTTGTGGGGGATTCACTACTTGGGCTAAAACGTCTTTGAGCTCTCCACGTAGACCTCTGTAAAACAGCGTAATCCTTTTGTCCTCAGGCCATTGAGTTTCCACTATTAGTCTATTGAAAGATGCAATATAAGCCAAAAGGTCTTGATTACCCTGTCGCAACGAAAGAAGCTCATTGTCCAAGGCCTGCCCCTGTGAATGTCTTGCGAACAGTTTTTCCATACTAAGCTGAAAGGCTTGAAAATCATGGAGAACCGGATCATCTTGATTAACTAGAGGGATCGACCAGTCTGCCGCATTGCCACTAAGGTACGAAAGTACAAAAGCTACTTTAGCTTGATCAGTTGGAAAGGCTGCTGGCCGGCATAAGAAGTGCAACCGGCACTGATTGATAAATACTGCAAACCTCTTTGGGTCACCAGAAAATCGTTCGGGCGGAACCAGAGGTACATTCCCAGGTAGGTTGATCTGCACTGGATTCATAGAGGATGTTGAAGGAAGATTTGCCCCTGATGCGGGTAACGGGGTTTGTCCGGCTTGTGACTGTAGCAATTGTCTAGCAAGACCGTCTGTTCTCTCCTTGGAAATAATTATTTCCCTTCTTAGAGCATTCGTTTCCTGACGAGCTGCATGCACTTCTGCCCTTAGTTCCCCAAGTAACTGGGCTAGATGGTCAGTATCCGAGGTTTCCATAGCGCCTGGGCGAGAGTTTTGCGGTAGGCTTTGCGTTCTGTAACGCTCACCTGATTCTCGCAGAGGCGCCGGTCTTGACTGGGCGACTACCGTATCTTCAAAGGTGATGTGTAGCACCCGGTTGGCTCTTTGGGCTGGACCTCTGTGCACTGTATGCCTGACTTCAAGAGTAAGATGTCTGCAGACAGAAAATATGGGATTAATGAACTGGGGTTATTGGGGTGTCCCTATCTCTTCCCTTTTTTGCTCTCCTGTAGACCCCCAAAGGTTAACGCTCTCACCTTAGGTAAGTGAATGCCGAGCTCTCCATCTGCCTCGGGGCAGGGTGCTGTAACCAGTTTCTTCACTGGATCGGTAGCGCAGGCCTCTTGACTTCAGAGGACTGCTGTCCGTCGTTTACTGCACGAACGGTAAGTTTCGAGTAATTCTATTGTCTTTAAAGTCTTTAGCAATGATGTCTCTTGTTTTGCAGGTTCCGGCGATGGCGGATGACGGGCTGAAGTGAGTTGAAGATGGAGTCCGTATGATGAATAGAAGCGCTTGGAAGCACGTAAGTAAGCGTTTGTTGCCTGCTTCACGATGCGCTCTAACTGTCTTTTATTTTGCAGGTACGAGTTCGGAGCGGCTGCAGGGTGCCGGAATACCCACTGGGGTTGATGTGGAAAGGAGTAATGGCACGTGAGTATCAAAGTTCCCCAATTCTTTAAACGCACCTTGTTTTGTCTTTCAGATGCAGGATGCAGCGCCGAAGGCCTCCGGAGCGTGCGAAGAGTCGGTAAGCTTTTGTCTTTCAGATGCCGGAATGCAGTGTGAAGACCTCCGGAGCGCACAAAGAGTAGGTAAGCCTTTGTCTTTCAGATGCCGGAATGCTAACCTGTTCTTTCTTGTCTTTATAGGTGTTGCTGAAGACTGGATTCAGGATGGTAAGCCTTTTTCCTTAGGCCCAGGATCCGATGCAGAAGACACGATGAGCGTTCTGCTGCAGAGGATGCAGAATAACGCAAAGCAAGATTCATCCACCGGGTGTGGTTTAAATAGCCTCCTGTAGTGCTTAGGTGTCTCCTTCCACAGCCACGCCTAGGTAAGAAAAGAGTTCCTGCTTTCCAGAAGAGTTCCAGTGTTCTGAATCTAGGGAGTGGCTCCTGCCCCACCCAACAGGAAAAGTAGTTCCAAACAGAAGAGGATCAGAGGCTCAGCTGGCAGGCAAGTAAGCAGCATGGTCTGCTGCAGGTAAGTCCACCCAAGCATCATGAGCCCGGCGCTTCCAGCGCTGGGACTGGGCACATTTATGAGCCTGGTGCCACTGGTGCCAGGACTGGGTCCAAAAGGTCCCAATTGGGACTGGTTGGCCCTCGGAACCTGGGTTATGGATCTGCTTCCAAGGGAGTTGGGAAAACCCTGACCTTTTGGAAGCAGAGATCATGACAGTTATTTGTTCAAAATAACCTTCGGTCTTTTCTCGCCTGAACATTTCACACTTGGCCAAACTACCGCCCACACCCCAACACACTCCCACCCCCCTACTTACCTTTAATTCCGACGCGCTGTGTCCCTTCAACACCTGTTGCCGTTCACTTTCATGATTGGGAACGGGCGCCGCAGGGTACTTTCCTTTTTTAAATATTTGTTTTCTGTGACTGCAGGACAACTGCAGGGGACACACCTGCTCACAGTATAGTGAGCAGGCGTTGCCGGGGGCACCCCCGCAGCACCCACAGCCCTTTTCAATTGTTTCTGTGGGACAGTGTCAAGGATGGCACTCTATTAAGAGTGGCACAGGACACCCAGGAAAGGTTTGGGTGGTTGTGCCACAGTAAAGTGGACAGATAAGTACAGACACAGCTGAAAGGAAAGAGAACGAAGAGTAGGCAAGAGTAGCAAGGAAAAAGGTACAGAATGAATTCCCTCTTGGGGTGTATGCAGATATAGGAAAAGAGTATTCCACGAACCTTAGGAAAACTCTAGCCTTCTGCACAGTTTGCTATAACAGAGGCCCTCGCTGTTTGCTCATAGCTTGGAATAACAGCTAAGGGTGTCTGTAACGCAGAAACGAGACAAGGGAAGGGGCAGAGGTTGCCCGACGGAAACCAACGGACAAGCTCTGTACAAGGGGTCTACAAACAGTACAAGAGAAAACACTGACAGATAAATCCAGGGAAATAGGGAAGTCGATAAGCAAACTAGCAGAAGGAAATGAAAGGAAAGCAGTATAACTGAATTGGGCAGGGATAAAGAACTGAGGGTTGAAAATGAGAAAGAAAGCAAGGGAGCAGCAGTCAGGAAACAGGGGGGCTGCAGTAACCGAATGCAGATAAACTGTTGTGGATTGCTGAGGGCTGTAGGGCACATGGTAGAGAGCTCAGAGGAGCAGGACAGCAAGGAGCAGGCCCAGAGGAGCAGGGCTGTAAGGAAGGGAGCCCAAAGGAAAAGGGCTGTAGGCAGCGGAGTGAAAACAGGCTGCAAGGCAAGGAGCCCAAAGGACAAGGGCTGAAGGCAGAGGGGTGTAGCAATCTGCAAGACAGGGGTACCAGAGGACAAGGGCTGTAAGCAGCGGAGAGATGCAGACTGTAAGGCAGGGAGCCCAAAAGGCTAGGGCTGTAGGCAGCAGGGTGTAGCAGGCTGCAAGGCAGGACGCCCAGAGGAGCAGGGCTGAGGCAGGGAGCCCAAAAGGCTAGGGCTGTAGGCAGCAGGGTGTAGCAGGCTGCAAGGCAGGACACCCAGAGGAGCAGGGCTGAGGCAGGGAGCCCAAAAGGCTAGGGCTGTAGGCAGCAGGGTGTAGCAGGCTGCAAGGCAGGACGCCCAGAGGAGCAGGGCTGAGGCGGGGAGCCCAAAAGGCCCAGGGTGGAAGGTAGAAGGCAGCAGAGCGTGATCGGCTGCAAGGCAAGAGCCCGCCAGGGCACTGGAACAAAAGCAGGTGTAAGCAGGAAACAGCATACAAAGTTTGTGGCTCGATGCAAAAAGGAGCTGGAAGGACTCTCAATGCAAGAGACTGAGCTCCTGCAGGCAGCAGCTTTTATACCGCCCAGCCCAGCACAGAGCAGGCTAATTGGTTGCACCTGGCTCAGCACACCTGCAGACAATCGGCCACCTCCCTCTCTGTTCCTGAGCTGGTGGAAGCAGAGCAAATCCCTAGGGCTTCTGGGGATTGTAGTTCTGATGAAGAAAAATAGGAATAGCCAGGAATAGATGGTTATAGCCAAGTGCATTGTGGTAAGTGTAGTTTTTTGGGAAAAATAAAACAGCACCAAAGTCTCGCAAATGGGAAATAAGGTCCAAAAAGTGAATAGCGGTTGATCCAAGAGTTTTCTGTAGATAAATGAATAACTATTTGACCATATTGATCGCCAATGTATGCGCCCATGGCGCAGGCATGACAGTATGCCCCTCTCCAGGCTCCCTGAAGACTGACCAACAAGAAGAAGGTCTGTCACACCGTGAAAGAGTCTTATTCCAAAAAGGCACATCATGAAGCACCAAAAACTGTTTAAGGTTGTAAGGTGGGAGTCTTGAAAGGTGGAGACGGTATCAATGTGCTGAACCTTTGCGGTAGAAATCAGAAAAGACAAAGTCTTTGGAGCACAAAACCCAACAGAGTGTTCATGAATAGAGGAACTGTGAATGTCTGTTGCAGGTTCCATGGCAAAGCTTGCTTTGAAAGGCAACAGTAAGGTGGTGAAAGGTGGTAGAGGTACAGCAGAGTTGGTTGCTTTAGGAAGGTTTTCCAAGGCATCAGACGCAGCAATGGCAGAGTCAAGATTAGCCGCAGAAACGTCAGGTGTCACAGTGGCGGGTTCTCCATGATTTGTAGGAATTTCAGAAGCCACCGCAGCAGAAAGATCATGAATGGCTGTGGATAGTTCCGATGCTGTAGCAACTGGGAGAGTGGGTGCCATAGAAGAACCAGCGGGCAATGACGCACCTGAGACTGATAGAGTAGAGTCTGGTAGTTTTAGTGCTGCAGAGGCACCAGCAAGAACAACCGGAGCTATAGTCCCAAAAGAAAAGTTGTTATCCGATTTAGCAACAGGTTCTGTCCTTGCAGGCAGAGAGGAAGGGGGTGCTTCTGCTGCGAAAAGAGTGATGTGAGATGCTGCAACAGTAGCAGATTTCAAAGTATTAGCAGGAGGAACAGCAGAGATTGGGCTAGCAGATACAGTAACAGGCAGTAAGACAGATGTGGGGTCATGATTGGGTAGGCGTTCTGAAGGCTGATCTTCAAAGTCTGGTGTGTTCAGATTGCTTGGTGGGTCTGGGGTATTGACTGATGGAAAGGCTGGATTCCAGGCAGGTACCGGGTATTGTTCAGGATTGGAATCATGGTCTAGAGTACCAGAACCTGAGTTACTGTGGTTGGGAAGTGAAAGAGCTGTGTCAGATTTTAGAAGGGATGCATATGCTAAATTTAGGTCTTCCATCTGCTTGGTATAAATCTGTATCCTTTTCTGCGTGGCAATTCCAGGCCTTACCATGTCGATCTCTAAAGACAGTATGTCGGGTGTAGGACATTGTGTCAAAAGGTCTGGAATATTGTGTCCCTTCATAGAATTTTTACTATGAAAATAAACAAAGTCATCATAAAGATCTTCGGTCTTTCTTTTAAGGCGTAGGAGTTGTTCTTGTAGCAGGTATGTATCATTAGCCTGATCTAAAGCTTCAGAATCTGGTGTGGCAGAAAATTCGGTTGTAGCAATGGGAAGACTGACCTTAAGGTTATTGTGGATGGTAGATACTGGGGAAGTATTAAGACCACCGATGGTCAGTATTGGTCTTTTGTACCCAGGACTAGGTGAACTAACCTCAGGATACATAATGCTGTGTCCTGTCAAATGAGGGTTTCCAATAGACTGGGGAGCTTGCCAAGCAGATCTTGAACATATCACTCTAGCAACAGCGTACTCTGGTTTAGAGACCCCCACAATTAGTGCAATATCCTTGGCTGTAACAGTGTTAGAACAATTATCAGACGCAGGAGTGTCTTTCACTGTTTGGGCTAACAAGATCTGTAAGAATTCATTATCTCGCTGTAGCTCTTCAACCGATAAGGACTGCGGATCATAGTCGCAAATGTCATAATAGTTATACATGGAAGAAGGGTCAGCAAGCCAGTGAGTGTAGTACCGTGCTTGTAAATCTTTGTTTACTAAGGCGAGACTGTTCTTTAGACTAAGGTTCTTGTTTGCTGTCTTTAGGGAAAGTATAGATTTTTGCAAAGGTTTCTTAACCCGAAAGGAAAGCATCCTTGGTCTGTGTGTGCCTTTCCTGCCTATGGAACAAGACATTTTTGGCTCTTGCATTCTGTCAAGGATGGCACTCTATTAAGAGTGGCACAGGACACCCAGGAAAGGTTTGGGTGGTTGTGCCAAAGTAAAGTGGACAGATAAGTACACACACAGATGAAAGGAAAGAGAATGAAGAGTAGGCAAGAGTAGCAAGGAAAAAGGTACAGAATGAATTCCCTCTTGGGGTGTATGTAGATATAGGAAAAGAGTATTCCACGAACCTTAGGAAAACTCTAGCCTTCTGCACAGTTTGTTATAACAGAGGCCCTCGCTGTTTGCTTATAGCTTGGAATAACAGCTAAGGGTGTCTGTAACGCAGAAACGAGACAAGGGAAGGGGCAGAGGTTGCCTGACGGAAACCAACGGACAAGCTCTGTACAAGGCTCTACAAACAGTACAAGAGAAGACACTGACAGATAAATCCAGGGAAATAGGGAAGTCGATAAGCAAACTAGCAGAAGGAAATGAAAGGAAAGCAGTATAACTGAATTGGACAGGGATAAAGAACTTAGGGTTGAAAATGAGAAGGAAAGCAAGGGAGCAGCAGTCAGGAAACAGGGGGGCTGCAATAACTGAATGCAGGTAAACTGTTGTGGATTGCTGAGGGCTGTAGGGTACAAGGTAGAGAGCTCAGAGGAGCAGGACAGCAAGGAGCAGGCCCAGAGGAGCAGGGCTGTAAGGAAGGGAGCCCAAAGGAAAAGGGCTGTAGGCAGCGGAGTGAAAACAGGCTGCAAGGCAAGGAGCCCAAAGGACAAGGGCTGAAGACAGAGGGGTGTAGCAATCTGCAAGACAGGGGTACCAGAGGACAAGGGCTGTAAGCAGCGGAGAGATGCAGACTGTAAGGCAGGGAGCCCAAAAGGCTAGGGCTGTAGGCAGCAGGGTGTAGCAGGCTGCAAGGCAGGATGCCCAGAGGAGCAGGGCTGAGGCAGGGAGCCCAAAAGGCTAGGGCTGTAGGCAGCAGGGTGTAGCAGGCTGCAAGGCAGGACGCCCAGAGGAGCAGGGCTGAGGCAGGGAGCCCAAAAGGCTAGGGCTGCAGGCAGCAGGGTGTAGCAGACTGCAAGGCAGGACGCCCAGAGGAGCAGGGCTGAGGCGGGGAGCCCAGAAGGCCCAGGGTGGAAGGTAGAAGGCAGCAGAGCGTGATCGGCTGCAAGGCTGGAGCCCGCCAGGGCACTGGAACAAAAGCAGGTGTAAGCAGGAAACAGCATACAAAGTTTGTGGCTCGAAGCAAAAAGGAGCTGGAAGGACTCTCAATGCAAGAGACTGAGCTCCTGCAGGCAGCAGCTTTTATACCGCCCAGCCCAGCACAGAGGCAGGCTAATTGGTTGCACCTGGCTCAGCACACCTGCAGACAATCGGCCACCTCCCTCTCTGTTCCTGAGCTGGTGGAAGCAGAGCAAATCCCTAGGGCTTCTGGGGATTGTAGTTCTGATGAAGAAAAATAGGAATAGCCAGGAATAGATGGTTATAGCCAAGTGCATTGTGGTAAGTGTAGTTTTTTGGGAAAAATAAAAAAGCACCAAAGTCTCGCAAATGGGAAATAAGGTCCAAAAAGTGAATAGCGGTTGATCCAAGAGTTTTCTGTAGATAAATGAATAACAATTTGTCCATATTGATCGCCAATGTATGCGCCCATGGCGCAGGCATGACAGACAGCTGCAGGCTTGTCCCCCGCAAACCCTGCTCACTCTACAGTATACTATAATGAGCGGGGGACACCCACGCAGTCTTTTATTGATATTTTTTTTTCTGTGACTACGGGACAGCTGCAAGGGATACCCCCGCTCACAGTATATTGAGCGCCGGTTGCGGGGGACACCCCTGCAGCCCTTTTTATGTTCTACTTACCAAAAGTCGGTGGGTAGAACATTTGGTGGTACCTATTTTCGAACCTCTAGATGAGTAGGACATTTGGATGCAAACCCGTCTGGAGGGCCGGGGTCCATCAGAGAACCTGCTTTGTTGCTCTTACTTACCAAACGTAGTTTTTCTCTCGACATCTGTTTGAAGCAGTGCGTTTTGTTAGTGGTATCTGGTGGATTGTCTGGTGGATTGGTCTGTTTTGTACGACTTGCTGTATGATGGTGATTTTGGAAATGGTTCACGAGATCAGCTCATGTTGCATCCCGGTGGGTTTCTCATCTAATTTATGATGTTGAATAATTCTCTTTTCACCATCTATCAGAGGTTCATAGTTTCAAATTGCTTGATTACCGTTTTCTGCGAGTTGGGGTTTTCATCCTCGAACCATATGTTGAAGTCTCCGAGAACGATCAGATGCTCATGCTGTATGGCAATATTTGTGACTGCTTCTATGAAAAGTGCTTACCCGTCCAGCTCTCAAGGGTCCAAAAACCCTTTCACCACAATAAACTGAGGACGTAGCCAAGGACAATTAGAACTGTCGTTTATTACAAAAACCAACAGGGATCATACAGGACAGTCAACAACGTCAAATGGGACGTAGTTTGAACAGCCCTTCCTTCTTACATATGAGCCTGGTGCCAAAGGCACCAGGACTGGCTCCAGGAGCCCTTTTGCAGTGGTTTTAAGGCCCTTAGGGTTCTGGTGGGAGCCTGCTTGTGGCACAACTTGTGTCCCCTCACAGAACAAAGACTTAGGGCCTCATTACAACCCAGGCGGTAAGTTCCCTACTTTACCACCATGGTGTAAACTCTGTTTACACCATGGTGGATGGCGGATTTACTGCCCCATTCCAAGGTGAGTGGGGCGGTAAATCCCCATTCCCCATTTACCCTTCCCCATTCCCATTTTTGCCCCATAGGGCATAATGGGAGTGGGGAAGGCGCTAATTACGGAACCGTAAATTACGGTGCCGTAATTAGCACCAAGGCGGGTTAGCGCCTTGCATTTTAACGCCTGCTAAAAGCAGGCGTTAACATGGTAATCAGGCGTTAAGGGTTAATAGCGCCGACGGCGCTGTTAAACCCTTAACGCCTGGGTTGTAATGAGGCCCTTACAATTAACAAACCTACCTGCCTACCAGCAGATTCGGGGTCACAGCAGGCCTGGGCCCAAGGAAGGCGTACTGCACCAGTACGCCTTCCTTGGCCAACTTCCTTGAAGCAACTCGGGCAGCTCGCCAACAAACATCAAGCGCCCCTGCACTAGAAACGCAGGACGGATAGCTCACCCTACAAATAACTAAGGTGAGAAAAGAACCCAGTGGGAAGGGAATCAGTCAGAGGGAGGTGGGAGATTCACCCATTAGAGACAGTTATCACAAATCCTCCCTTCTGTAATTGCAGATTCATTATTCAGCACAGGGCAACTACGCATCCAGGGTTCCAGGTCTCAGAGCCTTCCAGACGCCCCCGGGGATATCAGGTGAGCGTAACAGAACACAAAGCCTTTAAACCTTATCCACCTGGGCGTCATGGAGACATCTGAAACTGATCAGTTAGCCCAGCTTTTGGGACAATTACGCGCCGAGGTACATGCAGCCCGGCAGGAAACCAATGCCTTAAGACGAGAATTAATAGTCACAAAAGAGCGTACTGATGAACTAAGTAAACAGCTACTAGAATCACAGGCGGGGCAGGTTCCATTGCCCGGATTCACCCCATCCGTCGCTACACCATCATCAGTCAATCCAGTACAGATAACGTTGCTGGGAGCAGTACCCCTGGCACCACCAGAACGGTTTAATGGAGACCCCAGAAGGTACGCAACATTCATGAACCAGTGCCGCCTTCATTTTTTTTCTGGCGAGGGTGGCCTTCGTGTTATCATATTTGAGTGGAAGTGCCGCAGACTGGTCGGTACCTTTAGTGAGCCGGGATGACCCTTTACTGCAGAACTTCAGGGGTTTTCAACAGGAGATGGAAAAGTTATTTGCTCGACACTTGCATGGACAAGCTCTTGATAACAAACTCCTGTCCCTCCGCCAAGGGAATCAAGATTTACTGACTTATATTGCCAACTTTAATAGACTGGTTGTAGAAGCGGGGTGGCCAGAATATAAAAGAACCACGTTATTTCATCAGTGCCTACGAGGAGACCTGAAGGATGTCCTTGCTCAAGTGGTAGACCCATCTAAAGACTGTGCAGAGTTTATCAACCTGGTAGTTCAGTTGGACCACAGATTACAGGATCAAAGAACAGACCGAAGTAGACTTGAAAATCCTGCCATGTACGCACATTGAAAAGATAATGTTCAACGTCCATCAGAAAATACCACAGAACCCATGCAGATTGGAGGAGTATGACCCCCTTTAACCAAGGTTGAAAGAGACAAGAGGAGACAGCTACAGTTATGCCTATATTGCTGTAAATCGGGTCACTAGCTCAAAAAATGCCCAGTGAAACCTCCAAGGAAGGTGGTAGGCGCTACAGAGAAAGAAGATGATGGAAAGGAATTGGAAAACTGCCAGGCCTGTCAAGCGTAGAGGTCCGCTTGTCGAGCGAGAAGGATGAGTCACATACCTCACATTTCGCCTTACCAGTAACCTTGATCAATCACCAACGACCGTCACGGATGCATGCCATACAGGCATATATAGACAGCAGAGCAGTTGGTAATTACATAGATCGAGATCTGGCAACAGTAATGGGACTTCCCTTATGCACAAAACCAACAACTGAAAAGGTAACTGTTGACGGTACGGAAATTGCTTCGGGACCAGTAACCCAATGCACAACAGAATTAACCCTTCTGTGTCAGGATGGACATCAAGAAGCAATCACGTTTGACCTCATCAAAGCTCCTCAGTTCCGGTTGATCTTAGGGATGCTATGGTTAGCAGCTCACAATCCCCACATAGACTGGCGTGCAAAGAGACTGACCTTTTCCGACGAATGCGCCCACGCTTGCTACCCGAAATCTATACTACAGCCAAAACTGAAATCTGTTCAAGGAATAGCATCTGGGATCGCGGAACCAATGGACACCTTACCAAAAGAATATCAGGATTATCAAGATGTTTTTCAGAAGGAACAGGCTAACACATTACCGCCACATAGTCCCTATAACTGTCAGATCGACCTGATACCTGGCGCACAGGTTCCTTGGGGTCGCATTTATGCACTTACGGAAACCAAGAATCTCCACTTGAAGTCCTATCTGGATCAATACCTGGCTAATGGGTTTTTCCGCCCGTCAAAGTCACCGGCAGCCTCTCCCTTATTCTTCGTACCCAAGAAGGAAGGAGATTTGAGGACTTGCATCGATTACTGCGCACTTAATCAAATCACAGTAAAAAAACGCTACCCTTTGCCCCTTATCCCGGAACTGTTGGACCAAGTCAAGGATGCCCTAATCTCCACCAAACTAGACCTCAGAGGAGCATATCACCTTGTACGTGTTAAGAAAGGGGATGAATGCAAAACCGCGTTTCACACCAAGTATGGCCTGTACGAATATCAGGTAATGCCTTTCGGGCTGTGCAATGCTCCCGCAGCATTCCAATACTTCATGAATGATGTATTACGGGAATTAATCGATGTCTGTGCCCTGGTCTATATTGACGACATCCTGGAGTATTACCCATCTGAAAGAGAGCATGAGGAACATGTTCGCTCAGTCCTTGCAAAACTTTGCCAGCACAAAATGTACGCTAAACTCGAGAAATGCTCCTTCCATGTCACCGAAGTTGAGTTCCTCGGTTTTGTTCTCTCACCAAAGGGAGTCAAGATGGATTTAAATAAAGTCGATGCCATCCTTAATTGGCCGTCACCTTCTTCACTTAAAGGAACCCAAAGCATGCTCGGCTTTGATCATTTTTATTGCCGATTTATTCCAGATTTCTCACGGATAGTCCACCCAATCACATCGTTACTGAGAAAAAACAACAAAAAATTCCAATGGACTGAAGAGGCGGAACAGGCTTTTCAAGAACTCAAGAAAAGATTCACCTCTGCGCCAATTTTACGACATCCTCGCCCTGCTCTCCCCTATTTAGTGGAAACGGATGCTTCCAGCGTAGCTATGGGAGCAGTTCTCTCTCAAAGAGATCCAGAGACAGGCCAATTACACCCCGTGGCCTTTTGGTCACGTAAATTCTCACCACCAGAATGTAACTATGCAATTACAGACAAAGAATTGTTGGCAATAAAATCAGCCTTCAAAGCCTGGCGGCAGTATCTATTAGGTGCCAGACATACCATCACAGTAATCACAGATCACTGAAACCTTCAATACCTAAAGTCAGCCAAAGACTAATCGTCACGAGAGTTGCGGTGTGCTCTATTCTTCGCAGAATACGATTACGTAATAACATACCGACCAGAAGTTCGGAATGGGAAGGCCGATGCCTTGTCTCGTATGGGTATTGAAGAGAAAACGAGCAGTACCCTGGACCCTGTTGCCATCATCCCAAGTGATAAACTACTGGGACTCACCAACACATTGACTCTGAGTGAACTTCAAGATAAGATTCGACCCTTAATGAACCCCGAGATCTTGAAGAAATGGAATTCCCAAAATTAACATCACGCGGTTCTGGATGGATTACCCTACTACAGGGAACGACTATATCTACCAAGTAAAGATCTGCAAGAAATGGTCATGTCTGGTTATCACGATTCCCTAATTGAAGGCCATCCCGGAATTGCTAAGACTCTAGCCAAGGTTAAACAGAATTATTGGTGGCCAATATGGCGTAAGGACATTGCTCGATTCGTTCTATCCTGTGGGATATGTACACAGAATAAATCACAAAATCAGAAACCAGCTGGCCTCCTATAACCACTGGATATTCCACCGGCTCCCTGGCATACTCTTTCTCTTGATTTTATTACGGACTTACCTCCCTGTCAAGGTTTTAATACCATTCTGGTGGTTGTAGATCTGTTCTCTAAAATGGCACATTTCATTCCATTCAAAGTACTTCCTAACGCTACCGGTCTGGCAAAAGCATTTCTTGAACAGATTATAAAACTGCATGGTTTACCCTCAGTCCTAATCTCAGATTGTGGAAGCCAATTTGTATCCAACTTCTGGAGGAAATGTTGTACCATGGCACAAATAGATGTTCGATTATCCACTAGCCATCACCTCACCCCCAAATGGATGGACGAACAGAAAGAACAAACCAGACATTAGAACAGTATCTACGTTGCATGCTGCATCAAGTAGAAGAGAATTGGAAAGACTTGTTATGGATAGCAGAATACACATAGAATAACTCCATACACACCAGCACGGGACAAAGGCTGTTCTACACAATATACAGAAGACATCCACGTACCTCTGAACTAGACTCCCCCACGACCTTGGAAATGCCAGCGGTAAAGACTCTACACATAAGCATAACCCAAGCCTTCAAAAGGGCAAATGAACATTTACTGCAAGCCAAAGACAGACAAAAACAATTCTCGAATCAGCATCGAAAGAATGCTCCCGATCACCAAGTTGGAAACAAAGTCTGGTTGGCATCAAAACATGTGCCCATAAAAGGTACCCGGACCTTTCGTCCAAGATATCTAGGACCCTATACCATCGAATCGGTGATAAATCCAGTGGCCGTCAAGTTAGCCTTACCACCAAGCATGCAAATTCATCCAGTGTTCCATGTGTCACTTGTGAAACCTGTACAACCAGGAACCCGAGTCTTAACACCACCAAAACCTGTGCTAGTTGATGGAGAGCTTGAATTTGAAGTTAAAAACTTCCTGGATTCGAAACGTACCAGATCTAAGCTATACTATTTAGTGGACTGGAAAGGGTACAGGCCTCAAGACAGAACTTGGGAACCAAGTGAACATATTCACGCACCACGTCTGATTAAGAGGTTTCACCTGGATAATCCCACCAAACCCAGACCGGACAGGAAGGATACCATGAGAGGGGCCTTGGGAGGGAGTGCTGTCATGACCACTGTGAGGGGGCACAAGTTGTGCCACAAGCAGGCTGCCACCAGAACCCTGAGGGCCTTAAAACCACTGCAAAAGGGCTCCTGGAGCCAGTCCTGGTGCCTTTGGCACCAGGCTCATATGTAGGAAGGAAGGGCTGTTCAAACTAGGTCCCATTTATGTACATGGGCCTTTAAATCCACCATGGTAGCACCCACACAGTCTAGTTCTAAGAACCAAGCCATGCGGTCTAGTGTTTTGGGTGTGGCAGGCCTGGAACTACTTTCCCTGGTACTACTTTACCTGGGCTATATAAACCACACCCTGACTGCAGAACATGCTTCGTGTTATTCTGCAACCAGCAGCGTGACGCTCACCGTGTCCAACTCCTGGCCTTCAGCATCTTCCTGTAATCCTGCAAGAACAAGATTATTCTGCTTTACCTGAGGAAACACCACCCAGCACTCAGAATCTCAACTGGGCTGCAATCTGTGGAAACCGAGAGAAGAAGAAACATCACTCACCAGTGAGTACTAGTTTAAGGACCTCTGGCGAACTGCTACCACAGCTGCTGTTCGAACATTGCGACCTGCAATAACGAGAAAGTGAAAAGCAATATTAGAACGCGTGCTTCCAAACCATCAAATTCCATCACACTATGCCACGCTTCCATCCGGAGCACCACAGCAACATCTGCAAAGGAAAAGGGACATATTCAGGTTCACTTTCAATATTAAACAACCGCACAGCGCTGTACTACCTTAACGGATTCCGGGGGCCTGTTTTTTTATCACGCTCACAGCACCACAGCGGCCTGTGAGGAGGAGAAGAAGAAAACACAGGTTAGCTTCAAAAGACAAAAAAGCGATGCGTTTTTCGCGCTTTCTCTTATCTAGAAACATGCCTCTACATCCGGCACGCCAGCATCAAGACCTTTGCACCCGAAAAGAAGGAGATAAAGACATTAACGAATTCCCGCCATAAACAGAACAAAGACTTACAATTAACAAACCTACCTGCCTACCAGCAGATTCGGGGTCACAGCAGGTCTGGGCCCAAGGAAGGCGTACTGCACCAGTGAAGCAAATCGGGCAGCTCGCCAACAAACGTCAAGCGCCCCTGCACAAGAAACGCAGGACGGATAGCTCACCCTACAAATAACTCAGGTGAGAAAAGAACCCAGTGGGAAGGGAATCGGTCAGAGGGAGGTGGGAGATTCACCCATTAGAGACAGTTATCACAAATCCCCCCTTCTGTAATTGCAGATTCATTATTCAGCACAGGGCAACTACGCGTCCAGGGTTCCAGATCTCAGAGCCTTCCAGACGGCCCCGGGGATATCAGGTGAGCGTAACAGGGACATCCATCTCAATGTTGCTGTTTTCCCTTGGAATCTCCCTCGGGTTGTTACTGTATATAGGTACATGAAACATTGTGCTCTTGCTGCTGGTATTTCTGTTGCTATAAACGTTCTGGAGGCACTCATGGCACAGGGGATTAGTGAGCAGACATATCAGCTCTACCCAGTGGTTTCTTTACCTACTTTGGTTATGTGCTTGTACCACATGTTGTAAGATATTCAAGCAGGGTTCATGAGATATAGGTCCACCCCTCCCATGTCTGTGTCAGCACTGCACTTACCTCTCCTGACCATGCTTACAGTGCTCCCCTGTCCACCTGGCATGGTTGTTCCACCTACTGGAGTTGGGTTAACGTTTGTAGAGGATACAACAGTTTCACTAGATACAAGCGATATTCGGCAAAAGCCAAATGCAAAAACCCCACTTGGAAATACGAGACAAGACAAGATGAGCATGTTTTTAATAACCCCTTCCATTTACCTGTGCTGCTTGAAACCTCGTGCAGCTTGAAGATATCAGTTTCCTGCCTGAAATGGGCAAATACTATGCGTTATTGGATTAGTGTTGTATTAGTACAATCCTGTGGATCATATAATCTGTCACGGCAAAGATGAATGGCCGCCCCCACACAGTTCTAATTCTAGGGTCTGTGAGCACTGCAAGGACAGATGGATTTCCTTGTTCGAGTTGTGGGTAAGCTTTGGCCAAATATGTTATGAAAACGTGGCAATGCACACTAGGAGGACATGCTCAGAAACAGTTGGACCTTCAGGGCCATCTTAAATACTTTTGGGGCCCGGGGCACGGACACCTTTGGGGCCCCCCTCCACTGAACCCAAGGAATTAAAAATCCAAAATATCTGGTCGTGCCCCACCCTCCATCGTACTCACAATCCATAGCATGATGTTCTGCTTTGCAGCGATCAAAGTAATCATGGGTACTCCCTTTCTGTCCCACTACCCTGTTAATTATTGCTGTAATCTGAATGGAAAACAAGTAGCATTTCAAGGCCAACATTAGAAGTCAACGACAAGGGTACTTGTGTTCTAGCATAGGTAGAGCACACTTTTCATCAATAACAGGCACGAGGAAGGTAGAGCGGCCATAGCCTAAATGCAGAACACAGATCGTATGAAAAAGGTGCACATAATCACAATAGACAGATGGCTCCAATTAGGTGCCTAAAAGATTGCAAAAATGCTTGCGCATGCATACAGGAAACCAATTGAAAGCAAGGAGAAAGATACAGATACCATAGCATAGCTAGTGGATGCAGATTAGAAGATAAAAGGAAAAAGTTTATATTCAGGCATGCTGAGATTAGAAGAGGGACATTGATATCAATAAATGTTGCCATTAGAGAGCAAAGTAGCTCTGGTGTGCAATATATCAAAGATCACTAATATTATAGCGGAAGCAAGACTAGAGCCAGTGAAACCATGAGTGAGGCTTTTTTGAAGATGACCCGCTGAGAACAAAATCCCTCTGAAGGGACACAATTGCCAAAGTTTTAGGGACAAGTCATTTTGACAGGTTAAGCAATACGAGATTAAATGAGATGACCAGGATCACACATTGGTTAAGAGGTGACATTGAGATTTCCCCCCACTCTGCAATGTCTGCACCTTAACATTTTCTTTTCCAGTTCTTACCATGAACTAAAATAATCCCATTTGATAGAACTGACCTGCAAAAATACACAATTCACATACTCTAACATGACAATTTATAAAAACCAAAAGTTATGGAAGCATACTATGCAAAATGAGAATTATTCTATCTTTATTTATTTTAATTGATGGGATCTAATAGATTTTATCCGGGTTACTATTTTGCATTTAAAAGGCTTTAAATACACCAGAAACACAGGCTTGTGCAACTGTTATTTATAGACGTGCAGAAAAACATTTGAATTGTACAAAAGGACAACCTGTTTTTTGTGTCAAATAAGAAAAATATGCTTGCCAGAGGCCTGCAATGTCTGGTCTTCTCTCTGGAACCCCTTCCACTATGGGAGGAATGCTACAGGAGTTGTCCTGCACAAACTATGATTGTCACAGTGTACACAGAAAGCAGAGCAGAATGTGCCAGTACGCAACAAATACAAAATAAGCTTAGAGTCTCAGCAGCATGCCATAAAAGTAGCCTTTTAACTCTGGTGAAAAATGTAAATTACTTCTTTAGACACATTTGTTTCAACAATAACTAAGAGAGACAATTTATACCTTCAATAACATCTCTCACTTCTGTATTACTAACCTCACTCCTATCCTGAGAAATCAATTTGATCCATCGAGGCAGGAATGGTTTTTGTGTAACAAGACTGATTTTTTTCATGTTTTTATTGTGTTTTAGTATGGTTATGAATTTCTGTATGTAAAGATTAAAATATGTGTATTATTTTTAAGCTCATGTACCTCTATCTAATTTAAATATGGCAACTTGTAAACTCTAGAAGTAGGGGATAGTCTACGCCTGAGCATGTGAGGAAGGGTAGCTGTTCTTGTGAAATTGTTTTTTTGTCACAGTTACTTCTTTAGATACAGCAGATTTCTGGGGCCCCCTTCCAAGGTGGGGGCCCGGGGCAAGTGTCCTTTTTGACCTCCCATAAAGACGTCTCTGTGGACCTTCTAATAAAGTGGACACATTGGCTTTGGGAGGTATCAGGATGCGAATCAGTGGGCAGCATGGAAAAATATGGAATAAAACAGTTGCACCTGTATGAAGAATGTGTGCAGGGAGAAAAATAACAAACCATGTTCCCTCACTCTGGATGTGTAGGAAGTCCTTGCCCTAACTTTGCTGCCCGTGAGCGAGCAACCATTGGGTGTCCTCTGCTCGGCAGTGCTGATTCCAAATTGTCTCTTTGCTCTTCTTGTTGAGGATCATTGGTCCTGTCTATCTCGTTGCCAGGTGAGACCACAGCTTTGTAGGGTTTGATGTCAATGATATGATTCCAGACTGTTTTCCCTACCACCTTTATAGCTCGCTCAATCACTTTCTCAACAGCATGAACCTGGGTGCATCCCAAAGTCAGCTAAAGTTCCTCATTAGAACCTGGTCTCCTGGGTATACAGGTGGCTGCTTAAGTAAGTCCTCTGGGCTGGTGATGTTGTTGCTTTCCCCGCCGACTTCAGGCCACTCCTATTGTCGTATCTAGCAAGAGATAAGTCACTAGCAATCAAGTAAGTCACATAAGCATACATTTCCTAACCCAATACATTTGCAGCATTCTGTGCATGTCTCACGGCCCTAGTGGGAGGAGTCAAGGGAAGTTGCATGCACCATTTTGTTACTACCTCATGTGGGGTTAGATGGTGGTCCGACCCGGCTTGTTGTGCAATGCGAACAGGGTTAGAGGCAAGCAGTGTAACCAATTCTTATTGAGGCTCTTTTTGGTTTTGGCTGTGGCTTCCGTAAGCAGGCCATTGAGGCGTTCACACTTTCCATTCGCTTGTGGGTGATAAGCACATAAGAATTTGTGCTGGATGCCCAGCAACCTTGTAATATGCTGGAACATCTCATTGGCGAAGTGAGGGCAATTGTCAGACCGCAGGACCTCACTTACGCCCCTTTGTGGGAATACTTCTCAAACCAGGTATTTCGCCGCTCTAAGGGCGTCCGGATGATGGACCATCCTCGATACAACGGGAGATGCAACCACGTGTAGCTGTACCCTTGCCAGACTTGAATTAAGTTCGAGGTGTTGGAATGAACCAACTGGGTGAGGTATGGCTCCTCTCACAACTCTCAATGTATGCCCTGCAGTAAACTGCTTACAAGTCAAACAATTACTTATGAACCGGACCACGTGTTCTGCCAAGTTAGGACAGAACCATGTTTCTCCAATATAGGCGGCAAGCACCTCCTTCCTTGTATGTGGTGGATAATGAAGTTGTGTCAGTGCTGGGTGCAATAAAGTGAGTGGCATAACCACTTGCCCTGTGTTATTTTTCCGCCATAGGGCATCGGTCGGAGATACTGTACATCCTCTCCTAAGCCACAGGTCCTTCTCCTCCCTGGGTGCAGCTCCCTGCAGCTTCATAATTTGTTTTGCTGGTAATACATTGTACCCCTCTTTCAGTCTCATTGTTCTGGCATAAACACATGCCTGTGACGAAGCCTCCATTTCTAGAAGGTCTCCAAAATATGCGACACATTTTGCTTCCACGTCTGCTGCCTTGTTTCCCCAGTAGATTGGGTCTTCCCCTTTCGTGTGTGCTTTGCACTTCACTATTGCTAGTAGCTCTGGGAGATGTATGACGTCTCCCAATCTGCCCAATAGGAGTGTGTGCTGCACCAGTGATTCATCAGCACGCCTGAAGCCCCTCCTCATCCACTGTGGCAGCCCAGAATGCACTGTGGATGTCACATAGGCTGAATCTGAATAAATCATCACTTCCTTTCCCCTGCTGCACTCCAACGCCAATATTAAGGCCACTAGTTCTGCTGCTTGTGCTGAGTAATGTGATGACAGTCTTGCGCTTGTCGCTACCTCACTAGTCCCGTCTCCTCTGTCTCACTATTGCTGACCTAGTATATCTCTCCCCATCGGTCTGGTCAATTGTGGATGGCCCGTCAATGTAAAGCACGTCTCCCCCTTCAAGTGCATCCTCCTGTTCCTTACGCGTGTCACTGAATTCTTCTAGGTTTGCTGTGCAGTCATGTGCGTATTCACCTCTTCTAGAACTTTGGCGATAAATGTCGCTGGGTTAACAAGTCTGCATCTCACTACCTTGAGAGCTGGGTTGGATAGTATCACCTCATACCCCGAGACTCTCTGTGTTGTCAGTATGCTCTTTGGCCTTTCCTGTATTGCAAAGAGAACATCTTCACGTAAAGACTGGTGCTGCATCCCATGGGAATACTTGGTGATTTGTTCACAACGAGTGCGGCTGCAGCAAATGCTTGTTAGCATGGATAGTGCCCTCTCATTACTGGGACTAGCTTCCCGCTGTAATATGCTAGTGGCTTGTGCCCCAGGACAGTCTTCTGCATCGATACTGCTGTCATTACCACTCCATCAGAGCTTGAACAGAAAGAATTGCTTGTGATAGTCTGGGATGCCTAACACTAGAGCTGTACATATTGCCTCTTTCAGCTCGTTAAATGCTTTAGTCATCTCTGTTGTCCATCAGATTATTTTCTCCCCTTTCTGTGCTTACTTTAGTGCACTTAACAAGGGTCTGGTGTATGTGCTGTAGTCAAATACCCATGCCCTGCAATAATTGCATAGTCCCAAGAACTACTGCATCTCTCTGACTGTTGTGGGTTTTGCTATCTTACGTATTGTCTTCGCCCTCTCTGGCGTCACCCATCGGCCATTTTGGGAGGTCTTCTGTCCAATGTACAATACTTCTGTTTGGCAATATTGCATTTTGGCCTTGTCCACCTTGTATCCCTTGTCTGCTAATGCTGTCAGCCTGTGTACTGAGTCATTTCTGCTCTGTTCTTCTGTCTTGCTACAGATCAATGTCATCTAGTTTAGTTTACGTACTGTATGACCATGCTCTCCATCTGTACGTTGCTTAGGTCCATCTGATGTACCCTATTGAATATGGAAGGTGATTCACAGTACCGTTGAGGAAGTCTTCTATGTTTCTACTTCTTATTTCTATATATAAATAAAGTCAGGTCTTGTGAGTCTGGGTGTAGTGGCAGAAAGCATTCTTCAAATCTATGACCATGAAGCAGGCAGCTTCCGTGGGAATTCTGCACAAAACTGTTGCTGGATTCGGAACTAAGGGATACTCTGCTTCTACAATATGATTAAGAGGGCAAAGTACTTTTGACTGGGTACACAGCCGTGTTGCATGGTGACTCTGATGGCACTAGGATGCCTTGCTTAACTAGTGCTGCACTGGTTTCATAGATACTTTCGTCTGCCTCCCTTGAGAGTGGGTACTGTTTTACTCATGGTAAAATTGCTGCTAGCTTAAGCTTCATCTTCACTGCTCCCCCCCCATTCAGAAGCCCCACATCATAGGGACTAGTGGTCCATAAAATGCTGGGTACCTTAGCCAAATCCTCCTTGAGAAAGATTAGCAATGCTTTCAGCTTACATCCTGTTCCCAGTCACCAAGGGTCCCCTACCCAGGTGATCCACCCTCACTTGTACACCCCCAGGGTTGGGATCCACAAGCGATGGCCCTCTCCTGGCCACCTGAATGGAGGATCCCTGGGGTCTAGGTAGTGGAATACCCTTGAGTTTTCCACACTAAGCAATACAATGTGCCGAGATGTGAGAAGCGACTAAGCACTACAGTTCACCTAGGGGTGAGAAATGGCTATGCAACACAATTCGCCTAGATGTGAGAAATAGCTAAGCAATACAATTTGCCTAGATGTCTGAAATGGCTGAGCAACACAGTTGACCTAGGTGTGAGAAATGGCTACGCAACACAATTCACCTAGATGTGAGAAATGGCTAAGCAATAAAATGTGCCTAGACGTCAGAGTAGTCTAATCCACAGAGTTCACCAAGATGTGAGAAATGGCTAATGTGAGAAACCTAAGGGTGTTCTCCTAAGTAGGACCCAGGAATCCCTAATCCAGGTGGCCAGGACATGGCCATCGCTGTTGGATCCAGTTCCTGGGAGTGGACCAGTGGGGGAGAATCACTTGGGTAATGGAAGCCAGTGTCAGGGATACAGGCAGACAGAGACATGAACAGGCTATGCACAGGGGAGTTATGGGCACTATTGTGGTAGAACAGGCTTCACATGGAAAGTTGCAATCATATAAAAGGCTGCTATGCCCTATGTGCAGGAAAAAGGCACTAAAAACTGTATTGCCCAGCAGCCGGCGCCAAAAGACTACAATACCCAGCATGTTTTGGGCCAATTCGGGCCAATCAGGGACCTGGAAGGGCGCGACAGCCCCAATGCGCAGAGCCCCAAGCACGGGGCTTGCGCTTGAGACTCCACGACGAGAGGACGTGTGGACCGGAGCTCCAGAAAAATCACACTTGAGGGACACATCCCCACCCAAGCAGCAGCCCGGCCCCTCGCCTTCACGAGATAAGTACCTCTTCATGCTTAAGCCTCAAGGGCAGGGGGCCATCGTTTGCCCATCCAGAGCCCCTGCACCATTACGAAAAGCTAAGTGGGCATAACTTTGGCGCTGTAGGCACGGGCGGCATATTTTGGGAAGAATTAACCCGTGCTGGGGTTCGCATTGTTTTTTTTTTT
This sequence comes from Ambystoma mexicanum, assembly GCF_040938575.1. Lineage (NCBI taxonomy): Eukaryota > Metazoa > Chordata > Amphibia > Caudata > Ambystomatidae > Ambystoma > Ambystoma mexicanum. Next base: position 1,437,715,276 of record NC_090937.1, on the reverse strand, counting down.
TTTTTTTTTTTTAAATTTCTTTATTGGTTTTACAACATCAGAACAATCAATCATTAATCAGTGCAATATTCGTAGGCCTGAACAGCAGGTCTTAACTATCCCAACTATCCCGTCCCTCCCCCCCCCCACCGAGACCCCATTGGAACTCTCAAGAGGAAAGCGTCTCAGGCTCATATCTCGTCAGGGCCACTTGGACTGTTCGGGGTGCTATCCAGTGACACTGGGTGGAGTAATGGCATCGTTAAAGCCACCCATCGGTTCAAATCTGCGCTAGAGTCCAGTCTCTGTGTTTGGATTGCCGTTTCCCAAGCCGCCGTCTCAGCAGCTATCCATTTTTTGAGGTCATTCCACCAGAGGGCCCTGTTCGGTCCCCTTGCACTCTTCCAGCTCATGGCGATACGTCTTTTCGCTGTTATATATGCCAAGTCCTTGAGTTTATTTAGGGGCTTGTTCTTGCTGGTCCGTCGGTAGCTTCCCAATATGCAGGCTGCCGGCTCATCGGTCACCAGCTCGATCTCAGCGGTCCCCATTTTTTCCCTTACGCCGCTCCAGAACTGCTGAACTATCGGGCAGCTCCAGAACATGTGGGTCATTCCCGCCCTAGGCTCATGGCATTTGGGGCATGTTTGAATTGTGGCTCCCTTGAAGTTCGATATAACTTCGGGCGTGAGGTAGGCTCTGTTGGTGACATATAGTTGTATGAGTTGGAGGCGGGCATTCCTAGAGATTGCCTTGTGGTAGTGTGTTATTTTCCCCCATGATTTGTCCTCAAATTCGATCCCCAATTCGCTCTCCCATCTACTCTTGCTTTTCAATACGTCATTTGTCGTGCTCTGCAGGAGAGTTTCGTATATTCTGGAGGTTTCATGGCCTCCTTCAGCAGCGTTTAGCAACAGTTCGATAGCCTCGTTTTCCTGAAACCGATTGGCGGCCTCCGGCCATCTTTCCTTCAGGGCTGTCATTACTGCTCCATATAGCAGGAACTGGCCCGGTGGCAGGCCAGTGGATTCGCAGAGGTCGCCGAAAGCCACAAATTCTTGCTCTTGGATGAGGTCCCCAAGCACTGCTACACCATATGGTTCCCACAGCGTGCGTGTGTCCACGTGACCCCATGAGGATTTCGCCATGACAGCTGCGATGGGGATCTGTGGGGAATACGGGTCCGCTGCCCCTATTGCCTTGCAGGCCCTTCTCCAAAGCTGAGTCCCAAGTTTGATCAGGTAAGGGAGGCGTTGCGTGTTTCCCCATCTAACCCAGAGTAGGTCCCTGAGTAGCAGTCTCGGCAGGGCTGGCTGGAGGAGTCTAGTGTCAGCAGTGGTCTCATCTGCCATCCAGTGCATTACGTGCCTTAGTTGGCTAGCCAGGAAGTACAGCTCAAAGTTGGGGATTTTTAGTCCCCCCTTCTCGTAAGGCCTCTGGAGAATGTCTAGTGCCACCCTGTGCCTGCCGCCCTGCCACAGAAATCCCCTGCAGAGCTTGGACAGATCTCTAAAGAAGGTAGAGGGGATGTTAAAGGGTACATTGGTAAAGCAGTGCAGTAGGCGTGGGAGCGCCACCATCTTGAGGAGGCCCGCTCGCCCGGCCATTGAAAGTGGGAGCTTCCCCCAGAACCCCATGGATTTCTCTAGCGCGTCCTTTGCCCTAACCGTATTAAGAATGTGTTCAGTGTTTGGGTGGCGATGGATGGTGATCCCCAGGTATCTAAAGGACGTGGCTTGCCATTGGAGGGCTAGCGGAGGCAGGGAGCCGTACCCCTCACTGTGGAGAGCAGCTAGGGGGTAGAGACAGGACTTGTCTTTATTTATCTGTATGCCCGTAAGTGTGTGGAAGCAGTCTAGTGTCTCTAGGATGTAGGGCAGGCGGAGCTCGGGATCATGCAGGTAGAGCAGCATATCATCTGCGTACATAGAAATAAGGTGTGATACCCCATCTAGCTTGATGCCTCCGTCCCCGTACTCCTGGCGGAGGTACGCGGCCACCGGTTCTGCGGCTATGATGTAGAGCATGGGGGACAGGGGGCATCCTTGCCGTGTACCTCTGTGAAGGGGCCATTTACCGGAGTAGGTCCTGTTAGTACGGACCCTGGCAGTGGGGCGAGTGTAGAGCAATTGGGTCCATTTAAGGAAGGCAGGTCCAACCCCCATCTTGACCATGGTGGCGTACAACCAATCCCATCTGATCGAATCAAAGGCCTTAGTGGCGTCGAGTGATGCCACAGCGTACTTCTGGGGCTTCCCTTCGGTGCCATGTATGATGTGGTGCAATCTACGTAAATTTTCGGTGATGGAGCGTCCTGGCACGTATCCCGTCTGGTCCTGGTGGATCAGGAGGGGGAGTGCTCTGCGCAATCTGCTTGCTAATAGTGCCGCGAGTATTTTGCTATCGACATTTAGCATAGAGAGCGGTCTATACGCTCCACACTCCGTCCCATCTTTGCCAGGCTTTAGTATAGGAATTATTATTGCCTCGCTCATAGAATCCGGGAGGGAGCCCCGCTCAAAGGCCTCGTTGTATACCTGTGCGAGCAAGGGGGCGATGGTCTCCTCGTATGTCTTATAAAATTCCCCGGGAAGGCCGTCCATACCCGGCGTTTTACCCGAGGGTAGTGTTCTGATTATAGTCTTCACCTCGTCAGGTGTAATGGGGTCGTCTAGGGCTTCCGTCATCTGTGGATCTAATCTGGGCAATTGTATGCAGTCTAGGGCGTCTTCGATTCCGGTGGCCGACGAAAGGGGGGTCTGGGAGTAGAGGTCACGATAAAACTCGGAGAAAACCTCATTGATCTCTACCTGTGTGTGCGCAGTGCCGCCATCAGGTTTCCGCACGTGACAGATAGGGGCGCTGGGGGTCTCTCTTTTATATAGCCAGGCAAGGAGTTTGCCAGGTTTGTCTCCTAGGGCGTGTGACCTTTCAACGTGCTTAGTGTAGCTCAGTTTCCCGAGTGTCTCCCAGTGGGTCAGACAGGCCTGTCGCAGTTGAATCATTTCTCGCAGGCTCTCGGGGGTTACGTCCGCTTTGCTTTCTAGCTCGCCCAGTTTCCCCTCTGCCTCCGCCAGGGAGTTCGCGACAGTTCTCTGGGCTCCCCCCACTGCCATCAGCATGTCCCCTCTCATGACCACCTTATATGCCTCCCACGCGGTACCAATGCTGTCTACGCTACCCAGGTTAACCCGCCAGTATTCATCTGTGCTGTTCTGTATATGGTCCCGGAAGGCTACATCTAGCAGGGCCTCAGCTCGTAGTCTCCACGTGGGAACCGGGGGTCTAGGCGGGTGCATCTCCCATGTGACCATTAAGGGGGAGTGGTCCGACAGGACCCTAGGCAGGTACTGTGCATCGCTGAAAGTGGCCTGCCACTCGCAACTTACCATCATGTAGTCCAGCCTAGTGTAGACTTTGTGTGGTGGGGAGTAGAAAGAGTACTCACGCTTCTCCGGGCCCAGCTCCCTCCACAGGTCGCAGAGCGAGAGTTGAGTCATTAGCTTAAGCAACACTTTGGCTGGGGGGGACGGGCGGGAGTGTTTGGCATCAGATCTGTCCCTGAGCGGGTCGAGGGTGCAGTTGTGGTCCCCACCCCAGATCACCGTGGAGTTTGCATGAGGGCCTAGTCTGGTGTATAGGGAGTGGAAGAAGGGGGTGGCATCATGGTTTGGGGCATAGGTGCTAACCAGGCACAGCTCCCTCCCCTCCACCGTACCCCGCACCAGGGCCATCCTACCTTCATCATCCGTCTTGGTGTCCGTTATCCTGAAGGGGACGGTCGGGTCTATCCATATCAAAACCCCCCTTGCGTATGAAGAGTAGGAGGATCCAATCAGGGTCCCTCGCCATGTCTTGGCCAGGGCTTTTAGTTTCTCCTCTGTTAAATGTGTTTCCTGGATCATGGCAATCCTGACTTTACAGCGCCTTAAGTATGTGTGTATTCTGCGTTGTTTCACGTAACTGTTCATGCCTCTGACGTTCCACGTCATTATTTTAATCGTTCCGGCCATGAGCATGGTTGGGTCCAATGTTCCCCCACTGTCTCGGGCGGGGGGTTTAGTTGGCAATGTATCTGTGATAAGGATGTCCTGGGGTCTCGGCGTTTCCCTTTCAAAGTCCCAACGTGGGTGCAACTCCTCCGCAATTCCCTCCCCCCCAATAAACTTCCCAAACAAAAAACTGGTCTAACGGAGGGAACCCCGTCGGTTCGCATTGTTGTTGGGATGTTTCCGCCTCCTGGAGACCACGAAGGCCCGCGAGGCGAAAACACCGGAGACATCTTGCTAAGTTGGTCGCACCAACGTTCACGAGGGTCTGCAGGAAGCCGGCTCGTGCAATCCGGTGACAACTTTGATCACGTTCGCAGGGGTCTGCAGGAAGACCGCTTGCTACTAGTCCTGGGCTCAGCTGCATATAACTTGTTTTTGGTGCATTATTTTGCACAACCCGGGCCCAGGAGGCATAACTTGTGTGTGTGTGTAAGTCGCATGGTTTGAATGCTGGCAAACTCAAAGGGCACATTGTAATGCTTGTCATTTCTTTTAGCTTGGACCATTGAAGACAACACTTCTCAGACGTGCTCAAGACTCGACCGCCCTTCAAGGACAGGACTCTGAAGACCAGAGCCAAGTCTGCATGCTAATTCTATTGTTGGAACAGTGTACTGGTCTGTTGACATAGGGTTAGGTAGTGTAAGGGTGAGCTTATGTGCAAATTGGTGCTCATGTAAAGAATAGTTATAAGGGCTGAGGACACAGAACAAAAGTGTGCAGCAATCAATCTCACCCTATATTCCCCCAGTCCTGTCCATAACCTCTACCTTACCCTCAACCCGGTTTACCTAACATCCCCCTACCTATCCAATCATCGAGACCCTAACCCCCTTCCCTGCTCTGGTCAAGGAAACCTGTGTAAGCTCTGACTTGCGGGCTCCACGACCACAATGGGGGTGGTTGGTACAACGTCGCTCCTGCGCCTTGGACCTGGGTATCGTGACACCCAGGGTTGTGCTCGGGAAAACACCCCAGGTGAGACGTGGTATGACGTAGGGGAAAAAGACGAGGTGGATCAAGTCTGAGGTTAGACCTATCTTCCACCCAATGAATCTCCTTTCCCTGTATCCAACAACCCCTCCACATCTGGTAAACCTATTAGGTATCCACACCCTGTGAGGGAAGCTACATCTCCCACAATCCCTGTCATCCTGTTGTCTACTCAAGCCCTCCCAGTCATTCTCCTCACCGTCCTTCAGATTATTATTTCCTGAACTCCAAGTCTGCTTTAACCAAACATTACCGTTTCCACAAACCCCCTTGTTCATTTCAAGATAATAATCTCGGTCAATCACGCTTGTTCCACAAACCCTACCCCGTAGAATATCTGGATGGTCTACCAACCCCTTCTTTTAATACAAACACTTTCTCACACTGTGACAGACAGCAGACCGACACAAGGGTCAGGCAGAGTCAGGCAATTGAAAATAACCACACACACCTAACAGCCCCTTCCCTTCCACACAGGGATAAAAGGTGGAGCACAAAAGGACACTATGAGCAAGGCAGAACCCACAAGGAGACAGCTAGACCCATACTCTTAACTTTCTACCCTTTTACAGAATAGTGCTTCATCGTTTACTGGCAATGAAGTTCTCAATCTAAATGTCCATAGTTGAGCGCAGCTCTAAACCTGAAAACTCTCAAAAATGTGTTAGTCCCTTGTATTTTCTCATAACACCAAACATTTTCCCAATGCACCTTCCTTTCATTAGGATTACTAGATTTCAAATGGAGAGGAAAGTCGGTGAGACCTGGAAGGATGACGAAGGGGGAGTTGCCCTTGCCCTTTTCAACTCAAACCCGCAAAGCCTCCGAAAAGGAACACATAAGACCGGTAGTTGCAGCTGGCGTGTGAAGCAGCAGACAATGGTACACGGAGAACTCCGGCATTGATAACGCAGGCGGAGAGGCAAGCTGGCTACCGTGGTACTATCCTTGACTCCAGAGAACAAAGAAGCCAACGGGTCCATCACAGGCGGCGAGTCGGAGGAAGCTGATAAGACTGAACTGTGTTGATCCAAGGTTGCAAGTAGCAACATTTTGAACAGAAGAGAAAGAACTTGTGTAATTCTTTTTTTTTGTATTCACATTTTTACTATCATTTGAAAAATGACAATCTGTATTACATCATTTTACAAATACAAATATACATCGACTTCACAGTAGTAGAATAAACATCGGCACAAAGGCAAATTGCATCTTTCAATAAAGAATATAGACACTGACGCATATATTACAAGTCCAAGAATCCATCATATAGGTCACTTTTCTTATTCCTAAACAGGATCACCCTCTCTATTTTTGACATCTACAACAAATCTGTCGTCCATTCTGAAACAGAGGGTGTTTGCTCACTTTTCTGTTTCTCAAAATAATTTTCTTTGCTGAAAGCGGAGCACTAAAGAACCAACCAACATTTCTCTGCGGAAATGTCAGATCTGCTATCAAATCCTCCTCCCTAGAATTATACTTGTAAAATCATACTCCACATCATTCATCATAACTTTATTCACAGTCAGGGTCATTTATTTCCAGAATTCTCTCACACTTCCACATTCCCACATCATATGTTCAAAGGATCCAACTCTGTGATTGCATTTCCAACAAGCCTCTGACTCTAACATGCCCCTTTCATATAATTTCTGAGGCATCCAGTACACCCTATTCAGGATCTTAATCTGTCTTGCTCTTTCCCCTAGATTCAACGAGGTCAGTGTCACATTCAAGCATAAATTGTTCCATCTGCTCACACTCATTTCCGAGTCTATCACCTCTGACCATTTGTCCAACAGTTTCTCATTGCCTACCTTATATTGTGCTAGGTGTTTATACACCTTGAAGGCGATGTGTCCATCCAACTTGAAATCTCGCAACCAATCCATCCAGTCCTTGCATTCTTTGGGAATTTTGTCCCACAAAGCTTTTTTTTAGTCTTCTATATTCCCCACCTGTGCCATTCTCTAGCTTCTTTTCCATTTTCAATCTTTTAAAGGTGATCCATTTTCCTCCTTTGAAAAGATCACCCAGCCATTGGACACCGTTCAAATACCAATTAGGCCAAAACAGTATTTTCCCCTCCAGCTTAACTTCTGGGTTTAGCCATAGAGAGGAGTTACTAGAGAAGGAGACTTCTTTATTACTATGCTTCATAAGCCCTTTCCAGCACTCCCTTTTCAGCCGGAGTCCAAACATACGTTGAATTCTCAATGAAAGGTAGTAAATGTCTGGATCCAGGGCCAGATGGTAATTTTTTCTGAATCCGGGACTGCCAAACCACCATTTTCCGATGATATTTGTAATTTCCCCAGCTTCAGCCGAGGTGGTTTCCCCTCTCACAAGGATGATTCTAGCTCTCCATCTTCCTCATTAACTTCTTTTTTGCTACCATTGTGATCATACTGAGCATATAGTTAATACGAGGAGCCAAAGTCTTCTTGATTGTGTTCACTCTCCCCATAGACTCAGCCTCAGTTCATTCCATCGGTGTAGGTCATTTTTCAGATTTTCAATAGCGTGATGCAAGTTAACATACATCATATGATCCACATCCTTAGTCAACCAAATGCCCAGGTACCGCATTTTCTCTGGACACCAACTGTTGCCATACTCTTTTAGCCGTTGATTAGTAAAAGCCTTTGATGCCGGTATCGCTTCAGATTTAGACCAGTTTATCTTATATCCAGAGTACTCGCAAAAGATGTTGATTTGATCCATTGTTGCTTGGACCGATGAGTCTATTACTTGTAACACCAGCAACATATCGTCCGCATACAGCCATAGTTTTTGTGAGGCTTCTCCGAATTGGACCCCTTGAATCATCTGATCCCCTCTGATTTTTGCTGCCAATGGTTCCACAGCAAATGCAAAGTGCATCAGTGAAAGTGGGCACCCTTGTCCTGTTCCTCTGCCCAATTCAAAACTTTCTGAGGAAAATCCATTAGTATTTATACTTGCTGTTAGTTTTGAGTATAGCAGTTTAATCCATCCCAGTATGTTTTCTCCCAATCTGGAGCCTTCTAAAGTGGCCATTAGATTTTCCCATTCAATGAGATCAAATGCTTTTTCAGAGTCTAGTGATGGTACCGCAACCTCTGCTGGTAACTGCCTGCTTTCATATAGAGTTAATATCAGTCTGCACATGTCTTCAGAAGCATGTCACCCTTTAACTCTTGTTGCTATGGCCTTAGCAAGGATTTGATTATCTGTGTTGATTAGACTTATTGGCATGTAGCTGCTCAGATTCTCTGACCGTTTTCCTTGTTTTAGAAATAATGAGATGGTGACGTGTTAAGTGGTTGGAGGGAGTAGGCCTTTGGCACTAGGGCTAGTGCTGAGCAAGATTCTGCACTATAATTTATCATTGTGCATTTTCTAACGTTCATTTTCCAAAAACTTCTCTTAGGCATTAAAGACATATCTATTGAAACTGGTGCATGTCTGAGATCTGGATAGTTTTAATATCACTTTGTTCACCATTTTGTGTGGATACACCAGAGGTTAGGAGTATTTCTATACGTGAGAACGTTTGATGATGCCCCGAATGGAATGTGTATCATCTGTCCAACGGGTGTTGAATTCTCCACATATCTTGTAGACCACATTCTCCCATAAAATCTATCATGGCTTTTCGCTTCATTTTGCTTTCATTACTACACAGTGCTTACACCTGTATCTATCAGGGGATCCAGTGCAATATTGAAATCCCCTGCCACAACTAGGTTTGGTTGATTTATACTCTGTATAAACTGTTTGAGAGACACATACAACTTGCCATCCCCTTCATTCGGTGCATAAACATTGCAAATACAATAAGAAACGTTTTCCACTTTCAAAGCAACACATACTATTCTCCCTTCAGTGCCCTTATTGCAAATTATTTCAGATATTGGTAGGTTTTTCTTTATCAGTGTGCAAACTCCTCTGGAGCTAGAGGTAAATGAAGAGCAAAAAATCCTCCCCACTGACCCACGTTTCACTTTTTCAGCCTCTGTTTCTAGTAGGTGTTTCTTGTAACAGGGCTATGTATGCCCCCAGGTCATTTAGCCTGTTTTCCTTTTGTTTGCCAAGTTTACACCATTTACATTCCAAGAGACTATTTTCAAGCCTTTTTTGTTAGGTTGTGCCATATTAGAACAGATCGGTACCCACACTGTGGAGAAACACAGAGACACACAAACAAAGAGACAAACAAACACAATAACAGATCATGCAAACGGTTGGTCTTGTCGGTACACATCCACCAGCTGCTCCCTTCCGTACTCCTTACAGAAAGATATCTGTCCCACCCTCTCCCCGTAAATAGTTATAGTGCACATTTCAGTAGAATGTCTTGAATACCTAATCTTCTTAAAATCCATACCCCGAAACATATATGCCGCAGCAACTTAATTACACATATATACACCATTACTTCAAAAGTCTCCTTGTAGTCACTACATCTAACTGTGGAACTTCACAGTTTATTCAAATAATTCCTTCAGCAATTGATAATTAATATCTTATCTCCATCTACTGTCACTTTTAATTGTTTCTGTTCCCTCTCTCAGGTTCTCAAGTTTAATTAATGTTGGCTTCTTTGTAATAGATACCCTCCTCATCGGATATTCATGTAACAAATCATCCAATCCATGTACACTGACAAGTAGCCCTATATAGACCCTGTTGTCCTAAACCCTTCAAATTGTGTGTGTGTATAAATACTTCTATTAACTGGAGAGGTAATGATAGTGCAGCATAACTCTGTTTTATTGACTTTGACAGCATATGCCTAACCTCATCTTCTCTTCGTCGATAAAATTGCTCTGGTGTCATCGTTACCCGTAACATAACATTTTGACCCAACTCACTCTATGTGCTAGTTTCCCATTGATCTACCTACTGGACCATGGCAGCTTCTCGAGTAGAGATCTGGATAGCCCCGCAGAACTCCGGAGTACCAACCACATTACTCCAAACTCACACCGCCATGTCCCTCCATTGCATACCCAAACATGTTTCTTTACAATATATACATACTACACTACGCTCTATTATTATCCCAATTATGCTGGACCACCACATTTGTGTCTGTTCAGGATCAGTGGGGGGTGGGAGAGGGGTTTACTGTTGCCAAAAAGGTAAATGGGGTGTCCACAGTATATATCTATATTTCTATTCAGCTCCGGAGTTCCGGAAAATGCTTGAAGCACATTAATTCAATCTGAATAAGGACGAGCCTCCGACATCAACCTGATTTTCTTCCTGTACCCAAAGCTACCTTCTCCGGACACCTCATTGAGGTGTGGGATATACTGACCCACTCAACAGTATTTCACCACATCACCAAGCTTCATTTGCACAAGAAACAGCAAATGGCTGCGCTGGCTCCTGTGCGCACCAGGAACTCAAAACTGCGTTTTTGCAGCGACAAAAAGATGGCTGCACTGTCCTGCCAAGCACACTTCAGGCAGGATGGAACAAGCCGACACACTGATGGAGCGTACCAGTGTGTTCTGAAACATATAGATGGAATAAAGTAAAAAAGGAAGCACTGCGTTGCTAAAAACCCCAAATTCCCCTTCAAAATGAAACCTTTTCACCCTTAAAAATGCAGCGTTGATGCTAATTCCATCTGTTCATTCTGAAACTACTGTGATAAAAAAGGCCCTGCCATGCCCAGGATATTTCATTGTACTTCAGCAAAAGCAGGCATAATTCCTGAATGACAGGCCCTGTCAAACCAACTCTGAGAGAAATCAACAAGGATCTTCACTTTTCACTTGCACGGGAACACGCATTTATTTATTTCCAAAAGTATCCAAAGCTCAGCCGTTCAAAGAGAGCCTAACTCTTTGAGTCAGGTCAGATTCAATATATCTGTGCTTCAGACAAAACTCCTGCTTTCAAGAAAATGACTTTGGCTGCAAAGACAGTGTGGGAATCTGATGGAGCTGCCAAACCGAAAAAAGAAAGAAGTGCTAACTTTTCACCACACATGTAAAAATGGGCCTTTGCAAACTGAAGGAAAAAAAGGGCCTGTTTAAAAGGGAAATTGTTGAATGAAAGCTTGCCTTATTTAGCAATGTAAAGGGGTTTGTTGTTGGTGATAACACACGCATGGGCTATTTTATTCCACATGTTTAATTCAGGACCCAAAATAAGTAAATAAAGATTTTAAACACAATGGCTGAATTTGCAAGCTCCCAAAAACCAGTTATTTCAGATAACAGGGCCTGAAACATCCCCCTAAGGAAGCGAGCCACACCATAAACTCTCAGCAGATTTTCACTCCGTGAATGAGAATTACGGGGTTGGAAAGAATATGGTGTAGGCGAACCCACTGTCATTGGGACTCCCAGGGCAAGGAAGTTTGAAGTGTGAAGGGGCAATAAAACCTTCAATCAGGCTGAGAAACCCCCACCTTACTTTGAAGGAAATGACAGTTGGTTACAGTTAAAGAAAAAAAATGATCCAGTGACAAATGACTGCCATTTGTTTCCAAAGACTATTTCACAAAGAAACTTTAAATACTTTTATCTCTGCAGCAAAACTTTGTAAAACTGTAGAATTTTCGCAGTGTAAAAGTGAATTTTTGGACTTTATTTTAAGAGTTGGTAGAATTCATTGACACCTTGGGGACAGAAATGGCGATGTATGGTGGATTACAAGAACAGCATCCATGTTGCAAATGGAAATGTTGGTACATACATCCCTGATGATAATCCACACCCATAAAGTTATAGAACATTGAGTAATATAAATACCATTGAAAAGCGCGAACAACTGGTAGAAGGCCAAAACAAGGTCTCACGGATTGGAGGATTGGACTGCAATGTGCTGCACAAAATATGTAACATGTGTATATAATTTGCTAAGAGATTGCAATTGTAGAAATGTATGTTTCTGGCAAAATTGGATTTTAGTTAAAGTAAATGTAGGAGGTTTTTGGACATTCTAAAACTCACCTCATAAATCTGACATAATTTTCCTGGAATCCAACCAGCTGAGAGCGAGGCAGAGACTATCACCCTTGTCCAATCCCATTATTAGAGGCATGTTTAGTTAAGCCTGCCCCAGTCATATACTTTGATGATGTCACTATGCATTATAAATAAGAGTCCCTGACAAGACTCTAGACACACACTCTTCCTGACGGTCCTGAGCTGCGTTCTTGTTTCATCCATCCAAACTCCAGATCCCAACTACAAGGCCAAAGCATTGCTGACTCTACTCCAGAGCCCACTGCAAAACACAAGCATTGCTGATCCTGCTTCAGCAAGGCCTCAAATTTGAAAACCCACTAAACTTCCCAAATAACCAAAGGGGAAAGCTGTGGTGTTTTTGGGAAGCATCCTGATACCACTAACTGCATGCCTCCTGCAAACCTGCCATCCAGCTGATCTTTAGTATCCAGTAACCAGAATTGCCCTTCCAGCCCAGTGCCATCCGGCGACCAGAACTGCTCAGCTGTTTGCCAGACGCCCTTCCGTGTAGTGACCAGAACCGTTGACTGTCAAAAATCCAAAAACTAAAAAGTGGACTGCGAGTATCAATTGCCACCCCATATAAACCCATAGCCTATCTTGTCTTTGTCCTTATCCCGCTCTCTAAGTCACCCTATCCTTATAACTTGTTAAAACTGTCAGAATCATTATTGCAACCCTGCTCTTGATTTATAGTGCTAGCGTTATCTCTTTAGTAATTTTGTCTTGTGTAAATCATAAGCCATTAATCCTATTTCGAGTGATCGGACTGGTTCCGCCAGGGTTGGGCGCTGGCGTGAGAGGGTTGAACTCGCAAATCACCCTGGAGCCAGGGATCTCTCTATGGGGGGGCAAACAGGGCAGGGGCCCCCCAGAATGATCCTGGAGAGTGTTGTGACACTTGTGTGAGGCACGGGTGCACTGCGCACGGCGGGCTCCCATCCCCGACCTTGACTTTAATTTAAAGGTCAATCCTTCCTTCCTAAGTAGTAACTCAAAGATCTAACTAAGCGACATAGTTCTCTAGTCTCCTCTCTGTGCCCCCATCCGCACCGGGCCGGCTTTCTAATTTCGAGTAGTTGACAACAACAACTTGAGTTTGCTGCCTGTATGATCATCATATATCATTGTTGCAGGCCATCCATGGCTGGGCCTGGGAGGGAACAGCAATATAGCAATGCAACAACAGCCAATGAAAACTACTATTCTGTTGTTACTATGCAGTAACACAGAATGTGCAGTTTTCATTGGCTGCAGTGAAATTACATGGTGACGTGTTGTTGTTGCCGGAGGAGGCAGCACAGCGCCACCTTCATTTCACGAGTTGAAGATGTCTAGGCGGGGCGTCGGTTCGTCTTCACACAGGGAGCCTGCCTGATGTGCTGCTGTCGCTCGCGTGCGGCCTAATTAGGCCCAGCAGTGACTGTCTGCCAGTTGCCACTGCCACAGTGTCAGTAGTGCCAGCCAGTGCAGTGTACACTGTGCACCGGCCACCCACGACTCGAGAGGCGCCGACAGGAAACAGTCCCCGGCAGCCGAGCTGAGTGCCAGTCCGACTCCGACGAAATCAGGTAAGTGCCAGTGTTGGCAAACATACATACCGACTGTAATACTAGGACATCTTTGCATGTACTTGGGTGGCTGTCCAGGCCATCCGGCCTTGGCTATACCCCATACACATTGGCTGCACATCAGCCAATGGACAGGGCTGGTACCTGCTTTCCTGCTTTGATAACATGTCTGCAGGTTCTGCCCTCACACCTTTGATCCCCTAGCAGTGCACAGAGGCAGGGCTCCCTCCCTGTGCTCTGTTACACCACTGTCTGCACTGCCTGTGGACCCTCAGAAAACCAGGGGAGGGGCTCTCCTTCGCCATGTGCACGTCTCAATCCAAGCCTCGGCCCAGACACCAGATGAGCTGCCAGAGAGTGGATGTGAAAATTGAAAGATTCGTTCCCCGCTCCTTAATAACATTGCCACACTTGCAGCCGCTCTAGCATCTGAGGCCACGTGCTGGGCCTGAGAAAGCGATTCACGCGCGGGTGAAAATCAACAGATATCGACCGGGGAATAAAATAAATGCGGCCCCAGCGGCACTTCATCAGGGAGGGGGGGGGCGAAGTGCGACGGAGATGAATGCAGGTCGTCAAATGAGACGAAGGGGCGGCATCTCAGACTGTGTCCAGCATTTTAGGCATGTCGCCGCCATTTTTTTTATTTGCACAGATATTTTGGAAGAGACGAAGTGGCAGCAACAGCATGTTTACTGTTATAGTTCTTGCATGTTATCATTGTTATGTGATGTAAGGTAGTAGTTTAATGTAACATAACATGCCGCACCGGTATTCCAAGAAGGGCGCCTGTTGACCAGCACTACCGCCTCTGTGCACAGAGCCTTGATTGAGCACTAATGGTGATCATCTGTTAGTTTGGTTCAGACTGGAGCCAGGGCAGTATTTATCACTCTTTTTGAAACCAATCCCTTCGTATTGATTTCTAAAAGAACTTGAGGTTACATCATTCCTTTTAGAACCGCAGTCGTGCAGGTCAAGAAATGCCACCAAAGTGCACTTTCCTATGTTATTTGCCGCTGCAGGGCTTTTGTAAAATGTACGAGGCTCTAATTTTGATGAATAGTTGAAGTACTTAGGGTGTTGCCACTTGCGCCCCAACATTCGTTCTACTTGCCTACTCTTCCGCTAACCTCTGCGCTATAGTAGATCTAAACAATTGGGAAGGTGTTTGAACTTGAGAGGGACAGTTCATCCACTATGTGGTGTCTACATAGGTGTTCGAATTGTAGGACAGTAGAATAAAATAAATCGACAAACTAGGTGGCTTGGAAAGATGTCACCGTGTTATCTGGGGCATTGGAGTTGTGTCTACGTTGTAACAGCGTAGTCAAGCATTATCCATTCACGTTTGAAATTTCCTTTTGCCATGGCTGGTTACACCAGTTTTGCCAGAGTTGTTGCATAGCCATTATCAACAAATCTTCTCAAACTGACATTTTGTAAAACTGTGTGGTGTATATAATGTATGTCCACGGAGTCCGGACATATGTGCATGCAAATAGCTAATTAGTTCTGATATATAACGTTTGATGAGATGAACTAATAGCAGTATACACCCCGCTGTTGTTCTGCTCCCTCGTTATTCAGGTTACTCACTGAACTGTACTTGGTGAAAACAATTGCATTCGACTTGTCTGTCTATGTGCGGCTGCAGCTCGCTCGCGTCTGTGTGTGCGCTGCCCTCAAGGGCGGGTTGTCAGTGCAGCTCGACTTCTGCCTTCAGAATGTTTGTTTCTGAAGCTGTGTTTTGAGAAAGTTGGAATTGAGATAATGTCTCACACCGTGCCCAAAGCCTGTTAACTTGCTGAGTGAACAAGGCATGATATATGGATGTGGCGCTGAGAGAGTGCCGACACCAAGTGCAATCACGGCTGAAAGCTGCCTGCTAGTTTACTTCAGGGCTCCAACATTACATCTCTCTGACTTCAGATATTTGTTGTTGCTAAATCCCCTTTGGTTTAGTACACAATGTATCACACAGTCATGCCTTACCGCCCCCCATGTTTTTAGCACCACACCCATAGTTGTCGGGGCATTCAACAAACTAGAATGCAGAATACGTGCTCTGATAATACTTTTGTGATTTCTGTAAAACAGTTTTAAATGGTCCTCTTGTCATTTGTGCCGGTGATAACATCTGCGCAAGAGAGACTGCATCAAAAAGAACTTGTTAACAAAAGTATTGGTTTATTGAATGCCAAAATCATTTTTGAAAATGATATATATGTTTCTAATGGATAGTGTCCTTCCACAGATATGTGCGATGTGTTCTTGTAGCCTCAGCTGGATCACGGAAAACATTTCCTTAGGACTGGGGACTGTGCAACAAAGGCGTTGGGTTGCCTCAATGCCAGACGTAACGTCGGTGTCCATGTATAGTTCACACCGTGTCCCCATGACCTCAGTGTCCTTACCCGTCCCTGCTGCTTTAAATGCACGTCGTAGCCTGTAGCCGCCCTAAGTTAGGGTCCCTGATTCAGAATAGCTTGTGTGTGACCTTCCCGGGCTAGCAAAACATGAGATGGAAATAATCCCAGTAAGCAGTTGACCCTGTGTTATTGTGTTCTCACAGGGGCTTCCAAAAGTAGAAAGTAAAGAGCCCACGGACGAATGCATTATGCATTGCTCCGACCAACCGCATAGCCCAGGAGGTTCGGTCGTACAGGCCTACAGGGCAATGCCCGCAGCCCGACACAAACATGCAAAATACAGCGTGGGACAGTTTTTGGGTCAAAGTGGGACTCTTTTTTTTTGTTGGCCAGTATGATAAGTTACTTCACCAGCGGCTAGTAGTTTTGGCCATTGTTCCTGAATAAATGTTCTTTAAATTGCACAATTTGCAGCACACTTAATGGAAAAACTCCCGCTGGGTATTATTCAGTCCGTCTCAAATGGAATGAAATGAAAATTTCAATGGTGGCGCACTTTTTCATTGGTGCCCAAAACCATTTGGTGATCCAGTGCACCCCTGGCATTATAGCCCTTTTGTACAGAGCGATGTCCTGACAGTTAAATATGCCAATGACCCGTATTCTTTTAGGATTATGTACTTGTATGTAGGTAATCCTTGTATGGGTATTCAATTCCTTGGGTGTTTTGTTAGGAAGGGGCGGGAGGTTGTGCAAGGGTACATTTGTTGCGTACTCATTCGTTTGTTGAGGATTTTTAGGTGTGTGTGTTTGGTATTCATGTGTATGTGTACATTAGGCATCTGTTCGTACATTACTTTTGTACATTTCTATTAGTATATGTAGCTGTATATATATATATTGTACATGCATCCCATGCATTACATGCTTGGCTCCCCCTTTGACCCTGGTGTGCACTGACCATTGGAGTTTCCATTCCATATAGCTTCATGTGATATATCCGTCGGGAACAAATGTGAGTCTGGAGTCAGACCGAGCACCTTTAACTCTTAGATTTCTACTGCTTTAGATATTCTTAATCCACCTAAACTAGCTAAACGCAGGGACGTCATTTCACCAAAATGCCAGGGGTAGCGAAAGTGACATTACAAGTAAAGCAGTCCAGAGGCCTGGTACTAGCCTCTAAAAAGGTCCAAGGGGCATTAACAACTGGGCACAAGAGGGAACAGGAATGGGGTCCCTAGTCCACCACCTTCCACCTCAGGGGTAAGACTGGCTCTGGCAACTACCCTGGTATGCCTCCCAGTTCAGCCCGCCAAAGTTTGAGGCGCTGCAGGAGGCAGAATCATCATCGGCCATGGCGCTGGTTTCTAAGTACGGACCCAGGGATCAAACTTGTGTTGCTCCGACTCGTCTTTCTTCCAAGGTGAGCATGTTGCCCCTAAGCTATCCTTCCGCCACATTGGGCCCTGTAGTTCTGAGCCCCTCAAACATGCGCCACTATAACCAACTGAGCTCAGTCAATTACACTTAAATCTTGCATTTTCTGCAATGATTTGCTCCTTATTCCTGCCCTGCACATACACAGTACACTGCCGGCTGCATATCTTGCAGTGTTAGTCCCTTTTGCCATTGTGCTTCCTTCAGTGTTTTCCACCCCATTCAGTGTGTGTGTTTGTGTACTCCAGTTAAGATAACTCTCGAGAAGAGTGATTTGAACAAACCCTGGCAGGAACTTTGAATGCAAAGCCTGATGGTAAATTAACAGTGTTTTGGGCTGGCAGAGGCAGGAATGGGTGGGTTTGACAATTATCATGGCCATCAGCCATGGTCAGGCAATGAGTGGGCAAATAACCAAACACCACCTACAGCGACTGTGTCCCTCCTCATATGTCATTCCACCCTGTCTGTACACCAATGCAATACTTCTGGATAATAGGTGTCGCAAGATACACCTAATAGTCCAAAATAAAAAGGGCATCAGCCTTAATCCTTTTGCGGTCAATTGGTCTGGTACAACACATGAGTTATAATAACAGCAGTCCGTATTTAGGTTGCAGCCCGACTGTACTAACAACCCACTTAATATTATGCTTCAGTTGTTCATTAAACATGTCATATATGGTTCCTAGTATACAGCTTGGGTGGCAAAGCTGCAGACACATGTCCACTCTTTAAACAAAGATGGCTCTGTGATGCTCCAACGCTGCCCTTTTTATTTTGGACTATTATGTGTCTCTTGCGACACCTATAATCCAGAAGTATTGCATTGGTGTACAGACAGGGTGGAATGACATATGTGGAGGGACACAGTCTCTGTAGGAGTTGTTTGGTTATTTGCCCAATCATTGCCTGCCAATGGCTGATGGCCATATTTTATTAACTAGATAATCAATTTAAAGCTTAGAGGAGTAATGTTGAATTGGACTTGAGATATGTAATCCCTTCATTTTTTACATTGGGAGAGGGCATGGGTGTCATGTCGCGGGGCGACATGGGTTTGGAGTGGGGTGGGAGTAGGACATGTGTTTCGGGGGGGCGACATGGGTTTTGGGGGGTGATATGGGTTTCAGGGGAGAGGGGCCAAGGTTGTCTGTGCCCCTGCACCCCAAAACTGTTAAAAGGGCCCTGCCGGCCCCTTCCTTTGACTACCCTTCTGACTCTGTTCTAGCTACCCTCCTCCTTTCTATCACTAACACCGTGGACATCCTTGCCCCCGTCATGCATGAAGCCTGCCTCCAAATGCAACTCTTGGTACGACTCAGACTTGCCCGCTTTTAAACACAAGTGCAAATCTGCAGAGCGGAAGTGGCAGGCATCTAGCTCATCCTCTGACAAACTGGGCTACTGCCTGCTCCAAAGGCAATATCGTCTCTCCATATGCTCCAACAAGAGGGCTCATGTCCAAGCCTGTATCTCTGGAGCCACCAATAACATGGCTGAAAACCAAAATCTGCAAGGAACTTGCCAATCATACCATAGTCACCTCTTTTCCTCTTCCTTCCCAGGCCCTCTGCTCTCTACTGGCTGCCCACTTTTCCTCCAAAGCTCGAGACAGTCTGTCCTCGCTGCTATCTGCTTTCCCCCCAACCCTTCTCTCGCCTTCCTTGGCCACCCTAAACCCCCCCACTCTCCGCTTTCCCTCCCATTGCACCAGATGAGATCTTCAGAGTTGTCTCCTCTAAACAGGTGCTCCTCTGCTCCTTCAGAACCATCAAGGACACATTACCTCTTCATGCCCTGCATTGGCTGACCTCTGCAACCACTCATTGGCCACTGGCTCCTTCCCTCAACCCCATAAGCACTCTCTTGTGCACCCTCTCTTAAAAAAGCTGTCTGCTGACCCTTCTTGCCCGGCTAACTATCGTCCTATCTCTATCGCCCCTTTTTTGGGCAAACTCATGGAAAAGCTGGTCATCCCCCCAACTGACCCTTCACAACGAATTGGCTGGCTGACTGCCTCCAAGACCACCAGTCTGGTTTCAGGGCAGCCAAAGGCACGGAAACTGCTCTCCTGAACATCGGTGAAGACCTACTCTCTAACTAGGACACAAACACTCCCTCTGTTCTGATACTCCTTCATCATTCCTCTGACTTTGGCACGGTCAACCACTCCATCCTCATAAACCATCTCCATGATACCCTAGGCATCAAGGACAGAGCACTGGTGTGGCTTACCTCCTTCCTTTCAAACCGAACTTCCCAAGTACAAATGGGTCCTTTTCTCTGCTCCACCAAAATCTCTACCTGTGGTATCCCTCAGGGTTCTATCCCATCGCCATGGCTCTTCAACATCTACCGGGCCCCTCTGTCCTACCTGATCTCCACCCTAATTTCCAGTATTATCCAGACAACACAGCAAGCTGTGTCTCTTTCAAGCTGCCATCCTCCACCTCCTCCCTAATGCCTGACTGTTATTCAAGCATGGTGCTCTACCAAAGATCTCTGTCTTAATGCCAGTAAGAGAGAGATAGTTCTCATTGGGACGCCTGCTCCTCGTTTCCCCTTCACTCCCTGGCCAAACTCCTTGGGTCCCCTCCCAACGCCCACCTGTGAGACATCTTTGACGCCTCTCTCCCTTGCTCTACACATATCACAAACCTTGCCAAGAAGTCCACTTTCAGCTCCACCTTCTCAGGGGCATGCTACCTTTCCTCACCTTCCCCCAGAAGCTGAACGTCTCCAGAGCCCTGGTTCTCTCTAGGCTTGACTACTGCAACAGCCTCTTCCTCAGTCTGCCTCTTTCCTCCCTTCAGCTAATCCAGAATAGGACTGCGAGACTTATCCTTGGCCTCAAGCCCAGGGACCACATATCTCCTGCCCTAAAATCTCTCCACTTGCTTGCGATGACCGCAAGCATCAAATTCAAGACCCTTTGCATCATCCACAAGGCTGTCTGGGGCCTGGTACCTCTTTATAGCCAGTTTTCCCTCCCTAAATACCTCCAGGCCAGAGTCCTTCGGTCCTCTGGTTCCAACTCTCTGCAGATAGGAGTAGAAGGTCCACCAAATGAATGGGGGACAACAGGGCACACTGTAGTCTGATACAAATCAGAAAACGTATTCAATGAGCAATAATGCAGTGTTGAACGCACAATCAAAACAGATAACTTAATCAAAGAATTACATCAGAGAATTCATAATTTAACGCAATTGTCAATGAGAGGTGCATTGGTCATAAATATCACACAAATTCATCAAGTTTCAACACAGAAGTATAAACAATGATGAATGAGTGATTTGTATTTTTACAATTGGCAGCAGAGTCAGAAGTAAATACAATAATAAACAATATTAACATAAAGGTATATGTGGTCTCATGTCAAGAGCTTCAACACTGCAGAGAAACTGTGGGGCGCAGTGTTGACTTTTGTGCGTACAACGCATTTCGGGCATAGCCCTTCATCAGGTACAGGACATAGTAGAACGTCTGAAATACATAAGTAAGTATTGTATACTTTAGGTTGTTGTTCCCAATGGGGAGTACTTGTGATGCTCTGTTTTATGAGTAAATAGTTAAATAACTGACCTGTGTTCCAGAAAATGGCCCAATAGTCAAGTTAAATGTTCTGTTGGATCTAAGCCAAACATAGAGGAGCAGAGAACAAAACTCTGCAGAGATTCTAAAAATAAATATAAGAGATAGTGTATAACCAGGGTGTATATGACTGCGTGTGGGACAAGTTACTCTATAAAAAGCACTGGGTCCCACATCACAGTCATGTAATTTGTTGATAGTATAGTTAATGTACTCACCGACACTAGTGAGTCAGCCCTGAAGGTCATTTGTACTGGAGATTCTTAAAGTGGCAACCTGTCTGGCATAACAATGGAGGCGGGCAAGGCAGGTGGGAAATGTCTGTAAGAGAGCCGAACACAGTCCGATATATTAATGGATTGTTATGCACAGTTATGTCATGGTGCGGTAAGCACTGGCAGAGGAAGGTATGCTCACGTCAATTGCTGATAAGGCTGGTGACTCACGAGGGAGGACTTCGCCCAGTGAACGGGACCCGGGTAGTGTAATGTTAATTGACTGTTGTTAGATCGCCTTGAGTCCGTGGAACCTGGGGGTTCGGAGAGTCAATATCATTAACACGGAATCATGTGATTGGGGAAATTGTATATTGCGGGGTGCAGCAAGGCTGCTTACCTGCGGGCCGCGGGCAGGACAGCGTTTGAAGAATGTGCAAGGCTGGTTGCAGCTCAAGCGGTAGTCAAGGCAACCGCGACGCCAGCGAGGGCCTTATTTAAGCTCTCACAACAGAAGGGATTACCGGAGCACCATTTTGGAATGGCTAGTGCTGTTATGGGCTGATATTAAACATGATGTACCTCAAGTTAAGGCATTATAAATAGCAAACAAAAATAAATGGTAAAAATGAATGCAAATAAAACGGTCTGGCATGCAGTGTAGATGGGAGAGGCAATTCAAAAAAGATTGTTGTGGAGAAAATGTATTGTGGAGGGGATAGTCAATTGTAGGGGTGTACGACTAAATCAAGAGGGAGGAGGGGGGGCAGAGGAATATGTCTTGTGGGGCTTTTCAAGGGAAAGGAACGGCCATCCATAGGGGGGTAGAGAAAGGCCCCAGCTGAGAGCCATGCTTTCATGGTGGTCTGACTTTAAATTACAGATGGCAACTCATGTCCCAGTCAACATTCATCCCTCTAGGTGACATTGAATCTAATCGATCAATCCTGAATATTTCGCATTGGAGCAATAGCTTGGTGACATTACCTCCTCTTCTTGGTAGGAGCACGTGTTCCAGTATGATGACTTTGACTTGTGCAATCAAGTGTGACTCCTTAACAAAGTATTGGGCCATTAATATATCAAGTCGTTCCCTCACTAAATTTGAAAGAGCTACCCTCCAGAAGGGTATTACATTTGTACCACATTACAGCAGCTCTCTCCTCAAAGAAAAGATCAGTTTTTTCAAACTAACCCAAAAAATTTAACTGAAACTGTTCTTTGATTCAGACAACTGGTCTGATCCCCATAGAGCTGAATCAGAATATCTTGAAATCAGACCTAAAAGTACTTTTATTCCACCAATCTAGAACACCATCTTAGACTCCTTTCAAAAACAAGTTCTGAATGATTTCCAAAAAATTAACTTTCGAAAAAGATCTCGATTGTCAGGAATAAGGGCCTGTGGTGCAGGAGGAAGCAGGTACGGCATATCTAAAATCTACAATTCCCAGCAGGCATGGGGAAATGTGTAGTTCCTTGGGCCTGTCGGTACTCAGCTGCCGGCACTTTGCAATTAGGGATTGGGCTCTTAACGGCCGCCTGCCCATGCTCATGTGCTGTTGATTAATGTTGGAGAGCATGGGCGGCGGCAGCGGTGGCGGCAGGAGCGAAGCAGGAACGCTGAAGGTGTAAGCGAGTGGCGTGCAGGAGTCACGCCGGTTATGTCGCAAGGCATCTTTATATCCCGGGGTGCAGCGGCACACGCTCCTTAATCTGCTCCAACGCAACAGGTCCGGGTCAGCCGCAGTAGGCTCCCGGACCATCAGTTAAGTGTTTCTATGTTTGTTTGCTTGGCCGGTTTACGGCGTTAACATGGAGTAAATCAGAAGCTTCAAGTATTTATGTCCGGACGTCTGAGGAAAACGTCCAGACCAAAAGTTAAGTGAATGCACATAAATCCTTGGTTTTGGGCAAGATAAACGCCAGTCTGGTAGCAGGCACATAGGTGTCTAAGCACAAGGGAAAACTCAACTCTTCTAATCCGCATTTCCAGTTATTACGTTTTTCCTATGTGCAGTGTATTATGTTAATCCATGTTTTGTGAGGCATATGAACGTCTCAATGTTCTCTGTTCATTATCAGTGTATTAAGTTATTACCAGTTATTCGCTTTTCCACATGGAGAAAAGCGTCTTTCTATGGGCATTATGTTGTGCTAATCCATGTTTGCTCACGAGTTGTGTAGGGTGGCGTGTTATGTGTTAACTAATTACTGAAGATAGAGTCAGGTCAGGTTGCAGGAGTATTAAGCTATCTAGTCAGGAATTGTAGGAGTTTTTTTGTCGTTTTATGTCTTGTTGTCTTCCCTTCCTTCCCTTTATTTGTCCATCCCCTTTCCCTAACTCCTTCTTCCCCCCCATTGGCTGCCACGTGGCTACCTGTAATTCGAACATCCAGGCGCCCGTGCCAACCACGGTGGGAGGGGTCGATCCATTCGGCTTCTGTGGTTCGGGAGAGGGGATTGAAATCCTCCTCCCTTAAATTCAGTTTGTGACATCGATCTAATTTCAGTCATAGGGAACAAGTACTCGATTGTCTCTGGAAGGATCCTGAACTGACCATAAAACCTGCCGACAAAGGTGGTGCTTTGGTCCTGATGGACACCATGAAGCATAAAACTGAAATCGAACAACTACTAGCTGATCAAGGCACGTACATCGAGGTCTTCAATGATCCCACGGACTCAGTTCGTAACATCATTTCATTTGTCTTAGACAAAGCAGTGACAGAAGAGCTCATTACTCATCAGACTAAACAATTCCTCACAAATTCGCATTCCTCAATGCTGGTGATTTACACCCCAAAGTTCACAAGAATCTTGAGAATCCCCCCTGGTAGTCCGATCATAGCTACCAACATCAGTCTTCTGGAACCTCTAGCACAATATATCGATAGCGCAATCCAACCCTTGACAAGGAGATTTAAAACTTACATTAAGGACACCAATGATTTCTTGCTTGAAACTGCGGGACATCCAATTTGATGAAAATACCAACTACCTTTTTACCATGGATGTGGCCAGCCTTTATACCACCATCACACACCATTGTGGCCTTGAGGCCATGGAATGGCTGTTATTGAACACGGAAGAGACCTGTAAAGCTGACCAGCTGTTTATTATCAAACTCCTTAATATTGTATTGAACAGTAACTTTTTTATTTTCGAAAATAGACATTTTGTCAAAATTTCTGGCACAACCATGGAGGCCGCCATGCCGCCCAGTTATGCCAATACGTATATGGCATACTTAGAAGAACAAAACATGCTCCACAAAACAAAATTGAAGAAACATCTAACATTCCTGGTGAGGTATATAGATGATCTCTTTGGAATTTGGGACGGTTCCCCTGATGACTTAGATTAATTCTTTAAATTCATGGACACAATGGCCCCCAGAATAAAATGTAACTCCAAAGTAAGTCGGTCCTCGATTTAATTCTTAGACGTAAAAATCTATTTGAAATCAGGGAAGTTACAAACCACCGTCTATACCAAAAGCACTGACAGGAACAGTCTATTGCAAGCCGGAAGTTTCCAATCCCAAGAAGACCTTCTCGTGCATCCCGCTCAGTCACTTTCTGAGATATAGGCGAATTATCTCAGATGACTCTGATTACATCAACCAAGTCCAATCTCTCACAGACAAATTCCTTCAGATGGGATATGATTCACACTCTGTAAAACAATGTGCTTCAAAAGCAACCAATGTGCAGAGACTAGACACACTGACACCTAAAGAAAGGAAGCAGGTAGAAAATCTGGTGTATGTCACCACTTATTCTCACTAAAGTACCAGGATCAAGAAAATCGTGAAAAAGCATTGGAACATCCCGTCACTTGACCCCACATTAGCTGAACCTTTTTCAACTCCACCACTGTTTGCGTACAGCAAAAGCAGATCTATCAGGGATAACTTGATTAGAGCAGACTTTGCAGCAAAACGGACTAAAAACCAGAACCACAAAGGGACTCTTCCCTGTAACAACTGCAGTAACCTTATGAAGGGCAATTACATTACCTATCCACAAATGGGTTATAAAATCAAGCTATGTCACACATCCACTTGCGACACGAAAAACAATCTATGGGATCAAATGCCCCTGTGGACTCTTTTAAGTCGGGATGACCACAAGAAAAGCCAAGACCAGGTGGTCAGAACATAAATCAAGCATCCGACTTAAGGCAGCAAGATCCCCAGTGGCCCAACACTTCGTTAAGGAGTCACACTCAATTGCACAAGTCAAATTCATCATACTGGAACATGTACTCCTACCAAGAAGAGGAGGTAATCTCACCAAGCTATTTCTTCAACGACAACTATTCTGGATTGATCAATTAGATTCAATGTCATTGAGAGGGATGAATGCTGACTGGGACATGTGTTGCCATCTATAATTTAAAGTCAGACCACCCTGAAACCATTGGCTCTCAGCTGGGGCCTTTCGCTACCCTCCTGTGGATGCCCGTTCCTTTTCCCTTCTAAAGCCCCACAGGACATATTCCTCTTCCCCCCTGCCCCATCCCTCTCTCTATTTAGTCGAACATCCCTACAATCGACTAGCCCCTCCACAGTACATTTTCTCCACAACAATCTTTTTTGAATTGCCTCTCCCATCTACACTTCATGCCAGACCGTTTCATTTTCATTTACATTCATCTCTAACATTTATTTTTGTTTGCCATTTATAATGCCTTAACATGAGGTTCATCATGCTGAATATGATGTTATTTTAAGCCTAATACCCAGAAGTTTCTAAGCGCGGACCCGGGGATCGAACCTGTGTTGCTCCGTGTCGTCTTGCTTCCAAGGTGAGCATGTTACCCCTGAGCTATCCTTCCGAGAGAATATCAGCCCATAACGGCACCAGCCATTCCAAAATGGGGCTCTGGTAATCCCTTCTGTTGTGAGACCTTAAATAAGGGGCTCGCTGGCATCGCAGTTGCCTTGACAACCGCTTGACCTGCAACCAGTCTCGCTCATTCTTCGAATGCTGTCCTGCCCGTGACTCAATGCGATTTAACAACCACCAATAAACATTACACTACGCGGGTCCCATTCACTGGGCAAAGTCCTCTCTTGTGAGTCACCAGCCTTATCAGCAATTGACGATGACCATAACTTCCTCTGCCAGTGCATACCGCACCATGATATAACTGTGCATAACGATCCATTAATATATCAGACTGTGTTTGGCTCTCTTGCAGATATTTTCCACCGGCCTTGCCCACATCCATTGTTATGATACGATAGGTTATCTATAACGCGCTTAATACCCAGAGGTTTCTAAGCGCGGACCCGGGGATCGAACCTGTGTTGCTCCGTGTCGTCTTGCTTCCAAGCGGAGCACGTAGCCCCAGAGCTATCCTCCCGAGTCAGACCGAACCCAGAGAGAAGCAACAAGGCCAGGAAAGCAAGGAGGTACAAAACACAAAAGGAGAACTGGCAGAGGAACAGGTGCCCCTTGAAGGCAAGAGGCAAGGGACATAGGAGGCCAAGTGTAATAAGGAAAGGATTGACAGCAGACATGGCTGACCGGGAAAAGGCAAACACCCACGACAGGCAGGGGAATCCAGAAACACAAGGCTATTGGAGAACGTTCAAACACACGGATGGATCATCAGCATATCCTTTCATGCTCGTGGCCAGGTGGAGTGAGGTCAAGCACGACTGGAGGTTGCCGTGCTAACTGGCGTTAAGGCCGTGGCAGCACAGACTGGATGATGTGAACTCCTCTGTTGACATCCAGTGGTCCATGCTCTGAGATGCCGAGACTGTGCAGGCAGCAGGTGTACAGGCGTCAGAGTCCAGGGAGGTAATTAATGGAGCACACAAACACATTAAGAATCTCTTCTTTCTCTTTGCTTGTGGGGGATTGGGGTGGCTCTGGCTGCTCTGTAATGGGTGTGTGCTCTAGTTCCAGCTGGATACCAGGGACGACTAAGATTGCTGAGTGCAAGGTTACTAAAAAGCATGTCCTTCTCCATGATAGTGGGAGATGCATGTATGCTCGCTGGTCACACACCCAGAAGACATCCATGAGGGCTGCTAGGCCTTTGCGGAGTTCAGGGATGACTGTTTCTTTGCAGCTGCTGTTAGTTCCCACGAGACAGTTATATGGACTCAAAAACTGGACTCATTCATCTTCTACTTGCACCTTCACTGGAGTTTTTTTTGCTGTAACCTATGTTAATTTCGACACATATGTAACCCATATTGTAAGACAGTTCTTGTTCACGTTCCGTATGATCTCTTGATCGAATCCTGCCAATGCCCCTGCTACGCAGCTTACTACTGCCTTCTCCCATCTGCCAGATATGAACAACACTCTATCCATCTTGAGCAATAGGAGTGCATTGCTCAAGGTTTTTTTCTCCATCCTTTGCACATTTTTCTTCATATTTGTCAATCAACATAACTTGCACTCTGTGCCCTTGTAATATGCTTCGAACCCAACACAGTGCCAAGTGAACCTAACACCGGGTTTCTAGAGGTGGCATCTCTTGGGGTACTAACATTTTGGTTTCCCCCGACGCATGCGGGATGAGAGAGCAAACATAACAGCTCCCATTTTACCTCTGCTTCCCTATTGAGCGCATGTGACTGTACCACAAGTTACTGAATTCTGGATGGTGCACATCAGTCATTGTGTCAAATACAACCACTTCATGTTGGTCATACTCCTTTTCTTCTTCAACCCCTCTTTTGACCTGATGCTTCTATTGCCACGTGACTGTATCAACTAGAAACTTTGGCTTAAAGCGCTATATGAATTCAATAAACATACCCAATATCCATTTAGTCATTCTGGAGACCTACATTGCGGAGCATACTCAAATTCTTCATGTTTTATACACCCTATACCACACATACTGTTTAAAATTCCCAACCATATAAACTGCCTGAGCGAGTATATACACAGCCCTGAAACAAATCCTATACTTGTGTACAATATAGAGAGAATTATGTGATGCTGGTGATAAGACACCTGCAGGGGGCGAGAAGAATGAGATAACCATGCAATATTCATATAACTTATGTTACACAATGTTTGAACGATCGCTTTGTACATTGGACGATTGTGGTCCTAAAAGGGAAACATTTGCCAGCTTTTTTACTTACACAAAACAGAAAGCGGTTGTAATGGAAAGATGTAGTAACTGTATTTGAAATAGCAAGAGGTAATCACTTTATTCAGATGGACAGTGAGAATTTGGCAAAAGGGGAGCTTTATTTATTGGGGGCCCTTCGGACATCAGAGAGGTGCACCCAATACCACAGCTGCTTGACCTTTACTACGAACGGTGTAGCATAGACCACACTATAGGGGGCCATTAAAAAGCGACTGAATCCCATCTTCTGATGAGATTACAGACATATATGGTATCTCCAAGCAGTAGTTGTAGTGTGTCATGACTCACCGGCTTACACGGTCGGCTCTGTCATGGTCCATCTGGCAATGCTGGAGACAGTTTCACCCCATCCAACATGGTGGACAACGTCATGCGTGACTAGACGTTTGGTAGGATATGATATTTTACTTCTATCGTGCCCATACACAAGTGTTTCAGGACACGACGAGGCACGGGAGGAAGGAAAGACAAAACAAAGATCTTACTAGGCCCAGTGCCATTGAGAATGTGCAAGTGCAGGGGAGAGGGAAGGGGCAGGAGAAGAGTGGAAAGTGCCGAACACGTGATCAAAACAACAACAGATAGTGCGGCCTGCAGGCCGCAAGTGCAAGAATAAGGCGCAGACAACGGGTATCTAATAAGTGCAGGAAGGACAGTAGGGTTGCAACTACAGACCCAAGTGCAAGGGTTGCCAGGAGGCATTGCAGGTATGCGGCTGGGTGGGCAGGGATCTGGGCCCGAAATCAGAGGGTAGCCAGATGCCCAGTGCCAAAGCAGACCAAGATCAGCAGGGGAGAGGAAGCGCGAAGGCAGAAGCAAAGAGGAAGGTCATGAGGTGCTTCCGGAACCGAACATGGTTCTTCTCAAGTTTCAGGAAGGCTGTTCCAGAGGGAGACCCCAGCTGAATAAAGAGATCTACCCCCAACCCGTTGCTTGGAGAAGCGACTGACCCTGAGGGAGTTGGAGGAGCGAAGATCTTAAGTATTTCCGAAGGGAGAGTTGAAGGTATTGTGGACCCAGGCCTTGTGGACAATGCAAAGGGTCTTGAACTTAATCCTTGCAGCCACTGGGAGCCAATGAAGAGAGTTCTTCAGGGATGGAGAGATGTGATCCCTGGGCTTGAGGCCAAGGACAAGTCTAGCAGTTCTGTTTTGGATGCGATGCAGAGGGCAGAGAGTAGTTGGAAGCAGATTTAGAAAGAGGCTGTTGCAGTAGTCCAGTAGTCCAACCTAGAGAGAACCAGAGCTCTAGAGACAGTGAGCTTCTGGGGGAAGGAGAAGAAAGGAAGAATACCTCAGAGGAGGTGCATTTGGTAGTTTGACCTCTAAGAGACGTCAGGGATGTGTGGAGAAAAGGAAAGCGTGGAGTCGAAGATGACCCCCAAGGTTCTTAGCCTCACAGGTGGGAGCAGGGAGAGGGCCAAGGGAGGCCGGCCATAGAGTGATGGAAAAGGAAGGTGCAGGTGTGCCAACGAGGAGGATCTCTGTCTTATTGGCAATAAGGCAGAGGTTGTTGGCGGCACACCAATCCTGGATTGCAGACAGACAGTCTGGGATGAGAGAGGGAGAAGAGGTGGCACAGGGGAGCCTGAAAACGAGGTGAGTGCCATCCGCAATAGCTCTGAAAATTGGATCAGAGTGCAGCAATGCAGTAGGCAAGGGGTTCCAGGTATTGGTTGAAAAGCCAAGGAGAGAGGTTAGACCTCAGGGGAACACCACAAGTAGAGGTTAAGATAGAGGAAAGGAAAGATCCAAGTTGGACCTGAGAGGGTCAGCTGGAGAGGAAGGAGGTCAGACAGGCCAGGGACTGGTCAGTGATACCCAGGTTATCACGGAGGAGGTTGAGCAGGATGGCACTGTTGACCGTGTCAAAGGCAGAAGAGGGATCGAGTAGGAGGAAAGATGGGAGATTAGAATCAAGGCTGGAGAGCAGGTCTTCACGAATGTTCAGGAGCAGTTTCCGTACTTCTGGCTGCTCTGAAGCCAGACTGATGGTCATGGAGACAACCAACAGAATGAGTGTGAAGATTAAGCTGGGAGATGGCCAGCTTTTCCAGGAAATGAGTGATAGATATTAGGCGATAGTTAGCCAGGCAGGAGGGGTCGGCTGTAGGTTTCGTGAGAGGAGGGTGCACAAGAGAGTGCTTCAGAGGGGAGGGGAAGGATCCAGAGGCAAAGGAGTGGTTGCAGAAGTCGGACAGGGCAGGAGTGAGGGTGCCAATATGGACCTTGATGGTTTGGGATGAACAGGGAATAACCTGTTTTGATGAGACTTTCATAGATCGGACATGTCAGGAAATCTCATAAGGGGAGAACAGAGGAAAGGAAGAGAAAGGGGGAGGAGAGATGTCTGACTCTGCTGCCAATTGTAAAAATACAAATCACTCATTCATGATTGTTTATACTTCTGTGTTGAAACCTGATGAATTTGTCTGATATTTAGGACCAATGCATCTCCAATTGACAATTGTGTTAAATTATGAATTATTTGATTTAATTCTTTGATTAAATTTTGTTTTAATTTTGCATTCAGCACTGCATTATTGCTCATTGAATACGTTTTCTGATTTTTATCAGACTACAGTGTGCCCGGTTGTCCCCCATTCATTCAGTGGACCTTCTATCTCCTATCTTATTCCTTGTCTCGTAGCCAAGACACACACAGGAGCACCTACATTTTAATGTAATGATCTGGAAAGACTGTCACCAACACATCCTTTTGAAATTGTTTTGAACTTGATTGACAGAAACTCCCAGTGTGCATCTCTATAACGCTTGTTTTTCTCCAACTCTCTGCAAGTCAAACGCTTCTCCAAGGTGAGAGTGGGAGGTAGATTCCTTTCCTCATCTGGCTCCTCCCTCTGGAACAACCTCCCTCAGACTTGAGCCAAATCTTCTTAAGTTCCGGAAACTTCTCAAGACTTCCCTCTCCCACCCCTGTGCTAACTCTCCCCCTGCGACTGGGGCCTGGTCCCTTCAGAGTAATACGGGGCCAGACCACCCTTACCAGCCCCCCCCACAAGCCCCCCAGCATCCTTTTGCCAGCACTTGCTCTCGGGGTCCCTTTCGCCAACACTTGCTCTCGGGGTCCCTTTCCTGGACTAGCCCAACTTGGTCCTCCCTGTCTGTCCACCATACTCATCCTCCACTTCGACCTTTTACCCTGGCACTTGTGGCGCCTGGAAACATTTGTTAGGCGCCATACAAATGACCAATAAAAAAAAAAGAGAGTAAATGACCCTCACTGTTTAATAAAGTAATACACATTTTTTAAAAGCCAGGGCTTCTACACCCTTGCCAGATAGCAATTTCTCACAATGGCGTGGATTGTTTTTGCCATAAGTGAACACCACATTTTGGTGGGGTGAGCATCGGAAATTCTACATCTTCGTCTACCCCAGGTTTTGGTCATGATCAACATGTTTTTGCTTCATGGGAAGTATGAGGCCCAGATCAGGTGAGGTAAAACAAATATAGACCTGTTGGGTCTTTGTGATGCAGACCATCACAGAACTGAATCATGGCAAAGGCAATTGCTGTAAAGAGGGCAGCTAATGAAAACAAACTGATGCGACTACAAGTGTGCTCCAAGATGTGTGCTCTAAGATTTCAGGAGCAGAGATATTCCTCAGCTGTTAAGCAGTCCACCTGGCCAATAACTACTGAAAAAGTCTGGGATTGAAGGCTGGCAGCCATTTCTGATCCTTGGACCTGAATCACTGCAGGCACTACTGTGAAGGAGCATTAGTTAGTTCTCTTTTTGTAATTGGCAAAGGAGGTTACAACAATTAACGTCACAGGGTGTGTATGAGCCTATAGCTAGAGCTCCTTCAACTCACTGCAACCTCAATGAATGACATGGCTAACTAGGAGACAATCTCATGAGTTGTGATTACTCTGGTGGGGTTTCAGAGGTTAAGGTCCACAATAACACCTGAGCTAGGAAAAGATTTCCCTTGTGACAAACACCCAAAAGGAGAGACAAGCTTGCCCTGCACGGTGCAATCCTGTGGAAGAGGCATTGCACACAGTCAGAGAAAGAGAGGTTTTCTTCCCATGGACCTTAGTATTTTGGGTAGAGTACATCCCTTCCCTTAACTGACCATACTAGGTCCAGCCAAAGAGGTACTCTATCTCCAGGGGAATGGTGGTCATGAAACCTCGTACTTTCACAGTGCACTGACCTACATTCCATCATTAGCACAGTATCTGAATTGGTGACTTCAGTGCTGAAACAAGTGGGGAGCACTTCAAGCTAAGGGGTGAAGGCGGAGTGCCACGTGTTTGTCAGAGTACTTAGATCTGCACCTGGCTCTCTCAGTCAAATAATTATGTCCTGGCTTTGTCAACTGAGGAATGGTAGCATCTCTGGATTGCTTGAGTGACCTGCATGTGATTGTTTTAAAAAGAGTGTAAACACACACTGTATGGTTGATCCGCAGACAGGTGAATAAGTAACAAAGAGAGTCAAGTGCTGCAAGAAACTCGTGGAACAATATGCATTGCAGGAACAAATGGCATAGGCTGTCGGAGCAGAAAATAAATGAAGCAGAGAAAAAGAATATCTAACAAAGTCAACAGCTTTGGCTCCACAAAAGGAAACTCCTTTGGTGGTGCAAGCCTCCTCTTGGGTGCCTGGTTGGAGCACTGCCATAAGAGGAGAGTGAGATTCCTGCACTATTTAGCCTTCATCCAGCTCACCGGTGCAGTGCATTTCAATGTCACCGTTTGTTGCATGCCACATCCGAAATATCTATGGCGCTCACTGCTGCCAAAAACACTAGAATGTAAAGTAAAGATGGCACAAAAGCACCCACTTTGAGCCAAAACTATGTAGTCTACCAGGGTGATGCTGGACCCTCACACCTAAGAACCATTAGAACAAACCACTTACCCCTGGTAATATTCTTTCTACTGGATGTTCTTCCCATTACTCATCTTCATATACCGATATCCAGTTTGCAGTCTCCGAAATGTTTCAACAGCAGAGTGTAGCAGAGGAGCCAAGTACCCCCACCTCAACCACCTCACCCATATTGCCTATATGTTGGGAGGCCGAATGAGAAGACCGTGCAATACCAGAGGGTATACCGATAGCTAGGAGAATCCTGGAGGCAAGGTTCCAACTGAGAAAACCGTACCTGCATACAAGAAAATATAATGGCCATTTGAATGAAATCCTGGAAGAAACAGAGCAAATGAATGGCAAAGATGAATGGTGACGTCACACAGAGCTGCCTAGAAAAGATGCAGAAATTTGAGAATGCAGATATTCTATAAGGCATCAAGAAAGTATCAAAGATAAGTGACATCTTGGAATCAAGGTGGAGAAACTTATGCTACAGAACTGATAGAGACATCAAGTCATTTTGCACGTGTACAGATGCAAAAGAAACGCAAGCAGACAAAGTAATCCTGAGACTAGCTTTATAGTGAATAGATCGCGTCATGCGCCAATATATATACATACATGCATGCATGAAGAGTAAAGGATGGATGTTTCCACTACATGTTATAGCAGAGCTGGATTTTCAGTGTGTCGCTGTAAGAAAACAAATTAATTACCAAGTGTATCGCGAGGCTGGGGGAGCCATGAAGCCAAGCCAAGAAAGCAAGGTCTTATCAGGCTGGATAGAACGGACATTGGATACAAAATTGTATGAAAGAACAGCTCCTGTTCAGGAGACATGAACAAAACAAGGAAGACGTCAGAGGTCTATTAAAAAATAGTCTTTTAAAGACAGTGAAAGTTCAATTCCATGGTCTTCCAGTCACGTGGAAGGATGAAGTTGGACGAGCAAGATGCTCACACCTACGCATGAGGACAGAGTGTGCCTTCACTCCCCTGAATTCTCCACAGTACAGAACAAACTCAAGGCAGAGCTTCGAAACCTAATTGACTAAGCAGACCACTGAGGTGATAAAGGATTGATATGCTCATTGGTGGGAAGCTATGGTTAAGGCGAGCTCACCAGCACCTGGAAGGCCAGCCTCTGTGCTGCTAGTCGTAGGTGGAAAAGTACTGACGAAGGTTGGAGTGCCAACCAATCGTAGGGGACCGCATAATTAAGGGTTCTATAGTTTGTGTAGCCAATGGGACGTGGTGTAATTAGTGACGTTCATAAGTTGTCATTTTAGAGGGAGGGCTTAGTTGCCTCACCTGATAAGTAACCAATCACATATTCATCCTTTTTAGGTTATTATGGATCGTATACTTAGATGTTCACTAAGAGCCTATCACAGTTACGCGTAGGTTTTTGTAGTTTGCCACGTAGGATGACGCTGGTAGTAACGTAGGTCAATGTCAATGATGACAAGTTTTTGATGTATAAGCTCAGTTTTTTATGAAACTCGTTGAGTAAGAGGATCGAGCAAATTCGTTGATGTTCGTTGTACTCCCTGTTTTAGATAATTGATAATAAAACAGTCATCCTTTTTGCCAACTACCTGAGTCATTTCGATTATTGATGTATGAATAAAATCTGTATCCCCATCCACCTCCAGGGTAATTGCTACTCATCTTATAAAGGACTGAGGTTATTCAGTTCAAGAGAGTTACCATTCCTGTGGTCGGAACGGATGTCGAAGACAGTAAAAATAGCATGCACTGCACCTGTTAGCTCAGTTACTAGTTGTTCCCTCTTTCTTCATAGCCGACTTTAAGATTAAATAACCTGTATGGCATTGGAAGAGACAAGCATATTAAAAACACCCACACTCTGAGGGGAATGCTGGGATGGTGAGGAGGAATCCATGGGAGGAACATCCAGTAGAAAGAACATTACCAAGGGTAAGTAATGTGTTCTTCTAATGAAGTGTCCTTCCATGGATTCCTCATCTTCGACTCAAATAGCAGTTTTGTAGATGGGAAGCGTGGATTTTGTATACTTTTCTGGCCCGACGAGTGTCCAAGCAGTAATGCTTTGAGAAAGTGTGGAGTGAGGACCAAGTTGCGGCATTGCAAAAGTCCTGCACTGGAATACCTCTTTGGAGAGCCAAAGTAGTTGCTACTCCTCTGGTTGAATGGGCTTGTAGGTTTTCTTGGACATCTTTTCCCGCAATAGAGTAGCACTTCAAAATGAATAGGATGATCCAACGTGATAAAGTTGGTTTGTTCACGGTTTAGCCTAGCCTGTAGCCAGTTTTACCAATAAAAAGTTAGTCATTTTGCCTGATATTGGCCATCATAGAAACAAAGAGCTGTTTTTGGTCACGCCTGTGCAACCTCTCTTCATCCTTAGAAGGGTGAGGCGGTGGATAAAAAGCTGGTAGAGTTATTTTGTGTGTCAGATGGAATTCAGACACTACCTTGGGAATAAACGAGGGAGAACCCCCCAAAACTACCTTCTCCTTAGAGAATATAGTAAATGATGATTTACATGACAAGGCTTGTAGCTCGCTCATTACCTCAAACATATTTTCAAGGTTAATAACCTGAGTGGACACGAATGGAGAGGTTCAAATAGAACTCCCATTAAAAAAATGAATATCAAATTCAAATCCCAGGACAGAACCAGAAAAGGAACCATTGGGAAAGTATTTGTCAGACCTTTCAGGAATTGTATGACAATCAGCATCTTTAAGTAAGATACTTGTTCTGGCATGCGTTTAAAAACGAAAAATTCTGCCAGGTATCCCTTGACAGTAGCCACCTGCAGCTCGAGGGGCTAGGTGCAGTAGAAAAGAAAGCACTGCAGATGTAGTTCCATTGAAAGGATCTCTATCTTTAGCATCGGCTGCAAAACATGTTCCAACGGCAGCGGTATATAATGCTTTTGTTACTGGTCTTCTGGCCGAAAGCAACACCTCAATCACGTCTTCCAGGAGGTCCTAATCTTTACATGTTACCCTCTCAGAAACCAGGTGTGAAGGTTCAGAGTTCTGATTCCTGGGTGAAGACGACAGCTTTCCTCTCTTTAGAGCAGGTCCACTCTCTGGGGAAGGCAGAATGGAGGGCCGATGGTCATATCTAGAAGATCCAGGTACCATGTTCTCCTGGCTAAAACCCCAGCAATCAGGATCATGGATTTCCCGAACTTACTCAACCTCCTGATGACATGAGGAATGACAGGGACTGGTGGCAAAGTGCACAGGAGTGGAAAGCCCCAGTCTACTCTGAACACATCACCCAGCGCTCTTCTCAGAGGAAATGCCCTGGAGCAGAATAGGACACACTTCCTGTTGACACTGGAAATGAATAGATCTATTTGAGGGTTTCCCCAAAAATACAAAGACCACTAGAAGGGCTTCCTGAGCCAACGCCGTGCACAGTGGTAGGGACCCCACACCTCCTCTTTTGTTGAGGTAATGCATGGCCACTGTGTTGTCCGTCATTATCAGGACATTCTTCCTCTTTATTGATGGCAAAAAGGCCATCAGCGCCAGTCTGATTGCCCTCAGCTCTAAAAGGTTATGTCTACTGTAAGAGTACAGACTGGAACACAGAGACTGACACACAGGTGGCATGATGATTGCTATAGACTATTAGTCAAAGCAATAAAGAGAAAACCTAACTTTCCCTAACTCCACGAGGGGTTTCCCTGCCTCAAATAAAACATTATGGGTTCTGTCAGAATGTCTGTGTAAATCAATAGTCCACCACCCTGTCTCAAAAAACCCTACCTCTGTCCCTTACTGTCACGCTTACCTCTGGTGCCCTGCAGGAGTGTCTGGTCCGATCTGTAATGCAGAGTAGCCCCCATACTGGTGACCGTCACCCAGACGTTTATCCCAGCCACACCGACCGACTGGGGATTAACCTCCAAGGGACCGTGAGGTTGGGAGGGGCCTGGGTGTTTTCGGGACTGGGTTGTGGTGTTCTGGGAGTATTAGATGAACCTGGTGATGAACACAGGGGAAGTCTCCTGTATATTAGCGGTATCTCCCCCCCTTCGCTCCCCTCCCTAGGACGTGGCTGACTGGAGCGCGTGGGCGTGGCTCGCCTTATTTGTAGCGATGATGGTTCCAGGCGTCTGGGGTGTATCGATCTTCAGTTACTTCACTGAAGACGCATAGTCAGACAACTGCAGCGCACAGTATACGGTGCGAACAGGTAAGTCTATTTGTAACACGATTAGCTGGAACAGGAGTTTGTTTTCCCACGATTGTTGGCTTGCCTTTAACTGTCTTTTGTCCTTTGCCCCAACCAGGAGCAGAGCAGCTAACGTCAGAGCCGAAGTGGAGAGCCGGAGAAGGAGAACTTGTTTCAAGGCACAGTTGAGTTCTCGAGGAGGCGGGTAGGAGCAGGATGCAGAGTCTCACCCAGTTGCTTACTTTTCCAGGTTCTCGGGCACTGCAGGCGAGGCAGGCTTCGAAGGCGAGAGGAAGAACCAATGTCCAAAGCAGAGATGCGACGAAGAACCAAAATTCCCCAGATGAACCGCTGTAATCGGGATGCTGAAGGCTGCGGAAGAGCACTGAAGACCAGAACGGCAACCGAAGGGATACTAAAGGATGCTGCAGGCCAAAGCGGTAAGCGTAGAGATGCTGAAGGATACTGACAACAGGAGCGGTGAGCGGAACACTACTCTTGCTAGGAGCAGACGAAACGCAAGCACAGAGTGCGGTCTGGGGTGCAGTTTTATTGCCCTGAGCCACACCCTGTCAGGGCTAGATGTGCAAGGGCATTAGTTTCTCGCACGTGCTAGGTGTTTCGTTGCACGTGCCGGGCTCGCACTAGCTCAAAGCTCCTTGACTTGTGCCGGGTGTTGCCTCCTCTGTGGTAGGCCCTTCCTTACAGGCTGCAGCGGTGTCGCACCCCCCTACACGCTCGTTCTAGCCAGCCATCATACCTGTCCACAGTCCTCCTACCTTACTAGAAGAGGGGCCTCCCCTCCTCCGGACCTGCCACCTCCGGGCCCGCAATGGGATTGTGACACTTGCACTTAAAACTAAACTAGAACTAAAGTAGACCTTCTTAGTCCAGGAGAATGACTCCCTTCTTGTGGACTTGGGATAAAAGTTCAGTTCCAGGTTTTGGTTTCGTCTTGGGGGAATGGCTCCCTTCCCCGGGTTAAAACTGTTCTCCTACCCCAAAGGCAAAGTTTAGACAATTCTCCTTGGCAGACACACTTCTCATCTCTTAACACTGTAGCAGAAAGTCTGTATAACTTTGGTTACCAGGAAAAGGACTCCCTTCATCTAGTATTGTTATTTAAAAGTTTTGACTCCCTTCCCCTGACCTTGGTTATCAGGAGAATGATTACCTTAGCCTGGCATCTTGGCTTCAGAGTTCAATAAAACCAGGTAGAAAAACCCCCTACCACTGGTCTATTTCCACTTGGTTGCATAGCTGAACAACACTAGGGGGAATGACTCCCTTCCCCTGACCTCTATTTTACTTTGAGACTTATCAGCAATACATTTCATACACTGATATGATCCTTGGTGCAGGCTTCACGATTGTGGTCCACTTGGTTCACGATCCTGCCAAGGACTGTCAGTGGGCTTATCCGTGCTACTGTAATAATGAGGCACTCTCCCTCTCAGGATTACAGCTTGGTGGTTAGGGTCTTCAACCCTTCCCTGGTGGTCAGTGGGTTAGGCCTGGCCATGTGAGGAGGAGGAGGATTATAGGCTGCCCTGGGGGGGACACTAGTGACTAGACTACGTAGGGTTCTATGGACAGCTACTTGCGCTGGTTCAAGGGGGCCCTTCTGCTTCCCCTACGAATGTCCCATGCCACTCCTTACCTTGTCCGGTGTTTCAACACATCCCCAGGGCATCAAGAGACAGCAGGCAATCAGCTGGGCTTACCAGCGTCTGGTTTCTGCTAAGCCGGCAGGACAGTGTCCCTTGCTGTAGCTTGCGTTTGCAAACCTCCACGCCGGCCCTCTGTAATGGTTCACTCCTGTGAACCCTCATATACTGACGCATGCTCGACTGCCAGCGTCCTCTGAACTCCTTTCCTTCTGATCATGAACACAGGTTTGAAACTACCGCATTTGGTGCACCACGCACCCGCAGTCACTTGTGGCTGCCTGTTCTCTTGTTGGTAGTCCATTGTAGTTTATATACATTGTTGCCAGCTGCGTCTGATCTGGCTATGCAAGTCCTTTGTTTCCTATGTCTTCCTCCAGGGCTACGGGGGCCCAACTTGTCCCAATACTACAGTGGTTAGCATTCCAGCTGTTTTTCCTCTTTCAAATACCTTCTACTTGGCAATAATACATAGAGGTGAGAGGGGAAAGAATGGGATAGAGACTGTGGAGATGTAATGGGTTGTGTGGTGTACACCCCAGGTAGTCGTCCTTGTCCCCAAGTGGGGAGCTCTCCAACATGAGGTCCTTGCTCACGAAACAACCCCTAGGGGGACTATTGGGTAGTGGCTGTCATGAAATACAGAACACGTCACTTTTGGACTTCCTGGTCACAACCGGGCGTTTACTCCATAATGCTCCCACCATGGTCGTCCAGCGTGAAACCCCTTTCTCACTCCACATGTTGGACGTAACATATTCTATTAATAGACCACGCCTTCCGCGGCTCCGCGCAACTCAATGCTATTGCAAAGTAGCGATCCAACATGTGTCCCGTAGCTTGCGGTATTGTTTCCTTGTACCTGTCTATCTACCCGTTCCTTGCCCCTTCCTTTCCTCCTATTTCCTGGACACGTGTGCTAGTTGCACCTTTTCTAGTTCCCCAGATTCTTGGATCCGCGTCCCGGAAACTGAACGCACTCTGGAGTCGGAAGAGACTCGAGCAGCCTTGTTCAAAACCAGGTCCATCCGCAAGAAGGCAGCGACCAAGGACTTCAGCAAAGAACGGACCCAGGTGAGAAGGGGGGAATTCCTTGACAGTGGCTGCACCTCCATAGTATCATGGGGAGGGGATCCACCAGGGGGTGAAGTGACAACATCTGAGGATTAATTAGGTTGGAGATCTGATCAGGCATCGTTCATGTCGCTACCCATCCCATGAAAGAAGTATCTGTGACTACAGTTATCTCCGGCCAGGGTTGCCAAAAAGGTACCCCTATCATCACATTCCCCTCGCAGGCCCACCACAGGAGATCATGTGCGACCTTCCTCTGGACCTGAAGAAGATCCGTCATGCTGCCTGAGAATTGTGACCATTGGGATACAAGGGCCCACTGGAGGAACCTCATTGTTGGGCAGGCTTCCAGCACCAGCAAATGCAGGATGCCATGTGGGCCAGCCACCTCAGAAAGTTGAATGCTGGCATATATTGGGCATTCTGACATCTCGTTACTATCTGCAAGATATGTTGAGCCCTCAACTTGGGGGGCAAAGCTTTTGAGAAGGTTTCACCTGGGACTTCTTGAAATGGAGAGAAAAGCACAGTTTGTCGAGAGAGGGGCAGGTTCTGTTGAGATGTTCCAGAGCCTGTCTGGGAGAACAAGCTCTGATCAGCCAACTGTCTAGGTAGGGGAAGATGTGAATCCCTCTCCTCCTGAGATTCATTGCCATCAACTCAGTGTAAACCCTTGTGGCAGAAGTGAGCCCGAAAGTCAGTACTCGGAACTGCCAATATTTTCTGTGCTTTCATATGTATAGGCACATGAAAATAAACATCCTGAAGATTGATTGGCACAATCCAATCCTGGCGCTGAAGGGCCTGGAGAATCTGCAAAAGAGTAACCATCTTGAATCTGTCCTTCCTGGGAAACTTGTTCAAGTATCTCAGATCCAAGATGGGTTGCAGTCCTCCATCTTTCTTAAGAACCAGAAAAAGGTGCAGTACCAACCCTGGTATTGTTCCGCTTAAAGGCACCTTCTCCACAGCACTTTTCTCCCACAGGGAAAGAATCTCCTGTACAAAGAGCAGATCTGGTTCACCAAGTGATGGCTCACTCTGGGAACAATCTGGGGGTCTTTGTAGAACTTGGAGAAAGTACCCTTGGGCTGTCTGTAGTGCCCATTGTGACAGGCCCTAAGAAGACATTTTATTTATGAATAAGGTCTACCTTACCCTATGCTACAAGGCACCCCTACTTCACACAACAAAGGTGCTCATCAGTCACCAGTGAAAGGTCCAATCCACTTTCCAAACTATACTCTCCGGACCCGATCACTAACCTAATAACTAAAGACAGGAGAATGACACCCTTCTCCTGGTAGGTCACTTCTTGTAAACCTCAATTCAGCTCGATTTTCTCCAATAGTGTCTGGTGACTAATTTTATCAGTTCATATAGATCGTTCAGGACATTAACAGGCTTTTCTTTTAGTACTCTTCTCTTATAGTTATCAACTTCTTGTTTACTTGTTTTATAGGTTCCTTTATCAGTAGTGGCGATTTATTTGATTTCCCCCGATGGGATTATTATGGATTCACGACTCTCCTTGGTTAGGCTTTCTCTGGGTTCTAATTTCTCTTCCATCATTATTCTCTTTTTATTAAGCAGAATATCCATTTTCCCTCTTTTGGGTATTGGTACAATACTCTGTCTTCTCTCACTTGGACAAGTATGAGTTTTAACATAATGATTCTCATTCTCTCTTCCAAATATCAATATTTCCTATACTCCTTATCTTTACTGGGACGATTAGTTTTTTACATTTTTTTTATTTATTTGGATTTGTATAGCACACACCTGCCCAGGGGCATTATGGCGCTGGTCAAGTAGTCTCACTTAGTACATGTCATTTCAAGATGCGTAATTTACAACAGGTAGGTGTTTTGAACAGGTTACATACTATAGTTACAAGTGTAATTGATACTTACTGTTACAAAAAACCAGTATGCACGTTGTTATAAACAGATGTTACATACAATCATTATGGAGAGAAAGTTAGTTAAAGAGGGTGGTTTTTAATAGTTTGCGGAAGGCTTGGCATGAGTTTTTGTTCCCGAGTGCCGTAGGGAGGGCATTCCAGTTTTTAGGAGCTAGGTGCTGGAAGCTGGAGCCCCCAGCTTTACTTCTTATGTAAGTGGGTACATAGGTCTGGTTAGACAAGTGTGATCTGGTGGGTCGGAGGACTCGATGTGGGTGATCCATTCTGATAGAGAAGGTGGGGCTTCAGGGGAGAGGCATCTGTGAGTAATGGCCATAGATTTGAAAAGGATACGCTCTTTTATAGGTAACCAATCGGCCTCTTTTCTAGCACGGGAGATGTGTTCCCTTTTCGGAATACTCAGGGCTGCTCTTAAGGCGTTGTTCTGAGTGACTTGCATTTTTTAAATTATTTTTGTCGAGGTGCCCAGGAAGTGGGCATTTCAATAGTCCAACTTAGTGCCTACTGTGGCTCTAGCTGTAGACAGGCAGTTTTTTGTTTAGAGGAAAGGTTTCACCGTATTAATTACGTTGGTGGTAAGAGCAGCAGAGGACGCTATGGCGTTTACCTGCCGTGACATGGTGTAGTGATACACGAAATTGCAACCTTGCCAATCAGGGCTTTAGATGACAGCATTAGCCGCTGAAAGCCAATAGTGTATTCAAAGTATGTGCTAAAAATGCTGACAGTAGTCTGTTGTAGCACTTCCATTATGCAGTAGTGAGCTACAAGGAATATGCAGGCCTAGTATGAAATAGGTCAAATTAAGCATTGTTGATAGACAGGCAGGGAGGCCCCCCAGCTATGTAGCTAATAGGTTTTTGGAGTGTTTGGAACATCATGGCACCTATATAGCGCTTAGATAGCCAGTCTTAAGCGCTATAAACACTAAGCTATGAGTGCATGCCTTTTAGAGCTTGCAGATGGGGTTAATACATCCCTGCTTCCCTTAGAATATTCAGCCTCACTAACGTTAGCCCTGGCTCCAAGCTAATCTTCCTTTTCTCTGGGAAGGTACTGATAAGACATTCCTCAGCCAGCGCAGATGGGAACAAGGGAGGGGGTAGGAGCGAGCAGGGAGCATCTCAGAGAGAGCTGGGTTTTTTCCATGAGCCAGTTGCACAGGGAAAGTTCTGGAACTGTGCGTCATGGTGACTGACAGCAAGAGGTTATAAAATATCCATGCACACATGGATCAGGGGGAGATCGCCTGTGGACTTGATTCGTGTACAGTCAGGTGCCCGGAATTGGCTCTCACGGTGTCCTCCAGCCTTGTTTTTCTATGAGCGGGGCTTGTTTTACAGCTAGCTTATGAGAAACCCAGGTCTCCCAGGGCTGATTAAGGGACGTAAGACTGTGTTTCTCTATGTT
Organism: Ambystoma mexicanum; assembly: GCF_040938575.1. NCBI lineage: Eukaryota > Metazoa > Chordata > Amphibia > Caudata > Ambystomatidae > Ambystoma > Ambystoma mexicanum. Next base: position 1,437,671,844 of record NC_090937.1, on the reverse strand, counting down.
TCTCTATATTTCTCTATGTTTCTCTATGTTTATCTAAGTTCCATGTTTCACTATATTTTGCATTGCTCTTTGTTTTATGCTTTGTAATATTCTCTAACTTGAATCCCAAATGTATATGAAATTCACTGCTTAGAATAAATATGCTAACACTTTGAGGGTGTCATTTGTCACTAGCATGAGATCACTGCTCAGCACAATAGAACCTGTATTTTGGGCTGAATTGGGTATTTTTGCTCTCAAAGGGCTGGCCCCGAGGAAGATTTTGCCCAATATCAAGACATTTGGTGGCAGCTTTGTGGGATTGTGAAGAGCAGTGCCATGCTGACATGACAAATGGTGTGAGAGAACACAGTGTAGAGTGGGGAGCAGGCTGTCGCATTTCCTTGATGGTCTCACTGCAGCTCTGAGACTTCAAAAGGCAGCAATGTTGTGTCGGCTTGCCGTGGCCGATAGCTTGTGTGGTTAAGACTCCCTTCAGTAAATCAGTCGTGACTGACTTATTGCATGGGATTGGTGCCAGGGAGTACAAGGCAATAAACGAGCGGGAAATGGCTTTGTTTAAAGCACTCCGATGAATGGTTAAGAAAGATGTATGCTCAATTAGAAAAAGAATTTTATCATGTGGTTTCCCAGTTTAAAGTTGTAATTTGGAATGCATAATGAGACGGAGTTCTCATCTCTATTCTGTCATGAGGGCAGGAAAAATAATTGCAAGAATTTGACATGCAAATTGTGAATAGTGATTTAACCATTGACTCAGCCCCAGTGTGCTAGCGAGTGGGGGCTGTAATGTTCGGAGGCGAAGGTTCGCTTTTTTGATATATGCTTTTGAAGGGTTGGCATTCCTGAATAATGAGGAAGGGGAATGAGCCATGCTTAGGAGAATGAGTAACATCTGTGCTGAGAGCCTAAAGAGTTTTTTCTTTCTTTTGGCAACTGTAAAATTCCATGTGCTAATGGTGGCAAATTCTGTTTAAAGGAAACACACTAAAATGGTTATATTGCATTTTAGGCTGTGCCATGCTTATATTGGGTGAGAGACTCACTTAAAAGGAAAGTGAGTGAATGTTATTTGGATTTTCGATTTTTGTGTACTGATTTGAAATTGCAGAATCAGTTTGCAATGGTTGGGGGGAAAAACAATTTATATTTTTCTAAATTGCCCCTGGAGTATTTTTGACTGTCCCCATGCTATGCCATGGATTTGTGCTGTTGCCTTATAAGTGATGTATGATTTGGAAATAGTGTCCTGTTGACTGTGATACATGGGGAAAAATGTTGTTGACACATTAAACAGCCCACAAGCAATAGAGTGTGGGTTGTTCTTGCAGAAAAAAAAACGTGCAGGGAGCTGCACTAAATATGGCATTTTTATTTTTAAATGCACTGAAATGAGTGGTTATAGTTTGGCAATGGTACAACAGAATTGACATCTGTGTGTGATAAGATAGCACAAAGATTTAATGGGTTGTGAGTTCTCTTGAAAGATCGCACATTACAAGAAAAAAAAGACGCTTTGACATTTTGCAAAATTACATGGAGTAGAAAAATGACAAGAAAAGTGCCGCTTTTGAAAAACAAGAGTCTTGCTGTGTGTGCAGAGCTTGTGCCTTGAAGCTGTCTTGGGCGAGGTGCGTGAAGGCAAACAAAAGCAGAAACAGTACAAGAAAGAGTTAATTTGGATGAACTGTCTGAAACGAGTGAAGCCGCCACAGTATAAGAGTTATAGGCAAAAGAGATAAGCTGCGTGCTAATGGCGCTGCCAGGTGCACACGAAAGATAAACATGCCTGCATTCCTGAGGAAGGGGGAGCAAAAACAGAGAGCTGTTCAAAAAGTAAAGAATTTGCCCAGTAAACTGTGGTACGGAGCAAAGGCTTCATGCAGGATGGCAGACGGGCACATCACATCTGAACATTTACCTATGCATCTGTGAATGGGCCAAGAAAAGACAGCTGCCCATTCCAACAGACATTACTGTGCAAACCGCATTCCCATGTGATGTGATGTGAAGTGAAGTAAAGCGCTATTGCTGTGCAAGCTGCATTCCAATGCTCCATGTGATGTGAACTGAAGTAAAGCGCTGTGCACTGGAGAAGAAACCTCTAGGCGCTTTGAGAAGAGAAAATACACATCTGGCAAACTGCAAGCTACATTGCCAGGGGATGGAGTAACTGACAAAGACATTATGGCATTCCAGATGGAAGCAAAACTGACAAAAAGTGCTTAGCCGTTTTGCAAGAGACAACATGCAGAGCGGGGCTTTGAAGTACAACATGAACACTGCACATTAGCCATGATCCAGAAGCCACACGGCTTAGTGCAAGAATGAATGATTTGTTGAAGCAACAAAAGAAACTGGCTTAGACTATCGCACTCAAAGGGGTGGTTCAAAAACAGCAAACGCCCTTTGAAAAAATGACAAGTGAAAAAACCAGAGGCTTGAAAAGACACTGCTAAGAAAAGAAAGATAAATAAACAAAGCTGCTCGTACAACTGCAAGCGGTATTGGACTGAAAGACTTTACCTTTGAAAAATGGAGTGATGCCAGCAGGGCAACCTAAACCAAGATCATGGGACACTGGAAGCAAGTTGGCGCCTGGCATTGGTGATCGCTTTGGTGAAAAAGAAAAGCATTGTGCGACCTGGGTACTTACTATATGGCTTTGTAAAAGCACAGATCAGTCTGAGGTACCATTGACCAGCTATGATTGCATTGCACAAATGAGTTTGTGATTAGGCAGTTACACCCCGTATGGTTGAGTGTAAATAAGCCCCCAGAAACATGCAGAAAGGTGATAAATAATTGCAGTAGCAATGACAAAGTGTGTAGTTACCTGATGAGACTTTTTGAAGATGGGGGTGGTATTATGGGAAGGGGTGGATAACGCTGATATTGAAGTTTTGATGAAATCCTAACATTTCTGTTTGTATTTTGCCTAGGCAAAGCACGACAAGACATTTCATAATATCAGAAATTAATATGCAGTTTGTGGGTGACACTGATCAAAGAAGGGTCAGACGCATTCTCAGAGAAAGCGAGCCACTGCGACATGCTATTTCAACTTTAACGTGCCCTGCACCGCACTCAATGCTGTAACCTGCGAATAGTGTCCAACAGAGTAATAACTTTTGCTGAACTGGCACGATGCAGACTTGGCTAATTATCAAGTATTTGATGCTACACATTTAAATGACATGTTTTGCCCTTTCTTGTTTAAAGGACTATGGACAATGAATTGTGGACTGTAACATCAGGCACCACATACAGCTGTGTGACACAGCAATTGAATGCTAACACATTGAAAAATGGTTTTTAAATGCACTGTTGAGATGAATCTGAAAAAACCAAATGGTTTTACTCTTCCAACTGAATGGCTTTAACCAGAGATGTTTTGTTTTTGAAAAAAAAAAATATTCTACATTGCACGTAGGCAGGAGAATGATTTATGAACTGTTGGGGCAGCAGAATTATGCAAGCAGGAGTGTAATTAATTTTGAGATGAGATGAGTGCGCACATCAAAGTCACCTGTGCGTAGGTTAAGATTCTTAATTGAAGTAATGCTGCCAAGTGTATGAGCTATAATTTGAAATGGTAATCTTTGAAACACTGGATACTTTTACAGCCAGCTTAAGGCAGGTAAATGAAACCATGACTGACTTGATGTTTGATTTTATGACACAGAGTGTGACACGGTTTTTTGTTAAACCAACCAGTTTCATGTTTTTGTGGGGACAGCTGTCTCCAGCACCCTAATGCAAAGAGTCACCTTTTGATTGTAAACATTTGGAATAATTCTTTGGAAAAGCGCTACAAATGAGTATCCACATGGAATTGCTAGTGTACTGGCCTGGCACATTGTCAGGCATCTTTTGTCACTGAATGGATACCATTTGTTTAATTTGTCTAATGTGATGTTTTTCTGACCAAGAACTGCAGCGAGTGTTCTCGCCAAGATCTTATGAACTATAACTTGACTAAATGAATTTTTTCCATGGTGTGATGAAACAGCCACTGCCGGATAGTAGTATGGTGTTTGTGGCTAAAGTTAATATTGTATATGGTAGATATCCCACTTGAAGAAGGGTATTCTCCAAGTCACAGAAGGTAGACACTGTGAACCTGTTAGATTTTCCAGTAGTAAGACAACATGTAAATTGTAGACTGGTAATGCACACCTTCATTATTACAGTGCTACACTTAGACATAGATTTATCATGAGGCAATGTTTCCTTAGTACTACCAAGCTGCTACAAATGGAGTCCATTTCTATGGCCCATCACTAGAGTGCGCGTAGCTAGGGAGCTAGATTCATTAATTGCAGGAGCTTTATATGCTTGTGACATAGAAACTGTGCACAATAAGCTAGCCAATATGGGTTCTGATGCCAGCTCTACTATAGAACTTCTGGCCTAGTGGGGCCCATTGATATGCCCAGCACTGCTACAAGTATTGACAGCCAATTGAAGATGACAGAATTTTAGACATGTAGACATTTTTGTCTGCCATAGGGCAGGTCAACAAGACTGCTAAATACACACAATGCATTGTATGGCAAACATTGTTAAATCAGCAGGTGTTGGCTTTTTACTGGGTGGGGGCAACCATCCTCCACACACTGGCACGCAGAGCTACAGTTACCAGCATACATATGGATTGAATTGCTTGCTTTTGATTGCATGAATAACACATGCCATGCTTTGATGTAAATTAGTAGAATTGTTTTTATTTAGACAACCTGGTGCCCATGGGTTCACCTTGTTCACGAAATTAGATGGTTTCTGGTTGGGTTCCACCTACCTGGGGGAAGTGTCTAGTCACACAGCCCACAGTCACGCTTGAATGCCCTGGGATCAGGGGGAGGGTAGGCCCTTAGGGTGAAAGGCTGCCAGGTTTTAGAATTGGTAACCATACATAAATGCAATAGTGCATTATAGATTAGACTACACTGGATTGCCTTGACATTTTAACTGCATGCTGCTTTTTAACTGACAATCAGTTATACAAAATTGATTTAGGTATTTTTGTGTAGGCCATGTTTTGGCTAGAGTAAATGTCCATGTTCACTTGGCGTAGGTATTTTTGTGTAGGCCAGGTTTTGGCAAGGGTATATGTCACTGTTCACTTTGTGTACATTTTTGTTTAGGTAGTGTTTTACCTTGCATGCCACGCTAACTAACCGCTAGTAGATAGTTTGCTTAAACCTCTTGCAAAGCCCCAAGGTCTTTATCACTGCACTAAATACTATATTGATAGGTATTAGTCAGCATTTTGTCGCACAAACGTTGAATAGGGGTGGAATGTAGTGATACACGAAATTGCAACCTTGCCAATCAGGGCTTTAGATGACAGCATTAGCCGCTGAAAGCCAATAGTGTATTCAAAGTATGTGCTAAAAATGCTGACAGTAGTCTGTTGTAGCACTTCCATTATGCAGTAGTGAGCTACAAGGAATATGCAGGCCTAGTATGAAATAGGTCAAATTAAGCATTGTTGATAGACAGGCAGGGAGGCCCCCCAGCTATGTAGCTAATAGGTTTTTGGAGTGTTTGGAACATCATGGCACCTATATAGCGCTTAGATAGCCAGTCTTAAGCGCTATAAACACTAAGCTATGAGTGCATGCCTTTTAGAGCTTGCAGATGGGGTTAATACATCCCTGCTTCCCTTAGAATATTCAGCCTCACTAACGTTAGCCCTGGCTCCAAGCTAATCTTCCTTTTCTCTGGGAAGGTACTGATAAGACATTCCTCAGCCAGCGCAGATGGGAACAAGGGAGGGGGTAGGAGCGAGCAGGGAGCATCTCAGAGAGAGCTGGGTTTTTTCCATGAGCCAGTTGCACAGGGAAAGTTCTGGAACTGTGCGTCATGGTGACTGACAGCAAGAGGTTATAAAATATCCATGCACACATGGATCAGGGGGAGATCGCCTGTGGACTTGATTCGTGTACAGTCAGGTGCCCGGAATTGGCTCTCACGGTGTCCTCCAGCCTTGTTTTTCTATGAGCGGGGCTTGTTTTACAGCTAGCTTATGAGAAACCCCGGTCTCCCAGGGCTGATTAAGGGACGTAAGACTGTGTTTCTCTATGTTTCTCTATATTTCTCTATGTTTCTCTATGTTTATCTAAGTTCCATGTTTCACTATATTTTGCATTGCTCTTTGTTTTATGCTTTGTAATATTCTCTAACTTGAATCCCAAATGTATATGAAATTCACTGCTTAGAATAAATATGCTAACACTTTGAGGGTGTCATTTGTCACTAGCATGAGATCACTGCTCAGCACAATAGAACCTGTATTTTGGGCTGAATTGGGTATTTTTGCTCTCAAAGGGCTGGCCCCGAGGAAGATTTTGCCCAATATCAAGACACATGGCTAGTGTTGAGTCAAGGTAAACTCCTAAGGTTTTTATTGCAGATGAGACTGAGGAGTTATCGATTTTGAAGGTTTTGTATTGTGGTGGGAGTTTAAGGTTTCTTTGGTGCCAACTATGAGAATCTCCGTTTTGTCTCTGTTAAGGCATAGGCCATTAGCTGCCATCCAGGTTTGGATGGCAGTATAGATTTTGGTTAGTGCTGTGGCGTCTTGTTCATAGATGCCTGTAAAGGGGAGTAGAACTTGAGTATCGTCAGCATAGTTGGTGTAGGCTATGTCTCGACGATCTAAATCAATGAGGAATGGGAGGGTGAAGATATTGTAGAGTGTGGGGGCAGTGCGTGAGCCTTGTGAGACACCACAGAGGATAGGGGCGGCGCAGGCGGAGCCTGAGAAGACTTTTATGAGTCGTCCTTCGATGGAGGAAGTGACCCATGAGATGGCTTGCAGAGAGAAGTAGGCTTCGTTTTTGAGTTGCGTGCATAAGATGTCATGGTTGACCAGGTCAAAGGCAGCAGACAGGTCCAGCAGGAGCAGGAATGCTGGTTTACCTTTGTCCATGATGTCATTGAGTTGAATTTTTAGATCGAGAAGGGCTGACTCGGCCCCGTGTCCTGGGCAGAAGCCCGATTGTCTTTTCCCTAGGATTTGGTTTTCTTCCAGGTATTGTTGGATTTGCGTCTAAGCCACTTTGTCCAAGATCTTGAGCAAGAAGGGGACGGTGGTGATGGGTCTGTAGTCATTAGCATTTTCGGGATCTCGGGTGGGTTTTTTGAGAAGTGGGTGCACCCAAGCTTCGTTTAGGCTGTCCGGAACTGAGTTCGCATTGAAGGAGGCCTTGATGAATGATCTAAGAAATGGTGCCAGTGTTTCTATGCAGTCTTTGACTAGTTTGGCGGGGCAGGGATCGCCTTTGCAGTTAGACGGCTTGATTTTGTTCACAATTTATATTATCTCTAGTTCGGAGACTCTAAATTTGAATGGCGTGATGGTTTTTTTTTTCTTTCTTTGACCTCAGATACAGTTTCCGCGTGTGCAGTAGATAGTAAGTGCTGAGTGAGGTTTTTGTGGTGGACTAGAATTTTATTCTTGAGGAGCTCGATTTTGTTAGGGAGGGCGGACTGTATGTTGTTGCACCAGGCTTGGTCTTTAACGATTTTTTGAGACTTGGTGGCAGGTGTGGATAGTTCCTTGAATATAGCGAAGAGTTCTTTAATTTCTGAACTGGCATTGGAGATTCTGTCGTCGTTATAGGAAGTGGACTTTGCTGTAATAATGGGTTTTTTGTATTGGGTGGCCAAGGATTTGTAAGAGGATAACGAGGAGGCGCAAGGAGAGCTTTGCCAAAACTTCATTGCTTTGCGTTTTCTTGGTGTGTAGTTGTTTTAGTTCTGATGAGAACCATGTGTTGGAGTGTTTGATGTTTTTGGATTTTGTCTTGTGGAGAGGGGCGATGAGGTCTATAGCTGTACTGATAGTGGATTTGTAGATGTCTGCCAGTACTGCAGGGTCTAGGGTGGCTGAGAGGTTGTTAGTAAGAGTGTCTAGGTATGGTAGGATCCTTTCTTTAGTCAGCTTCCTGGCGCTTCTTGCCAAGGCTGGTGGTGCGAGGCTGATTTTATTTCTCTGTGCTTGCGAGGGTGGGGATCAACAAGTGAATAAGCGAATGGTCAGACCAGGGGGTAGGTGTGATGGCCGATATTGATGCTACAGTTGTGGTCCGCTAACCAATCCAATGTGCGTCCTTTGCAGTGCGTAGGAGAGAGGATTTATTGTTTGAAGCCTAGTGTAATATTTCAGGCCCCGCACTGTAGGCGCATGGCCCGTTTAAATACATTCAGACGGTTTGCGTCTCCATTCCTCCAACGTTGGAGGTTGCCATGGAGACACGGGCTCGCCTCTCTCACCTCGGCTCCGAGTCATGTGGAAGTCAGCTGACGGTGACACACCGAGGCCGCGCCCCCTCAGCAAGGCATTCATAAACGCCAACCGCGCATCAGAACGCTGCTTCTAATTAGCGTTCCTCACTTTTTCTAAATACAAAACTTGATTCTTGTTACCAGACTTCGGACCTCGACCCGACCTTGCTGCTTGTCTACTCCCTTGGATTTGTCGAACTGGTTCCGGTTTCCGTACTGGTCTTTTGGAGGTCATTCCTCCTTAAAGTCTTCCCTGCCTTCTGCAGCGTTCTGAACTTTCCTTTTTTGCTTGCTGCCTTTTCCGCTGTTAATATTCCATTCGGAGCTTCATTCATTCTCTCCTCCAGTGGCAACAGGCAACCTAACATCACCTCCAATACTTCTCTCCTGGAATTATTGACACAGCCCTGTCAGCCTCAAGGTGAGATCCCAATCCTGTTTTTGTCAGCGCTGTATTACCCCTGCAATACATTCATACTACCACTTAGCTAACCTAAGGGTGGGTTGCCCTTAGTTCTTGACACTCTTCTGGAAATCAACCCGCCTGTTTCCAAGTGGACCTTTTTGATCTCATCGCGTAATAGTGACTCTTTCTGTGTGGAACTGTACGCCTTGGAACCCTTGTGCACTGTGGACGCTATCCTGTTGTTAGTGCACCATCCCGGCTCTAGTTTGCGTTCTGCTTGTCGTCCGGGGCACTTCCTGCTACTAACCTTCCTATTTGTTATTTTCTCCTGTCGTTGTTTCGCAACCTCTTGGCCCTTCCTGCCTCACCAAGGGTAAGAACTTAATAGGGTACTTATATAGGTATTATCCTATCACCTAAGGGGTAACTGGTTCCTTTTTGTTTTATCTCCTTTTGTTCCAGTTGTTGGCTATTTGGTAGAGATCCATTCCTATTAAAGCCCAATTTCTGTCTAGGGGAATACAGGTAGATTAACTTATTACCCCCAATTGTTCTGAAGGTAGTCCCTTTTCATCTGACTAACCTGTTGTTTTTTCCTTACAGTCTTGGCGTAGCGGTGTGGGTATCTACGCTCTTTTGAGTAAACCACCATTCTGTCTGTCACCCTACACAGCAGAAGGGTATATTGCTAAAAAGAGTTCCTCAAGTTGAGGTGGCCTGGTTCTGGGTGCATTCCCTTTCGGGAAAAACACCACAGCTTGCGCTGAACTATTATCCGGAGCAGCTCCCTCTCATCTGTGCATTGAGGTTGAGCAACGCCCCGGCCTGTTCAGCTATCGGTGAGTTACACCTAGTTGTTGTAATGCTAGAGCTAGGGCTGTGGACGGTCTGTCCTTCTTGTCATTGAATCCCAGGTTGAGATCACCTAGGAGGATAGTTTTGGTGGTTGTTTTTAGGTTATCAGCTAGGAGGTGGGTAAGGTTTTCATGGAAGTCAGATATGGGGCCTGGAGGGCAGTATACTAGGTTGATGGTAATGGTGGAGTTCGCTGATAGTGAGATCTTAGCGGTGAGGGAGTCAATATTGTCTCCGGGTTCCGATGAGGATTGTCTTATTTCTAAGTGTTCTTTGACTATGAGCACTACTCCCCCGCCTATGGTTAACGGTCTGTACTGTCTGAGGATGGTGTATCCTGGTGGGATAGCTAATGAGAGGGCAGGGCCAGCAGCACTGTGGAGCCAGGTTTCCGTGATGGCTAAGATGTCGAAGTTGGTTAGAAGGTCATGGACTTCTGTGGCGTGGGCGGGACGGAAGCAGGCATTGATCAGAGCACATTGCAAGTTGGAGGGTGTCATGGCGGTTGACTTTCCATTTTTGCTTGTGGAGGTCTCCGTAGTCATAGCTGGGGGTGGCCGCTTGTGTTACGCTCACCTGGTATCCACGGGGACGCCATCCAGCCCTGTTTGGATGATTTGCACTCTTGAACCCTCTCCCGGTCCCTTGGTAAGGACTCTGGTTAAGGATGGGTCTGCAATATAGGAGAGCTGGATTCAATACCAGATTGTCTTTATGTTTTCCCACCTCCCTTGGCCTCAACTCCTTCCTCCCCTTGGGCCTTCTCCTCACTTTAATATTGTAAGAGGTGGATTCTCCGTCCTGCTCCTCGTGGCAGGGGCGCGTAGATGTGGGGGGCAAGCAGCGACTAAGTTACTTCACTGGTGCAAGCCCCCCCTGTGGGAATCCAGGCCTGCTGCGACTCCGTAGGTTTGCTGCTTTATAGTCTTTATATGCAGTTCTTATGTTCCTCTTAGTTGGAATAATATTGTCTTGCTTCTTTCCTTTAAAGTATGGAAAGGTATTTTGGTGTTGTCATGCAGTTTGAAGATGAGCATGGGCCGGTAGGCGAAAGCGCGATGCTGTCCGGTGAGTAATGCACGATGTGCGGCGCCGTTTCGCCTTTTGTATTGCTAACCTGTGTCTTTTCTCTCCTTGCAGGTTGCGATGTTCGTCGCCGAGCGCCGTAATGTTCCAGCAATGATACTGACCAGGAGAGGACTACCCAGGTAAGAATTGTGTGGCTTTCTTCATTCGGGAGGAAACGGGAGTAAACGCTTAATAATGCGGTCTTTCTTTCTCCTCTTTCAAGGTTATGGTATTCCAGGATGCATACTGTGCCGGATGATGGAGTTCATACCTTCAGGTCAGTGGAACTAAAGTCAGCGATGGATTGAAGACAGGATACTGTTCCAGGCAAGATTCGTAGTGTTCTTTCTCTATCTGCAGGTCCTTGGTTTCAGGTAAGCTGGCATCAAAGAACTGGACACAGTGAGCGTTACACTGCCCACAGCAGAATAACGCAAAGCATGCTCTGCTGTTTGAGTTTGGTTTAAATAGTCTCAGGTAAAGTAGTCCAGGTAAAATAGGCCCAGGCCTGCCACACCCAAAAGACTAGACCGCATAGCTCAGTTACAAGGAACTGAGCTATGTGTGTGCCTCCATGTTGGCTGAACCCCCCCCCCCCCCAAGTCAAATAGTCCCAAGTAAATAGTCCCATTCTAATGTTGGTCTTCATGATGGTTATGAGCCTGACGCCAGGACTGACTCCAAGAGTGTCTTGGATGAGGTTTTAAGACCTTTGACCTGGCCCTAACTGGAAGGCTGACTTGCCAGTGAGGGCCAGGGGCAGGGGTCATGACAGCTTATGCATACTATGTATGTTGGGGTTGGTGTCATTTTTAGGGAGGTCTGTGGCCGGGTGGTTGCCAAGGTTGGCAGGTGGGGTTTTAGGTGGGTGTCTGGAGCGGAGACCTAGTGTTTGGTTTCTGGAGCTGGTGTTTCTCGGGCGTGTTGTGTAGGTAAGGTTAGGTTTCACCTGGTTCACCTGTGGGTTGGGCTTGGTGAAGAAGGATGGGAGGAATGGGGTCAGAGGGAAGAGTGCTGAAGGGGGTGTGATGTTGGCCATGATGCGACAAGGGTGTGCCTGGATCAACAGTGATTGGTACGGGTTTGGAGAGGGAAGCAACCAAGTTGTGATTAGAGGTATGTAGTATGAAAACTATAATAATGTTTCTCATTCTGATAAGGCTTCTTCTTTAAATCACTGGTTTTAAATATCAAAAGTTCCTTTTTCTTTCGCAAGAGTATGAGCGTTCTCATGTGACTTCGCTATTCCCCTCCCGAGTCTCCCAGTTACCTGCGACCAATAGGGAAATCATCACTGGGGTTCTCGTTCTCTTCCAGATTTCTCCTTGCTTTGTCCGGTTAGCTTCAGGGATTTCTTTCACGTCTCTCAGATGATGTCTCCCGACTTGTGGCTTCTCTGGACTCTGCTTTACTCCACCTTTACGGTATAGGCATTGTTAAGGATTTCAATCAGGCGACGCACACATTAGCCTCGGCCCAGTATGTAGTGCGCAATTGAAATGCTTATGTTATAGATTTGATTCAATATGTAGATGAGCTCCAAGAGCTAATTAGTCTACTTACATTTCTCTTGGAAAACCCACAATTGCTCTAAGGAACTTCACATATCCTGCCCTGAAGATGGATTCATCGGAATCCGAAACGCGTTGGCACTATATTACATTTAGGAGTGTTTAGGATAAAAGACAGAGCAGTAGGGATCTGACTACCCATACTGCTGGAGCACATACACATTGTTTGTTAACTCTGAATCTGAACTATTGCATGTTTTGTACACTTGCATCAAACAAAGAGTTTTGCTCACATATGATTTCAAGTAATTATTACATTGTTTTTTGATGTGATCTGATAATTTTGAGTCTGACACCTTATCCAACTATTTATGAGACTTGGATTTGAATTGACTTACCATTCAGTATAATTTTTTGTATTGTGTTTGAATACCTTTTGTCATATAAAATATATATATTGTGCACCTGTACTGGGAATGTTCTTGATTGCTCTGGACTACACTGTATCAGGTGCACATCCCTTCATTTGAAAACACAGCTAATATATATTATGAACACATACGAGTAATAGATTACCCTTTCTCTCAAAGAGTCTAACATATACCATTGTGAAAGTTGTCTTCCCCTTGCTTGGAGATCCCATTTCACAACTGGCTATGAAAAAACACATTGGGGAGTCTATCCAATAAGGAGTGCAGCACAGGGCTATCGGTTGGTAACACCCGATGTTTGTTCTACAAACTCTTATATTTGCCACATTAATACTTTCCTTGGAATTGGTCATATTTCGTAACTTCTGTTCCCCTTGCGGCAATGAGTTTTAAAAGATGGCCCCCAAAATTAGATTTAAAACGGCCAACTTTAAACTTTCTGCTAATTCTTGTTACAGAAATAAGTCTTTAAAGTTTCTTTGTAACATAGTCTCTGGCACCAAAAGGCAGTCCCTTTGTTACTTGATCCTGTTTTTGTTCCTTCCTTCAACTACAAACAGCTGTCAATTCCTTCCAGGCAAGGGGTTTCCAGTCTTAATTGAAGGGTGTATTGCCCTTTCACACTTGGCATGCGAGTGTCCCAGGACAGCTATGTCCCAGCCTGGAGCACAGACGAATGTCTGATGAGCACGTGAACTCGCATTGTCCTAACCCATTCAAAGTTTTACAAGCTGGCACTTCGCACAAAGTGTCCTGGATTTAGGTTGCATCTCCCTTCCTAGGAGGAGTTTCATAGCTGGCAACTGGAATTACAGGTTTCTGAGAGCTTGCAACTCCAGCCTGTGTTTTAAACTGTTTAATTTCTTACTTTGTCTTGAATTAAACCAACCTATGATAGAAGATACCCTATGTGTGTATTGTCACTACTAACAGAACTCCTTTACATTGCCAAGTAAGCAGGCTTTCATTAACAATTGAGTTTTAAACAGGTAATTTTTTTCTCTTCAGTCAGCACAGCGCGTTTTTCCACATGTGTCAAAAACTGCTATCATTTCTTTCTTTAATTCGGTTTGCAGCTCCTCAGATTGCCACTGTCTTGGCAGCTGTAGTCATTTTCCTTGCAGCAGGACTCTTATCTAAAGTATAGATAAAATTCTCTTTGACCTGGCTCAGATAGTAAAAAGTCCCTTTGAACTGCCGCCTGGATACATTTTGTCAAGAAATAAACACGCGTTTTCCATGGGAGTGAAAATAATGTTGCTTTTGATTTCTCTGAGAGTTGGTTTAACTGGGCCTTTTTACTCACAGTGGTTTCAGAATGACAGATGAAATTGGCATCAAAGCAGCATTTTGAAAGGGTGAAAACGGTTTCATGTTGAAGGGGATTTTGGCTTTTGCAGCAATGGCAGGCTTTCCTTTTCACTTGATTCCATAGATGTTTCAGAACACACTGGCATATTTTTCAGTGTGTCCCCTTGTTCCATTTTGCCTGAAGTGTGTCAGGCAAAATGGTGCAGCCATTTTTCTGTTGTTGCTGGCAAAAGGAGTTTTGAGGTCCTGTTGCGCACAGGAGCCAGCACAGCCAGGTTACTGTTTCTTGCGCACAGGCAGCTCAGTGATGTATGGCAATGCCGTTTAGTGGGTCAATATATCCCACAGGATAGATCCATGGTTCGCCAATCCACCACAAATAAGATGTGCCACCATTCTCCTCATTCGTTCTCTCTTCTGAGATGCTGTGTGTCCACTTGCGACTCTTCTTCTAGCGTCGGTGCAAGACACTGCACGCCTCGAGTTGGTTCTAGTTTGCTCTTTCACTCAGGACACCAAGCGGCCAGCTATTTGTCCCTACTGTCGTTCTAGCACTTTTGAAACTTGCAGGTTTCTCTTCCTGCCTCCACTCCTTTCATACACTGTGTGGCTAGTCATAGTCCATCTTCTCTTTCTTGTATTGCTCCTTTTTGCCTCCAGACGCCCTCTTCTTCGACAAAGTCACTCATAATTCCTCATTTAAATGAATAGTTATAGTTTCCAGTTGGCAATAGCACATGTTGATGCTTTCTTCACCAGTCTCTTTATCATACACCTTTACAGATGTGTTTTTGTGTTCTTTAGGGAGTTCCTCGTCGGAACAGGAGTACATGTCCCCAAAGGCAGTCCCTCCCAGTGAGGTCCCACTTGCCTCTACCCCTAGGGAGGAGGGTATTGCGGAGAGGGCTCATCTAGGGAGGGTATTGCAGAGCAGGCTCATCTCCCTGGCTTCATAGGGGTGTGGGGGGGAATTCCCTCGATTCGCCACACCATGCATCAGAAGTAATGAGTTGCCATTCTTGCAGATGCTGCGTCAACCTGCCTCCCACCTGAGTCCAGTGAACAAAGTGCTCAGAGAGGTTTTGGGGCTGTTAAAGAGTGCACTGAGGAGGCTGCCTGAGAGGTTTGTCCTCCACGGCACACAAGAACCTCCTTAGTCCTCTCTGGGTAGACTGACCAGTTCCAGTGTGGCTAAAAGAGGAGTGGTAGCAAAAAGAACGCCCTCTCCAAGCCTGCATAGGCAGATGTTGTTGTGGCTGATGAATGGCCACCCAAGGATTTTGTTGCTGCCTTAGAAGCTCGTAGCTTTTCTAGGCTGTCATCAATATTTGGTCCAAAAGGTTTGGACACAACGAAGGGCATTTCCGGGAGCCTTGTTTGGACAATGAGAGGCGGTGGACAGCCAAGACTTGCATAACCATACAAATCTCCTAATCACAGCACTCAAGCCTATACACCGGCCAGCGCAGTCTGGCACATCAAGGCCAGACTGAAGGGACTGGCAAGCAGGTTTCCTTACCATCCTTCATCAGGTTGTTGAAACAATCTCTTATCTTCCCTTCGGGAAGGTTTTTGGCCACCTGTTACTCACCGAACCGGAAGGAGTACTTGATTCCAACCTGGATCGAGATGTGAGGCGAGCCGAGGTGGTCTTGAGAAAACCCAGGTCCCCTGATTTCAAAAGAATCAGGCCTTCTTTTAGAGAGGGGCTCTTTTTCACGACGTACCACTCTGCTATTATGTAAAACAAGACAGAGTAGTCTATAATGGAAAAGAGCGGAATTGAGCCCACCACCAAGCAATGCTGCAAAAAAATACAAAAACTGTTTTGAGTATAACGCCAACCTGGTTTGAAGGGTATACAATTATTGAACACAATAGAATCACTGGTACCTGAGGAAGTGGAAATGAAGGCCTTGAGAGGAAGTCTCGTATCAGTTCAGAAGAATATTCAGAGTTCCAAATGAGGGATGACAACGAAAGGATAAAATAACAAATGGGATGGTTAGTATAGGTAGGATAACCCGAACGGCACGAGGGACGCACTAGGACCGGGTTGGTGCAAAACTGGAAAGCGTTCGTACTGCACTTTAGTGGAAAATACACATCATCTTCACAGGATGTAACACAGTCAAATAAGTAGGTGAGGTAGAAGTAAATCCTTAATTTAGTAGGCAGGGCTGGAAATAGGACTAAACTGATAGAAGACTGAATTCCGCTGGAAGCAAGGCTCTTGCTGTAAAATGAAAACTGAAGACTGGAAATCCGTTCTCAGCGGGGAATGATGTGCTGAAAACCTAGCAGAAGAACAGGCTGAGCGGGGAGCCCAACAGGAGCTCGGCAGTGTAAGGAGACTGCGAGCGGATTCAAAACAAAGGCGATAGATACCGAAGGACAAATCCAGGAAGCAAAACAGGAGACAGAAGCCAAGGTCTGGTAACGGTAGATCAAATACAAAGCAGGATACTCGGAGGGTGATCCGAATAGAACAAGCCGTAGGAACGAAAAGGAACGCCATAACGATCAATTAGCAGCAACGAAGCTCCCGCGGCTGACCGCTTTTAAGGATAAAGGAGGCGTGGCTTCCATGAAAGCGAGGCACGTCTGATCAGCTGACTAGGAGATCTACGTGACCCAAACAGTTTCCAAGGAAACTTGTAACGCTGCCAGAGCGAATTCCCTGATTGCGAGATACTCCGTGGGAACGATCTTTTCGGTAATGTCCTTTGTTGCTGCCGTAGCGTAACACCTGTGAAATAACATTCCATAATGTACAAGTGTATTTTGCCAGAGCACAAGATGCATGGATGCCTTTTAGTGCCATGCTCCCAGCAGAGAATACCCTCTTAGCCAGTATCTCATATGTCTCATCATCCCTATCCGGTGGGATAGTTCGATATGTTGCAGCTTGCACCACCAAACTCTGGTGAAGGGTGCCTCGAGAGTAAGTCATGGCCAACAGAAGGTTGTACTGCTTCACCAACTCCTTCTTTACACCAGGAGTGGAGTCTGCTTCCTGAAGTTTTTTTAGTGCCATATGTAAGGCAACACAGGCTCCTTAGGAGGGCCTGTACCCAACATGTCTGTGAGGTCATCCGGAGTAATGTCCTTAGCAGGACACCCCAAACCGATATACACAACCACCCTATTCATGACCGTTCTATAGACTGCATTATGTTTTGAGTGTCAAATTCCACTTCAGGAGAGAAATCCAGACCACTAGCTTCTTTCAGACAAGTGGCTAGGTTTTCAAGCCGGAACTGATCAGAGACTGACTTAACTGGAATATTGGGATTTACTCAAAGATGAACTGAAAGAATTGTTCTTAAATTTGGGTTTAAAACTCGTCTCCAAAGTCGAAAGGCCCTGAAACTTTTTCGATGAAAAAATCATAGAAGCTTTTTCCTCCGATTAAGTCTCTGTGGTGAATGCTGTCAACATTAGGCGACACGACATCCCTGAAATCTTCAGACTCAGGCTTATGGCGCACGGGTCGAAGCCTTGCTAGATTAACTGCTGGTCCTAGAAGATGCAGTGGGTAGAGTGGGTTCAACAGCCTTTTTCAGCTCTTTCGAGGGGGCCGCCTTCGAAAGATCTCCATCTTTTCTCTGAACTTTTCCCATTCGGCCGCAAAAGGGGTGTTATCGAGAAAACGTACCTAAAGCTTGTCGGACAAGGAACATTGGTGTTGTTTCTTCAACTTATTACAGGACGACGAAGGGGAACAATGGTGGGAATCGCTCCTTGACAGTTTAGAATGTTGAGATCTTTTCGTGGGCCTTTCTAGAGATTTATCTCTGGTGGAACTTCTGCCTTCAGAAGATTTTCTCTCTGAAGGTGTGGAAGACGGAGACTTGGGAACTGACCGACCTAGGGTGACCTTCGATCTTCTCTCAATCAAAGCCTTGCTGGTCATTGTTGGGGGAGTTTACCTAAAGTCTTACTGGCAGTAAGACTTTAGTAAGCTATCCCAGTGGTTTGTAGGTCCCCAACTGTTAGCATCAGTCTGTACTAGCTCAGGAACCTGGTACAGTGGCATAGCAGTCAGGCCTATTTTAAGAGAAAGATGTGAGCTGTAGGTAAGTACACTGAATCTTAGCTAGACAGGCACAACAAAGAAGCACTTATACATATATTTATATAAAAAGTATATATTTATACCAGAATCACTATACTTCAGACGTTTACTTTAGAATACTTAGGTATACTTTATAATACAGTTCAAAGGGCACTTTCACTTATGTGTTTGTTCGTGGTTATATTTGTAGCAACATTAGAAAGGGAAAAGACAATGTTATCATATTATTGGTTATCGCACACTCATCCGGTTTTCAATGGTTTATACGGTAGTACATTTACTCTGCAAACACATATAGTAAAGTCACTTAAAGGGAAGACAATTGTTAGTGTAGCATGAGCCTATTTCAAGGTTTTAGAGACTTTTCTTTGCCTAGCAAGTCTTTTAAGTTCAAAAAAGCAATCGTAGCTAAAGGCAGTTCAGCGAGGGCTTGAAATCTTGACAACCAGCAGATTACAAAGAGTTCCTGTGGATTTCTTCCAGTGTCTAGAGTCATTGAAGCAGCAAGTTATCAACCAACTAAGGAGACCTTATAACGGAAGCAAAAAGGAGACACAACCAGCAGCCTGTGTCAGAGGTAAGAGGGGATTGCCCTTGGACACCCCTATGTTCTCTCCAACACTCTGGAGGTAAATATACCTTTTTCCCCACAATACCTTAGGTTAGAAGAAAATGTTCATGGTGGATGCTCAGCGATGTTGCAGCTCTGGACCCAACCACCGGATTCCTTGGTCTGGTGACTGAAGGCAGGAGACTGGACGGGATCTTTCAGCAGCAGTCTAGAGGGAGGACCGGTGGCACAACTTTCAGCAACTTCTTGGTTCACTCTGCGGTTTTGGTGCCTTTTCTGCAACACCAAAGGAAGACACAGATCGCCTGGTCAATTTTCTATGCTTCTTGCAGCGCCACATTCTCTTGAGGGGTGTCTGGGTGAGTTGGATCGGATCTCTGGAGTGTCCTTACGGGCTTAGCAAATATTTGGGCGGATTCAGCCTTTCCACAACGATGCACTCAAAATGGGCAGAAAGTCTCCTGATATTGGGGTTCTGCAGCTCTGGAAACTCCTAGGACCTCGGGAATTGGCTCGTTTTAAAGTTCGTCTTGGGACTGGTTGTTCCCACAACTGAAAGGGAATGAGTTGTCCTCTTCGGAGCTCCTCGGTCACACAAAAAACAGGATCAACAGTGGCTGCTTCACGGTGTTGCAAAAGGTCTGCAGGCGTCTTTGGTTATCTTCTTCTTCGGTTACTTCAGCTTCCAGTGATTGACTTGCTTTTCACTCCAGAAGCCTCACCTTTCATACAGTTCCAGCACACACTCCTTTGCAATCTCCCTCAGCATTTTACAGAAAGTAGCGTTTGACTGTCCAATCAGGACAGCCAGACCCCCTGTGGGAGCCGGACCTATTCAGGCACTCTGGAGCCTAGGCAGGGATACCCAAGGGTTCCCGCAAAAGACAGACAGAGACACACACACACACACACACACACACACCCCCCCCGAATGATAGATGAGGGGCTAACGAAGACCAACCATGCTAGTAATGGCAGAAAAAGAAGGGAGGCCCGAGTTGGTACTTGGGTGCCCCTATTGTGCACTACCGAGGCTATGGCCATAGCCTGCGGTACAGAAAATACACAACAGTTGGTAGAACATGTCCACTGCCACCAGCTATAACTAGGTGATTGTCTATGGGACTAAAATGTCACAGGAGCAGAGAGAAGGGGGTTACTAGGTATTCCTTTGGCACTCCACTGAAGGTGGTGTGTGCCAATCTCTCAGACTATAGAGTTTTTGGGAGAGATACTAAGTATCTATCTATCCTTAAGAACTGTATAGACTAAGAACCTTTAAGGGGGTCCACAGCAACACTGCTCATATGGAGCTGTGTGCTGCAGTTGTAAAAATACAGATGCCTTTAAGAGCTATGGAGCAGACAGACGCCATAGTACAGGTAGAATACAAAGAATAGAGATCCAACAGACAGAGCCCATAAGAATGAATGAGTGGAAAAAGGCTCCAAGATTTTACTCCAAAAAGGGTAAAGACGTTAGTCAAGAGATTCGCCGAGGCGCACCATTTAGAGAGCATGCAGTGCATGAAGAAAAACGGAATTGATGCAACAGACACAGTGCATGCTATTTATACTGTCATTGACGACACAGGAATGTTTGTCGAGAGACATCAACTTGTTGCCACACAGCGCCCTCTGCTTTTGAAAGATTCGAGACTACATGCAAGATATCAGTAAATCTAAGATGAGTGAAGTCACAATCCATTCGAAATACATACCCGCACTAGGCAGCGCTAAAGCGCTATCTATGAGCCAAAACTTTGGAACCACACTAGGTTGTGCAAAAGCGCCACATATGGACCAAAACCAGTGCTAAAATGTAAAAGTGCCATTTGTGAGATACATCTGTGTAGGCACATAGGTTAGTGCTAAAGCACCATCTATTAGCCAAAACTAAGCAGCCTAAATAAATTAAGCTATACCACAGCACAACTACGCTCTGGCATGACAACTCCTACGCATCATCAGTATCCTTCCATCCACATAGAAGGAGCTGCCCTCCATATTTGTCACTGGTATATGTGCTGCGCCAACCCCCATCTCCACAAGATCATATGCCAAATATCCAATGCTTGAAAATAATTTTGTAAGGCACCTGCCTGAAGGTGCGCTTGATACGTTAAGTGTATCTGTTTGAGACATGTCAACCTGAACAAATGCATGTAAAAAAAACAAAACGCCACCTTTTTTTGCCCTGCTTCACTATAACCACATTTTTGTCTCACTGGGTGGTGCCAAACAGAAGAACTACACAGAAGTACTCCACAGTATCGGGAACATTGAAGACCATGATTGATGATAAAGCAAAGTAAAGTGGGAAATATATGCCCACTTGCAGGCTACACATAGCCTGGGTTCAAACGCGGTTTTCTAGTCCCCGTCACTTAATGACATTGATCCCACATATTGGCACTAGGTGAAAGCCCAAATGTAGGAGGGGGGAACTGGATTTTTAATTTATTTGCCATCTTGTCTTATTAAACTACTGGCATGATCTTGTGTTGCGCAATCTTGTACAAATGTAGAGAATCCATTTGAGTACTTTGCGTTAGAGCTGGTAGTCGGGCTCCGTCCGTATCTTTTTTATATTCAAATTTGTATTAGTTTTACTATAGTACAACCATTTTCCCGTCCTGTCCAGTTAATTTCTGTGGTGTGCGCCGAAAACTTGGCTCCATTACTTAAACCGGAACTGCGCATCAAGTCGAGGCAGCTTCTGCAGCAGATGTTATTCTAAAGACATTTAATTTCTTCAGCATCTGAGATACATCTTACCAAAAACCAGCCTGCTTGTAAATTTGACCATTAACAGTTTCTTTCAACAATTACAAACAAGGGATAGTTAATTGTGACTTTAAGAGAATGAACAGTTCTTTGTACGCCTTTATTTTCAATACAAAAATACATTTTTTAAATACACCGGTATTGAAAATGGCTACACTGCATTTAATCAGCTTTAAACTGCACTAACCATTGAAGATGTGCTCAATAAATATCCCAATTGTCACAGTTCAATAGTGCTGCTTGGTGCGACACTTTATGCAAGTACATTTATTTCTTTTACAGCAACCGCGATTAGTGAGATGAGGAGAATGGGTAAAAATACTCAAAACGCAAACTGACTGGTTATAAAACTTAAAGCCAAAAATCCCTCTCTTAAAAACGACCTTCCACATGAAAACGTCCAGTAATTACTTCACAACTACATCCCACTTAACACAACAGAAAGCAGTTAATTTGAGCACATTTTAATTTTTCCAATAATGAAACTTTCCATCCCACGTCCCCAGAGGAGTAAAAGGTGCAGAGTAGGCCACAGTCTTTAATCCCGATCTGTGCTCGACCCTCAAATACAGCTGAGAAAATATGAGTTTGTGCTTTGTATTGCTCAGATTACTTAACAGTAATCTTCATTACCCTGGTCCTCCTCTTCCTCGTCCCAGCACTAAAGCATGAGGTACTTTTCCTTAGCCACGCCCCCTCCTCCTTCAACCTCCAGACATAATAGCCCGCCTCGCCTGAGCCACAATAGTAAATAGCACTGCGCGAAAGGCCCAATCGACAATGGGGGAGGGTGAGGTGGGAAACTCATACTGAGACGAGGAAGAGTAGCACTAGCAGTAATGAAGATTATTGTTAAGTAATCCAGGCATTGCCTCCACTCTTCCCCGTCCCAGTACTAAAGCATGACGTATGCCAACTCTAGAGAGAATGGGGTGAAAGCAAGAACACCACAAACCAGACCTGGACATGCAACCCGACCAACACCAATTTATTGAAGCACACCGTCTAAGACAGTAGCAACAAAAAAACAAGTCACAGAAGTGCCACTCTCAAGACAACAGTCTCGAAAGTTCCAGCTTGCTGGCAGTGGCATTTTATTATTTATCTATCGGTCATGCGCCACCGCCCGGCGGCAACAGGGCACACATACAAGAGAACAAGACAGACAGTTCAGCTAATGCTACATCACTGGAAGACAGCTATGTTAGTTAAGTAGGATAGTTTTAAGTCGCTGACGAAAGGTGAGGAGACATTTCGCTCTACGTCGACCGGCAGCTCATTCCAGGTATGAGTAGCCTGGACTGGGAAGGATCGTCGTTTCCCTCTTGTTCTATTAACCTTTGGGCATGTAACACAAAAGGTGTTGTGGATCTAGTTATTTGTCCCTGATGTTGTAGGATGAGGCTTTCCTCGAGATATACAGGAGCGGATCCATGTAAACATTTGTGTGTCAATTTAATAATCTTGAAGAGGATCTGTGATACGACTGGCTGCCAGTGGAGATCACTCCTGGCAGGAGTAATATGCTTTCTCGGATGGATATTCTTAGTAATTTGCACAGCGTAATTTTGGAGCATTTACAGTTTATTGATGCTGTTCTTGTTTGCTCCACTCAGGAGCGCATTGCAATAATCTAGCCCGGCCTTATAATGGCCACACTAGAATTTCACAATTTTTGCTTGCGAGGTATGGTTTCACAAACCTCAATAGTCTGAGGTGATACTGGAACTTTTTATCTCCACTATCCACCTGAGCATCAGCCCCAAGCAAACAGGTCAGTACCACACAATCAGGTTTTTTACTTTATCGTATGGCCATCAATTAGGATACTTGAAATAAATGAGTCCCGTTTCATTTTTTCTAGATGAGACCCAGATATCAACATATCGGTCTTAGCGCTATTCTGACAAAGGCAATTGGCTGTCATCCAATCTTTTAAAAGCCTGTAGGGATCTTGAATTTTCCTGGAATATTTAGCATAATCGCATCTTGTCCAAATCAAACGCTGTCTCTCGTCGGCATAATTTGTGAATCTTTACCTCACTTTGTCCAGAATGTTACATAAAGGGTGTATGTAAACATTGAAAAGCGCTGGGAACAGGCATGCACCCCGAGGGACTCCCCAGGTGGATGTTTTGTAGGTGGAGGAAGCCTGTCCCCAGCATACCCTGGACATCCTATTGGAGAGGAATGCCTCATTCCACCTAGCGGTGCAGTTGAGCACTGCCCTACTGTAGACCATTTAGCCAGAAGCTTTTTGTGATCAAGCAGGTCAAAAGCTGCAGAAAGATCCAGCAGCATCAAAATAATAATTTTCTCTTTATCAACGATATCCGGCATCTGTGTCTGAAGGTCCGGCTATCAGCTGGATCCCAAAAAATCTTGTAGCTTTAAGGGAGGTTCGTAATGGGCAACTGAAATTGATGATGTCTTTAGGGTATGTCCTACTTTCTTGATACTATCTGGGAATTGTTTTATGTAAGAAGGTAACATTAATAAAAATGTGTTAAAAAAGGGTTCAAAAATGCAAACATTGTTTGAAACAAATTTAGAAGCAATAGTATCACCCGGTCATGATGTAGAGTGCATCATCTTTAATGTTTTTTACATGTCAGAGACCAAAATAGGTGAAAAGCTAAAAGGTAAATTGCTGTTTACTAAGGTTTTTCAATCCTTCTCCGGTAACACATTTGGAGCCGGTTCTATGGCAATCTTAGCAAGTACCTTAGTAATTTTGCCAGCAAAAGGGTGCTGTATATTTATGCAGTTCTCTGTCATAGGAGGAGGGGTGTTAGATTTTAGATGTGTCATTTCCAGGCTTCTCAAGATCTCGAAACGTTTTTTGTATCATTACAAGAGTTTTCAATTTCACCATTGAAATAGTCTCTCTTTGCCACATATATACCTTTTTTGTATTGTTTCTCAATATCTTTCCAAATGGTTTCGTTTTCCTCAGTTTTGTTTTTACTCCAGCAACGTTCTGCATTCCTCTTCGCCCGTTTGAGCTTAATTAGCTCTGAGGAAACCAGTTATGATGGTTCAGCTGATCCCTGACCATCTTTGTCCACATCGGTGTAATTCTGTTTAACATTCCTTCCAAGTTATCATATATTTTTGCCAAGGTATGTGGGGTATCAAAGTCAGAGGTGTTTGCCATAATACTTTGCAAACATTTGGCCAGATCTTCCAGTTCAACCTTTAAGTTTCTACAGTGATACTTAAGTGGTTTACATAGCAAAGCCTGCTTTTCTGCCAAAACGATCTGAAAATTGATAAAAGAATGATCAGAACAGACACATGGTTCGGTGATAACAGAACTAATTTGCAGATTTCTGGAAGCAACCCAGTCTATGACGTTTTTAATGTGTGTAGGTTCACTGTTGTGAATAATAATCTCAATATTTTGTAATGTTTAAGTAGAAGCGCTTCTTTATTGGCCTCATTTCCTGTCCACGTGTTAATATTCCCCATCAGGAGGGTGGACGAATTAGGTTTATTTAGCCTGCTAAAATGCCCAAAGGTTCTTCGTTAAAATTAGGTGGCCGATATACCCAAATAATATTGGTACAATGAACTGGGAAGGAGGTGATTTTTAGATATAGTATCTCGCAATCTTCACAAGTGGCAGAAGATCTGAAAAGAGACAGTTCTTCTCTGACTATGAATACCACTCCCCCACCATTGCCGATGTCTCTATTCTGTCCAATACATTTAAAGCCTTTCAGAGTGGCTAAGTTAATAACAGGTCCACTTGAGTATTTGAGCTACGTTTCTGTAATGGCCATAATGCCAACATCTTCAAGTATGAAGTCGTGAATATTATTGGCAGATTCCCCCAGAGAACAGGTGTTAAGCAAAGCTATTTTTAATGCGAGTATGTATTTGTTATTTATATAGCGCCTAATCCAAGGCGCTTTACATAGCAAATGTATAAAAACAGTACAAAATGAAGCAAATGAAATTGACAATAGATGCACAGAATCAGCCTTGAGCGGTCAGATGTAATTTCAATGCATTGCGGAATGAAGAGGTGATAGAACGTATAGAAAGAGGAAGAAGATTCCAGTTCAATGGAGCAAGGTGCGCACGTGTACAAAATGTGAATGTGCACAGGGGGGAGCTGGAACTGTCAGTCTAAACTGAGTATTAGAACGAAGAGAGCGAGAAGTAGTATAGAATGAGACCAGTGAAGAAAGATAATCAGGAGTAAGAACGATAGTGAGATTTGAATATCAAACAAAGAAAATTAAATTTGAACTGTGCGTGAAAAGGAAGCCAGCCTAGGGTATGGAGAGCAGATGAAATTGATTCACGTGAAGTCAGACGAAAGAGTACCCGAATAGCAGCATTGAAGACAGATTTTAGAGGAACAAGTCGAGATGAAGGGAGACCAAAGAGTGCAGTAGAGTAGTAAAAAAGGTGTGAAAAGATTAGGGAAGATGAGAGTAATTTTGTTGCATCAAAAGTCAGAAAGAACCAAACGTGTTTAATATTAAATAGATGATAGTGGCAGGTTCAAAAGGAAATGGAGATATGATGTTTAAATGATACAGCAGAGTCAAAATAGAGTCCCAGATTGCAGGCAGTAGGTACAAAGAAGAGTTTATAAAGATGGAATGAAACAAAGGGAGGAGGAGTAGGAGAGGGGCTAGTAGTTGAGGAAAAAATAAAAAATAAAGAGTAATTCAGTTTTTGTATTATTAAGTCCAAGGTAATGGGCGGACATCGATGATTTAATGGCCGTTACACATGAAGAAAGCCGAGTGTGCATATCCGAGGAAAAAGAGAAAGACAGAAATAGCTGGGTGTCGTCAGCATACAAATGGTGAGATAGACCAAAAGAAGAAAGGACTATAGCAAGAGGAGAAGTGTAATGAGAAAAAATTAAAAGCCCCAAGACCGCTCCTTGTGGAACACCGCGAGCAAGCGAATAGGAATCAGAAGTTGTTCCACCCCAAGAGACAGAGAAGGTCTGTTGTGATAGATTTAAACCAGGAAAGAACAGAACCAGAGAAACCAAAGAAGACCCTTCAACGAGGTCGGCTCCAGGGCTATACCACCCATTTCATCTGCCAGCATGTTTCTAGTGGAGTTATTGTCAATTTTCCTGGGAGCATTGAAGGTGTGTTAGTGCTGGAGATTTTGCTATGTATGCTGGCGACTGATCTTTGGGTGGACGGTGCGTCTCAGACTGTTTCCCTTTTCACGTTAGGTGGGGCATTCACTTTGTTTTTTTAAAAAAAAATGTATTTATTAAATTCAGTTTGAAACAAAGCATACAACCATGTATCACCTTTAACCCCCTCCCCCTGTCTGTATCACCCTTCCCTCCTCCCCCCCCCTCTGGCATCCCCTCAATCCCTCTGGCTCCCCCTTCCCTCCAGCTCATAGAATCCCCAAAGTAGTCACAAGCACAGTCTGGGGTATTCACTTGTTTAAATGGTAGGGATGAATAAACGTGTTGGGGACAGACCACATGGTGGCGTGATAAATGTCCTGGATATAAACTCCATGTGCCTCTGCCCAAAAGGAACCCATCCCCTGTGTGGACTTAGCGTGCACCCGAGACTGGAGGGGAGAAACCAGAAAAGAATAAGCCAAGGAGATGGCATCCCACAGCCATCGACTGATTGTGCATACAGATGCGTTCCTCCCAGGGGCAGCGCCAGTAAAGGTGACAAACAGGCTGCCCGAAGCACGAAAGACCTTACTGCGTCCCAAATAAACCAGGACAGCCCTCCTGACATCCAGGGTAGACCAGCGGACCTCCTTCTGGGAGGATGGAGAGGGGGAAAAAAAAGGAAGGAATGCCAATCTCCTGTGAGACGTCAAACATGGAAGACACCTTAGGAAGAAAGGCGGGGTGACACTTGAAGAACAAGGCATCAGGGGAGGCCATCATTTAAGGCGCCTCGCAGGAGAGGGCACCAATCTCACTCAGCCTACACGCCGAAGTGATAACCACCAAGACGACAGCCTTAGGAATCGGATTCTTAAGATGGACCTCCTCCAATGTCTCAAGGAGAGTAGTGTAGGGCCTGCAGACCCAAGGGGAGATCCCAGGGGGGCAACCCAGAAGCAGAGATAGGCTTGGCAAACAGGAAACTCTTGAGAAGCCTCCCCACCAAGTAGTGACCACCCACATCAGGACCCCCAAAAGAGCAGATGGCAGCCCCCTGAGCATGCAGGGTGGAGACCGCCTGACCCATGTTGAAACCCTCCTGGAGAAACTGCAGAAAAGGACATCCAGAACTCAAGGTAGAGGAACAGCCCTGAGCCAGGCACGAGGACATGAAGTGCCCCCAGTGACGCTCGTAGGCTTTCAAGGGAGAAGGCCGCCAATCCTATTGAATGGAGGATACCACCTCCTCAGAGAGGCCCACAGGCACTAGGCGAGCCCTCTCAATTTCCATGCCCCCCAGACCAGGCTCTTTGGCCCCATCAGGCAGAGCACCGGATCAAGTCGCCCGAGCACCCCGAGAGGAAGCATGGGGGAAAACCACTCGGTCCAGAAGGAGGGGGGGAACCAACACTTCCGGGGGCCAAACAGGCGCAACCAAGATGACCTCAGATTGCGAATCCGGAGCAGTACCTTCTGGATGAGGGGGAATGGAAGGGGGCTCATACAGAAGCTCTGATGGCCATGGGGAGTACAGGGCATCCACTCTGCATAATCCCAGGGAAGGAAATCTGGAAAAGAAACGAGGAACCTTGGCAGTCAGGGGCAAATAGATCTAAAATCGGAGACCTCCGCACCCTGCACACCCCTCAAAAGGCCCCCATCCTGCACAATCCTCTGAAAGAAATACCCTGCTGAGGCTGTCTGCCACTGCATTGTCCCGACCCCTGATAGGACTTGCCGACAAAGACAGAAGGTGAGATATCACCCAGCTGCACGGACGGAGCCAGAGTCCCCAAAAACATTGAGTGGGAGCTCCCCCAACGGTTGACACAGGCTACTGTGGCAGTATTGTCCGATTTTAAGAGGACTGCCTTCCCCTGCAACACGGGGGCCAATGCCCTTGGAGCCCTGAAAGCCACTGCTAGCTCTCTCCAGTTAGAAGACCTGGACACCTCTCTGTTGGACCACAGTTCCTGGTGTATCTGGCCCAAAGAAACTGCCCCCTAGTCCAACAGGTTGGCATTGGTGGTAAGGATTACCAGAGAGGGCAGAGGAAACTCCATTAACAGATTGGGCAGATGGAGCCACCACTAGAGCTGGTCCCAGAGGGAGGACACCAGCGTAATCGGGGCATCAAAGTCCAGAGAGGCTTCCTTCCAGAACCTGTGGATTTGGAGCAGCAGTGGACGAAGATGAGGTTTGGTCCTAGGGACGAGGAACACACAGGGTGCCATGAATACATGTGCTTGAAGGAAGTCCCGGGCCAGAGCCACCTCCCGAGAAAGAAGATCCACCAGCAGGAGGCCCAATGATCGGGCTTTCAGGAGCCAGTCATCGAGATGTGGAAAGACTTTAATACCCCAGAGGTGCAGAGTTGCTATGACCGGTCTCAGAATGGTGGTGAAGACGCACGGTGCAGATTTGAGACCAAAATTGCAAGGGCCGGAACTGGAAGTGATCCCTGCCTACAGCAAACCGGAGAAACCTCTGATGGGAGGACACGATGGGAATGTGAAAGTAAGCATCTTGCAGCTCCAAAGATGCCAGGAACTCCATGTCTCTCACTAGTGGAATAACACGTTGAAGACATTCCGTTTTGAAATGTTGAGCCTGAATGTGAAGGTTCATGGTCTTCAGGTCTATGATAAGATGGTATGACCCTGAAGGTGTCAGCAATAGAAACACAATGGAGTAGACTCCCAGACCTTGCTCGCTCTGTGGAACCTGCCGAATGACCCTCTTGGAAAGCAGTTCTCATATGGTCCGATGCATGGCTGACCTCTTAAGCACCTGGGGAGTGATGACCGAATTGTGCCAAATGGAACAGGGGGGCGGGGGCACACAAATTCCAGCTTGTACCCCCAGTGCACCAGCAGAAAGACGGGTCCATAGGGTCCAGAAGTACTTCAGTCAAACCCCACCTGGCCTGGCGACAGGACTTCTGCTGCTGTGGCGAAGTGACCCAACTGGAGCACCATTTTCTTCTAGTCACAGGATGACCCTGTACACTAGGGCGAGCCCTAGAATGCTTGGACTGCCTAGTAGGGACCAACTTCCTCTTTAACTGCCGCATGGACGTCAGCCTTAAAAATCTTGTGCACCTTGTCCTCAAAGTTATCCCCGAACAACATGCTGCCTTCAAAGGTAATCTTCATTGGTTTAGATTTCTGCCTAGAGTCCGTCCTCCAATCCCTGGTGCGAAGGTGCCTGCAACCCGTGATGATGAAACCCATGGGTATGGCAGCAGCCTTCACACCATCATATGCTAGGTCAGACAAAAACTCCACACGAGCCTTGATTGCCTGTAGAATCAGAGTCAAGTCAGAACCATCCTCCACTGCCTTGATGGCGGATTTCAAGCCCCTGAATACAGCTTTGGCCGTGTAGGAGGAGTATGTGGTAGAACGCAAGGTCAGATGGGCACCCCCATGAGCCTTCAAGGCAGAGTCCCAACAAGGACCCAACACCTTCCTATCAGAGTTGGGTCCTTGATGTCGTCCTCGGCAGACACAGAAGACCTCCTTGCCAGGCTAGGTATGATATCAACCTGGACGACCTGTGGAATAGCTGCCTCTTCCCCCTGGAAGGGATATGACTTTGCCAAAAATCAGGGACGCAGTCTTGTCTGGTCCAGTCCATTCCCGCAGGACTTAAACCTTCATCTCAGCCAGGAGGGGTAGGCCTCTCTTGAGCACAAGCTTGAACTGGGGTGGACGGGGTACTTGCCCTTAAACTCCACTGACATGAGAGGGTCGCCCAAACTGGGGGATGAAGCGTCGCAAGAGGAAGAAGGGCACACCCACCTATTGCGGTAACCCTGGATACCTTCCTCCTGCAGGACCTTGCTGAAAATCTACAGGAGCTTATCCTCTGGCACTCTGCTCTCTCGCCTTCTCTTGGGAGAGGGAGAGGAAGAGGATGGAGAAGAAGAGCGAGGCGCCACATGCCTCATCTTGGCCGTCAATTTCCCCATGATAAGAACAACACTGAAGCAGCAGACAGATTTACTCCTGGCTAAGTTAAATATGGCGCCAGAACACAATGAATGCGGGAACCAGCATTGCCCAACAACAACAGCTCCACACGTCACCATCAACCGGTGGAAAAAAGGGACACAAATGTGATACCCTGGGACCAATCTCTAACATGCAGTAGGAAAATGGGCTGCCATAATGGAGGCACCATGCAATACTGCCGCCCCTGCTTAGCTCTGACCGGGGTGCGATCACCCCAGGCCAGGAGCTCCCTAAACCCGATCCGCTCTGCAGTCTGGAAACAGCTGTGACCGCCCAGACTGGCTATGCTGGCGAAGATGGGAGGGTCGGGGACCCTGCTCGAGCCTCAGAGGATCCCTGTCTAGCAGGGACCACCCTGGAATAAACACAGCCGTGGCAGGAAGGCCCTCTGCCCAGCAGGGGCCGGTCTACATCACTGGAACCAGGAAGAGTCCTGCCCAGCCTATGCCATGGAGGGGCACAAAGAAGAACAGGAGTCCCTGCCCGAGGCAGGAACAAAAAGAACTGTTGTAGCTCGGGGGAGGCATGCTATTATGCCCAGAGGCTGGCGCAGGAGGTGGCGCAGCTAAGGGAAAGTAAAAATAGAAGATGGTTCCTTGTGGGAGTGGCACCTCAATCTATAGTACTGGGTTGAGGAAGGGTGGACGTTCGAGGTATACAATACAAAATAATTCACTGTCCCCGCACAAATGCTACACAAAACAATCAAAATCTTAAGTTCAGCGAAGCAGGACAAAGCTATTTATTCTGGAAAAAATTAGTCACGCCTTCTCCAATATCTGAATGAAACTGCTGCAAAATTACGTCAGTCTTAATGCTGTGGCCGTGCATGTGTTTCGGACATTCTTTCATAGGGTGATAAGAGGGAAATCGCAATCATTCAAAAAGGCACGCAACGCCAACGGGCAGGCAGAGGGAATGAGGGGTGATCAAGCTAGCAAACGTCAATGCAAAGGCAGGCCTTCCAAAATCGGTCACGTAATTCCATTGCTGCACGTGGGTGGTGGGGCAAAGGACTGAACCAAAGAAACAAACACACCCCTCAGAAGCCCACACTCCTACGGCCTAGTCCAGGAATTAATGTCTTGTCTGTGATGTCCTCATTCGTTTTCTCCTGAGGACAGAAGTCCTCTGTTTGTGTTCACGGTTATTTCGCGGGCTGCGACACGGGCATGTTCAGGGGCGGGGTTACCGCACGAAAGGCAGTTAGAGCCTTGCTGTGAAAGAATAAAGATGTGTTGCACCCCAGCTCTGTGTCTGTCCTCTTTCAGGGTGTAGAGAGTTGAATCCGACAGCAGAGCGTGAGGCGGTCCACATTTGGGCATATTACACTGGCGACGAGGCGGACGAGAAATCCCGCCGTGCCTGCGCTCTCCGATCCGCCGCTCGTGGTGTGCCACCTGACACCACTGGGAGCCCCGGAGTTTCGGGTGCCTGGAGGCCTGCCAAAGTGGGTGGAGTGCAAAAGCTCCCCATCATCCGCCCTCCGGCACGAGCGCCGCAAGAGCGTGTCTTCCAGAAATCGCCCATGACAACGTCTGGGAGGCCCAGTCCACACACGCTCCAGACACCAGCGGGTGGAGCGGAGACTCCCCGTTTTGCATTTCCCGGGCGGGAGAGGAGCACTGACCTCCCGCCAACGGCAACACGTGCAGACGAGCAGTGGAGGTGCGAACCTCCCGCTCCATCAAAACACGTCAAAGGGGTAAGAACATAGCCCCTCTCCTCTCCACCACAAGTTTGAACAAGCACGCCAAAGACTTGCAATCCATTTGCAGCGCCCCCCCCCCTGCTGGCACCAAGGCCCCACCGCGCCAGGCAAAGGGAACAACCATTCAGGTCAGCTAAAACAAAACGTGTGAACTGCTTCGCATGAGCAATTCAGAAGAAGACTCACTTACCATTCCAGTGACGCCAGTCAGCACAGGCCACAGGAGAATGACGGACAGCCTTTTAACCCAGCTGCCAGCCAATTTCGACCTCACTGACACAGGCACCCTTGGCTCAAGGTGGAAGAGGTGGCTGAGGGACTTCAACCTTCTAAATCACGCCGTAGGGTCAAATGTGCGAGACATTCTTGAAGAAATACCTGAGAGCAACATAGACACGTACGTCAAGTTAAAAACAACGCTCACCGAATATTTCACACCGCACACAAACGTAGACTATGAACGGCACGTGTTCCACACCACCAAACAGCACAAAGGTGAAACCCTAGACGCATTTGTCATGAGACTAAGAGCGAAGATGAAACACTGTGATTTCAACAATTACTCCAATGAGGAGGCCCTCAGGTCGCAAATCATAGTGGGGTGTGAAAGCGCCGACTTCCGCAAACGACTGCTGCAGCAGCCGCGCAACCTAGACGAAATCCTACGACTGGCGCGATCCGACGCGGCCCTCGCCGCACAAGTTGAAGGCCTGGATGACATAAAAATCACCCATGGAAAACACAAGAGCCTCAACAAACTGGAGGGGACCACAAGAGACAGTGATCCTTTCTGCTACCGATGCGGACACGAGTACCCCCACGAAGGAACATGCCCCGCAATGGGCCAGAACTGCTCCGCGTGTGGGGGAGAAAACCATTACAAAGCCGTGTGCCTGATCTTCCGCAGCAAAATGAGAGGAGCAGGAAGAAACTACAAGTCCATGCCGGAACCGGAACAAAGTCAAGCAACACCCCACCATCATCGAGGAGCACGCCAGCCCCATGAACCAGGGCGCCACAAACCACACGATGATCCAACAGAAAGAAGGCACGACAGGAGAGAATGGAGGGAGAACAAGACCACACTTCCCAAGGCAAGAAGAAGACCACGAAGGTACATAAGGTGCCTCATCGAAAAGTCACAGTCTGACAGCCTGTCAAGTGCATCATCCGACGAAAAGGCACACCAACTAGAAAGACAACAGGAAACGCCAAGAAAGAAGGGATACCTATACGCCCTAGGAAACAGCACAGCAAAGGAACATAGCCCAACACTCCGAATACAAGTAAATCAGACAGGAGCAGAATTTCTAATTGACACAGGGGCAACCGTAAATGTGATCAGTGAAGAGGTCTATGAAAATATACCAAATGCAACCAGCTCGAACACTCATCTTTCCATATGGATCAAAAACCCTGCTGGCATGCAAAGGGTTCTTCATGGCGTCGTGTCGATACAAGGAACACGAAAAGAAGATCCCCATGCACGTTCTGGAGGCAGCCACTGAGAGCGGATGCATACTGAGTTACCAAGCAGCAATAGAAATGGGACTAATCCACATACTGTACCGCCTCATGGTACAAAATATCTAGACCCCACGGCAAGCATAGACCAAGTTTTCCCATCACTGTTCAAAGGCCTCGGAAAATTAAAGAACAGGCAGATAGAACTCCACATCAACACCAATGTCCCACCCATAGCCCAACACTACCGAGGAATACCCATCAATATTCAAAAACAAGTGGAAAATGAACTGACTAAGCTGCTGGAGGCAGACATCATTGAGCCGGCGGAAGGGCCCACCCCATGGGTCTCTCCAATTGCACCCGTGCCCAAAAAGGACTCCCAAGACATCCGAATAAGTGTGGACATGAAAAGGCCAAATGAGGCCATACTAAGGGAACGCCACCAAGCCCCTAGAATAACCGACATGGTACACCTGTTGAATGGGGCAACCGTGTTCTCAAAGCTGGACCTCAACAAAGGGTATCACCAGTTGGAACTCTGCAAAAGCTCCCGATATATAACCACCTTCTCCACCCATCTAGGACTCTTCCGCTACAAGCGGTTAGGTTTTGGTGTGTCATCCACGGCCGAAATCTTTCAGTCTGAAATTCATATCATCATCAAGCATGTGCCCAACTGCTTGAACTACAGCGACGACATCCTGGTTTTCGGGCAAAGCTAAGAGCAACATGATGACACGCTAATGAGAGTGTGCATGGCTTTGGAAGAGGCACGACTCACACTAAACAAAGACAAGTGCGAATTTCGCAAGAAAACACTCCGCTTCTTCGGTCACATATTCTCTGAGAAGGGAATGACACCCGACCCGGAGAAGGTCAGCCCACTCCGAGAAACCAAGCCGCCTGCCACCACAACAGACCTCAGGTCATTCTTGGGTCTTGCAAGTTATTGCACCAGATACATAAAGGACTTCACCTCCATCAGCGAACCCCTCCGAGCGCTCACCAAGCTCAACACCGACTTCACATGGACACCACAGTGCCAAGAAGTGTTTCAAGCAATCAAAGACCGCATCTCCGACGCCCGGAACATGGCCTATTTCGACCCCAAAAGAACAACAGAACTCATCGTCAACGCCAGTCAAGTCGGTCTAGGCGCCATCCTGACACAACTGGATGATCGAGAAGAAAGCAGGAAGCACCCCGAATTTTACAACCTTTTCCGGTAAGCGCACCTCCAAATTGTACAAAACGGATTCTCCGCATCACAATATCCCCAGCTACGATGCCCAGATGCCCTTGCTGTCCCTGCAACTGAAATCTGCTTTGGCGCTCTGTTTCCGGCCGAAATTGTGACCGTGTGCATGCTTCCACCATTGCTCACCATGTGGAGCCCAGCACACTCAAAGATGGCCGCCCGCCACCCATTTGAGGCATCCACTGCCTAATCCACCCAGCAGACGCTGCTGAGTCCCGATTGGCTGGTGACCCTTCTTCAGCTACCTATCGGGAGCCGGCAGGCGAAACCGGCCCACTCTCACCAAGGCCCAGTGAAACAAGGCTGACTCCTGTCCCAGCCTTACTCGCCTGGACACTATGCCCTTTTTCACCTCGCACTAATCCCTGCCTGTGGTTACACAGCTAACTCTCCTCCTCGTGAAC
Organism: Ambystoma mexicanum; assembly: GCF_040938575.1. NCBI lineage: Eukaryota > Metazoa > Chordata > Amphibia > Caudata > Ambystomatidae > Ambystoma > Ambystoma mexicanum. The sequence continues at coordinate 1,437,636,554 of NC_090937.1, read as the reverse complement.
CTATGGACTAGCGCTCTCCTCATCCTGAAAGTAAGACTGGTAACGTTATCAACTATTCCAGCGCTTCCAAATGCTATGCTCATTCCCACAAGCTTGATACCTAGTGTGGCTATGTAAGCTGTCCACTCTGTGCCTACTGCCCTACAAGCATTTATCTTGCCTGTTGAACTTGCTGACATACTATCTATCCTGATGTTGGTAATGCCTTTACTATGCTAATATAATCACAAACGCCACTTGACAAGCTGTAGTAACCTGCTCCATGCACACCTCTGTACTAAGTCTGCACATCTATTACGAGCGTCCTGACTTTAATCAACTGAGCCGACTACATATTTGAGCCCTAGTCGCTACCTATTCGCGGTTGCTTACCACCAAGTGATCGCACCATTTCAGCGCCTTATTTGCTTGCATTGCCTATGTCTGTTCTCATTGCCGCCCAGCCCATACCTTCGCATTGCATGACCACGGCACCGCTTTCATTTGCGGCTCTGTTCGCCTGTGCTTGCCTTGAAACTACTATGCTGTCAACCCCATGCTCGCTTTTGAAATAATTGAGCTCTTGCTCAGAACCGCAACTTGGACCCACTTGTTAGCTCCATGATATATGCTACTCTGCCTGCCTGATACGCTCATTGTGTATTCCCAATTTTGCTGCGTCACACTTTGATCTATGCCTGCATATGTTGCACCGCTCCGCGTAAGACATGTCCACATGATCTAAGCTAATTCCAGGGTACCTGCCTTACTCTGCCGTGCCTTTCAACTTGACATTTACCTGATCTGCCAATACTTGCTGCCAACACTAGAATGTCTTCTCTGCCTGAATTGTTGCACCGTTACAATTAGATCACGCCTCTTGCATTCTGCATTGTTCCCCGCCTAACATGCTAATGTATATGCAAGCTTTGGTATTTGCTTTGCCTGTGTACCCTGATCTGATGCACCCCCATTGTTTGACTCTGAATAAGTAGACTTAACCTGTCTTAAACTCATTAGCCTGCATTGCTCGTACAGAGCACGCACTGCCTAGCCAAATAGTGCCTGTAACGCTTACCTATAACTGCCTCACAGACCCAGCAGCCCTTCCTCTCTAACCTCGGTAACATGCTACCACGCTGGTCCTCCCGAAGGTCACTGCTCTCCTCATTACAAGTACTACTCTCAGTGTGGTCAATTACCAGGTCATCACACCTACCACCTCCCGATTTAGCTGCACCTAGCTCCTTGCACACCTCATCCATGGCCACCTCTCACAGATCTCCTGATACCTACCAAAGTACTGCACCTCAATACCACAACATCTACCTCAATGATCCGGCCCTATGGCTCGACCATTTCACCAAAAAACCCTCACCTAACCAACCATGTCCTATCACTCTTAGAAACCTAAGATTAGGATCTAGACTTATGGGTAAGAAGGGACACCCCATGTACCTGAGTTCATACCTCAAAACTCATACGCACAGCCCACTTCCACAAACGGCCACCTCACCCACGCCCCATCACACTCAAACCATCACAGCTTCATCAAGCAACGTTGGTTTAATTAAAGCTGCCCTGATTAACGCAAGATCCCTAGCTGCGCACGCTCTGGACATTGCTGATCTTATCAAAACTCAGGAACTCGACTTCATCGCCATCACCAAGACCTGGCTGCACGCGGCTTCCGGCCCGGCACTCTCATTGGCCATCCCCACTGATTACTCCATCATCAGATGTGATTGCACCTCGAGAGGTGGAGGAATTGCTTTCATCGCTAGAAACTCATTAGGACTTAGAACCATCCCAAGCACTAAGGTGGAAACTGCAGAATTACTCTCTGTCAAGTTTGGACTCTCAGCTAACCAAACGGCTACCATCCACCTAATATACAGACCCCCTGGTCCACCCACATCCTTTGTGGATGATATCTCTACGTTAGTACTCAACAATGCTAAATCCAACTCCCAAACCATCATTCTTGGCGACCTCAATCTAGAACACAAAGACCCTAATGATCCTGCGGCCCTCGACCTAGCTAATACCTTAACAGATTTAGGTTTCACTCACCACATACAGGAACCCACCCACATTAAAGGGCGATCCCTTGACTGGCTTAGTGACACCAATTGCAATATTAGCGTAATCTCCAACGCCCCTTGCTTGTGGTCTGACCACCATGTCATCACTTTCAGCATTGAAGCAGCCCCACCACCCAGGCCTTTGGTCGCCCCAGCCACCCTCACTAGAAATAAAAAGAACATTACGACAGAAAAAATACTCCCCCTTATCCTTCCCACACTAAATAACGCTCCTGACACTTGCTCAGACCCCACCAACCTAGCCGACATGTATAACCAGTCACTGCTTGCAGCCATCAACTCTATCGCCCCCGCTCAAACTGAGGAAACCCAAACAACGAGCACACCTTAACTCATGGTTTACTCCCCAGCTTAGAGTGTTACGCAAAGAGAAACGCTCAGCAGAGTCACGCTGGAGAAGTCACCACTCCGACGCCCACAAGGACAGTCTTCCGATAGCCACCCTTAACTATAAAGAAGCTGTACTCCAGGCAAAAAAAGATTCTTATAATAATCGCATTATGTCAGCCCAGTCCAATACTAAGGAACTCTTTAATATCCTTAAGGAACTCGAGACACCTGCAGCCCCCCCCCCCCCCCGACTCTTGCTCCAAAGACAACACTTGGTGCACCAATATTCAGTCAGCACTCCTGGGTAAAATTGCTACCCTCCAATCTAAAGTCAGGGACAAACAGAAATCCCTACAGCTTGACCAACCACCGACCACACCTACACTTAATACACATTTAACCTATCCGCATAAACCTTTCTCCTTCTCCCCACTCACTACTCTCGAAGTAGAAAACATCATAAACAATTTAAAACCTTCCAATTGCCAAGGCGACCCCTGCCCAGTACCTATTATCAAAGAAGCATCTCATGAGCTAGCCCCGTTCATTACGCCATTCATAAATGCCTCTTTCAAGACGGGTATTGTCCCCGACAACCTAAAGGATGCATGGGTTATCCCACTCCTCAAAAAACCCTCCCTTGACCCTAATATCCCAACTAACTTCAGACCTATCACTACGGTCCCATTCCTGCTCAAGATCCTGGACCGCGCAGCCTACCTGCAGATTCAGGATTACCTCGAACTAAACAATCTCCTGGGCTTAAGACAATCAGGGTTCCGCCCTAAACATGGCACGGAGTCAGCTCTGATCGACTTGAAAACTCAGATGGAATCACTGAAGGACAATGGGAAGCTAGCTCTTCTCCTTCTCCTCGATCTCTCTGCGGCTTTTGATCTGGTTAACCACCAAATACTCTGCCAGCATCTCAAATCTGCAGCCCACTTCTCCGACTCTGCCAATGCCTGGATCCACTCATTCCTGAGCAATAGATCCAGGAGGGTCTTCTCACCGCTGGCATCAGCGGATCCCTCCCCCATTCACTGTGGCGTTCCTCAAGGCTCGTGTGTATCCCCTACGTTGTATAACGTATTCACCAAGCCCCTCTTCGATGTGCTTGACTATCTAGGTGTCTCCTACACTAACTACGCGGACGACACCCAGGTACTCATCCCTATCACAGGAGACTACACAGCTGACACCAAAGCCCTTAACGATGTTTACTCGGTCATCCAGGCCTGGATGGCACAGCACGAACTCTGCCTTAACGATGATAAGACTGAGCTCTTACTTTTAGGATCAAATCATCGGCTCAACAAACTAGACCAAACCTACAAGTCCTTCATTATTGACGGCAATGACATTAAAGTCTCCAAAGATACTAAGCCGCTAGGGGTCTATCTTGACTCCTCGCTTTCTCTGAACAGACAAATAAATGCAGTTCGGTCAGCTTCGGCCTATACCTGCAAACTTATCACTGCCTGTAGACCCTTCCTAAACTCCACCAACTGTATCACACTCGCCAGAACTCTTGTTATGGCCAAAATCGACTACTGTAGTGCTCTCTACCTAGGGACCAGTCAGTCTAACCTTAATAAATTGCAAATTGTACAAAATAATGCCTTAAGGGCAGCCTTAAACATCCCGAGACGCTCTCATATCTCCTCCGTCAGATTGGACTTACGCTGGCTCCCGGTAAAACAGAGAATTGCCCTGAAAACCCTAGCTTTGACTCACAAATGTCTGAACAACAACGCCCCACCAGACCTGTCCACTCGCTTCTCACGCCACACCTCCACTCAACCTACCAGAGCAGCCCAAACTCACAGCCTCATCATACCTAGATGCAAACTCCAAAAAGCTGGTGGGGTGAGCTTCCCCGTCCTGGCCTCCAAACTCTGGAACACCTTGCCCACACCTATCAGAATTGAACCATCATTCCACTCCTTCAAGAACAATGCTAAAACATGGTTGCTCTCCCAAGTCTCATGAGACCTTGACACAGTCCAGACTGCATGTGGGGTACAGAACTGAATATACATTTTCTCTCTGCTCTGTCCCTGTATTATACACTGTTAATGGTACCCTTCGGTACATGTATATATGCTGTATATTTTTGAAATTCACTGTAACTACTGCTTTTTGTAACATGTTTAAGAGTATGTACATGTATATATGCTGTATATTTTTGTAACTTCTGTAACTACTGCTTTTTGTAACATGTTTAAGAGTATGCGCCCGTTTGCCCCTGGGCCTGGTTTTTTGCACTTTATAAATAAAATCAAACCAAACATAGTGTCCTATGCCAGTCGAAGCCTCTCCAAAACCGAACAAGCCTACTCCCAGGCTGAGAAGGAGGGTCTGGCCGTAGTTTGGGCCTGCGAACATTTTCATTTGTTCCTATATGGGAAACCTTTTGTAGTTGTAACGGACCATCAAGCCCTAGTCTTCATCTTTGGCAACCCTCAGGCAAAAATGCCGCCACGAATAGCTCGATGGGCTCTCCGACTACAAGACTATCAGTTCTCCATCACCCACAGACCTGGAAAGGAGCAGAACCCCGCCGACTTCCTCTCGAGACATCCGAAAGACGAGTGTGGGCCAGAACCATCCATAGCTGACCAGTACATACGTTATGTCATCCACAGAAACACGCCACAAGGACTAGACATGGATCCCATAACCCGTGAGTCAAACACGGACCAAGGGATACAAACCATCCTCCGATGCTTAGAAACGGGGCGATGGAAGCATGCAAAACAAATTCGAGAGACCATGAACGAAGACATCAAGCAGGACATCACCTGTTTCTTAGCCGTGAAGGAAGAACTTGCAAAATCAGATGAAGGTATGCTGCTCAAAGGAACAAAGCTTGTGATACCACGCAGCCTGCGCCAGAAGGTACTAGAACTCGCCCATGAAGGCCACCGAGGGATCGTATCCACCAAAAGGATGCTGAGGCAGAAGCTATGGTTCCCTCAACTAGACACTGCAGTAGAGGAACTACTACGAGACTGCCCCACCTGTGCACTCGTAAAGCCACACAACTTCCCAGAACCCCTAAACATGACTACACTACCCGAGGGGACATGGGAAGAGATAGCAGTGGATCATTTCGGGCCCATGGAGGGAGGAGAATACATTCTGGTGGCCGTCGATGAATATTCAAGATATCCTGATCTATAAATAGTGCCGTCGACATCAGCCCATCACACCATACCAGCCCTGGATCGAATGTTTGCAATCTACGGAGTACCCAAGGTAGTGAATTCCGACAAAGGACCCCCCCTTCACCGGACAGGACTTCCAAAGATTCGCCGAATACATGGGTTTCAGGCATAGGAAGGTGACAATGGAACAGTCGAGCGTTTCATGAGCAACATCAAACGAACCACCCAAATTGCTTGCATTATGGGAGAACCTGTTGAGAAGCTACTATACCAACTCATGCGAGACTACAGAAATACGCCACACAGCACCACCGGGAAAACACCCTCCGAGGTGATGTTCGGGCGAACGATAAGAACATGCCTACCCCATGTGGCCGTTGAGGAAGATCAATATGAAGGAGACGCAGAAATGAGGGAAAAGGACAAGTGCATGAAGGAGAACATGAAAAGAGCTGCGGATACCACGCGACGAGCCAAGACAAATGATCTAGCGCCAGGAGACATGGTGGTAGTCCGCCAGCCCCAACACCGGAAGAACATAGCACCATTCAACGAGAACCCTCTCCTCATCGTCCACAAGAAAGGGTCACTCATCACTGCAGAAGGAGACCGCAAGTCCATAACGAGAAACTCCTCTCACTTCAGGCGGGTGTCGAGGGCCCCAATGCTCGAGGACGCACATCCGAGTGATGAACTCACTACATGGGACGCTCCATATGAAGGAGACCGAGAAGACTCGGAAGGAGAAGTAGTTCCTGAGGACTAGACAAACCAGCCGGCCCGAATCGAGAGTCGACCAACGAGAACGAGAAAGAAACCCCATCGCCTCATTGAGAAAATGAACTGAGCCGGACTTAATGTTTAGTGACGGGAGGGTGTGATGTCCTCATTCGTTTTCTCCTGAGGACAGAAGTCCTCTGTTTGTGTTCATGGTTATTTCGCGGGCTGCGACCCGCGCATGTTCAGGGGCGGGGTTACCGCCCGATAGGCAGTTAGAGCCTTGCTGTGAAAGAATAAAGATGTGTTGCACCCCAGCTCTGTGTCGGTCCTCTTTCAGGGTGTAGAGAGTTGAATCCGACAGCAGAGCGTGAGGCGGTCCACATTCGGGCATATTACATTGTCAAATGCTACATCAGCGAAAACAAAAACGGAATGTTACTGGTTACACCCCGCCACACCCTTTCCTCCCCTGCCCACCCCCATCGTGCAACAATTACCACCACTTTGCAGTAGCCGGGGACCTACGGAATGCCCCACCATTTTGCAATGTGGAGCAAAAGAAGTAGAGAACGCACCGAGTGCCTGGGCGACGGGGGTGGGGAGTGTAGCGACGGGCGGGGGAGGGGATTGTCAAACAAAGACATACTGAACCATAGTCCTGGAACACAGAAGCTTCTCAATAATAAAGCACAATTTACTTTCCAAGTATGGTTCCCAAATAGAGCTATGCGTGTGCATAGATGCAGGCACAAGAGAATCTCATTCCTGTCCCAGAGCATTGCTTTACATTGCATGAAACAAAAAACAACACTAATGAATGCAACCATTGTAGGAAACGCTTCATAAAGATAATACTTCCATACTGCTGACAAACTGTAGCGAGAGGAAATAGCGGCGTAAACATCATGTATTGTGAAGGAAAACATCCCCGACCCAAATACTCCCACTTCTGTCAGCCTGAGAACTATTAGAGTCAATACGGTCCGTTAGCGAGAGGTCATCTCTAAGAAGATTCTGTAAACGCTTAATTATTTTGACATTTTCGAGAGTAGGTACGCACATTGTAGTAAATCATTATCAAATGAACTAAGTAGCAGGACATGATCAGGTTAATTACCTCTTTCCCTTTGGGCTTTGGCAGATAATTACCTCGGATGGACGGAACTGTTCCAGGGCTCGGGTGCCATATCAAGTTCGAAATCTAACAAGCATAAATGCTGTGAACATTTCAAATTTCATAAGGACTCAAAAAAGGTACCAGATTTTATAGAACAACTCTATGCTCCGAAATAACAGACGTTTAAACGGAGCATAGGCTTGCTGTGATGGCACGACCAATCTTTGCATTTGCAACTGATAACAGCGAGTGATCCCATTACTCTGAGCACCTCCCTTCCTCCCCCCAGTTATTAACGTATGATGCATCTGCCTGTCGAGACAGGCAACCCCTTGCTCTAAATAATTTATTTTAAATAAAATTAAAAAAATAAAAGGGAAACCATTATTTTTGTTCCTTCAGGAGGACATTGAATAATGTCAACAGTTGTGCACAGTCACAATACACTTCATTTCCGGAAATGGTTTAGGCACTGTAAGACCACTACAGTGGTGAGGGCGCAGTATTAATGCCTTATCAAATTTACCAAGTGTTCCACCTATACATACCTTAGCAGTAAACTCCTCTCCAATATTCCCCACAGGCTTGTAGGCACAGGGAGAGGAACCTAGAACTAAGACAAGGAAGGGAAGGACTTTTTATGAGAAATGTAAAAAGCAGTATAAGGTGGAACAGTCTAGACAATCAAATGCAGTGCAACCAACAAGCCCTTTTAATTTGTCAGTCCATTCCGCATTACAGCGCTGCTGAGCCAAAGGACTGCACCAATAGCCAAATATACAGCTAGTAATGGTTGTCAAGACTTGGAAGTCACCAGAGGGGTGGCAGGGCAAATGTCGCCCACCCACAGGAACACCACCGATTGTGGCCCAAAAAAAGCTGACGTAGCTCTAGTTAAGGTACCTTGTACTTTACCAGAGCAAGCGGACCAGGTACTACTTAAGCCATGTCAATCATCGTTCTATTCAACCTGCTGAAAGTTACAGTGGTTGGTTTCCAGCAGTAGCCCATTGGGAAGAAAGTAAACAGTTCTTCACACTGCCTAATGCTTGCAGCGTGTTCTTCCAGCTACATTTTCACACCCCTCTCTATGTTCAGGGGGTGTAGGACAGAGGAGCCAGAAACTTCAATGGACTCACGGAGGGTGGGAAGAATCAGATCATGAAAATGGAAGGCTGGGATTACCTGGTCCTTGATTTTAAAGAGAGGGGAAGCCCGCAAGAAAAGACTCTCTGCAAATAAATTAGGGCCCCGACGTCTATATGGATAGAGGCCATGGTCAATAGAAAAAGACTTACAGGAAAGTAGTTTCCAAGAGGAAAGGAGAGGGCACCTGCTGCTAAAGGAAAGAAAACCATTGTTCATATATTCTTTAAAAGGGGTCGAAAGGTGGGGGTAGACAGTGCCTTAAGAACCAGGTTCCAAGTGGGAAAGGACAACCTTATCCTTGGTGACCAATTTCTATTCCCTTGAAGGGGCAAGTAAGCTAGGTCTGGGGGATGAGAATCCAGAAACGCACGAGCACCTTCACGGTTAGCGGTGGTGCTCTCTTTCTGAGTGGCGGACAGCAGCCACAAAACAGGACCTCTCCTGCATGAACTCCAAAACCTTAAACAAGTTGCATTTAGGGAATCAAGTTTGGCCCTTGTGCAGTAAGAAGAAAAGGAACACCAGTGTCTGGCATAAGTCTTGGGGGCAGATGGCCGTTTAAACCCCTGTTAGTGCCAGATCTGGTGAAATACTCTTTCTTCTTAGCCCTAACCTCTCAGGGACTAGGCCATCAACCAGAGATGCCTCAGGATGACGTCATGATAAGGTATCACAGAAGGTTGGGCCCTAGAGGAAAGGAGAGGGTGTATTCTGCTAGCTGTGCAAGAAAAAGAAACTTGTTTCCTTAACCAATGAGGGGATACAAGAAGGGCTTGTGCCCTCACCCTCATTACTCAGATCAGAACTCTCTGAAAGAGAGCTCATGGAGCATGATACCGCAACATTTACCACAGTAGGAGGGAGACCTGCCAGGAAGTGAACAGGTCCATCTTGGAAATCTCCTCCTCTGGGTATTCCATCAAGGTGTCCAACTTCAGAAAGAACAGCATTATTGCTGCAGCTATTCAACCCATATGTGAACCCATTAGAACAGTTGGTCCATTCATTTGGATTAATATTTTTTACCCAGAACGATGACGCTCATATCATGGTGTGTTTGGAACAGCGTGTAAGGTGAAATGAAGACCGTTGGCCAGTGAATGCGCTTCAACAAGCTTATATTGAATGGTGCAAAACCAAAAATCAATTTCATAAACGCTCACACTGTAGGTGTATAAGGATTATCAGCCATCTTCTCTGGGCTCCTACCTCGAGCTACAGTGACAAATCTTAACTAAAAATCGATTCTACATTATCCTCATCAGCTCAGATTGCCGCAGTTGCACACGGGTCCCTTTTTCAGCCAAGGTTGCTTTGCAGGGTCCACATGTTCTTAACGTTGGCGCCAAAATTATAATGATTAATGGATCTTCCTGAACATGCTTTCTATACATCCAGACAGTACAGAATTCATCTGCTCACCTCCTATGCAATATGTCTTATTACAATTCTCAAGCTTTCCCTAGCTGTGTTTGCTGCCAGTGAAGACCAGAGTTCAGTTTAAATCTCTGTCTCATATCTCATACACAGGGCTATGAAGCCCAGGTTCCTGATCGACACACTTCCATGGTTTATCATTAAAAGAAATCAGGACAACAAGCAACACTTCTGAAAGCTCCAGATTGTGGAAGCCCTTTCCCTTGTTCAGGAAGACCAAAAAACCGGTATCGGTGCCATGATGCCCCACAGGGGTAAACATGTGCTCTATAAATACATCTGTTATGCTAGGAGGGCTTTAATAGATCCAAGTTTGAGAAGTTGCTCAAAGCTTGATTATACCCAGAGTAATCCTATGTACCTTTCCTCCAGCTTTTCTGTGGTTGGATTTATTTCAGTTTTCTTCCATTAGGAGGCCAAATGCTGACTCTTACAGATTTACGAATGCTAGTAGAGAACCACGTCGAGGGATGTTACACCCCAGCGATGTAAGAGGCCTGGATAGAAAAGGGGATGGACTCTGCCCAGTACCTGATATTGTGGGCCAATAGACACAGGAAGTCAGACCTAGTGCCCACCTGCAGGTTGATGTAAGACTACGCCACAATACGCTCTATGTGAAGTAAGCCGGACCCCCAAGCTAACTCCAGACTAGCATTTAGGGTAGCCGAAAGGGCTCACCAATTTAACAATAGCTTCCAGATTCCATGGTCCACTTCTTATTGATGGCGAAGATGGCAGCACTGCACCCCAGCCCATCACGAGACTCAGGGCGGGCATGCAAAGGATCTATAGGAAAGCCCTGGAGAAGGTGATCCTCGTTGAGCCACCAAGCCACGTTCTCTCTGATGTGGGAATGCCACTCTAATCATTATGGAGTAACCCATTGAGGCAGAGTCCCAGTGAGTCAGCAAATGGATTTAGTAGTGACTGCGGGTGGTGCCTGTCCCATAGAATAACAAACCATATGCTGCCATATCCTCCTGGCCTGTCAACCACTGGTGAGCTGTGGCCCAGTCCTCATTCGGAAGGGCCATACATCTTGTCTGCAGCTTAGGTGAGACTCACTCTCCCTGCTGTTGAAAGGATCGCTAAAGAATGTCATCTCCTGTGTGGGAATCAGCAGGGATTTCGTCATATTCAGTAGCCAGACAATCCTCTCCAGGAGGCAGCACATAATAGTCATGTCCAGCCATTCCCATTGTAAAGGAGAAGCACCGATGAGCCAGTTGTCCAGCTATGGATGGATGTACAGTGATGTTCTGTGTAATATAAAAGAGTGCTACTATAAATGTCAGAAATGCTGTAAACACGCCTTTATATCCAGGGAGACGATTACAGAACAAAGGGCAGCATGTAGAACTGATAATTGTATGTCCTTGCTACAAACCTTAGAACACGTCTGTGACCCCAAGATGATATGGCATTGACAGTAGGCATCCAGGAGGTTGATGGATGTTAGGATAGCCCCATTGGAAATCATGGGGGTTGACCCCCTGCAAATTCTCCATCGTGGGGTTTGATGGGGAGCTCCTTGTTGAATAAACTGATCCCGTCACTCCACCAGAGGCTTTGCTATATGGAAGATGGAGTTCATGCCCTATTGCCATTTTTGGTCTGGGTACTGGGCAGATTGCTTCGTTATGGAAAAGATCCACAGTTCCCTCCTTGAGAGGCATCCTGTTCTGGGGATTCTTGGTCCAGGAAGTGATAGCTAGACCAGATTCAGAGGAAATTAACCGAAGTTGATGGAATATCCACTGGAGAAAGAAAATGGCCAAGCCCCAGCTGTCTCCTACTATTTCTTTACAGACCTTGCCAAAAAGCTGAAGGCTACCCCCAATGGAGATGGCACATGGTGTTCCCTACTCCAGGAGACAGGAGGTTGCTGGGGTTAGAGTTCAGTTTAAATCTCAGTCACATACACAGGGCCATCCTTAGCATGAAGCCCAAGTTCCTGATGGACACTTCCATGGTTTTAGCATTAAAAGCAATAGGGACAACAAGCAACAAACTTAGGCTTGATGGCTTGTAACCCCATCTATAAAACGTGTTCCACATGCAGCATCTGGGCGTCTCGTACATCTGCCGGCACCAGCAAGGAACATTTGACCGGGAAGGCATACAAACTTGACATACACAGATTTCCGAAAATACTTGAAAATATTTCTGGTTTTGAATTATAATTCCAGATGCAGTGTGTAGAGCAAGAACAATACTGAATTAGGCCACAAATATACTCATCTCCTTATAAAATATGTTCTTTTTCCTCAGTGCATAGGGACATGCACTGTTCTAATTTCCTGTCTAAAATTATACACAGCAAAATATGAACAGTCAACAAGTGAACAGAGATTTTCTAATGTACAGTGATTTAGAGAATACCACTTTTTAAATAAAAAGAAATGATTGAACAGTGATGCTGCAATTCATAATACACAGCCACGAAGGAAAAGAAAACAAACATGGGTCAAACTTTGGTTGCACACAAGACTGAGAAAGACTTATTAAACAGGAGGGGAACATTTAAAGTAAAATCAGCAGAAACTGCCTAAAAATTCATAGATTCGGAAAGGCTGGGAGTTTTAATCCCTAGAATGCACTTTGGACAATATATACATATTTAATATGTTTCATTTGCCCTTATTCCATATACATACCACCAGAATATTCTCTGGAGGCTGGAGCGCAAAGTCTTCATGCAAAGACTTGATATAACGAACAAAAAAAGTTGCTCGCACTAGGGTGCACAAAAAGCAGAGCACAGTGTAGGCAACATCTCTGAAAGGAGGCATCACCTGGTTCCTGGGTCTCTCAGGACTGCATTTGCCCCATTGCCAGTATGCCATTGATGGCAAGGAGAATGCAATCTATATTGGAGTAAATGGGAAGGGTTTTGCTTGCCATTTCAATGACGGGAGAAGACAGGACAGAAGCATCCAGATTAGAGTGCTGGCTGCAATATTTCAGCAGCCATGACTTTCAGGCTAATAATTGAACACATTAGTAAGAATTTGGTCAGTGATTCCTACATGAAAGTTCACCGGTCATGGATTGAACAATGTAATGAGTACAGTGATGATTTTGCAAGACAGAAATATACTAAGAAAAATACTTGCACAATCATTTGCATTCTCAAATAAAATGTGGAGATTTGTAACTCGAGCCATTTCTGGAAATTGCATTAAAGCATCAAATACTCCACCAGCAGCACCACAGATTGCCGGTCTGCAGAAGCGCATGTCAAGCAGTTAATTTTTCATCAAATTAAATACCACTCAACAGCGTTCCGGCACTCCTCCCCGCCTACGTCTAGGGATATTAAAACGCAGTCCATTTTAGACAGAGTAATTATCCCACTGCAGGCAAATTGGTTCGGAATGAGAGCAAAGAAGTGATGACTTTTTTCCCCCTAGTGGATGATCCCCATGTTGCTGCTGGTTGGCCAGTTACTGCATATGATTCGTAGACTGTAAAACATCACATTTGCACACTTAAATATGCATGTTGGTAAAGGAAGCGCTTACTTGGCAGGGCGATTTCTATGGCGTCTGGAATACGAGTGATGGTTCATGATGATTATGTCAAGAAAATGAAATGTGAGCAAGATCTTCCCAAGACCTTCCCCTCACCCAATTCTCTTTAAAGTCTAAATCAGGACCCCTACTGCTTTACAATGTTTTGAGTCGACTCCCATCATCCACTCCAGACACCACTGTCTATGCGGGCTAGGGCCGAGGGGAGTTCTAATCCAAAACAACGGGGATCCAATGGTTGCCAACCCATGATTGAGATGTCCAATGAACGGTCTACTCTTTTGGAGGAGTAGACTGCTCTACAGTCCCAACCAACTAAATTACATTGCGGTAAGGGTTGGGGGTGGATTATTTCTATGGTAGCATTAAGCAAACAAATGTTTAGCTAAACTCTACCAACTTGAATCTGTACAATGCAAGCCCTCAATTGAACCAGGTACTGAAGGCCACATGTTCACACCCGTCCCAGTTCTTTCCACGTTCGATACAAAACAAGAGAAACGTTGGCACATTTGCAGACTCACATAAACCTGGCCATGTAAACAGAACTAACTGTTCTGAGCATCTAACCAAAGTCAAAGAGATGAAAGGCGATCACTGAGAGACCCACATCCTTAAAGCAAAGAAGCAATAATACCACAGAATAAGCCGGAGGTGTGTAACTGGGCTGTTTCAAAAGAGCCAAATCCTTAACAGGACTCCAAATCGATGAATTGACTTAGATACACAATGGACAAAGACCATCATCGGCCAGCTATTGGAGTTATGCAAGGCACTGTTCCCATTATAATTCTACCTAAAGACCTGAGCAACTATGAGGGAATAAGGCCCCCGCTGTCCAGAGAGGCGAGTGTCCTCAACTCCATTGAAAAACGCATCTGTCCACAGCTCCAAAACAACACAACTTCTTGCTAAAAGAATATATTGTTCCTCAGCAGACAACCTTGGAGTGCAAAATCCAATTCCATTGCATTTCTTTGCCAAGCACAGCCAAAACCAGTAGAATTAAAAAAGAAATAAAAGCCAAACTCCAAGAGGAATAAAACAATCCAACCTAGATTGTATCGAAAGTTTTTTTAGCGCACAAGACAGACGTCTAAAATGCAGAAGTTGGCCCTGCATGTAGGGCAGGGTACATGACTGGCGAGCCAGGTTTCACGATGCTGCTGGTCCTGTCTGCTAGCAAACCACTTGCCCATGCACGTTAGGCACCACATAGGACGGCAGTAGCATTGCTGACATTCGCCTTCATTGGGCTCCCGGCACAGCTTCACCAGCTTGATGTTGGCATTTATCTGCATGCATCCTATGCATGGCTCCAGCTCCTTTAAAATCAGAAAAGAAAAGGATATCCGGATTAGAAACTGAACATTTGTCTGCTGCTGCACAAAATACTCAAACACCTTTCTGTCGGAAAGCTGAAAAAACCATCGGCAATGCAGGAGGTTAAAAGGTTCCACAAATCAAATGCCACCTTCTTCACTGCAGTCTCGAAGGAAACTCACTAAGCAAGATTTACAAGATGCTCTGAAAATTCACCACATTATCTGTGATCAAGCAGTTCTCAATGCATTCAGGTCATTGGAGAATACAATCTCCAGCCAGAGGCGCTTCTTGGGGTGGTGGGGTGGGGAGGGCGAGGGGTTGGAGTGGCTGAAGAAAGTGGTCATGAATCAAAACGCGTTACATTCATAAATAGCTTATTACAGAGTTGTGCAACATCTCTAGTATAGATGCCAACACAGGGCTTACATGAACACCAAAATATTTACAACTATAATATGGGTGGCAAATGTCAAGCCGTTTTCAGCCACATTTTAGGGGAGTGCCCAGGATTAGGGAACCACTGGGGCATGCCCCACCTGCTCTCTGATAATAGGTCAGGACTTGAGTACAATGGAGTATTGTCATAAGATGGAATTCATATCACATGGAATTGGTAAAATTAAGGTCCCACAACATGGCAATGTGTATTGGGGTAAATATCTCAGCGCAGAGGTTCCGCCCTTAAAAAACCGACAGAGGAATTCAAGGTGGAATGCCACTGCTCCCGAGCAGCAAAAGCCATGTACACCTCAAATGTTTGAAGGGGCATATGGTTATGCTTCGGTCATGGCAGTATGGAAATGGATTTCTATTTATGGATTAAAAATGTAAAGGCCCTCACCAAGAAGTAACACAGGAAGGGAATATATTGATGGCTGGAACAGACTCACTGCTGGGTGTTTCACAAATCCAACGTCCTTTATATAAAAAGCTAACAACCCACCAGGCAACAAAGCACTACCCAGTGGGGGCAAAAAGGAGAAGACACCTTGGTTTGAACAAAAGTGTTTTAATCTATGTGCGAAAGAAGTTAGATGTTTAATTTTACTTGTAGCTGGTAAATCAGTTCACCAGGGGCCAGATTACAGAAAATGTGCACCGGTGCAAGTGCAAAGGTGAACCGTATCGGCACTAGGGCAATGTTTTCCTTAGTTATAAAAAAAGAAAAAAAACCTTGGACCATATTCAAAAACATTTGCACTGTGTAAAGTGCCACAGTACGGTATAAACAGTACGGCAGAAACGGCCCTAGTGAAAACAAACACGCACTTTCAATGAATTTTTACAACAGGGCAAAGTTGCACTAGAAAAGGGTTGTGGCTAGTTCATGGATGGATTTACACACAGGAATAATTAATTTGAACAAATAGCGATTTTTTATGGAAAAATAACCCTGCATGAAACCCCTAGTTGAAAGGAGCAAAGAAGCAGAGAAAAGACCAATGATTAGGCTGGAGGAGTAATCCAGTCTGCTGTGGATGAGGGTAGTTAAATTAGCGTTTTGGTAGAATGAAAGGAGAGATGGGACACACTTTATGGATGTTCAGAAGGTTAGGTATGGCAGTGATAGTAGATCAAATGCCCGCAGTTTCAGGTTCCTCTCTTAGGGAAGCTCTAGACTGAGCCTTGGGGAGTGAAGGAGCTGTGCGTGTAGGGATGTGGTAAGGAGGTCAGGTGGAAAGGCTACAGGAGAAGGGATTGTAATTGTTTATTTGTAAAGCGCTTATACACAATCAAAGTGCTTCAAAGCACTTGGAGGCGGGAAGGGAACAAGGGAATACAGTCGTCAATCTTAGGCCTTGAAGAATGATCTAACAATAGCTAATATACTAGGCCAGAGGCATATATACTAGTGAAGTACTTGACAAAGAGTGAGGGGATAAGAAGGGGTGTGGGGGGAGCGAGAGGAGCATACAGGCCAGGCGACATTTCATTTCAGGTTGTTCGTTGGTCATCTAGTGTACCTATGCATGAGTATTTCAAGCACAACCAAGCTAGGGAGGGAAGACAGGCAAGTGCAGGACAGACAGACTTGCAAGGCGTAGAACATTCAAGATCAAGGTCGTGCAAGTGCGCATAACAGGAAGTGCTAGGGAGCGGGAAGGGGACAAGTGCGCCCAGTCCAGCATGGGCCTGGGTTAAGTGCAGAGTGGCTGCCCCTTCCATGGAGCATACTGCAGTAAGGCCAGGCAAAGTGCAGAGGCCCGGAGGCAAGTGCAGGACTGGCAGGGGAGCCTTGGACTTGTGAGGCTCTGGAGGTGTACCAGGCAACCAGTCAGCTAACTGAGCAGGTTGGGGGAATGGAGGGAAAGAAGCGAAGAGAAAGGAGAGTTTGCAGAACTTAAGGAGGACCGGCTCAAGACGGAGAGAGGTAGGTAGCCTGTTCCATAGGGAGGCACCTGCAGAGGATAAATCTCTGGAGAATCGGCTCACCCGCACAGAGTTGGAGGAGACTGAGCAGAGGGCTCTAGACAGAGAGTATTTGGGAAGAGAGCGTTGTAGATGGTAAGGACCCCGGCCCCAGAAAGCCTTGTGGACTATGCAGAGAACTTGAACTTGATCCTTGCAGCAACGGGAGCAAGTGGAGTGAGAGAGTGGTCCCTGTGCTTGAGGCCAAGGACAAGTCTCAAGGTTCTGTGCTGGATAAATTGCAGAGGTCGGAGAGTAGAAGTAGGAAGATTGAGAAAGACTGTTGCAGTAGTCCAGTATGGAGAGCGCCAGGGATCTGGAGACAGTGAGCCTCTGGGGGAAGGTGAGAAACCTCTGAGGAGATGTAACTAGTAGTGAGACTTTTCAGACATGTCTGAGATGTGAGAAGAGAAGGAGAGAGTAGAGTCGAAGATGACCCCCAGATCTCTGCCTCACTGGGGTGTGGGGACGCAGGACAAAGGGAGTCCAGCCAGCGAGAGAGTGGGGAAAGTGGGAGGCAGGATCCCAATAAGGACGATCTCTGTCTTGCTGGCATTAAGGCAGAGATCGTTAGCATCACACCAGGACTGAATTGCAGACAGAGTCAGAAAAGAGCGAGGAGGAGAAGAGGCCAAGAGTAGCCTGAAAGATAGCCATGTGTGAAGCAGAAACCTGTGCAGTTCTCTTAGGGACCACTGCAAAAGGCTTAAGACTACAGGTGTTGGCAGTAAATCCAATTGGTAGCAGTCTGTACCACCCAGATTTACCCGGTAGCTGTGGCTGAGCAGCCAGACATCTCTCAAGAAGAGTTAGACAGTATATAGAGCATACAAGATAGGTACCAAAATACAGTAGCACAAGCAAACACTGACCAGAGCTTGGGTATAGAAGTATATCATTATTTATTTAAAAACACACTTTATAATATACACTAACACGGCAAGCAAGTTCAAACACAGTCACTATTAATATATATACATCCCTGATTATTTATTGAACATGTCTTAGTTAAAACACCACTTATTTTCCGACAGAGGTGAGCGCTTAACCTAAGATGGCACTCCAATAAGTTAATTAAAAAGGGAGGGAAACGGGCAGAGTTTAGGAACATTCACAATACCAACACTTTAAGCGAACCAGAGCAAGTCAGAAAAGGCAGAGTCTACTGAGGAGCAAGAAAGTAATAGGCCAGGCCCACTCTTGGAGAGAGCAAGGCGGAATGTGTCCAAGATCACACAGTTGAATTGTACTTTTAAAGAGTCTTTGCAAATAATTCAAAAAGGGTTGGATCAAGTCAGGAAAAGTTAGTTAGCAGGTCCCAAGTCACCCCAGGATAGAAAGTCAAGGATTTACGGGATACCTTGAACAGTCTGTTGCAAGGGAGCCCAGGCGGGACACAGTACCTGAAATGGTGAGAAAGCTCCAGCGGGGGCAGTTGTTCCTGGCAGCGGGTGCACGTCGGTGCTTCGTCCAGGGGAAGAGAAGATCTCGACGTGGAGGAAAGCTGGAGGTCGTTGCACTGCCAGGGAAGAAACCAGCCGCGGAGTTTCCCTGTTAAAGGGTACTACCCTTTTATTCGCGGTAGTGGTGAAGCGTGGCTATCCAGACGCCGGGGTGCTTGGCACGGGCGATTCGAGCATGGGATGATCCAGGAAGGCGAAAAAGAGGGCGAACTGGTTATCCCCACCAGTTCAGAGGAAGAAGACTCTCCGGGATGAAGATCTTCTCTGTCGTTGGGAAGTGGTGAGACGGTTCAGCAGGGCTCCACCGGTGGTGTCGTTGTTGCAGGTCGGCTCAGCTTCTCCCTCTTTGGATTCTTTGGTCCTGTAGCGACTTCTGAAATTCCAGTCCCCAAAGCCCTGCTTTTATGCAGAAAACCCCCATTCATCAGTCCAGCTGTCACTCAAACATGCTAAGTGGTGAGCCGGGCGGCTCACCACTGGGCCAATCACACAAGAGTGCGACTTGAGTTGCCGAGGCAACTCAGGCCAGGGTGCCTAAACCCCCCGCCCCCACACATCCTGTAGAACCAGACAGAGTGGCACCACTTGGAGGATTCTGTGGAGAAGCCCGCCAAAAAGTGGAACAAAGGGCTCGACTTGGGTTGGAGTTACAGAGGCGAACACAAACGCTATTTTAAAACTGAGTCCTTGCAAAAAAGACCCAACCGGGGAATAAATATTAAATAAATAACCCAGCAGTATCTTTAACATTGCACCAAAAAGTGGTGCGTTTAAAATGAATGGGAAAATCCCATAAGAAATATTCAGTTGGAATATTTTGCGTGGTAACCACCGCCACCAGCCAGAAACTCGACGAGGGGGGACTGCACAGTGCCCCCTCGAAAAACAGACCCAGGGGCAATCTAATTGCCCCTACCAGTACTTCCACAATATGATGGTTTGTACTGGTTCTGTTCACAATTTAAGACTAGTAAACTCAATGGTGACTTTACATGCCCTGGGAGACAGTGGTCAGTCCCAGGGTGTGGAGTCTATGGTGGGGTGTCACTATGACACCCCTGTGTTACTGCACTGAGGGTGCTGTGTAACACACTTACCAAAAACCACATGAAACCCTATGGAGTAAAAGACCCCATAGCCCATTAAACACATTACAAAGTCAAAGGATATCTCAAATCATGTCTAAGAGTGGGAGAAAGAGAGTCTCACTCTTAGCAGGAGAAAAAAATAAACCCCAAAAATCCAGCAAAGCTGCTGGGGGACTCACTAGGTTTGGGAGATTAGCCTTAACAGAGAATTCTCCCTAACAGTGTGTCATCCACATAAAACAAAGTTGGAGGTCAAGGCAGAGATCATGTGGGCCAAAGGGACCATGTAGATATTGAAAACATCAGGGGGGCTAGATTAGATCCCTGGGGGACACCACAAGTATAGAGAGTGATAGCGGCGAGAAGGGACCCACATTCCACCTGGGAATGACGGTCAGAGAGAAAGGACGCAAGCCACGCCAGGGCCTGATTTGTGATGCCATGGGTATCACAGAGATGGGTGATCAGGATGTTGTGGTTTACTGTATCAAAAGCAGAGGAGAGGTCAAGGTGAATGAAGACAGAGGGAGAGTTAGAGTCAAGGTTTGAGAGCAGGTCTTCACGGTGTTCAGAAGAGCAGTTTCCATGCCTTTGGATGCTCTAAAGGCAAACTGATGGTCATGGAGACAACCAACAGATTCAGTGTGGAGGGTAAACTGAGAGATAGCCAAATTCTCCAGGAGTTTTCCCAGGAAAGGATTGATTGAGATCGGGCGAGAGTTAGCTGGAAAAGAAGGGTCAGCAGAGTTTTTTTTTATTTTAGCAGAGGGTGCACAAGAGAATGCTTGAGGGAAGTGGGGAAACCTCCAGTGGCGAAGGTGGGGTTGCAGAGGTCTGCCAAGGCTGGAGCTAGTGGGTCAATGTTGTTCTTGATGGTTTGGTAGGGGCAAGGGTCTACCTGTTTGGAAGAGGCTTTCATAGACCTGACATGTCTAGAAACCTCCTTAGGTGTGACAGGGAGAGGGAGGAGAGAGGAGGGCGGGGCGGCCGAGGGGTGCCCAGTAGATGATGGGGCATGAGTGGGTGCGGAGGAGAGAGGAAAGGATGTCCTGTGTTTTGGCTGTGAAGTGTGCAGCCAGGGCCCTGCAGAGGATGTGGTTGCAGTAGGGTTGGCCAATTCCTTACAGACTGAGTTTGGCCATGTTGTTGGAAGCCGCGGTGATGCAGGCTTGAATATGGACTCTTTCTTGACCCGGATGCTGAGTCTATATTGCCTTTGCAGAAGGCGGCAGGCCAGCTTGTCAGAGGGTGCACCTGAAGATCACCATTTCCGTTCCGCTGCCCTGCACTTTTGTTTAAGGTCAGTCAGATCAGAATCGTACCAAGAGTTGCATTTTTTGGGAGGCTTCAGTCAGACCCTCATGACAAGGGCAAGGATGTCGAGAGTATTTGAGATGGAAAATGTAAGTTAGAGAGGGCGGTGTCAGTGTGGGAGTCAACTGCAAGAGTGGAAGGAGGGGAGAAGGCGGAGGAAAATGCAGCCACTGACACGTTTTTTATGGGTCGGAAGACCTTGTAGGTGGGAGGCGGTGCCCGGTGTGTCAGTGCTAAAGGAGAACAGAGTTTCAAGTGAAAGGAGAGAGGAGAGTGGTCAGTCCATGAGAGTGTATTAGTGAAAGGGGTAGAGAGGGATGTCTGGAGATTAGAGCATCCAAGATGTAGCCAGCAGTGTGTGTCATACCGGAGGGTAGAATGGAGAGAGAGTGAGTCACATGAAGAGTCAAGATGGATGTTAAGATCCCCCAGCAGGAGGAGTTGGGAGGTGGAGGAAAGGAGAGAATATGCCAGGTCAGCCCATTCCAA